>NC_136267.1:34137229-34757229 GCF_964187855.1 Myxine glutinosa
GGCCGGAGAGGAGTCGGTAGAAGACAGAAAGACCACCTACCTGCCTGCGGTGAGTGAGTGAAAGGCCCTCAGAGATAGCTTCATCGCGGGAGATTCCAATGATTCTGAAAGCTTTGGATTCAACAGCGTGAAGCCGAGCCAGGTGTGAGGCAGGAGCACCAGCCCATAGGGGAGAACAGTATTCCATTGAGCTGCGGATGAAAGCCTTGTATGTGGTGAGGAGCTCAGGTGTGCCTAGGAAGGACTTCGCACGACGGAGGATGCCCAGTCGGCGACTGGCTTTGGAGGCCAGCTTGGAAATGTGGTTTTCCCAAGAAAGATCATGGCAGATGGTGAGACCCAAAAGCTTGAGCGACAGAACTTCTTGGAGAGGATTGTTGAGAAAGTAGATGGGAGGGTTGTCCAGTCGATCTTTTCGGAGAGACATAGTAAGAGTGTGAGATTTGTCAGGATTGAAAGACATGTTCCACATGTTTGACCAGTCTGTGATTTTGTCCAGGTCTTCAGAGAGTGAGGAGGCTGCAGACTGCCGATCTGAGGGAAGAGGAATGGAGCGGCAGAGAGTGGAGTCATCAGCAAAGAGATACAGAGGATTTTCCAGAGAGTCAGAGAGATCATTGATAAAGAGCAGAAAAAGCACAGGGCCCAGCACACTGCCTTGGGGAACTCCAGCCTGAACGGGAAGGGGAGATGAGAGAAATCCATTCAGGGCCACACGTTGACTACGACCAGAGAGGAAGTCCGCAAGCCATGCATGGAGATTTCCATGGATACCATAGGAGGAGAGTTTGGTGAGCAGAGCTGGGTGCCAGACCGTATCGAAGGCACGTGATATGTCAAGGGAGACAGCTCTGATTTCCTGTTTGGCATTGAGGACCTCCATCCATTGTTGAGACAGCAGAAGCAGCATGTCCAGAGTAGAGTGACCTGGTCTGAAACCAAATTGATGATCAGAGATCAAGCCATTGGAGAAGGGGAAGAGGAAAGAAGAGGAAAGATTCATTGGAGAAGAGGAAAGATTTCATATCCGAAGCAATGATGGATTCCATGACTTTGCTGATAATTGGGAGCAGGCTGATTGGTCTGTAGTTGCAAGGATCTGTTTTTGCACCTTTTTTGTGTAAAGCGGTAATGTTTGCTGATTTCCAGGATGCTGGCAGATGACCTTGAGCAAAGGATAGGGTGAAAAGAACAGAGAGAGGGTGAGATAGAGCGGCAGAGCAGGATTTTAGGACCCGTGGGCTGATGCCATCTGGTCCAGTTGCAGAATCAGAGTCGAGGTTTGACAAAAACTCCTCCACCTTGTCAGGAGAGAAGGTCACAGAGTCCAGGAGCAGTTTGGTTCGACTGGGAAAGGTGGGAACAGAGAGAGATGGGTTTGGGACTAAGGATTTTGAGGCAAACACAGAGTTGAGGCATTCGGCTTTGTCACGTGCGATGTCAACTGTGTGGCCATTTGAGGTAAGGGAGGGGATGGAGGGGGAACAAACACCAGAAACGGATTTGACCAGACGCCACCAGGATTTGGAGGAAGGAGACAGGTTTGAGAGTTCATTCTTGAGTGAGGAGAGATAGTGCTTCCTGGCACTCCTGAGGGTAGACACACACTTGTTCCGAGCTTGGTGGAAGGAACTGAGATTTCCTTCAGTTGGATTTGCCTTCCAAGAGGCAAAGGCAAGTTGTTTCAGGGCAACTGCCTCACCACAAGATTCAGTGTACCATGGACGGGAGGAAGGGTAAGACAACTGAAGGCGAGATGGGATAAATCTGTGCATGAGAGAGATCAGTTTGCTTTGGAAGAATTCCCAGGAAGAATTGATGTCAGAGGCAGTGGAGATGGGAGACCAATCCAGACGATTGATGGCTGCTTGAAGACCGTCCCAGTCGGCCTGAGTGAAATGCCAGACGCGTCGACGCTGAGGAGGCTCTCTGAGAATGGCCAGAGAGATGTCCACTTTGACAAGCACATGATCAGAAGAACCGATTGGAGCAGAAGAAGAGCAGCAGACATTAGCAGGGAAGTTAGTCATAACCAAGTCTAGAAGAGAAGATACTCCATTGGCTGAGATCCGGGTCAGGAAATTGACAGATTGTGTCAATCCCAGTGAGTCACAGAAGTCCTTTGCTAAGGTGCCATGACTGGTGAGAGAGGAACCCACACCCAACCAGGTGGCATGATGACAATTGAAGTCACCACATATGAGGAAGAGAGAGTTGGGATGAGTGGATAGAAGTTTGTCCATGTTGTCAGACAGTGAAATGTAGATGGAGTCATCACTGTTTGGGGGACGGTACAGAACACATATGAACAAAAGGTGGGAGCGGAGAGGAAGACGTAGCCAGAGGTACTCCTGGGGGTGAGGAGGAGAGAGGGCAGTGCAAGGAGAGTGAGGAAGAGAGTTTTTGATAAAGATAGCCACCCCACCACCAGGCCGAGGCTCAGGTCTATCATACCGTAGGAGGGAGTAACCAGGAAGAGATATTAATGAATCAGAGACATCTTGAAGGAGGAAAGTCTCTGTTAAGCAGATCAAGTCTGGATTGTCAGAAGCAACCTGTATGGAGAGATCAGTCAGGTTTGAGCGAAGGCCCCGGATGTTTGAGGTCCATACCGTTAATGAAGAGAGAGGGGGAGCATCGGGTACAGTACAGGGGAGGGGAGGAGTAGGGTAAGATGAAGGATGAGAGGGGGAGGTAGGGAGAGCAGTTGTTAGTGTGTCAGCGATTGCAGAAGAGTTCCAAGAAAGGGAAGGATGAGGAGGATGAAAGGTTTGAAGGTGAAGGGATGAGGCACAGAGAGGGGTTGTTTGAGGGGGGGGCAGAGGAAAGAAGAAGGTTGGGGGGGGGTGGAGGTATGAGATAGAAGGGAGACGAAGTGGGGAGGAGGCAGCTTTGAGGAGGAGGGGGGAGGAGGGAGAATTGGAGAGGAATGGTATGGGGGGAGATTTGAATGGGAGGGGTTGGGGGGGAGTTTTGAAGGGAAGGAGTGAGGGGGGAGTTTAGGAGGGGAAGGGCAAGGGGGGAGTTCAGGAGTGGAAGGGCAAGGGGGGGAGTTCAGGAGTGGAGGGGTAGGGGGGGAGTTTAAGAGTGGCGGGGCAAGGGGGGAGTTTAGGAGTGTAGGTGCAAGGGGAGGGATTTGGATGGGAGGGGCAAGAGGGGAGTTTAGAAAGTGGATGATTAATGAAAGACGAACTTTGAAAACAAATTGGGTTTGTTGTGATTTTCAAGTTAGCAATCCGGTTCAGAATGATGGAGGAGGGATGGAATGAATGTGAATTTAGACCATGTAGTGAGGGAGACGTATAAGATATTGAATTTCTTTTTTTTGAGATGGAATGAGTTGGAGAGGAAATTGAGAAAAGCCTTTTAAATAGGAAGAAAAACAGCGTGTTGTAAAATACCACTGAGTAAAACACTGAAGGGGAAAGGTTATACATATTTAAATAATATTTAAACAGAACCGTGAACAATCTTATGTGCACAAAAATACCAACGTGGGGAGAGCCGAGAGGGACCACCACGAGTCACGTGAAGGGCAAACGGTGGATGGCAAGGAGTTAATGGGGGCGGGGCGAACAGCACACCTGGACAGAAAATACAGGATGAGTCAACAGTACACGTGGAGAAAGGAAAATAAATGTTTTTTTTTGTTTGTTTGTTTGTTTGGTTTTTGGGGGTGGGGGGGGGGGGAGGTGGGGATTTAGAACGTTAGACAGAGTATTATGTTCGGGGTAGAAGGGAAAAAAAAACTAAGAGCCAAGCAAAACACGATTAAGATAACAAAACACCGACGGGGGTACAACTACAAGCCGCACACGAGGAGCAGAACACGATTAAATAATTACAAGTTACAGGAAATTCAAACCAAAAGTAACTATAATCAAAACAATAACGCATGGACGATAAAATAACGAGTTGAAATTTGACAATCTATCTGGGGAAATGGGGGAGAAACACGTGGTCGAAGAATGAACGAACGAACGAATAAGAATGAATAAACGAATGAGAACAGAGAAGGAAATGTTTTTTTTTTGGATTTTTTTGAGTTGTGATTTACACAAGGAAGAGGGCTATGGGGTGAAAAGATTGGGAAAACAGAGAACGAAAGTTATTGGATCACAAAAACACAGACCGCTGAGAGAAAAACAAAGCCTCAAGGTTGTACAGTATTCACTGTACAACTACAAGGCCTCAAAACACGACCCGAATTAACACGATTTTCAATACAGGTATGAAAGATTTGCACCGAAAATCTTCGTCGGGAGACGATATATACACCATAAAATAAATAGTTATAACGAAAATACAAATGGGAACAATTACTTAACTTCGATTTCGATGGATAGCATGGAGAGCTGAGAATAAACGAACCCTCGCCAGCAAGACCGGAAACGGAAGTCAATCGCTAATAATTAATCGCTAATAATTAATTAATCTAATTAATTAGATTAGTTTAGATATTATAACTTAGTTTAGTTTAGATTAGATTAGTTTAGATTCGATTAGATAACTAATTAATCGCTAATAGTTAATCGCTAATAATTAAATAACTCCTCAATTAATTGATTAATCAAAAAACAAAAAATACTGTTTTTGACAACGGACTTGCTCACTACTGTGCCGAATTTTCAGCTTCCTAGCTCAAAGGATGGCTGAGATATCGTCCGGACAAACAAACAAGAAAGAAAACAAGAAAACAACCAGAGTGAAAACTGAGTACTCTCTTTCAGCATGCGTCACTGCCGAGCCCCCTTCGGTGCCCAGCAATGACGATTTGCAATGCCTGGAGATGGCATAGGAAAGGTGCGGTGTACAACAACCAAGAAAACAAACAACCAGAGTGAAAACTGAGTACTCCCTTTCAGCGTGCGTCACTGCCGAGCTCCCTTCGGTGCCCAGCAATGACGATTTGCAATGCCTGGAGATGGCATAGGAAAGGACCGGTGTACAACAGAGTGAAAACTGAGTACTCCCTTTCAGCATGCGTCACTGCCGAGCCCCCTTCGGTGCCCAGCAATGACGATTTGCAATGCCTGGAGATGGCATAGGAAAGGTGCGGTGTACAACAACCAAGAAAACAAACAACCAGAGTGAAAACTGAGTACTCCCTTTCAGCGTGCGTCACTGCCGAGCCCCCTTCGGTGCCCGGCAATGACGTTTTGCAATGGCTGGAGATGGCATAAGAAAGGTGCGGTGTACAACAAACTATAACTGCACTCAGTAGAGACATACCTCCGCAAGGTGAACAGTTCACGTTTTGTATCCCAGAGTAGACCAGAAAATCACAATACAGAATCGCATTTAATCAAAATCATCCGTCCACAACTTTTTGACAAATCCTGCTTTGTAGCATTTTTGGCCCAATCTCCCGATGGTGAAGAATCGCTTAAAAATTATAGTAGCCGGATCCGGAGCTTCACCAAAATCTAATAATTTCGTCCTCCTCACATCTCTGACAAATTTCGTCCGCATCCATCCACAACTTTTTGAGATATCTTGTTCACAAACGGACAGACGGACAGACAAACGGACAGACAGACAGACAGACAGGGGTGAAAATATAATCTCCATCCACCTTTGGTGGTGGAGGTAACAAACACACAAACAGACAAACAAATAAACAAACAATCAAACAAACACACAAACAAACAAACACACAAACAGACAACCACACAAACAAACAGACAAACAAGCACACAAACAACCACACAAACAGACAAATACACAAACAGACAAACACACAAACAAACACACAAACAGACAAACACACAAACAAACACACAAACAGACAAACACACAAACAAACACACAAACAGACAAACACACAAACAAACACACAAACAAACAAACACACAAACAAACAAACACAGAAACAAACACACAAACAAACAAATAAACAAACACAAACAAACATACAAACACCAAACACACAAACAAACAAACAGACAAACACACAAACAAACACACAAACAGACAAACACACAAACAAACACACAAACAGACAAACACACAAACAAACACACAAACAGACAAACACACAAACAAACAAACACAGAAACAAACACACAAACAAACAAATAAACAAACACACAAACAGACAAACAAACACACAAACAGACAAACACACAAACAAACACACAAACACACAAACAAACACACAAACAGACAAACACACAAACAAACACACAAACACACAAACAAAGACTTCTCCAGTGATAAATTGGATGATTGCTATTATTATGATGATTATTATTATTAATATTATCATTTTTGGAGCAGGTGCGGTGTTCACTTTACAGTATTGTCAATTTCATGTTTTCTGCTGCTGTTTTATTTGAAAAACTCTTCATTTGTTTCCACAGGGTGCTCGCGTTGTTAGGTACGTCATCCCAAGTGCTCTGGACCTCAAAACCTCCAACAATACCTGGAGGTCCAGCACGAAAACAGGGATGACAAGTTGTGATCAAGTGAGTTTGGTGTGTTCGATTTGAGAGGATGCTCATTTGTGTCGATTTCACGTTAAAACATCAAACTTTCCTTTCTTCTCTCATTTATTATGATGATTATTATGATTATTATTATTAATATTATCATTTTTGGAGCAGGTGCGGTGTCCACTTTACAGTATTGTCAATTTCATGTTTTTCTGCTGCTGTTTTATTTGAAAAACTCTTCATTTGTTTCCACAGGGTGCTCGCGTTGTTAAGTACGTCATCCCAAGTGGTCTGGACCTCAAAACTTCCAACAATGCCTGGAGGCCCAGCATGAAAACAGGGATGACAAGTTGTGATCAAGTGAGTTTGGTGTGTTCTATTTGAGAGGATGCTCATTTGTGTCGATTTCACGTTAAAACATCAAACTTTCCTTTCTTCTCTCATTTATTATTTTGACACCTCACCAATGACACCTCCTTTGTTTTATTCCCATTTGCTTCCCCAAGGATGTATGTCGACAGTTTCGAGTTCTCCTCAACAAAATGACACCAGAAAATTTTGGCCGCCTCATAAATCAGATGAAGAGGGTCAATATCACCAAAGAAGAAGATCTTGAGGACATTGTACAGCTTGTCCTGGACAAGGCGATAAAGGAATCCAAATTTTCTGAGGTGTACGCACACGTGTGTCACCACCTTGCAAAGGTGAGTTAATTTAACCACTACCACAACTCATGAGAGGAAGAACACCATACCAACAGACATCATTTTCTGAAACTTGTGAAATATCTGCTCTGCGCCCCTCCTATCACCTCCTACCACCTCCTACTACCCCCTCCTACCACCACCCCCTCCTACCACCACCCCCTCCTACCACCCCTCCTACCACCCCCTCCTACCACCCCTCCTACCACCCCCTCCTAACACCTCCTCCTACCATCTCCTACCACCCCCATCTTACCACCACCTCCTACCATCCCGTCCTACCACCTTCTCCTACCACCTCCTCCTACCACCTACTCCTACCACCCCCTCTTACCATTGCCCTCCTACCATTTTCTCTGACCACCGCCTCCTTCCACCTCCTACCACCCCCTCTTACCACCTCCCCATACCACCTCCTACCACACCCTCCTTCCCCACTCCCCTTTTCACAAACTGATACACAGTGTGCATTACTCTCATTTCCTTGGTGATATTTCCTCCCAAACTTGTTTACCCTCCATTGCAGGCCTCACTGCACTCCTTCCCTTCTTTTTTTCACTCCCTCTATTACAGGCCTCACTGCACTCCTTCCCTTCTTTTTTTCACTTTTGATTTTCTCAATTTATCTCCCTTGACCCACACCTGTTTAGAAAGTATTTAATAAACAGGTACCCCCTTTTCTTCAACAACATCCACCATTCTTTCATGTTTTCATAGATTGAGGTACAAGGAAGAGATAAACCTGGAAAGGTCCTCAACTTCCACACGCTCATCATTGAAAGCTGCAAGAATGAGTTGAGAATGGGGAATGATGGGAACTCCAGCTCGGATGATGACGCATCCAAAGAGAAAGGTCGACAGCGCGCGCTGGGCCACGTGGTCTTCATCGGGGAGCTTTTCAACGCACAGGTATTGGACGAATCATTTATCACCAACACAGGTAAGGGATTGCTCCAGGATGGGAATGAGCAATCTCTCAAGTGCTTCTGTCGTCTCATTGGAATTGCTGGAAAGGTCATCGACTCGACGCAAGCCAAAATGGTAATGAACCTTCACTTTGGAGTTTCCATAAACACCTTTACTCTTCAACTTCCCCTTTAAAATCATCCTTCTTGCTCGTCTTCGTTTTGCTCACCGAGCACCATGTTTTTCTGTCTTCACAGATGGATGAGTATTTCACCTTTTTGGACAAATTAATGAAGGAGCGGAAAATGGTGCCACGCATCCGTTTCATGCTCCAGGATCTGGTAGATCTTCGTATGGTAAGTCACACCTATCGTCCTCAGGTGTGCCAATTCACAATGAATACCTGTCTCAAGCCGTCTACCTTCCCGGTTCCTCGAGCTCGGTTATGCTGATCTTTAGACTCCCTGCCCTCTTTTCAGTGAATTCCTAGACGGTCTTCACTGTTTTGTTTTAAAATGTTTAAACTTCCTTCTTCCGCGTTGTTTACTCTCTTCTATTACAATTCACTCTTCTTCTTCTTTTCAAAAGGCTGTTTTCAAATCGCTCTTTAAATCATTCCCTTTATAAAAGTTTAACCTCTTACAGTTTTTCCCTTCTCAAAACTCTAAACTCACCTTCATTCCACCCTTCCTCCAACGTTTTCAAATGTATCTGACTTGAAAATCCCGAGAACCCCAGTTTGTTTGCAGTTGATGTTCGTATTTCATTAATCGTTACTTTTGTACATCTTCAGTGCCAAACCCTTCCCTGTCTGTTCCCTCCTCTCCTGGTACTCGCCCCGATCCTACCAACCCTATCTCTTACCAGCATCCCACTCCATACCCCCATTCCATCACTACCTGCCCGCTACCATTCCCTTTCAAAGCTCCCCCCATACCCCTTCCCTTCAAAACTCCCCCATAAACTCTCCCCTTTAAATACCCCCCCCCCCCCACACCCCTTCCCTTCTAATCTCCCCCCTCAACCCTCCCCTTCAAATGTCATCACGCCAGCTGGTTGGGTGTGGGTTCCTCTCTCACAAGCCATGGCATCTCAGCAAAGGACTTCTGTGACTCACTGGGACTGACACAATCTGTAAATTTCCCGACCCGGATCTCAGTCAATGGAGTATCTTCTCTTCGAGACTTGGTTATGACAAACTTCCCTGCAAATGTCTGCTGCTCTTCTTCTGCTCCAATCGGTTATTCTGATCATGTGCTTGTTAAAGTGAACATCTCTCTTGGCCATTCTCAGAGAGCCTCCTCAGCGCCGACGAGTCTGGCATTTCACTCAGGCCGACTGGCACGATCTGCAAGCAGCCATCAATCACCTGGACTGGTCTCCCATCTCTACTGCCTCTGACATCAATTCTTCCTTGGAATTCTTCCAAAGCAAACTGCTCGCTCTCATGCACAGATTTATCCCATCTCGTCTTCAGTTGTCTTACCCTTCCTCCCATCCATGGTACACTGAATCTTGTGTTGAGGCAGTTGCCCTGAAACAACTTGCCTTTGCCTCTTCGAAGGCTAATCCAACTGAAGGCAATTTCAGTTCCTTCCACCAAGCTCGGAACAAGTGTGTGTCTACCCTCAGGAGTGCCAGGAAGCACTATCTCTCCACACTCAAGAATGAACTCTCAAACCTGTCTCCTTCATCCAAATCCTGGTGGCGTCTGGTCAAATCCGTTTCTGGTGTTTGTTCCCCCTCCCTTACCTCAAATGGTTACACAGTTGACACCGCACGTGACAAAGTCAAATGCCTCAACTCTGTGTTTGCTTCAAAATCTTATGTCCCAAACCCATCTCTCTCTGTTCCCACCTTACCCAGTCATACCCAGCTGCTCCTGTGCTCTGTGTCCTTCTCTCCCGACAAGGTGGAGAAGTTTTTTCAAACCTCGACTCTGATTCTGCAACTGGACCAGACGACATCAGCCCACGGGTCCTAAGATCCTGCTCTGCCGCTCTATCTCACCCTCTCTCTATTCTCTTCACCCTCTCTCTATTCTCTTCACCCTCTCTTTTGCTCAAGGTCATCTGCCATCTGCTTGGAAATCAGCCAACATTACCGCTTTACACAAAAAGGTGCAAAAACAGATCCTTGCAACTACAGACCAATCAGCCTGCTCCCAATTATCAGCTCATGGAATCCAATATTGCTTCTGATATCAAATCCTTCCTCTTCACTAATGGCTTGATCTCTGATCATCAATTTGGATTCAGACCAGGTCACTCCACTCTGGACATGCTGCTTCTGCCGTCTCAGCAATGGATGGAGGTCCTCAATGCCAAACAGGAAATCAGAGCTGTCCCCCTTGACATATCACGTGCCTTCGATACGGTCTGGCACCCAGCTCTGCTCACCAATCTCCCATCCTATGGTATCCATGGAAACCTCCACTCATGGCTTGCGGACTTCCTCTCCGGTCGTAGTCAACGTGTGGCCCTGAATGGGTTTCTCTCATCTCCCCTTCCTGTTCAGGCTGGAGATCCCCAAGGCAGTGTTCTGGGCCCTGTGCTTTTTCTGGTCTTCATCAATGATCTCTCCGACTCTCTTGAAAATCCTCTCTATCTCTTTGCTGATGACTCCACTCTCTGCCGCTCCATTCCTCATCCCTCAGATCGGCAGTCTGCAGCATCCTCACTCTCTGCAGACCTGGACAAAATCACAGACTGGTCAAACAAGTGGAACATGTCTGTCAATCCTGACAAATCTCACACTCTTACTATGTCTCTCCGAAAAGACAGACTGGACGACCCTCCCATCTATTTTCTCAACAATCCTCTCCAAGAAGTTCTGTCGCCCAAGCTCTTGGGTCTCACTATCTGCCATGATCTTTCTTGGGAAGACCACATTTCCAAGCTGGCCTCCAAAGCCAGTCGCCGACTGGGCATCCTCCGTCGTGCGAAGTCCTTCCTTGGCACACCTGAGCTTCTCACCACATACAAGGCTTTCATCCGCAGCTCAATGGAATACTGTTCTCCCCTCTGAGCCGGTGCTCCTGCCTCACACCTAGCTAGGCTTCACGCTGTTGAAACGAAAGCTTTCAGCATCATTGGAATCTCCTGCGATGAAGTTAACTCCGAGGGCCTTTCACTTACTCACTGCAGGCAGGTTGGTGGTCTTTCTGTCTTTTACCGACTCCTCTCCGGCCTTGCTCCCCCAGCTCTGTCTGTGCTCTGAACCCCAAATATTCCTATAGGTTGCACAAGATCTGCCTGCAACCCTCTTATGGTTAAATTGCCAAAATCTAGGCTCTCTGCTCACCTTCACTCTTTCATTCCTCTTTTCTCCCGCATCTGCAACAAACTCCTTCACTCTCTTCAATCCCACTTCTACCTCCAGGTCTTCAAAACAGCTGTTCACCACCATCTCTTGTGTTCCCACATCCAAAACATTGATCTTTTTAACCCCCGTTAATCCATGCCAAGCCCACCTCTTGAAATTCCGTTTTCTTTCCTGAAATCCCCTGTAGCGTCCATCTTGTTTATACCGTGTACCCCGCCACAGCCCTCTCCCTTCCACAGATCTCCCAATGTGCATGTTCTCTACTGTTGTTGTGCTTCCCTCTCTCCCCCTCTTGTCTCCTGCTCCCTTTATTATATGTTTTTATACGAGTGTGTGTTGGCGCTTATACGAGCCTTGACTTTGTTTGAAAATAAAATAAATAACAAACCACCTGCATCCATAACCACAGCTATGCTCTTCCCTTCCTTAGCATAATTGGATTCCACGCCGAAAGGTCGAGCGACCAAACTACCTCCAAACGATACGTGAGGAAGCTCGTGCAGAACAACAGCGATGAAGGAGATCACACCACCACTGAAGTTACCATGTGCTGCTCTTTTATGACACAGCACATGGCACACACACACACACACACACACACACACACACACACACACATACACACACACACACGTACACCGTCACACATGCATACACATACACACACGCATATATATATATGCACATTTTTTACACACACACACACACACATATACACATACACACACACACACACACACATATGTACACCTACACACATCCCACATGTATATACATATTTAAAGTGTACGTGCCCTTCCCCTCTCCCCCCTCCATCCCCCTGCGCCCCCACCTCCCCCGTCCCTCCCTCCTCCCTCCCCCACCCGGCAACGCCGTGTACTTCTGCTCGTAACTAATAAAATTAAAACGAAGAAATATCTCTGTAATTTCCTGAAACTCGGTGAAATTCGATGAAATTCGCTCGGTGAATTCACTCTGTTTATCGGTGAAATTTTTCCTTTGGGCGGTGTATAATCGCTCCGAACGAAATATCAATCAGCAATTTCCCATCTGATAATTTATTTATTTTACATATGTGAATTACACGTCCATGCACACGTAAAATGGAGTTTGTTTTTGCACACGTGAAATGAACACGTGAACCTTTACTTCCGGATAATAATGCTGAATGAAATAAGAACGGAGATCCCAGAGTAGACCTTCCCGTCGTTTGATATGGACTCTTCTCTTCTCGGAAGTTCTTCTGCCTCTTCCGTTATCCAGCAGAAGAGGCGGTTAGAAGAGGAAGAGGCGGAAGAGAAGAGGTTATACTTACGCAGCAAAACTTGCAAGTGAAAACACAATCTGGATATTTGCATCAACTTGTGATGTCCTGTCATCTTTGTCTAATTATTCCATCATGAGCGCGAGTAATACATGTTTGGCCGCCATCTTGCTTCTCTTCTGCCTGTTCGGCGCAAAGCAATCTTCCGGAAGAGGCTTCTGTCTTCGGAAGAGACCAAATCGCACGCGCTTCAGAAAATCACAATACAGAATCACATTTAATCAAAATCATCAGTCCACAACTTTTTGAGATATCCTGCTATGTCGTTCTTGGCCCAATCTCCCGATGGTGAAGAATCACTTTAAAAATTCTAGGAGCCGAATCCGGATCTTGATGCAACATAGATTCAAACTATTGGGAACACAGCCTTAATTACACACATACTAATGAGATATCTATAGAGATCCTAAGGTGTGCTACGTGTTGCTCGTGGCCTAACTAGGGTGCGACCTTTGACCTTTACACCAAAAATGGGATTATTTACAGGGGATTATTTATAAGGGAATATTACAGATATTTACAAAGTGGAGGGTTCTAAAAACCACAACACTGCACCCTCATTACCTCCAGGGCCGGCCCGGCCCGAAAGAACTTTAACTTAGTGTGACACTCAGATGTGGTAACCCTCTACTATTAACTTCACCCTGAGTGCGACATTTTAAAAACCATTAAGTATGTCCCGCCTGCTGCGTTGCATTCTATCGAACAGATTCACGCCCACAGGATAACCGAATCACGGAATTAATTTCAAAACTAAACATGGACGGTGGGGAGCATTATTTACAAAGACACGATTTGGTATTTACAAACGTGAACCCAGGACCTGTCTTTTGGGAAACAAAAAGAAGATGTTTTGAAAAGAGGAAAGCATACACTGCACTGCACCGATACCACCAGCACCAATAAGCACCATAGAACAAAAAGCACCAAAACACCAATATGCACAAAAAGCACCAAAAGCACCATCCGGTGCACAGTCATACATTGCAATAAAGGAAGCCTTGCGACGTCTCCTCTGCTGGGCCGCTGGTTCTGGATGACTTCTTTGCTTGTGGCCTATTTGGTAATAATTTAAAAAGGCACAAAACGCGTCCACTTTTTTAAAATTAGGGCCAGCAGGGGCCAACTAAAGGTGGTTCACCTGCTTGGCTTAGGTGCCACCTTTGCCGTGGTCCGCAAGCAAGATCTCCCTGGCCACAACGGCCGGTCCCCAGCAGAGGTGCCAGGCCCCAAAATGTGGGGTCCATGAATGTGGTGCTCGGCCACAGACCTGTGGTCCATATGGTGGTGCTCGGCCACAACAACGTGCGGTCCATAAGTGTGGTACCGGTCCAGGCAGGCAGCAGCGAGGGTGCGGGCACACAACTGCGACACCTGCACACTTTCCCCTCGGCACACAAAGACCACGGTCCATGAGTGGGGAAGGAAGACAAAGCAGGGTTAGCGGGGTGCAAGGGCGCAAGAGTACACGTTAACACAAGGTAATGCAGAGGTGAGGTGCGTTGGAGAGCGAGCGGAGAAAGATCGGCCCTAGCGTATGCTCCCCCCCTGTCACCTAATCTACCCTTGCCCTTACCCCATATTTACACAATTTACAAATTCGTCGCTACGTCTTGTCTTCCCCATATCTCCCCTCGACACCAAATTCGTCATCAATCTCAATTTCTCATTAATCCCTTTATTCCGAATTTACCATCAATCCCTCATAAGGAGGAAGAGATGGAATAGCAAGCACAATGTCACCCCCACGTCATGATGCGTCTTACATTATCTCTCCGACTCTCTGGAAAATCCTCTCTATCTCTTTGCTGATGACTCCACTCTCTGCCGCTCCATTCCTCTTCCCTCAGATCGGCAGTCTGCAGCCTCCTCATTCTCTGAAGACCTGGACAAAATCACAGACTGGTCAAACAAGTGGAACATGTGTTTCACTCCTGACAAATCTCACACTCTTACTATGTCTCTCCGAAAAGATCGACTGGACAACCCTCCCATCTACTTTCTCAACAATCCTCTCCAAGAAGGATTGCAACATAGATTTCTTGTTGCCATGATCTTTCTTGGGAAAACCACATTTCCAAGCTGGCCTCCAAAGCCAGTCGCCGACTGGGCATCCTCCGTCGTGCGAAGTCCTTCGTAGGCACACCTGAGCTCCTCACCACATACAAGGCTTTCATCCGCAGCTCAATGGAATACTGTTCCCCCCTATGGGCTGGTGCTCCTGCCTCACACTTGGCTCGGCTTCACGCTGTTGAATCCAAAGCTTTCAGAATCATTGGAATCTCCCGCGATGAAGCTATCTCTGAGGGCCTTTCACTCACTCACAGGTAGGCAGGTAGGTGGTCTTTCTGTCTTCTACCGACTCCTCTCCGGCCTTGCTCCCCAAGCTCTCTCTGTGCTCTGTCCCCCAAATATTCCTACAGGTCGCACAAGATCTGCCAGCAACCCTCTGATGGTTAAACTGCCGAAATCTCGGCTCTCTGCTCACCTTCACTCTTTCATTCCTCTTTTCTCCCGCCTCTGGAACAAACTCCCACACTCCCTTCAATCCCACTCCTCCCTCCAGGTCTTTAAAACTGCTGTTCACCACCATCTCTTATCTTCCCCCATCCAAAACCTTGATCTTTTCTACCCCCACTAATTCACCCCAGATCCACCTTGTTTGAAATTCCAACTTCTTTCTTGGAAGTCCTGGCAGTGTCCATATGTTTTATACCTCTCCCACCCCCCCCCCCCTTCCCATGCCTCCCCCCAAAGCCCTCTCCCTCCCACAAATCTCTCGATGTCTCCATGTCTCTCGGTCCCTGCTCTCAAATGTTGTGTTTGTGTCCTTCCCCCTCTCTCCCCATCTTGTCTACCGCTCCCGATGTTATTTGTTTTATGTGTCTGTTTGTCTTTCTGTGTGATTAATGTTCGCTCTTTCACGAGCCTCGATCTTGTATACAAAAAAAACAAAAAAAAAAAAACATACCAGACATTTGCAAAAAACCGGTGGTGTTGAGTCCTATCACCCTGGTAAGTGGATGCAGATGGTGCGAAGAGACTTCAATCCTAACTATCTTCTAAATGACTTTAACACTTTTACTCTACCCGGGGTCTTTCCCTGCAAAACCATTGGCCATTTTACACTATGTGGTTCTAAAAATCGAACTCCCATTGACCAAACTGTTGCTCACCAATTTGGGGTCTCACTCCCCCGATTCTTCACCCTGTGCCCTCGCACAATTTCAAGGCTGGGTCGTGTGGAGCTCCCAGCAGGTCCGCTCACCTGCACACCTTCGCCACTGCAGTTGTCTCCCGAGCTTACCTGCTCCTTACCGTAACCTACCTGGGGAAGGCCCTCTGGCTCCCTTACCCCACTACCGCCCTCTCTGGCGTCGGGCTACCCGGGTCCGTCCTCCGGATCGTCGGGCACCATTGAACAACTCTACTGGCTCCCAGAGCCTACCTGCGGCTTCACCTGGCCGACAGACTAACAGTGGCGGAGTGCCCATTTAACCATACGTACTAACAGGCCACATGCCCAGCCAATTTCGTTCCACTAATGCACCCATCCAAGCAGTACTCTGCGACTCTCGCACCACAGATGCCAATATCCAAACACAATTTACCTACTCCCTCTACCTAACTTTTAAACTACCCTACCCGGGTACTCGTGAAGGGGGGGTCCATCCTTCCCCATCCACTCCTTTCGCACCAACCACTCCACTCCATGTATTCCACACTACTCACTCCACACCATCCATTCCATACTCCATGTATTCCATACCATTTATTCCATGTAACCATTCTTCATTCACCGGTACTTTCACTTGCACACCTTGTGCCCACACACCTGGTGGCACTTGCACACCTGGTGGCACCTGCACACCTGGTGGCACTTGCACACCTGGTGGCACCTGCACACCTGGTGGCACTTGCACCCTCCTTCCCTCCAGGACCATTCACTCAATACAATACACTCAACTCAATGCACAATCACACCTTTCACAATACTCTGCTCAATCACTTCCTACACACACACTGCATCATCTGATCTACCTGGTTTTCCCACTAACTTAGTGCTTCCCGTCTTCCCTTATACTATTGCACATCCCACGTCGTTATCATCCAAACTAATCTACCTACGTCCCCTACTACAGGTATGATGTCGCTACTTAAATCTACAGTTACCTATGGTCATCTTTCTAAATCCCTATCATTATCCAAACCCTCCCTGGCTTGGTTTTCACTGCCCTACCCCATAAAACTATAGCTCCTCTGCCCCCGCATACGATGTGAGGGATGGTAAATCTACCATCCCTCTACACCATATACCATTTGCCATCAATTTCCCTATTACACTATCACTATCGCCATCACAGTCCATTCAACTTGAGCCACCCGGAACGTCAATACATCATTAAAGCTCGGCTTCACAAAGCCGAGCAATGAATACGGGTGGTTTGGTCTGCTGCAGGTTGGGTCCGTCCGGCATTTGGTTCAGGGGGGGGGAGGTTTGCTCGGGCCAAGGCTCCAAGCACCATCCCGGCGCGGGGCCTTGCGCTCCCAAGCGCGATGGCCTAGCCTTGCCCGGGTGGAGCGCCGCCACCACAAGGGGGCGCCGCGCCGGCTCCTCCTCCTTCCTCTCGAACCGAGCCGCCCGCTTTGCCTGGCAAAGCGCGGACTCGACCGTGCAGGGCGGGGCCCGGCCCGAATCGTGCACGACTCTCCGAACAGGAGCGAGGCGACACCGATCCCCGCCGGTTCCCGCAGCACACACCGCCCGTCACGGACCGAGGGCTCGTGTCGCCTAGCCGTCAGCCTAAACACTGCCCCGGTCAACGTCAATGCCCTACTCGCATGCTCACACCACTCGTTCCATTCTTTACTCATACATCCCATACACTCCGTCAATTCCACCACCGCACTCTCTGGTACACACCACTCGCTGTTCGCACACTCCATAACACACCTTGGCACACACTCGTCGTTCGCACACCTCACGTGCACTCACCCCCGTTACGTATTCCGTAACCCCCACGGGCGTGCACTCTTCCGTTACATCCCCTGTAACACTCCCCATCACGCGCTCCACCACCAACTCAGGTGTGCCTCCTCGCACACGCTCAACCATTCCAAGTGTGCATCCTCGCACCCGCTCCTCATCCATCTCACTCTCCGTATCACTCGTCGTTCCACTTCCACACTCCGATGTGCATTCACTCTCGCACTCGGTATCACTCCCATACTCTGTCGTCATTCGCACACGCGCGCCGTTCACCTTCACACACCTTTTCCTCACACGCGCGCCATTGCCATTCACACAGCGCACCACGGCCCTTTTACGAGCACCCGGGTTACGCCTGCATCCCAAGCGCGCGAAAATTGTTTTTGCACCAACCACAGCCCGACTCACCTGGGCGCTTCCTCTTCCTCCTCGCTCCAACACCTGCAAATCTTTATAAGGATTAAGCACGGCATCATGATGCGAGCACGGACTCTGTGCATTATCCATCTCTCCCTTCAATTCCTGGACTACCTCCGTCGTCTTTTCATTTTCAATTTCGACTATTTGTTCGATTTATTCGATTCTAATTTCTTTTTCTTTAATTTCAATGTGTTTTCCCTCGACGACCGCTGGCTCTATTAAAATTTTCTCTACTTCGGCGGTCGCCGGCTTCCCTATACCCCGGGTCACGATCTCTACCCCGGTCCACGTGACTTTGCCTTGCTCAACGTCGCTTCTCCCGCGCTCCTGTCACGTACAAATGCGCTATTCCCACTTGACCTGCGGTCAAAGTCCTTCCCCAATGCTTTTATCTGGCCACCTATTCGGGTTCTAAACCCTTCAATTTGATTTCCTAATCCCCCAATCTGCTTCCTAATCCCCCAAATTTGCTTTCTAATCCCCCCAATTTGCTTCCCAAATCATTTCTCATTCCCCCAATTTTGCTGTCTAACTTCCCAATTTGGCTTCCCACTTGCTCTTCAAGTTTATTACTCTGAGCATCCATTTTATTGTCCATCTGCTTACTACTCTTTGCCATCTCCAATTGTATGACCGCCTGTAGCTGCGCCATGAGGGCCTGCATGTCAAAGCAGCATGCAGCACACGGCCACTTCCCAGTTCTTTCCACCTCACCACATGCTTTACCACTTGCCATCACCTTCGTCTTTCCGATATTCACTGAAAAGTAGGGTTTGAAATCCTACGGTAAAGGCTAGCTAGTATGGAGGATAATAGAGAACAGTGGATCCAGGAAAAGGGCCGTGATCAAACGGTTCGGACAGGACGAGACACTAAACTCCCTTTCGGCACAACATTTAATAAAACAAGGCAAAGATGGCGGCAATCAACTTGCTCACACGAGCCATCAGCAAGAAGCCGGAAGTCTCCTCCCTTTCCGGTGCAAATTAAGAGAAAAAAGTAAGAATTACAGGCTCACACTACACCAACATGGCATCAACATATTGCAAGAAAACATTCCTAAGCAAAGCAGGAAACGTTCACGTATATCGTACGCATAACATCAGAGACTTTCTAACAGCCACCCCCAAATTTGTGGAATAAATTTGAAAAAGGGAAAGTCTTTCAGTCCATTCACCCCTCACCCATCATATTGAAGCTTCGACAGCCGGATCAATTTAGCAAGTGGTCGAACATAGTTCTTGCCACGAACTTGAACGCTGGCAGTTCGAGCACGGTCATCTGAGCCCGGAAAGGTCTCGTGAGGTTTCCCTCTACGGGCGATGAGGCGACGGACGGACATTAGGAAGGCTTCAGCATCAAGGCCCTCCAGGAGGCCCAGATGTACGCTGCGGGTAGTGAGGCACTTGAGGATTATACCCCAGCGCTTCTCCGTTCGTCTTCCAATTTTTATGGTGAAAGGACCGAAGCAGTCCACTCCAGTAGAGTTGAAGGCAGGCTTGTATAGTCGTAACCGAGCAGAAGGTAGATCAGCCATCCTTGGCACCTCTGGATTGGCACGCCATCTTCGGCACTCGTGGCATTGATGTTGGTGTCGACGAATAGCCTCTCAACCACGCAGAATCCCGTACTTGCTACGTACTTCAGCAAGAATTCTCTCCGGACCACAGTGAAGCAGTTGGTCATCACATTCTTGAATGAGGAGCTTGGTTACTGGGTGAGGAGGATCTAAAACAATAGGATGCACAGCATCTTGTGTAAGGACATCCGCATGGCGTAGTCTTCCTCCTACTCTGATGAGACCAAGGGTACGGTCATATTCAGGTGAGAGAGATGCCAGTCGACCTCTGATGGGTAAATCCCTACCCGTGGCAAGTATCTGGACTTCGTCCGGAAAACTATTGTGCTGTGAGCGTTGAAGCAGAAGATTCTCTATCTCCCCATGCTGGTGAGCGCTTAAGGTAAGATAGTCTTGATCGTAGGCCACCCCGTTGGGACACTGCTGTGCAGCCACAACCATAGTGTTCCAAGTCTTGTACTGTGAAGGGTCAGGGAAGGCCTGTATGTCCACCGACATTGTTCCAGAGAAGGTTGACTTCCGGAGCTCAGTCACATCACTTTGCTCTAGTACGCTGACCGGTCCTTGTAGTGACCAGCCCAGGTTGGTACAAACTGCTACTGGAGCACCCATGGGGCCAAATCGCACAGGTTGCTTTGGTAAGATGAGGTGCGGATAGTCTGACCCGATCAATATTGTTGGTTGAGCCTTGTTAATCAAAGGGAGTGGTATCCCAGCTAGGTGGGGGTGCCGTTTCTGAAGATCGGCCACTGGGTACGAATACTCAGATAAGCGCAGCATTGTGGCAGTGAATGCTGCATCTATCCCATACCTCTGGTTCGGGTTCTCGACCGATGATATCTGAAGCTTGACAGAAGCTCCGGTACACTGCAACTTATCTTCTCGCACTGTCTTGAGCAGTAATGCTTCAGGTTTACCCACCAGGTTCAGCCGCTCCGTTATTGAATTCAAAAGCATAGTCCTTTCTGAACTATCGTCTAGAATGGCATAGGTCTCTATGGACCCTTGTGGGCCACGAAGAAGCACCTTTACGACCTTTAACAGGACATCATGTGGACGGGAAGGCTTGTCAAGGTACACTGCAGATGGTGCAGAGCCTGTCATGAGGACGGTATCGCTGGATCTCTGCGCTGCATCATGTAGGATGGTTAGGTGCAACTCGTTGCAAGCAATGCATGGCTTCCTAAGTGTACAGCCATCAGCTGGGTGTGACCTACCGCACCTCCAGCAACAGTCATGTTCCCTTATCCACTTAATAATATGGTCTGTGGAAAGCTTCTTGAATTCCGCACAGGAACCGAGGTAATGATCACTGGTGTCACAATGAGGACAATAAGGCTTGGTCTTGGTTGTTGAAGAAACATTACGCAATGGCTGTGGCCTCGTGCCAGCTATTGGTGACTCAGAGTTGTGAAACACCGAGGCCTGTGATTCTTTCTTCTTGAAAGATGAAGAATGCTGTTCCTTTCTCTCTAATCCCTGGCCCTCACATTTGTAGAGGACAGCAGCTTGGTTCGCTATACGTTTAGCTCGGGCCTTCGCCTGCAGCCTAGCTGCCAGATGGTGCAACGTGTAGGTCTGATTAGAATCTGCATTTAAAAGTCCTTGGTTAATGCAGTGCTCAATAAATCCATCACGATAGCTCGGAGGCAGTTTGCTAATTAGCCTGTCTACATGTGAGCCACATCGTAGTTCAGATCTATGCTCACCCTCGAGGGATTGTAACATACCCACAAGGGAGTGCACTGCGAGAGCAAATTCTTCAAAGGCTTCTGCATCTCCAGTCCTCACTGGTGCCATGTTCATGATGGCACCAATTTCGCTCTGTACGAGTTGCCTTGGCTGTCCATACTTGTCCCGCAGGGCCCGTAAGGCCACCGTGTATGGCTTTGGATCATGCACGTAGGCCTGAGCAAGTTTGTATGCACTTGGTAGCTTCAGGTGGGTTAAGAGTACTTGATATTTGTACTCCCCTGACAAGTAGGTGTGATTACTTATCAGGCGATCCAATGCAAGCTTGAGAAGGGCAAAGTCACTTTCTCTGCCACTGTGGAAATAAGGCAGACTCGGTTTTGGTACGCCAAACCACACCCATCATTCCTGTCTGACTTCTCCTACTTTCTGACCCAGCTATGTTCCCTCTCCCCCTCAATCCTCCTCCTTGGTGATTTCAATATCCACATGGACTCCACTGACTCCACGCTAACCACTGACTTCACTGATTTACTCACCTGCTTTAACCTCACTCAACATGTCAACTTTCCTACCCATAACCGTGGTCACATTCTGGACCTTGTCTGCTCTACTGGACTAATTTTGCACCATCTCTCTGGCTCCGACCTCACTCTCTCTGACCACCGAGCCATCACTCTGACCATCAACATCCCCACCCCAGCACCAAGGCATTATCGCACTATCAACTTCCGTAAGCTAAACGCTCTTTCACCTACCTCATTCTCATCGACCCTCTCTGAAAAAATGTCCACTTCTCCCTTCGTTGACCTCCACACCCCTTCTGACCTCACTGACTACTACAACCACCCTCTCTCCTCCTGCCTTGACCAACTTGCGCCTATAAAAACCAAAACAGTTTCTTTCACCCATTCTGCTCCCTGGTTTACCCCTGAACTCCGCCTGATGAAAACTCGTGCTCGCCAACTTGAAAGACTCCGCAATAAAACAGGTCTCACAGTTCACTCCCAGGCCTACAAGGACCACATACAACACTATAAAGATGCCCTCTCCCGCGCCCGCTCCGCCTACTACTCTCAAATTATCCACTCTGGCTCCGGAAACCCAAAAGCACTCTTCTCTACAATAAACAAACTCCTCAGCCCCCTGAACACCACCACCCAGTCATTCACAATAGACAACTGCATCTCCTTCCTTTCATTCTTCCAACGCAAAATTGAAAACATCTACAACAGCTTGACCACCGCCGCACCCGCTCCCCCTCAAACCACCTGCCCCCCCTTATCCTGCCATCCCCTGTCTCAATTCTCCCCAGTCTCCCCTACTGACCTCTCTGAACTCCTCATCGGAATGAAAACTGCCACCTGCACTCTTGACCCCATCCCCTCCAGCTTTGTCAAGGCCTCCCTTCCTGCTCTCTCTCCACTTATCATTGCAACAATAAACTCCTCCCTGTCTACAGGCATCGTCCCACCATCCCTCAAAATTGCTGCTGTTACCCCCATTCTGAAAAAACCTGGACTAAACCCTGACACCCTAAATAACTTCAGACCCATCTCCAACCTACCCTTTCTGTCAAAGGTTTTGGAACGCGCTGTAGCCACTCAACTCAAACATCACCTCTCTGCCAATAACCTGTATGAAACATTCCAATCCGGATTCCGCTCCAACCACAGTACTGAAACTGCTCTCCTCAAAATCACCAACGACCTTCTCCTCTCCTCTGACGCTGGCAACCTCAACATTCTCATCCTCCTCGACCTCAGCGCCGCCTTTGACACCATCGATCACACCATCCTCCTCACCCGACTTGAAACCACCTTTAACATTACCGGCACTGCCCTCTCTTGGATTAAATCATACCTCTCTGACAGACGTCAATTCATCTCCATCAATAACTGCAAATCCCCCACTGCTCCCCTCCCCCAAGGTCTCCCCCAAGGTTCAGTTCTTGACCCCCTCCTCTTCATCCTTTACCTGTCCCCCCTCGGTCACTTAATCCGCCGTCATGGTCTCCAATTCCACTGCTTCGCCGATGACATCCAGCTTTTCATCTCCACTAAGTCCATCTCCACCGCCACCCACTCTATCCTGACAAACTGCATCACTGAAATAAAATCCTGGCTTCAAATCAACTTCCTCAAACTTAACTGTGATAAATCTGAAATAATCATCATTGGCCCAAAAACGCTCACCAAGTCCACCCATAACTTTGCCCTCAACATCGACGGTTTCCCAGTATCCACCTCCCCTCACATCCGGAATCTTGGCATCATCTTTGACCAAACCCTCTCCTTCGACAAATACACTAAACAGATCACAAAGACAGCCTCTTTCACCTGAAAAACATCGCCCGTCTCCGTCCATCCCTCTCCTCCGTGGCTGCAGAAACCCTCATCCACGCCTTCATCACTTCCCGTCTGGACTACTGCAATAGCCTCCTTTATGGTTCACCCTCAACAATCACCAATAAACTCCAATACATTCAGAACTCCGCTGCCCGTCTACTCACCCATTCCCGGACCCGTGACCACATCACCCCCGTCCTTTACAAGCTTCACTGGCTCCCCATCTCCCAGAGAATCCAGTACAAAATCCTCCTCTTGACCTACAAAGCCCTCCATAACCTGGCCCCATCCTACCTGGCTGACCTCCTCTCCAGACACACTCCCACCCGCAACCTCCGCTCTGCTGGTACCAACCTCCTGACCCCCCCCCCCCATCCGGACCAAATTTAGATCCTGGGGGGACAGGGCCTTCTCCATCGCTGCTCCCACCCTCTGGAACTCGCTACCTCACACCATCAGAGACTCCTCCTCACTCACCACATTCAAAACATCACTCAAGACCCACCTGTTCAACACTGCATTCAACATTTAACCCACAGCATCTAACCCCTGACTATCTCCTCTCCTTCTCCCTCCTTTGTGCTTTGAATATTTCCCTATTGATTCTTCTTTTTTTGCAATTGTTTTTATGTTTTGCTATGCATTATGTTTTGCACTCTGTCAAAGCATCTTTGGGCTTCCTGAAAAGCGCTATATAAAATAAATGCATTATTATTATTATTATAGGATGAAGCTATTAGTAGGTCCATGAGGTTGGGTGTTGCAGGCGTCTCAGATGGGTGAACTGGATGCCCATGTGGTAAAGTCGAGGGTGGTAGATAGGGTGCATGATGACATGGTAACATGTTAGGATGAAAATTTGAAGCTTGGAATGGAGCTGTGGTTGCGGATGAATATGCAGTTGGATGAGTTTGCTTCACCTTCTCTTTCGGTGATGGATTGTCATTGATGATTAATCGAGGAGTAGATGTGGATTGCAGGTCGGCAGTGATGGCAATTTCCGGCTCTGGCCGCAGTAGCGGCAGCTGCGTTGGCAATGGTTTGTTTGGTTGAACTGAGGGAGTACATGACGCTCCACCACCGTGCAGAATTGTATGCTGGGCGGTAACGGTTGGACGCCCGGTTGGAGAGGTGGGCGCTTCATCTCCTGCATTTAAGAACGACACTATCAACCGTGCTTCCTCCAGTTCCTATTCGGCCTTCCTCAGATGTCTCTGTCTTGTTAGCTGGACGGACAAGGTCTCGCGTTCCCTCAGAGCCTGGCGCTCCATCTCCTGAGCCTGGCGCTCCATCTCCTGAGCCTGGCACTCCATCTCCTGAGCCTGGCGCTCCATCTCCTGAGCCTGAAGGACTTCATCCTGCAGCTGCTGTCCACGTTTCTCAGCTCTCTCATCCTCCCCAACTTGACATGTCAGTTCCTCCAGTTCATACTGTTTTCGTTTTTCCATTAGAATAGCTGATTGTACACCACTGAGTTGGGATGTAATGGATGTACGGCTGTAGCTGGAACAATAGCTGCGTCGTGAGCTATGTGCACTGCATAGTGAGGCAGTCTTTGGTCGGTGGCTTCCTGACGAATGTCGTCGGGAAGAAGAACTCGGCCCACACTCCTGATTAAGGGAAGAACCACTCGTGTTTGAAGGTACATAGTTAAGAACATAGTCTTTCAAACGTTCAGGGATACGTATATTCTTTTCCGGTCGGGAAGACGCCGTTAATTCATTGCCAATGCTGATGATGGCCGGATCCGGTAATTCGGTGGCTGATACAGGCGCGGGGCTGACGGCGGCCACCGAAACAGAGACAAATGGATTCGTGCCATGAGTCGTTAAAGGACTAACCGGGATAATGTCGCTGGTATTGTCTGCTGCTTGAGTACACTCCGCAGTCAGGGTAGCGGCGACATTCTCGTCCATGATTTCCTTGTCCAGCTGTTCGTTATCCGGCTCAAAGGACCATGAAAAGTAGGGTCTGAAATCCTACGGTAAAGGCTAGCTAGTACGGAGGATACTAGAGAACAGTGGATCCAGGAAAAGGGCCGTGATCAAACGGTTCGGACAGGACGAGACACTAAACTCCCTTTCAGCACAACATTTAATAAAACAAGGCAAAGATGGCAGCAATCAACTCGCTCACATGAGCCATCAGCAAGAAGCCGGAAGTCTCCTCCCTTTCCGGTGCAAATTAGAGAAAAAAGTAAGAATTACAGGCTCGCACTACACCAACATGGCATCAACATATTGCAAGAAAACATTCATAAGCAAAGCAGGAAACGTTCACGTATATCGTACGCATAACATCAGAGACTTTCTAACATTCACCTTCAGACCTTTTGTCTCCATACATTCCTTCCACTTGTTCATTTTCTGCTTCAGTCCATCCATACTTTCTGCAATCAACACCAGATCATCTGTATACAACAATTCCCACAGTAAACCCTCCTTTACGTTCCGAGCCAGCACCTCCATCACAGATACAAATAGTAGTGGACTTAGTACCGACCCCTGATGCACTCCCACCTTCACCTCAAACTCACCACTGTTCCCGTCCTTCGTCCTTCACAGTCCACGTGAACCATTTTGAAAGAATTGCATCGCATGGAGGAAACAACAGCCAAAGAAGACAGCGACCCAGAATATGAGCACGGGGCTAATGCCGTGTTAATTCGTAGTCGGGGTTAAGGATACTTTCCTCTGTTCGCAATACCCTCTGTGGCTATCCCTAACACTTATAACATCAGCCGGGCAAGCTATTCACGCTCCAATGGACACGATAGCAAAAAGACCTGCCTAGAAGAGGCGGAGCTACAATGGTTTTATGGGCGGGTGGGTGGGGGGGAAGGCTTGGACAGGGTCGGCAGGCCACGTCCCCCCACCCCTCCAGAGTGATGTGGCCCGATGAGGTGGGCGAAGTGTGAAGAAGAAGCTTCGAGATTCTGGCTTTGGCAGTGTGACTGTGAGGAGGCCCGTTGTCTCGGGTGTGCTGGTATGCTGCAGGATGTGGTCGTGCTTCCTTTCGCAAAGAACAAGATTTTTTAAAAATATCTCTCGTGAACGAGTGTGAAGTGGTGGACAGAGGAGAAAAGAACGAGGGCTGTGCTCCCTGATCGCCTCGATCCCGGGTGCCATCGGCTTTTGGTTTTGCCGCCACCTTTCTGGGCTTCCCACCTGTGTGGCTTCGGGCTCCAACAACTTCCGACTTAGCATGGGATCCATTTTGGGCCAGTTGAGTGCCGGAGTGTGAACTTTACTTTCTTACCTTACCCTGTGTGTGTTTTTGTGTCTGTATGGAGGATCCTCACCTCATCATTTTTACCTCGGCATTTATTTTCTTTATTTTCATTCCGTGCCTTATTTTATTGAAAATAATTATTGTTACATTTTTTGTTGTATTATTCTTGATTGGGTTTCAAAATAAACCCGTGCGTTCACGAGAATAAACGCTTCGTGGTTCTTCAGTCCCGCGGGTCAATAACCGCCAAAATTGTAAATCACCTCGGGTGTTAAAGCTGGTTCGGCTCATCCATCCAAGGCTTGGTGGTAACCCAGCTGTGGACAGGACAGTATTTTTCGTGGTAATGAGTGGAAATATTGGTACGAACATGGTTTAAAAGACCGCTCAAGGGAACCCCCAAAAAGTTTGATGACAGGTTGTCTCTTGTTCCAACCAAACCAAAAGAGACTTGTTCCACACAAGATTTGTTTTAAATTATAACTGTAATTTGAAAAAGTCTTATAAATTGTTATAAATTGTTCTAAAGCACGTAATGTCATACAGTGTATGTGAAGAAATATTAACAAACGTTTTATCAAAAAATATGAAACAACTGAACTTCTCCGTCTCTGTTATGATTAGCACATGAAGTGGTTAAAGACAAAAACAAACTTTTACTTTGACATGTACATATGTGCAACGATTCTTCTATAATGTGAGAACTTTAAGCGACATTTTCCCGACCTATTTCCCGACGAAATGCTCCTACACATCACACGGTCCATGCTATTCCTAACTCAAACCTACCTTACCTACCTCCATAAACATAACAATACATTTATACTCCATGCATATTCCTATTCGTTGGAGAAATACATTTTTAATGCTGAAGGAACTTGTGAACAGGAGTAAATACAACTTTACATGTACACATAATCCTGTACCGCACTCTTTACTTGTCATTCTACTATAATGTGAGAAGTGTCTGTTTCATTGCACGTTTCTTTATTTGACGTTTATGCATTCCTAAACCGCTGGATAGAATGAGGTGAAAGCTTGTGATTGTTTCTATCCATGTCTTGACTCAATTAGTCATGCTAGAACCTTACAAGAACCGTCAAAACAATTGAACATTTTACATTGTTCATTTTTAAAAGAAAAGATCTGCCAGCAAGCTTGTGGCTCGTGCACAGAACAACATACTGTATTTACAAACCAAGTGCAATCCTAAGTACAATATCAACATACAAAATAAGTGAAATCATAATTACATCAACATAAAAAATAAGTGAAATCCTAATTACATCAACATACAGTATCGACAGCCCAAGTGAAAATCCTAACATTTGAAGTTAGTCATAACTTTTATACTTGCTGAAACTGGGAGGAGAAAGTGGAGAGGGAGGAGCGAAGATGGGATTGGTCGCATGAAGAAAAGGGGAGGAGAGCAGTAGGATTGGTTAAGCAAAGTGTAGGTGGGAGGGATGAGGGAAGTGGGGATTGGTCGAATGAAATATTGGGGTGGGAGGGAGCAAAGATTGAGGGATACAATGTGATTGGTCGAGTGAATGCTGCGATGGGTGGACTTCCCGCCGAGTCGGTCCACATATCAAATCTTTTAATGAGGCACATCTGTTTCCCATTGTCTTCTGCTAGACTTTTCGGAGCAATCATCCTTTTAAAGTTCTTGAAGACCATTAATTTTTGAAGGTCATTCATTGACTATCTTCAAAAAAAACTTTATTTCAAAGTACCATATCTTTAACTATATTAGCCTTAGTCATAAATAAATAATTACAGTGCCTTTATTATTAAAATTATACCAAATTATTTACCATTCTGTGGTTTTATCCATAATTCATTTATCCTTAACATCATTGTTTCCACAGGACCTGAGTATTCTGCCAGTTGATGAGAGGGTGAAAAACGTGAAAAATGGCACGTGAAACGTGAAAGCTGAATGCCTCAACTCTGTGTTTGCCTCTAAATCTTGTGTCCCAAACCCATCCCTCTGTACCCACCGTACCCAGTCGTACCCAGCTGCTCCTGGACTCTGTGTCCTTTCCTCCTGACAAGGTGCAAAAGTTTCTGTCAACCCTCGACTCTGATTCTGCAACTGGACCTGACGGCATCAGCCCACGGGTCCTAAAATCCTGTTCCTCCGCTTTACAGAAAAAAGGTGCAAAAACAGATCCTAGCAACAACAGACCAATCAGCCTTCTCCCAAATTATCAGCAAAGTCATGGAATCCATCATTGCTTCATATATGAAATCTTTCCTCTTCTCCATTGGCTTGATCTCTGATCATCAATTTGGTTTCTGACCAGGTCACTCTACTCTGGACATGCTGCTTCTGCTGTCTCAACAATGGATGGAGGTCCTCAATGCCAAACAGGAAATTAGAGCTGTCTCCTTCGACATATCATGTGCCTTCGATACGGTCTGACACCCCGCTCTGCTCACCAAACTCTCCTCCTTTGGTATCTGTGGAAATCTCCACGCATGGCTGGCGGACTTCCTCTCTAGTCGTAGTCAACGCGTGGCCCTGAATGGGTTTCTCTCATCTCCTCTTCCTGTTCAGGCTGGAGTTCCCCAAGGCAGTGTTCTGGGCCCTGTGCTTTTTCTGGTCTTCATCAATGATCTCTCCGACTCTCTTGGAAATCCTCTCTATCTCTTTGCTGATGACTCCACTCTCTGCCGCTCCATTCCTCATCCCTCAGATCGGCAGTCTGCAGCCTCCTCACTCTCTGCAGACCTAGACAAAATCAGACTGGGCAAACAAGTGGAACATGTCTTTCAATCCTGACAAATCTCACACTCTTACGATGTCTCTCCGAAAAGACCGACTGGACAACCCTCCCATCCACTTTCTGAATCAGGATGCACCATAGGAATCAAACGGCATAGGAATCAAAATGGCGGTGTGTGGAGTCAGCCGTCGCACTGCCGAAATGACATCACATCACCCCTGTCACGTGACCAGATCCTCAACTCTGATTGGTGTACGTTTGAGGGGGCATACATTCATACATACATACATACATACGGACAGACAAACACTGTTATAGACGGCTTTGCCCGATGGGCTACGCAGTAAAAAACTTTTAATAAGACTATGCAATAACAACACAGACAAGCACATGTCATTGCCACGCACGATAGGAGGGGTTCTAATTGGAATACTCTGCACTTTGCACTTCACTCACCTTTCTGACAATCGTGAGACGGGGATGAAGGTTCGACATGCCACCAGGAGGTAGCGATGAACAACTTGTAGTGAACTGCAGCAAGGCCTCGCGTTCGTGCGGGGCCATCTTGCAAAGCACATTCACAAAGCGCAAAAAGCCCGGACTGTGGGAACCCACGCATACAATGTCATGTGCTCCAATGGTTATTGGGTAAACACAAATCCTATTAAGCTACTGCAAAACCCACAAATGAATTGTGCAGATTTCGTTCCTCTGCTGTGGTCAACACTTGAAGTTCAATGGAAGAGATTTCTGTTGGTTTGGGAGCACAATCCATCAAATTTGCATTGAGATCACAGTAGCTTTACCATCTCTTCCCAACAGAAGGTCAAAGCAAACAGCCATCATTCACCAAATGATTTAGAAGCTGAACATGAGCAAGCTTTATTAAAAACATGTTTGAGGTGATAAGAAACGTCTGCATTCATGCCAAATTGCAGGAATTGCAATGGGACAGCTGAGAAACAGTAAAGTCTTTTGGGTCCTCTGGATCTTTGGGGTCCTCGTGTATTTTCGGTCATATGGGTCTTTGGGGTATTTTGGCTCTTTGGGTAATTTTGGTCTTTGAGATCCACTGCACCCTCAGGATCTTTAAAGGTCTTTTTGGTGTTTTGGATTGACATCCCACAGACGTAAATGAAGAATCAGTTTACTCTGCACACTTTGCACGTCACGTTCAGCGAATTTCACCTCCCTACACCGTGTATTTATTGTAATTTTTAAAAAACGCCACCGTACACCGACCTTGAGGCTCGGTTTGCAAGCCACCGTCCACAAATCCGGACATATAATTGCGGCCAACGATATCCCCGAGAGAGGAGGCGGGAAAAAGGATCGTGTGGCATGCCGGGAAACTAAGCAAATCGCCATTCACGCCTCATTAGTGTCCACAGCTCATTTGTACAGGTGAATAATTTGTACAATAAGAACAAAAAAATCAGAATTTACTCGCACGATTTTTAAAGGTTGAAAATTTATTTTCTTTATTGGTTCTTGAGTTTACTCTGACACTTTCTTCTCTCAGCTTTCTTTTATTTTTATCGTTCTTTCTTAAACACACACACAATTTCGCGCGTCCTCTTGCATCATCCGCATTACACGCACCTCACCTGCACCTGTACAGGGTGGCCACAAAGTCCCTATGCATAATAATTAATATAGTGTGCCCTTTGTTACTTTTGTTTTTATTTTAAAAATTGTATATAAGATCGAGGCTCGTGTAAGAGCTAACATTAATCACAAAAAACACAGACACATAAAACATATAATAAAGGGAGCAGGAGACAAGATGGGGAAGAGAGGGAAGCACAAAAGCACAACAAAAGTAGTTAAACGGTATTAGACGGCGGACACTGAAGCACTGATTGACTGGTTGGTATCCACGGTTGATTTATCGACCTGCTGCGGCACAAGAAGTTCATGCGCGGTAGCCTCAGGCCCTGTAAATTTGAGGTCAACTGATGCTACCCCTGTTAGTAGCCACAAAACCCAGGGCCGCAAAAATATAGACAGTTCTGAAGATGTTAATTACATAGGCCAAGGGATTGACCGGCTCTGAAATGACTGGTAACCATGGTGACAATATTTGAAAAATGACGGAATAACAGGATACCACAATAATTATAATGGGAACTAGAACGCCACTAAGTAGAGCGCATACTCCCGCTGTGGGTTTAGTTGGAATAATACGTTTTGTTTAACATCCCTTCTCCCCAAAACAATAAATGAAAAAGAAAGTAGGCCCTAACTGTCAGAGAATTTATTTTGATATATCTCGGAATTGGAGGAGAAAAACATCATTTAAGAATAAGAATAAAAGATTTAATGCAGTAAAACAGAAAAATCTTTCCCAAAAAAATTCCTTGATCCGGAATAATATCCTGAGCTTCACCAAAAACTAATGATCAATTCTTCCTTATCCCAAGGGCAATCATCCCACCAACTTTCATCCAAATCCGTTCAGAACTTTTCCAGATATCTTGTTCACAAACACACGAACACATGAACATACGAACACACACACGGACTCCCTTGCGGGAGTAATAAACCTGAAAATCGCAGAGCCAGAACGAGAATTATTTATTTGGTCTGGGAAGCCCATGCGAGGTTTCTTCTTCTTCAGCCTCTCACAACCCTGGGTGAATATGCGATCTTTTAAAAAAAAGTTCGAATTTTGCCAAATCTGTTTTATTCGTTTGTTAATATACCTCAGCCATTGACAAATCTGGAATTATAATTTTATTTGAGGTTCAAATTAACCCGGGAGATTGTGTCAAACGATGCCTGCAAGTCTGTACATGTGATAAATAATTAATCCGCCACAGTCGAAGACTTCTTCTTCACACAATAACAACTTCTAGCTTCCAGACCATACATCCAATGATCTTCAAATTTTGCACACTTGTTACTCTTCATGACTTCTACTACAGTATGAAGTTTCACAGCGATCAATGATCGTTTGCAATGCAATCAATGAACCGTTTCACGGTTCAAGAGATATAAATGTTTTTATTATTTGCGTTTAATTAACGATGTCTGCCAAACCACGTGACCTATCGCAAATTCCAAAAGGACATTTTAGTAGACTGATATGCTGAACAGATCTGTGAAGTTTCCCCTCGATTGGATCACAAATGAGGGAGGAGCTAGGTTTTAAATGTTTGTGCTTAAAAACGTTATATAACTCTGAAACCATGTGATGCATGACGTCATGCTCGTTGACTTTTTTGTTCGTCATGGGTATGCGATTCTGCCTGCAAAGTTTGGCCTCGATCTGTTCAGGCGTTTTGGAGAAAATTGGATTTTAGTGTTTTTCACTCAAAACAATATGGCGGCCGAACCACATGGCCTGTGACGTCATAATTACCATAAAAATATTGTACAGACCGAGTCCCTCCTATGGTGAAAATTTGCTCTCAATCGCTCCAATTATTGCAGAGAAAATGGTTTTTAAAGGAAAACAGAAAAAAAAATTCCCAAAGAAAATTCCTGGATCCGGAATAACATCCTGAGCTTCACCAAAAACTAATCAATTCTTCCTTATCCCAAGGGAAATCATCCCACCAACTTTCATCCAAATCCGTTCAGAACTTTTCCAGATATCTTGTTCACAAACACACACACACAAACACAGACACGCACACACACACACGGACGGACACGATCGGATGCATTACTCCCTGGCGGGCGTAAATATATGGAAACAAATGACGAGGGCTCATCATCAATGGGTTAACGAACATACTCGAAATTAAATTCCATTTCAATTCGACTATTAGAAGCGACAGCCATCAGAACCCTTAATTGTGAAGTCACCAATGGGCGTGACTGCATGAGTGTGTGACGTCACAGAGCGACAGTTATTTATCGCATTTGAAACATTGCTTCAAGATGGTGAGGACGTGTTTCTTCCTCGTTGCCTTGCTTTTCTGTTTCACACTCTACTTCAACCTCGGTTACCTGCTAGTACTTCAACAGGTGAGCTTTAAACGAGTGGGAAGATTTACGTGTACGTTTTAACGTGTTTAGAAGTGTGGTTTGAGAATCGAAGCTTCCAAGTGGATGGTGACATGCACAGCTAGCTGCTCGTTCCCACCTCGCTGGAGCTGAGTTTTCTGAACCGAATGGTCCTGTTTGTGTGTGTGTGTGTCAATGTGTGTGACGTTGGTTGTTATCTCCACATGCGGGTTTCAGAGGTTGAACGGATTCCTGCCAGGTCTCGATATATCCACCTTTGTGTGTGTGTGTGCCATGTTTTTTGTGGAGTTTTACTTGAGCGTTCTGATGTGGAATGTGATACAACAGAATGATCGTTATGACCTCCTGAGTTGATTAGGCTTTCAATGTTTTTAACACACATCATGTTCAGGTGTATAGAGAGCAGCTTAATAGGTCCTTCCATGGCATGTCATTCAAAATAAACAACAAAAAGAATCATAACATTGTAACAAAGTATATAATAATTAATACTAATAATATTAACAACAATAATAAGAGTAACATCATTTGGCAATAATAATAACGAACGTACAATCCTCCCAGCCCTGCCAAAGCTCATGATTCGTAAAATTTAGCAGAAATGCATACATAATATATAGACAGTCCTGAAGACATTCATTACATCGGCAGAGGGATAGACCGGCTCTGAAATGACTGGTAACCATGGTGACAATAATTTTAAAATGACGGAATAACACGATAACACAATAATTATAATGGGAAATATACGGAAACAAATGACGAGCACTCATCATCAATGGGTTAACGAACATACTCGACATTAAATTCCATTTTTTTTTTTGTTTGTTTTTGTATACAGAGTCGAGGTTCGTGAAAGAGCTAACATTTATCAATCAAACAAACAAGCAAACAAAGTATATAAAAAGGGGAGCGGTCGACAAGATGGGGAGAGAAGGGGAGGAGGCACACAAACACAACATTTGAGAGCAGGGACATCGGGAGATGTGTGGGAGGGAGAGGGATTGGGGGGAGGCAGGATAGGTATAAAACGAAAGGACACCAAGAACTTCCAGGAAAGAAGTTGGTATTTCAAAAAAGTGGATTTGGGGTGAAATTCGACTTCAATTCGACTATTAGAACCGACAGCCAACAGAATCCTTCATTGTGAAGTCATCAATGGGCGTGACTGCATGAGTGTGTGACGTCACAGAGCGACAGTTATTTATCGCATTTGAAACATTGCTTCAAGATGGCGAGGACGTGTTTCTTTCTCGTTGCTTTGATTTGTTGTTTCATGCTCTACTTCAACCTCGGTTACCTGCTAGGACTTCAACAGGTGAGCCTTAAACGAGTGAGAAGATTTACGTGTACGTTTTACCTGGTTTAAAGGTGCGGTTTGAAAACCTTCCATGTGGATGGTAAAATGTGCAAGAGCTCGTTTCCACCTCGCTGGAGCTGAGTTTTTCGAACCGACTTCGTCGTGTGTGTGTGTGTGTGTGTGTGTGTGTGTGTGTGTGTCCGATTTCACCACCAATTGGTCCAAATAAGTTTTCCTGATCCAAAATGTTTTTTGCTTCCATCTCTCTCATATAGAAGCTGCCAGGATATTTCGGATACATCTCCGAGAGTCTGGTAAACCTCGTTACGTTTCAGGTATGACGTCAAACAACACTCCATCAATATGTGACAAATTTTCCGTGTAAGCAACAGTACACAAGTGTTTTATAAGAGGAGGTAAAATTCAAAGAGCAGAGATAAAGGACACCAGCAGGAACCTTACAAACAGGTAGGGAAGTGGGAAAGGCAGGTGAGTCGGCTGTGGAATAACTTTGTATCTCCTGAGTCGATATCTCTTCCACCGCACACTTCCACAACATAATAACATTGTCCAGACAGAGCTTATGACGTGGTGTTTTAAAACCTTGTGGTCTCCACACATCATTCGCCACAAACATAAACAATCTCGTCAAGTACAATCGTCCCAATGTTGTTCTTCTGAGTGACCACATGTGCATCAGAAAGAGCTGATGGACAATTTGTATCGAGCTCTGAGTTTACATCGTACACATTTCCGGGTGGTACTTTCCCTTCGACAGTAAAACACAATTCAGGAAATTCACTTTGACTGATACAAGATGTTTTGTTTATCTCTGTCTGTCGTACAGGAGCCTCCAGGTCTTTCTGACCATCTTTGGAAAGATTCTTCAACTATGTTCCCTTCTTGAAGATAAGATGGTTTCGAGAGGGGGGGGGGGGCATTGGGATTCCCATGTTTGTATGACATTATAACCGTGTGTAGCTTTTCTTGGTTACTTGATGCAGCTTTCTTCGCTGGAAGAGCATGGGACTTGATTTATTTGATAATCCTAGCCACCTGGGGTAATTGGTTAGGTGAGAGCGGATTGGTTATACCCTCCAATTGTGGGTGAGAGACGTGATTGCGTCTTGTTATTTATTTGCATGTTCACTGGGATTAGCAGTGCAGATGGTACATCAAGATATTTTGTTTGTGTCTGTCCTCCAGAAACCTCAAAGTTTTTCCGACCATCCCTTGAAAAGACTCTTCAACCTTGTTCCTTTCTTGAAGGTAAGATGGCATGGATGACTCCAGGTACGTGATATAAAATACCATATTGGGATGAAGGTTAAAATTTATATACAACATTAAACCGGTAAACCAGTTCAGTTGCAGTTTGTAATAAAACACAGAACCACCGCTGCCTGATACAGTACCAGCTGCTACACTGCTAACTGTAGCAACAATCAGCCTAGACGCCTTCAGAAGGCTTTTATTTGGCAAATCAGGAGCCCACCTCTTGAGGAAATGGATCAATCCAGGGACATATTTCTGGCTCACTGGTTGTCATCAGCATGGAGTGGATACCCCTTGGGCTGAGGAGATTGGCTGGTAGACCATCCTGTGGTGTGTGTGCACGTCTGTGTGCATGAGTGCATCTGTGTGCGCTTGTTGTGTGAGAGAGTACAACTTTGACTCGAGGACTCAAACTCGAAGAAGAAGATGAGTGAAAACCTATCCTTTTTGACATTGTTGCTCTTTCTATTCTAACGCAGCCCCGGAAAACAAACTGGATATCAAAACTCTCTCAGGGTAAGTCATTATGTTCCATTATGTTCATTTTCATCTTTGTTCTATTTGCCATACATGATGAGATTGCAGATTGAATCGAATTCACACGCATTGAACAGAACACCACAAATGTAAGTATGTTTATTCACTTCTTTTTTTTGTATACAAGATCGAGGCTCGTGAAAGAGCTTACACTTGAACAAGCATGTGGTAAGATGAACCGATTGGAGCAGAAGAAGAGCAGCAGACATTTGCAGTGAAGTTCGTCATAACCAAGTCTCGAAGAGAAGATACTCCATTGACTGAGATCCGGGTCGGGAAATTGACAGATTGTGCCAGTCCCCGTTGGTCGCAGAAGTCCTTTGCTGAAGAGCCATGACTGGTGAGAGAGGTACCCACACCCAGCCAACTGGCATGGTGACAGTTGAAATCACCACATATGAGGAAGAGACGGTTGGGATGAGTGGATAGAAGTTGGTCCATGTTGTCAGACAGCGAGATGTAGATGGAGTCATCACTGTTTGGTGGACGGTACAACACACACATGAAAAAACGGTGGGAGCGAAGGGGATGCCGTAGCCAGAGGTACTCCTGGGGGTGAGATGGAGAGAGGGCAGTGCAGGGCGAGTGAGGAAGAGAGTTTTTGATAAAGATAGCAACCACACCACCAAGACGAGGCTCAGGTCTATCATACCGGAGGAGGGAGTAACCAGGGAGAGATATTAAGGAATCAGAGACATCTTGAAGGAGGAAAGTTTCTGTTAAGCAGATCAAGTCTGGTTTGTCAGAAGCAACCTGAATGGAGAGATCAATCAAGTTTGAGCGAAGGCCCCAGATGTTTGAGGTCCATACCGTTAATGAAGAGGAAGGGGGAGCATCGGATACAGGACAGGGGAGGGAGGGGGGGTCGGGTAAGATGTGGAAGAGGAGGAGGAGGTAGGGAGAGCTGTTGAAGGTGTGTCAGAGATTTCAGAATAGTTCGGAGGAAGGGAAGGATGAGGAGGACAAGGGGTTTGATGGTGATTGGGTGAGGCACAGCGAGGTGTTGTTTGAGGGGGGGGGGGGCAGAGAGAGGAAGAAGGTTGGAGGAGATGGAGGTTGACAGTTGGAAGGGAGAGGAAGCAGGGAGGACGCTTTGAGGAGGAGGGGGGAGAAGGGAGAATTGGAGAAAAAAAAGTCGGGTGGGGAGATTTGAAGGGGAGAGGGGAGTTTTTAAGGAGAGGGGTGAAGGTGTAATTTAGGAGGAGCGAGGTGAGGGGGGAGTTTGGGAGGGGATGGTGAGGGGGGAATTTAGGAGAGGGAGGGGTGAGGGGGATGTTTAGGAGGGGAGGGGCGAGGGTGGAGTTTATGAGGGGAGGGATGAGTTTGGATTTTAGAAAGTGTTGGACAATTATAAATGGAAAACGAACATTTATTGCAAAATTAGTTTCTTGTGATTTTCAAGTCAGAGATCCTTTTGAAAACGTTGGAAGAACGAACGAACACGAACAAAGAAGGAAATAAATAATGTATATATATGTATTTTTTTAATTAAGATTTTAAACAAAGGGTAAGATGTTCGGGGGAAGTATGGGGTGAAAAGAAGACTCGGAAAAACTGTGAGAGAACGAAAATAAATGGACCACAATCGACCGCTGAGAGAAGACAACAAGGCCTCAAGGCAGTAAACTTGAAAGACCAGGCCTCAAAATCGCGGCAGGAAATAACCGACGATTTTATACAGGTGTGCATGATTTACACCAAGATCTTCCTAGAGACACACAGTAGGTACACACACCGTGACATAAAAATACAGTTTTGACAAAAATACAAACGGGAACAATTACTTAACTTTGATAGCATGGAGAGCGTGGAGATCTTCGAAAAAACACAACTTCGCCTGCAAAACCGGAAGCGGCAGTTCCCTTCTTCAGGCAAATTTCAGGTAAATTACCTTTTCTTCAGGTAAAACTTTGGGTAAATTACCTTGTCTAGTTTTGATCATTTATAACTTATCTCCTATTATTTGAAGCACAATGAAACCAAGAAACCACTTTCTCTGGGTTAATCTGCTGGTGGTCTTTATCTGAACTCCTCGCTCATGTTGCCAAGGAAGATAGGTGTTCAGGTCCCTCGTGCGATGGAATTGTTCATTGTCTACCAATGTCTTTGTAATTCACATTCAAGTACACAGGTGTTTATATCAATATCCTTGTCCCCTAATTGATGTATGTATCTTTGAATCAATGAAAGTTGAAATAAGCCTTTTAACACTCTCTTTGCTCTTGTTTACAGGACTAACATCTTCCTGGAGCGAGTACTTCAACCGAGCCGCCACTCAACACTGGCAGATGGGAATGATGATGAATTACCAAAAATTTATTACACTTGTCGTGTTCCTCAGCCTCATCATCGAGGTATAAAAGTGATATAAGCTCATGGGCTTTGGTTAACAATCTCGTTGACAGACCATTTCAGAGTTTATTTTGGGTGAAAAAGTTCAAGTGATAAAATGCAGTCCCAAACGGAATTACACCTCAGATTGAACAAGTGATGCTAAACAGCAGGAGGTCATATACCCAAGGATCCATCGCTACTTGGTGGAGGAGTAGACCGTGGGGTTTGTGATTAGTCTCAGTCAAGATTGAGAAATGTCAGGTTTTAAATTTTAAAATATCCCAAAATAACAACCCAACAAAAATATGCCAAGACACAAGGTCCTCTCTTAATGTGTATTGTTTGCTGCTCTTTGTGTTACAGATCATAAATGGCTTCCAGAATCACCGACATCGCAACAAATGCTGTAAGTTCAAGCTTCTGGAATTGAGATTGGGGACATTTTACGAAAGTACACTAATAATAAAATAAAATTAACTTGAGGAATTGCCACTCCATCTGGTAATGATTTTGTTAACTCATTCACAGCCTGCACGGGAAAAAACTACACGAAGAGCAGAAGCACCGGGAGACGGAATGATGGGATCCCGGAAGTGGATGCTCTTATGGTGATCATGGAATCACAGCAGCATCACACATCGCGACCACCAGCTCTTCAGAATCAGACGGCCATGCTACAGAGAGGTGATGGTTTATCCACAGTGATGCAGAGCGGCTTCAGATCATGTGGCATCAGATCAGAGGCCCGAGAGAATGTGTCTCTTGTGTCTCATGGAATGGAGAATGGAAATTTAGAGTTTTGTACAATCCTCAATTTGATGTCCATTTGGTTCACGACAAACAATCAGCAAGTGATCATCACTGTTCATGCATCCCGACATGTAAACACCCGATGGTGTATGATTGAATCGGATTCAGTCGGAATCGGAATACCCAACCAACTAGGAATACCTGTACAGTGTGAACTTGGCCAGTCAGCCTGTAAGAATGCACTGGGATCACCTGGATCAACTAAATACATCCTGACATCTAAAAGTTCCTCCCCAGTCCTTGAGCAACAGGGATGGTCTGATATTACTCACCATCTGGTATCACTAGTATCAGATAATGTAACTGAACAAGGCAACACTCATTTTGCAATAAATGTTCGTTTTCCACTAACCGTCCAACACTTTCTACAATCCAAACTCCACCCTCCCCTCCCAATTTCCCCTCTCCTCCAAACTCACCCCTCCCCTCCTAATCTCCAAACTCACCCCTCCCCTCCCAATCTCCCCCATATCTGAACTTAGTGATATTCTGTCCATTGATCTTTTTCTGTCACAATATCTGTTTCATGTTCATTTTTCCTCTTCTTTCCAGGATCTTCTCTCTGTCATGGTGAAGATGATGAGAGTTCTTCCGGTGATGAGAGTACTTCCGGTGATGAGACTACTTCCATTGATGGTAGTTATTGCAGACCTGATCTTGGAGAGTACGAGGTACAGCAGGTGGTGGTAAGCAAGACATTCAATTTACTTTTTGTGCCTTTGTTACCGAAGTCGCCGGAGGCATTATGTTTTCAGGTTGTCCGTCCGTCCGTCCGTGATAGGTTTTCATTACCGCGATAACTTGAGAACTGCTGAAGGGATCTTAGTCAAACTTGGTGCAGGTATGTATAATGAGGTAAAGATTAACTGATTAGATTTTGGGGTCACGAGGTGAAAGGTCAGAGGTCATGTTTGGAAAAATCCTGTTACCGCAATAACTTGTGAACCAGTGATGTGATCTGCCCAAAGTTGATACAAGGATGTATTATGATGCTGAGATTAAATTATTTGATTTTGGCGTCAAGAGGTTAAAGGGTCAAAAGGTATCTGTGATAGGTCTACAACTTGAGAATGACTGAAGCGATCTAATTCAAACTTGGCACAGGTATGTATAATGATGTAAAGATGAACTGATTAGATTTTCTGGTCAAGAGGTCAAAGGTCACAGGTCATGTTAAGTAAAAAATTATGTTGCTGCGCCAACTCCTGAACCAGTAATGGGATTTTGAACACACTTGGTGTTAGTGTTTATGATACAAACATGAACTGATTGGATTGTGGCATCAACAAATTAAAGTTCAGAGGTCACGCCAGGTAAAAATGTGATAACTTGAGAACAGCTGATGGGATTTAAATCAAACTTGGTGCAGGTATTATAATGATGTAAACATGAACTGATTAAATTTTGGGGGGAAGAGGTCAGAGGTCCTGTTTCGGAAAAAATATTTTGCTGTTCTAACTTGTGAACCGGCAATGGGATTTTGCCCAAACTTGGTACAAGTATATATTATGATGCAAAGATGAACTTCTTATATTTTGGCATCAAATGTGAGAATTGAGGTGATTTTGTGATTTTATTGAGGTCAGAGGTCATGTCAGGTAAAATGTGATAACTTGAGAACAGCTGATGGGATTTAAATCAAACTTGGTGCAGGTATTATTATGATGTAAACATGAACTGATTCAATTTGGGGTGAAGAGGTCAGAGGTGCTGTTTCGGAAAATATCTGTTGGTGTTCTAACTTGTGAACCGGCAATGGGATTTTGCCCAAACTTGGTACAAGTATATATTATGATGCAAAGATGAACTTCTTATATTTTGGCATCAAATGTGAGAATTGAGGTGATTTTGTGATTTTAGTGAGGTCAGAGGTCATTGTCAGGTAAAATGTGATTCTTGAGATCTTCTGAATGGATTTAAATCAAACTTGGTACAAGTTTCAAGTTCACAAACGTACAGTCGTTCTGTCGACGATTTTGCGATTTCCCAATTTTGTACTTTGTGATGTATTATGGTGTTTCTATCAGTCTTGTAAGTTCTGAAAACGTTCGAGAATAAAAGTTCAGTCTTATCAAGTGATGTACGTGTGAGTTGAGGCGACGCAAGTCGGGTGGTGCTATAATTACATGATGACATAATTGGTGGTATTACTCCATTTATTTATTATTCCAATTATTTCTTCCTTTTTAGTTCCCATGAGATATCTTAGTCGTTGATGTGAGCTGTCTAGCCTGGGTTTGAATCCCAACCCAGCTATAAACTGTCATTCCGGTGTTTCATAGGCCCTGTGATTCATCAATGTGTGTGTCGTCCTTCGGATGGACGTTAAACTGGTCATCCGTATGCCGGAATTAGTTGGTGGACATTAAAGATCCCATGATGTACTTCACAAAGAGGAGGCAAACTATCGCTGGCAACCTGAACACATTTCGAATTCCTGCCCCAACTTCGTACGCTGAGCTGGAGTGGTGACCTGACCAGCATTGTGGCCAAATATCTGCTCTGCCTAGACTAGGAGTTTCAATAAAAGGAAGAAGAGGAGATGCAAGGAGTAAAGGAAGAAGAGAATCAGGGAAAGGAAGAAAAAGATGCATTGCTAGCGAAACGAGAGGTGCAGAAGGGACAGAAAAAGGAACACCAATTAGAGCTGGAATCCACTAATTACCACTAATTACCAACCAATTATAATTATCGTTGCTTGTATGTGTGAATTATTATCTTCATTATGCTATTTCTGTCTCTTCGTGAGCGCAATGTTTCTACCACACAGGTCGAGGTTCTTTCAGAACGCTTGATCATGCAAGATGATCAATTCGATGAGATCACCGTGAAAAACAACAAACTTTCGGCGGATCTCAAAAAAGTTTCCAGCACCTTGTCGGAAGTGGAACTTCAGCTCGAGGAGCAGCAACAACAACATGAGGAACAGCAACAGAAGAACGTTGAGAGCTGCCAAAAGGTAAATAACCGTTATCAAACATGTGGGACTACAGATGGCCAAGGTGGTGAACATCATGCTCACCTGCACATGTTCTGATGAGTTTTAACACCTTGCACGGTTCATGCTGCTCTTGAGACTTTCACAAATGGAAGACTGTTGATTGAGATTTGTGAAACTAGTCCACCTGCTAACTACAGGAGAGCCAGGAAGGGTCATTCCTCTTTGGGGTATTTCGATTACAGTCGATCTATGGTCGGGTCTCAAGAACATTGGGTGTGTGTTCATTTACCAAGCTTCTTGTGGAGAGATCGTCAAGTGGTTTAAGCATTTGAGCAAGCACTCCATTCAAAACCGTGAAGGAACGGCTGGCTTGGCAAGCGCGAGCTAGCTGCTTGGTAAAGGAGCACAGCCCGAGCTTGTCCCTTTCAGTTTCGCGTTAAACAGAAGGAGCTTGTTTCAAAAGTTCACTACGAAAAACGCCACGTTAGCGCCAGGAAAGGCCATGTTATTAACCCAACATTTGTGGGTTATTTAGAGTACAGTAGATCTTCGCTCAGTTCTGTAAGTAAACCTTACTTCACGGATGTTGGGATTCCTCCAAATTTCTTAATTTAGTGTTTTAAAGAGCATTAGCGACTGTTTAAAAAGTTAATCACACGTGTTTGTAGTTCATAATAGCCGGCGAAGCCGGTGTTGTCAATAAACGCGTACGTATTATGTCGAAAACCTCATTATGCCTTGGCTTGAGAATTCCGAAGCGCAATGGAGGCCGCCATCTTGCGGATGCGGAAGTATGCATAACAAATTGAAAACGTTCAATAGGAATTTCTTTCACCCGTCATTGTTTGATTCACAATCTTATGCACCTCTAATTTATTATTAAAATACTTTAAGACCAACCTCGGCCCACACGGGCCTGGTTATCTTCAACGAAACGCGTCACCAAACACCGGACCCAATGAGAGTCGAGCATTTGAAAAAATATTTCTAAAACCAAATCACGCACTGGAGGCCGCCATTGACCGGATGCGGAAGTTTGCATAAACCAATTGCGAAAAAGTTCAATCGGAGTTTGTTTCACCCGTCTTTCTTTGATTCACCATCTCATGAACCTCTAATTTGTAATTAAAATACGTTAAGACCAACCTCGTTATCTTCACCGAAAATCGTCACCAAACACCAAAACCAATGAGATTCGAGCATTTGAAAAAGAAAAATTTCAAAGCTTATTACGTGTTTCGGAGGGTGAAATCGGCATCCAATATTCTAAAATTGACGAAGAATTATTTTTTAGAAATCTCGTGGTCGTCGGGGATAGTTTTTCACCGCCAGAAATATGGTATAAGCGGTTTACATATTTAGTTTAGAAATACGGATAGTTTTTCACGGCCAGAAATACGGTATAAGCGTTTACATATTTAGTTTAGAAATACGGATAGTTTGTCACAGCCGGAAATATCCGAAGTTGAGACGGAATTCACCGAATTCATCACTGCAAGCTAACTTCTTCTGGTGGAGGAAGCCGCAGTGCCCGGAGAGAACCAGTCCTGACAGCGACTGAAGTTAGAAGACTACACACAAACTGTGAAAACGTATGTTAAGCCCAGTTAAAATTTCTTAAAATAGGCCTTAAGCTAGCACATCGTATAGTTACTTCCTTAAGCTTCTTGTGACATTTATTGTATGCAGGTATTGGGGAGGACTGTCTGCTCTTCTCTTTTACCAAGTCATACCAGGTACGGTACCTACACCGACCTACTATCAACTACCTAACCTACTGATGCCATAGTGATGGGTAAAATAGTGGCAAGAGGCTTTGGCTTCGCCAGCTCATTGCAGCTTTGCAGTCGGTACTAGTATTTTTACTTCCAGTAGAAGCTGTTGATCACACAGAAACGCCATTATAGCAATAAGATATTTATACACGTTATCACTGCAGGAAAAACACCTTGGGGAAGTCGGACATTATTAGTATGAATATTATTTTGTATTAGCATCAATAATATGCGATTATCATTAATTTTGTTATTAAAAGCGTCTTTGGAAAAACGCCACGATAAATCTTCTTTGGAAAAACGCCACGATAAAGCTAATTTAACATTTATATACACCTCAACGTTCAACCCCATTGACGGCAATGGCGGGGGAAACTCGCCCAGGGGGAGAAAACCCCCTTGGGGAGCGGGGCAAATGAATGTGCTACAACCTTCATTGTGCAACCCTTCGTCATCCTGTCAGGTTTGGTTGAGATTCGTCTTGGATAAGTAACGACAGAATGTGTTGGCGTCAAAAATTCATCAGATCAGACACGAAATGGCGTATTTAGTGTGATTCCATGTGAACTTTGCACTGAAACCAGAATTGATCCCACTTTAGACTTGAGAAGACACCTCCATAAAGTATTGATTATGTGTAGATCAGAAAACAGTAACTTTAACTGTTGATTACACTGTCATGTACCACACAGGTCGAGGTTCTTTCACAACGCTTGATCATGCAAGATGATCAATTCGATGAGATCACCGTGAAAAACAACGAACTTTCGGCGGATCTCACGAAAGTTTCCAGCACCTTGTCGGAAGTGGAACTTCAGCTCGAGGAGCAGCAACAACAACATGAGGAGCAGCAACAGAAGAACGTTGAGAGCTGCCAACAGGTAAAGAACCGTTATCCAACATGTTGGATTACAGATGGCCAAGGTGGTGAACATCATGCTCACCTGCACATGTTCTGATGAGTTTTAACACCTTGTAGGATTCATGCTGCTCATGAGACTTTCACAAGTGGAAGACTGTTGATTGGAAAGTAGAACAGAAAACAAACTTTCCTGTCAATGACACCGTCATGTTTCTGTCGCACAGGTCGACCTGCTACCTGAGCTGTTGAAAGCAAATGAGCATAAACACCATGGGCTCGCTGTCCAATTTGAAGGACTTTCAGGGCATCAATCACACCTGAGCAGCAGGTTTGCTGCATTGGAACAGCAGCAGCAAGAACAGCGAGAGAGGCAGGAGCACCAGGATGTTGATTACCATCAACAGGTGAGCAACCGTTATCAAACAATGTGGGACTTGCTCTGCAATGTGTAACTGGTGAACACAAAAGAGCAGATACCAAAGAGTTGAAGATAATGTTTCCCTTGATGTGTATTATGTGTTTTAATCACTTGCAGGTGACGCAGCTGGAGACGGATTTGGAGGATCGAGACAACCGCTGGAGAGACGTGGCCGTTAAAAACCACAACGCCATGAAAGCGATGTACGAGCTGTTCAAGTGGATGGAGAAATTGAAAGAGAAGGAACAGGTGTGCCGAAAGAACCAGCAGCAGGTGTATCGATCACAGCCAAATAAGGTACCGCAGCACAATCTCAAGAAGCCAACACAAATACTACAGTTAACCCATGAAGTGCTCCATTTACTGCTCGTTCGGCCATAAATGCTTTTTGTTAACGGCTTTTCTCCACCAATTAGAAGCAAGATTTCCATAAGTTACCTGGGAATTACACATTGAAAGAAAAGTCATGATTCGTTCTTTTGGTTGACGTCAGTTTAAACTCATTTACTGGAGGATAGTGGCCCAACGCTCTTTATGGGTTGACAATGCTTATGGGTTGACAATGTTTATGATAACAGTTTATGGGGTAACTTTAAAGGTTAAAAACAACATTGTTGGGCAGTCATCAAAACACGGAAACCAACTCGCATTTCTGAACATTCGAATCATTTTCCAATCTGGTTTTACTTTGGAACACGATATTTACTGGTGAAGAACTCGTCCTCAGGTTCGGGTTAATTCCGTCGAAAATGGCGTATTTTAGTCTAACTTGTAATATCGACTTTCACCACCAGGAGGCGCGACACGATAAACATTTACATAGAGAGAATTGGTGTACACGTCCACCCTGAACCCTGGGGACTGAATTGTTTTTACCCTCTAAAACTTTCCTGTGCACACCCTTCATACAACCAAAAGTTTTCAACTCATTCTGTCCAGTGGTTCAGGAGTGCATGGATGTCAAACAAACACACAAACAAGTACAGATACATTCAAAGTACACCGACCCAATGCCAAATAATTAAATATCCTACAGCGCGGCATGTCCGGGTGCCTATGGCGCCCGACAATACCGCAGTGCAGCTCATAGAGACTGCATTGGGAGGGAGAGGTGTACGCTAATTGATTGATTAATTGTATAATTAAAATCAATAAAAGATTATCACAAAATATTTTCTTAATAAATTGGCTAATAGCATAACTAAACCACTAGTGCTTCATCCGAAGATGTTTCTTTTAGAAATGTAATTAAATATGTCATCAATAAAAAAATTAATAATTGATTGATTAATCAATAAATAATTAATCGATTAAATGATTAATCAATAAATCAAATATATCCTTGATAGCCACATCACTTGGTCGCTGTCATGTCCAAATATTAGCTACCCAGCTCAAAAGGTGCCTGAGATATTGGCCAAATGAGAAAGAAAATAAATAAATGATGAATAATGAAAATAAATAAATAATAATCATTAAAAAATTAAATTATCAATCATTTTGGTCACAGAACACATAAACCACCACCATTTCATCAGAATCTGTAACTGAAAAAAAAAAATTTGGGTCATTAATCAAATAATTAAATGATTAATCAATAAATCAAATATATCCTTGATAGCCACATCACTTGGTCACTCATGTCCAAATATTAGCTACCCAGCTCAAAAGGTGCCTGAGATATTGGCCAAATGAGAAAGAAAATAAATAAATGATTAATAATGAAAATAAATAAATAATAATCATTAAAAAATTAAATTATCAATCATTTCGGTCACAGAACACATAAACCACCATCATTTCATCAGAATCTGTAACTGAAAAAATAAAAATTTTGGTCATTAATCGAATAATTAAATATTTAATCGATTAATTGATTAATTAATAAATCAAAAATAGCCTTTGCAGCCAAATCACTTGGTCACTCATGTCCAAATATTAGCTTCTGAGCTCAAAAGGTACCTGAGATATTGGCAAAATGAGAAAGAAAATAAATAAATGATTAATAATGAAAATAAATGAATAAAAATCATTAAAAAATTAAATTATTAATCAATTCGGTCATAGAACACATAAACCACCACCATTTCATCAGAATTTGTAACTTAAAAAAAAAATTTTTTGGTCATTAATCGAATAATTAAATAATTAATCGATTAATTGATTAATTGATTGACAAGAAAGAAAGACAAGTACAGATACATTCAAAGTACACCGCCCCCATGCCAAATAATTAAATATCCTACAGCGCGGCATTGCCGGGGCGCCTTCGGCGCCCGACAATACCGCAGTGCACCTCATCGAGGCTGCATTGGGAGGGAGAGGTGTACGCTAATTGATTGATTAATTGTAGAATTAAAATCAATAAAAGATTATCACAAATTATTTTCTTAATCAATTGGCTAATAGCATAACTAAACCACTCGTGCTTCATCCGAAGATGTATCTTTTAGAAATTTAATTAAATAAGTCATTAATAAAAAATTAAATAATTAATTGATTCACCAATAAATAATTAATCGATTAAATGATTAATCAATAAATCAAAAATATCCTTGATAGCCACATCACTTGGTCACTGTCATGTCCAAATATTAGCTTCCCAGCTCAAAAGTTAAAAGGTGCCTGAGATATTGGCCAAATGAGAAAGAAAATAAATAAATGATTAATAATGCAAATAAATAAATAATAATCATTTAAAAATTGCACTATCAATCAATTCGGTCACAGAACACATAAACCACCACCATTTCATCAGAATCTGTAACTGGGGAAAAAAAAAAAATTGTCATTAATCAAATAATTAATCCATTAATTGATTAATTGATTAATTAATAATTTATTAATCAATAAATCAAAAATATCCTTGATAGCCACATCACTTGGTCACTCATGTCCAAATATTAGCTTTTGAGCTCAAAAGGTGCCTGAGATATTGGCCAAATGAGAAAGAAGATAAATAAATGATTAATAATGAAAATAAATAAATAATAATCATAAAAAATTAAATTATAAATCAATTCGGTCAGAGAACAAATAAACCACCACCATTTCATCAGAATCTGTAACTTAAAAAAATTTTTTTTTTTTGTCATGAATCAAATAATTAAATAATTAAAGAATTAATAAATTAATAAATAAATAATAATAATAAACAAATTAAATTATTAATCAATTCGGTCAGAGAACACATAAACCACCACCATTTCATCAGAATATGTAACTTATATAAAAAAAATTTTTTAGTCATTAATCGAATAATTAAATAATTAACCGATTAATTGATTGATTAATTAATAAATCAAAAATAGCCTTTGCAGCCAAATCACCTGGTCATTGGCATGTCCAAATATCAGCTTCCTAACTCAAAAGGTGCCTGAGTTAATGGTCAGAAGAGAAAGGAAATTTAATTAATTAAATAAGTACTTAATTAATCGCTAATAATTAAATAACTCCTCAATTAATTGATTAATCAAAAAACAAAAAAATAATATTTTTGACAACGGACTTGCTCACTACTGTGCCGAAATTTCAGCTTCCTAGCTCAAAGGATGGCTGAGATATCGTCCGGACCAGTGTTTCCCAACCGTTTTCTGATCGAGTACCACTTGGAGGTCCCGTACCGTCGCCGCGTACCACCTGGTTTCAGAAAAACCCAATCCGCGTACCACCTGGTTCCAGAAAAACTCAATTCGATAAGATATCAGGCTTATTTCAATTTAATGCGAGGGCTGCATCTGTTTCTTCTCCACCAGCTGATCGATGCGGGGCATAACTTTGCTCACAGCACATCGGAAATCATGAAATATATCAGAAATCAGAAATAAAAAAATTATCAGGCCAAATCATTTTTTTTAAAGGTTGTCGCGAACCACCTGGAAGGCCCTCGCGTACCACTAGTGGTACGTGTACCACAGGTTGGGAAACACTGGTCCGGACAAACAAACAAGAAAGAAAACAAGAAAACAACCAGAGTGAAAACTGAGTACTCACTTTCAGCGTTCGTCACTGTCGAGCTCCCTTCGGTGCCCAGCAATGACGATTTGCAATGCCTGGAGATGGCATAGGAAAGGAGCGGTGTACAACAGAGTGAAAACTGAGTACTACCTTTCAGCATGCGTCACTGCCGAGCTCCCTTCGGTGCCCAGCAATGACGATTTGCAATGCCTGGAGATGGCATAGGAAAGGTGCGGTGTTCAACAACCAAGAAAACAAACAACCAGAGTGAAAACTGAGTACTCCCTTTCAGCGTGCGTCACTGCCGAGCCCCCTTCGGTGCCCGGCAATGACGTTTTGCAATGCCTGGAGATGACATAAGAAAGGTGCGGTGTACAACAAACTATAACTGCACTCAGTAGAGACATACCTCCGCAAGGTGAACAGGTCACGTTTTGTATCCCAGAGTAGACCAGAAAATCACAATACAGAATCACATTTAATCAAAATCATCCGTCCACAACTTTTTGACAAATCCGGCTTTGTAGCATTTTTGGCCCAATCTCCCGATGGTGAAGAATCGCTTAAAAATTATAGTAGCTGGATCCGGAGCTTCACCAAAATCTAATAATTTCGTCCTGCTCACGTCTCTGACAAATTTCGTCTGCATCCATCCACAAATTTTTGAGATATCTTGTTCACAAATGGACAGATGGACAGACAAACTGACAAACGGACAGACAGACAGACAGACAGACAGGGGTGAAAATATAATCTCCATCCACCTTTGGTGGCGGAGGTAACAAACACACAAACAGACAAACAAATAAACAAACAATCAAACAAACACACAAACAAACAGACAAACACAAACAAACAAACAAACACACAAACAAACACACAAATGGACAAACACACAAACAAACACACAAATGGACAAACACACAAACAAACACACAAACAAACACACTAACAAACAAACACACAAACAGACAAACACACAAACAAACACCAAACACAGAAATAAACACACAAACAGACAAACAAATAAACAAACAGACAAACACACAAACAAACACCAAACACACAAACAAACAAACACACAAACAAACACACAAACAAACAAACACACAAACAGACAAACACACAAACAGACAAACAAACACACAAACAGACAAACACACAAACAAACACACAAACAAAGACTTCTCCAGTGATAAATTGGATGATTGCTATTATTATGATGATTATGATGATTATTATGATTATTATTATTAATATTATCATTTTTGGAGCAGGTGCGTTGTTCACTTTACAGTATTGTCAATTTCATGTTTTCTGCTGCTGTTTTATTTGAAAAACTCTTCATTTGTTTCCACAGGGTGCTCGCGTTGTTAAGCACGTCGTCCCAAGTGGTCTGGACCTCAAAACTTCCAACAATACCTGGAGGTCCAGCACGAAAACAGGGATGACAAGTTGTGATCAAGTGAGTTTGGTGTGTTCTATTTGAGAGGATGCTCATTTGTGTCGATTTCACGTTAAAACATCAAACTTTCCTTTCTTCTCTCATTTATTATGATGATTATTATGATTATTATTATTAATATTGTCATTTTTGGAGCAGGTGCGGTGTCCACTTTACAGTATTGTCAATTTCATGTTTTTCTGCTGCTGTTTTATTTGAAAAACTCTTCATTTGTTTCCACAGGGTGCTCGCGTTGTTAAGTACGTCATCCCAAGTGGTCTGGACCTCAAAACTTCCAACAATGCCTGGAGGCCCAGCATGAAAACAGGGATGACAAGTTGTGATCAAGTGAGTTTGGTGTGTTCTATTTGAGAGGATGCTCATTTGTGTCGATTTCACGTTAAAACATCAAACTTTCCTTTCTTCTCTCATTTATTATTTTGACACCTCACCAATGACACCTCCTTTGTTTTATTCCCATTTCCTTCCCCAAGGATGTATGTCGACAGTTTCGAGTTCTCCTCAACAAAATGACACCAGAAAATTTTGGCCGCCTCATAAATCAGATGAAGAGGGTCAATATCACCAAAGAAGAAGATCTTGAGGACATTGTACAGCTTGTCCTGGACAAGGCGATAAAGGAATCCAAATTTTCTGAGGTGTACGCACACGTGTGTCACCACCTTGCAAAGGTGAGTTAAGTTAACCACTACCACAACTCATGAGAGGAAGAACACCATACCAACAGACATCATTTTCTGAAACTTGTGAAATATCTGCTCTGCGCCCCTCCTATCACCTCCTACCACCTCCTACTACCCCCTCCTACCACCACCCCCTCCTACCCCCTCCTACCACCCACTCCTAACACCCACTCCTAACACCTCCGCCTACCATCTCCTACCACCCCCATCTTACCACCACCTCCTACCATCCCGTCCTACCACCTTCTCCTACCACCTTCTCCTACGACCTCCTCCTACCACCTACTCCTACCACCCCCTCTTACCATTGCCCTCCTACCATTTTCTCCGACCACCGCCTCCTTCCACCTCCTACCACCCCCTCTTACCATCTCCTCATACCACCTCCTACCACCCCCTACCACACCCTCCTTCCCCACTCCCCTTTTCACAAACTGATACACAGTGTGCATTACTCTCATTTCCTTGGTGATATTTCCTCCCAAACTTGTTTACCCTCCATTGCAGGCCTCACTGCACTCCTTCCCTTCTTTTTTTCACTCCCTCTATTACAGGCCTCACTGCACTCCTTCCCTTCTTTTTTTCACTTTTGATTTTCTCAATTTATCTCCCTTGACCCACACCTGTTTAGAAAGTATTTAATAAACAGGTACCCCCTTTTCTTCAACAACATCCACCATTCTTTCATGTTTTCATAGATTGAGGTACAAGGAAGAGATAAACCTGGAAAGGTCCTCAACTTCCACACGCTCCTCATTGAAAGCTGCAAGAATGAGTTGAGAATGGGGAATGATGGGAACTCCAGCTCGGATGATGACGCATCCAAAGAGAAAGGTCGACAGCGCGCGCTGGGCCACGTGGTCTTCATCGGGGAGCTTTTCAACGCACAGGTATTGGACGAATCATTTATCACCAACACAGGTAAGGGATTGCTCCAGGATGGGAATGAGCAATCTCTCGAGTGCTTCTGTCGTCTCATTGGAATTGCTGGAAAGGTCATCGACTCGACGCAAGCCAAAATGGTAATGAACCTTCACTTTGGAGTTTCCATAAACACATTTACTCTTCAACTTCCCCTCTAAAATCATCCTTCTTGCTCGTCTTCGTTTTGCTCACCGAGCACCATGTTTTTCTGTCTTCACAGATGGATGAGTATTTCACCTTTTTGGACAAATTAATGAAGGAGCGGAAAATTGTGCCACGCATCCGTTTCATGCTCCAGGATCTGGTAGATCTTCGTATGGTAAGTCACACCTATCGTCCTCAGGTGTGCCAATTCACAATGAATACCTGTCTCAAGCCGTCTACCGTCCCGGTTCCTCGAGCTCGGTCATGCTGATCTTTAGACTCCCTGCCCTCTTTTCAGTGAATTCCCAGACGGTCTTCACTGTTTTGTTTTAAAATGTTTAAACTTCCTTCTTCCGCGTTGTTTACTCTCTTCTATTACAATTCAGTCTTCTTCTTCTTTTCAAAAGGCTGTTTTCAAATCGCTCTTTAAATCATTCCCTTTATAAAAGTTTAACCTCTTACAGTTTTTCCCTTCTCAAAACTCTAAACTCACCTTCATTCCACCCTTCCTCCAACGTTTTCAAATGTATCTGACTTGAAAATCCCGAGAACCCCAGTTTGTTTGCAGTTGATGTTCGTATTTCATTAATCGTTACTTTTGTACATCTTCAGTGCCAAACCCTTCCCTGTCTGTTCCCTCCTCTCCTGGTACTCGCCCCGATCCTACCAACCCTATCTCTTACCAGCATCCCACTCCATACCCCCATTCCATCACTACCTGCCCGCTACCATTCCCTTTCAAAACTCCCCCCACACCCCTTCCCTTCAAAACTCCCCCATAAACTCTCCCCTTTAAATACCCCCCCCCCCCCACACCCCTTCCCTTCTAATCTCCCCCCTCAACCCTCCCCTTCAAATGTCATCACGCCAGCTGGTTGGGTGTGGGTTCCTCTCTCACAAGCCATGGCATCTCAGCAAAGGACTTCTGTGACTCACTGGGACTGACACAATCTGTAAATTTCCCGACCCGGATCTCAGTCAATGGAGTATCTTCTCTTCTAGACTTGGTTATGACAAACTTCCCTGCAAATGTCTGCTGCTCTTCTTCTGCTCCAATCGGTTATTCTGATCATGTGCTTGTTAAAGTGAACATCTCTCTGGCCATTCTCAGAGAGCCTCCTCAGCGCCGACGAGTCTGGCATTTCACTCAGGCCGACTGGCACAGTCTGCAAGCAGCCATCAATCACCTGGACTGGTCTCCCATCTCTACTGCCTCTGACATCAATTCTTCCTGGGAATTCTTCCAAAGCAAACTGCTCTCTCTCATGCACAGATTTATCCCATCTCGTCTTCAGTTGTCTTACCCTTCCTCCCATCCATGGTACACTGAATCTTGTGTTGAGGCAGTTGCCCTGAAACAACTTGCCTTTGCCTCTTCGAAGGCTAATCCAACTGAAGGCAATTTCAGTTCCTTCCACCAAGCTCGGAACAAGTGTGTGTCTACCCTCAGGAGTGCCAGGAAGCACTATCTCTCCACACTCAAGAATGAACTCTCAAACCTGTCTCCTTCATCCAAATCCTGGTGGCGTCTGGTCAAATCCGTTTCTGGTGTTTGTTCCCCCTCCCTTACCTCAAATGGTTACACAGTTGACACCGCACGTGACAAAGTCAAATGCCTCAACTCTGTGTTTGCTTCAAAATCTTATGTCCCAAACCCATCTCTCTCTGTTCCCACCTTACCCAGTCATACCCAGCTGCTCCTGTGCTCTGTGTCCTTCTCTCCCGACAAGGTGGAGAAGTTTTTTCAAACCTCGACTCTGATTCTGCAACTGGACCAGACGACATCAGCCCACGGGTCCTAAGATCCTGCTCTGCCGCTCTATCTCACCCTCTCTCTATTCTCTTCACCCTCTCTCTATTCTCTTCACCCTCTCTCCATTCTCTTCACCCTCTCTTTTGCTCAAGGTCATCTGCCATCTGCTTGGAAATCAGCCAACATTACCGCTTTACACAAAAAGGTGCAAAAACAGATCCTTGCAACTACAGACCAATCAGCCTGCTCCCAATTATCAGCTCATGGAATCCAATATTGCTTCTGATATCAAATCCTTCCTCTTCACTAATGGCTTGATCTCTGATCATCAATTTGGATTCAGACCAGGTCACTCCACTCTGGACATGCTGCTTCTGCCGTCTCAGCAATGGATGGAGGTCCTCAATGCCAAACAGGAAATCAGAGCTGTCCCCCTTGACATATCACGTGCCTTCGATACGGTCTGGCACCCAGCTCTGCTCACCAATCTCCCATCCTATGGTATCCATGGAAACCTCCACTCATGGCTTGCGGACTTCCTCTCCGGTCGTAGTCAACGTGTGGCCCTGAATGGGTTTCTCTCATCTCCCCTTCCTGTTCAGGCTGGAGATCCCCAAGGCAGTGTTCTGGGCCCTGTGCTTTTTCTGGTCTTCATCAATGATCTCTCTGACTCTCTTGAAAATCCTCTCTATCTCTTTGCTGATGACTCCACTCTCTGCCGCTCCATTCCTCATCCCTCAGATCGGCAGTCTGCAGCATCCTCACTCTCTGCAGACCTGGACAAAATCACAGAGTGGTCAAACAAGTGGAACATGTCTTTCAATCCTGACAAATCTCACACTCTTACTATGTCTCTCCGAAAAGACAGACTGGACGACCCTCCCATCTATTTTCTCAACAATCCTCTCCAAGAAGTTCTGTCGCCCAAGCTCTTGGGTCTCACTATCTGCCATGATCTTTCTTGGGAAGACCACATTTCCAAGCTGGCCTCCAAAGCCAGTCGCCGACTGGGCATCCTCCGTCGTGCGAAGTCCTTCCTTGGCACACCTGAGCTTCTCACCACATACAAGGCTTTCATCCGCAGCTCAATGGAATACTGATCTCCCCTCTGAGCCGGTGCTCCTGCCTCACACCTAGCTAGGCTTCACGCTGTTGAAACGAAAGCTTTCAGCATCATTGGAATCTCCTGCGATGAAGTTAACTCCGAGGGCCTTTCACTTACTCACTGCAGGCAGGTTGGTGGTCTTTCTGTCTTTTACCGACTCCTCTCCGGCCTTGCTCCCCCAGCTCTGTCTGTGCTCTGAACCCCAAATATTCCTATAGGTTGCACAAGATCTGCCTGCAACCCTCTTATGGTTAAATTGCCAAAATCTAGGCTCTCTGCTCACCTTCACTCTTTCATTCCTCTTTTCTCCCGCATCTGCAACAAACTCCTTCACTCTCTTCAATCCCACTTCTACCTCCAGGTCTTCAAAACAGCTGTTCACCACCATCTCTTGTGTTCCCACATCCAAAACATTGATCTTTTTAACCCCCGTTAATCCATGCCAAGCCCACCTCTTGAAATTCCGTTTTCTTTCCTGAAATCCCCTGTAGCGTCCATCTTGTTTATACCGTGTACCCCGCCACAGCCCTCTCCCTTCCACAGATCTCCCAATGTGCATGTTCTCTACTGTTGTTGTGCTTCCCTCTCTCCCCCTCTTGTCTCCTGCTCCCGTTATTATATGTTTTTATACGAGTGTGTGTTGGCGCTTATACGAGCCTTGACTTTGTTTGAAAATAAAATAAATAACAAACCACCTGCATCCATAACCACAGGTATGCTCTTCCCTTCCTTAGTATAATTGGATTCCACGCCGAAAGGTCGAGCGACCAAACTACCTCCAAACGATACGTGAGGAAGCTCGTGCAGAACAACAGCGATGAAGGAGATCACACCACCACTGAAGTTACCATGTGCTGCTCTTTTATGACACAGCACATGGCACACACACACACACACACATACACACACACACACGTACACCGTCACACATGCATACACATACACACACGCATATATATATATGCACATTTTTTACACACACACACACACACACATATACACATACACACACACACACACACACACATATGTACACCTACACACATCCCACATGTATATACATATTTAAAGTGTACGTGCCCTTCCCCTCTCCCCCCTCCATCCCCCTGCGCCCCCACCTCCCCCGTCCCTCCCTCCTCCCTCCCCCACCCGGCAACGCCGTGTACTTCTGCTCGTAACTAATAAAATTAAAACGAAGAAATATCTCTCTGTAATTTCCTGAAACTCGGTGAAATTCGATGAAATTCGCTCGGTGAATTCACTCTGTTTATCGGTGAAATTTTTCCTTTGGGCGGTGTATAATCGCTCCGAACGAAATATCAATCAGCAATTTCCCATCTGATAATTTATTTATTTTACATATGTGAATTACACGTCCATGCACACGTAAAATGGAGTTTGTTTTTGCACACGTGAAATGAACACGTGAACCTTTACTTCCGGATAATAATGCTGAATGAAATAAGAACGGAGATCCCAGAGTAGACCTTCCCGTCGTTTGATATGGACTCTTCTCTTCTCGGAAGTTCTTCTGCCTCTTCCGTTATCCAGCAGAAGAGGCGGTTAGAAGAGGAAGAGGCGGAAGAGAAGAGGTTATACTTACGCAGCAAAACTTGCAAGTGAAAACACAATCTGGATATTTGCATCAACTTGTGATGTCCTGTCATCTTTGTCTAATTATTCCATCATGAGCGCGAGTAATACATGTTTGGCCGCCATCTTGCTTCTCTTCTGCCTGTTCGGCGCAAAGCAATCTTCCGGAAGAGGCTTCTGTCTTCGGAAGAGACCAAATCGCACGCGCTTCAGAAAATCACAATACAGAATCACATTTAATCAAAATCATCAGTCCACAACTTTTTGAGATATCCTGCTATGTCGTTCTTGGCCCAATCTCCCGATGGTGAAGAATCACTTTAAAAATTCTAGGAGCCGAATCCGGATCTTGATGCAACATAGATTCAAACTATTGGGAACACAGCCTTAATTACACACATACTAATGAGATATCTATAGAGATCCTAAGGTGTGCTACGTGTTGCTCGTGGCCTAACTAGGGTGCGACCTTTGACCTTTACACCAAAAATGGGATTATTTACAGGGGATTATTTATAAGGGAATATTACAGATATTTACAAAGTGGAGGGTTCTAAAAACCACAACACTGCACCCTCATTACCTCCAGGGCCGGCCCGGCCCGAAAGAACTTTAACTTAGTGTGACACTCAGGTGTGGTAACCCTCTACTATTAACTTCACCCTGAGTGCGACATTTTAAAAACCATTAAGTATGTCCCGCCTGCTGCGTTGCATTCTATCGAACAGATTCACGCCCACAGGATAACCGAATCACGGAATTAATTTCAAAACTAAACATGGACGGTGGGGAGCATTATTTACAAAGACACGATTTGGTATTTACAAACGTGAACCCAGGACCTGTCTTTTGGGAAACAAAAAGAAGATGTTTTGAAAAGAGGAAAGCATACACTGCACTGCACCGATACCACCAGCACCAATAAGCACCATAGAACAAAAAGCACCAAAACACCAATATGCACAAAAAGCACCAAAAGCACCATCCGGTGCACAGTCATACATTGCAATAAACGAAGCCTTGCGACGTCTCCTCTGCTGGGCCGCTGGTTCTGGATGACTTCTTTGCTTGTGGCCTATTTGGTAATAATTAAAAAAGGCACAAAACGCGTCCACTTTTTTAAAATTAGGGCCAGCAGGGGCCAACTAAAGGTGGTTCACCTGCTTGGCTTAGGTGCCACCTTTGCCGTGGTCCGCAAGCAAGATCTCCCTGGCCACAACGGCCGGTCCCCAGCAGAGGTGCCAGGCCCCAAAATGTGGGGTCCATGAATGTGGTGCTCGGCCACAGACCTGTGGTCCATATGGTGGTGCTCGGCCACAACAACGTGCGGTCCATAAGTGTGGTACCGGTCCAGGCAGGCAGCAGCGAGGGTGCGGGCACACAACTGCGACACCTGCACACTTTCCCCTCGGCACACAAAGACCACGGTCCATGAGTGGGGAAGGAAGACAAAGCAGGGTTAGCGGGGTGCAAGGGCGCAAGAGTACACGTTAACACAAGGTAATGCAGAGGTGAGGTGCGTTGGAGAGCGAGCGGAGAAAGATCGGCCCTAGCATATGCTCCCCCCCTGTCACCTAATCTACCCTTGCCCTTACCCCATATTTACACAATTTACAAATTCGTCGCTACGTCTTGTCTTCCCCATATCTCCCCTCGACACCAAATTCGTCATCAATCTCAATTTCTCATTAATCCCTTTATTCCGAATTTACCATCAATCCCTCATAAGGAGGAAGAGATGGAATAGCAAGCACAATGTCACCCCCACGTCATGATGCGTCTTACATTATCTCTCCGACTCTCTGGAAAATCCTCTCTATCTCTTTGCTGATGGCTCCACTCTCTGCCGCTCCATTCCTCTTCCCTCAGATCGGCAGTCTGCAGCCTCCTCATTCTCTGAAGACCTGGACAAAATCACAGACTGGTCAAACAAGTGGAACATGTGTTTCAATCCTGACAAATCTCACACTCTTACTATGTCTCTCCGAAAAGATCGACTGGACAACCCTCCCATCTACTTTCTCAACAATCTTCTCCAAGAAGGATTGCAACATAGATTTCTTGTTGCCATGATCTTTCTTGGGAAAACCACATTTCCAAGCTGGCCTCCAAAGCCAGTCGCCGACTGGGCATCCTCTGTCGTGCGAAGTCCTTCCTAGGCACACCTGAGCTCCTCACCACATACAAGGCTTTCATCCGCAGCTCAATGGAATACTGTTCTCCCCTATGGGCTGGTGCTCCTGCCTCACACTTGGCTCGGCTTCACGCTGTTGAATCCAAAGCTTTCAGAATCATTGGAATCTCCCGCGATGAAGCTATCTCTGAGGGCCTTTCACTCACTCACAGGTAGGCAGGTAGGTGGTCTTTCTGTCTTCTACCGACTCCTCTCCGGCCTTGCTCCCCAAGCTCTCTCTGTGCTCTGTCCCCCAAATATTCCTACAGGTCGCACAAGATCTGCCAGCAACCCTCTGATGGTTAAACTGCCGAAATCTCGGCTCTCTGCTCACCTTCACTCTTTCATTCCTCTTTTCTCCCGCCTCTGGAACAAATTCCCACACTCCCTTCAATCCCACTCCTCCCTCCAGGTCTTTAAAACTGCTGTTCACCACCATCTCTTATCTTCCCCCATCCAAAACCTTGATCTTTTCTACGCCCACTAATTCACCCCAGATCCACCTTGTTTGAAATTCCAACTTCTTTCCTGGAAGTCCTGGCAGTGTCCATATGTTTTATACCTCTCCCACCCCCCCCCCCCTTCCCATGCCTCCCCCCAAAGCCCTCTCCCTCCCACAGATCTCTCGATGTCTCCATGTCTCTCGGTCCCTGCTCTCAAATGTTGTTTGTGTCCTTCCCCCTCTCTCCCCATCTTGTCTACCGCTCCCGATGTTATTTGTTTTATGTGTCTGTTTGTCTTTCTGTGTGATTAATGTTCGCTCTTTCACGAGCCTCGATCTTGTATACAAAAAAAAACAAAAAAAAACATACCAGACATTTGCAAAAAACCGGTGGTGTTGAGTCCTATCACCCTGGTGAGTGGATGCAGATGGTGCGAAGAGACTTCAATCCTAACTAACTTCTAAATGACTTTAACACTTTTACTCTACCCGGGGTCTTTCCCTGCAAAACCATTGGCCATTTTACACTATGTGGTTCTAAATATCGAACTCCCATTGACCAAACTGGTGCTCACCAATTTGGGGTCTCACTCCCCCGATTCTTCACCCTGTGCCCTCGCACAATTTCAAGGCTGGGTCGTGTGGAGCTCTCAGCAGGTCCGCTCACCTGCACACCTTCGCCACTGCAGTTGTCTCCCGAGCTTACCTGCTCCTTACCGTAACCTACCTGGGGAAGGCCCTCTGGCTCCCTTACCCCACTACCGCCCTCTCTGGCGTCGGGCTACCCGGGTCCGTCCTCCGGATCGTCGGGCACCATTGAACAACTCTACTGGCTCCCAGAGCCTACCTGCGGCCTCACCTGGCCGACAGACTAACAGTGGCGGAGTGCCCATTTAACCATACGTACTAACAGGCCACATGCCCAGCCAATTTCGTTCCACTAATGCACCCATCCAAGCAGTACTCTGCGACTCTCGCACCACAGATGCCAATATCCAAACACAATTTACCTACTCCCTCTACCTAACTTTTAAACTACCCTACCCGGGTACTCGTGAAGGGGGGGTCCATCCTTCCCCATCCACTCCTTTCGCACCAACCACTCCACTCCATGTATTCCACACTACTCACTCCACACCATCCATTCCATACTCCATGTATTCCATACCATTTATTCCATGTAACCATTCTTCATTCACCGGTACTTTCACTTGCACACCTTGTGCCCACACACCTGGTGGCACTTGCACACCTGGTGGCACCTGCACACCTGGTGGCACTTGCACACCTGGTGGCACCTGCACACCTGGTGGCACTTGCACCCTCCTTCCCTCCAGGACCATTCACTCAATACAATACACTCAACTCAATGCACAATCACACCTTTCACAATACTCTGCTCAATCACTTCCTACACACACACTGCATCATCTGATCTACCTGGTTTTCCCACTAACTTAGTGCTTCCCGTCTTCCCTTATACTATTGCACATCCCACGTCGTTATCATCCAAACTAATCTACCTACGTCCCCTACTACAGGTATGATGTCGCTACTTAAATCTACAGTTACCTATGGTCATCTTTCTAAATCCCTATCATTATCCAAACCCTCCCTGGCTTGGTTTTCACTGCCCTACCCCATAAAACTATAGCTCCTCTGCCCCCGCATACGATGTGAGGGATGGTAAATCTACCATCCCTCTACACCATATACCATTTGCCATCAATTTCCCTATTACACTATCACTATCGCCATCACAGTCCATTAAACTTGAGCCACCCGGAACGTCAATACATCATTAAAGCTCGGCTTCACAAAGCCGAGCAATGAATACGGGTGGTTTGGTCTGCTGAAGGTTGGGTCCGTCCGGCATTTGGTTCAGGGGGGGGGGAGATTTGCTCGGGGCAAGGCTCCAAGCACCATCCCGGCGCGGGGCCTTGCGCTCCCAAGCGCGATGGCCTAGCCTTGCCCGGGTGGAGCGCCGCCACCACAAGGGGGCGCCGCGCCGGCCCCTCCTCCTTCCTCTCGAACCGAGCCGCCCGCTTTGCCTGGCAAAGCGCTGACTCGACCGTGCAGGGCGGGGCCCGGCCCGAATCGTGCACGACTCTCCGAACAGGAGCGAGGCGACACCGATCCCCGCCGGTTCCCGCAGCACACACCGCCCGTCACGGACCGAGGGCTCGTGTCGGCTATCCGTCAGCCTAAACGCTGCCCCGGTCAACGTCGATGCCCTACTCGCATGCTCACACCACTCGTTCCATTCTTTACTCATACATCCCATACACTCCGTCAATTCCACCACCGCACTCTCTGTTACACACCACTCGCTGTTCGCACACTCCATAACACACCTTGGCGCACACTCGTTGTTCGCACACCTCACGTGCACTCACCCCCGTTACGTATTCCGTAACCCCCACGGGCGTGCACTCTTCCGTTACATCCCCTGTAACACTCCCCATCACGTGCTCCACCACCAACTCAGGTGTGCCTCCTCGCACACGCTCAACCATTCCAAGTGTGCATCCTCGCACCCGCTCCTCATCCATCTCACTCTCCGTATCACTCGTCGTTCCACTTCCACACTCCGATGTGCATTCACTCTCGCACTACTCTGTCGCATACTCGCATTCACCCCATCACTCCCATACTCTGTCGTCATTCGCACACGCGCGCCGTTCACCTTCACACACCTTTTCCTCACACGCGCGCCATTGCCATTCACACAGCGCACCACGGCCCTTTTACGAGCGCCCGGGTTACGCCTGCATCCCAAGCGCGCGAAAATTGTTTTTGCACCAACCACAGCCCGACTCACCTGGGCGCTTCCTCTTCCTCCTCGCTCCAACACCTGCAAATCTTTATAAGGATTAAGCACGGCATCATGATGCGAGCACGGACTCTGTGCATTATCCATCTCTCCCTTCAATTCCTGGACTACCTCCGTCGTCTTTTCATTTTCAATTTCGACTATTTGTTCGATTGATTCGATTCTAATTTCTTTTTCTTTAATTTCAATGTTCTCTCTTCGAATTCGAATTCTCTCTGGACCACAGTGAAGCAGTTGGTCATCACATTCTTGAATGAGGAGCTTGGTTACTGGGTAAGGAGGATCTAAAACAATAGGATGCACAGCATCTTGTGTAAGGACATCCGCATGGCGTAGTCTTCCTCCTACTCTGATGAGCCCAAGGGTACGGTCATATTCAGGTGAGAGAGATGCCAGTCGACCTCTGATGGGTAAATCCCTACCCGTGGCAAGTATCTGGACTTCGTCCGGAAAACTATTGTGCTGTGAGCGTTGAAGCAGAAGATTCTCTATCTCCCCATGCTGGTGAGCGCTTAAGGTAAGATAGTCTTGATCGTAGGCCACCCCGTTGGGACACTGCTGTGCAGCCACAACCATAGTGTTCCAAGTCTTGTACTGTGAAGGGTCAGGGAAGGCCTGAATGTCCACCGACATTGTTCCAGAGAAGGTTGACTTCCGGAGCTCAGTCACATCACTTTGCTCTAGTACGCTGACCGGTCCTTGTAGTGACCAGCCCAGGTTGGTACAAACTGCTACTGGAGCACCCATGGGGCCAAATCGCACAGGTTGCTTTGGTAAGATGAGGTGCGGATAGTCTGACCCGATCAATATTGTTGGTTGAGCCTTGTTAATCAAAGGGAGTGGTATCCCAGCTAGGTGGGGGTGCCGTTTCTGAAGATCGGCCACTGGGTACGAATACTCAGATAAGCGCAGCATTGTGGCAGTGAATGCTGCATCTATCCCATACCTCTGGTTCGGGTTCTCGACCGATGATATCTGAAGCTTGACAGAAGCCCCGGTACACTGCAACTTATCTTCTCGCACTGTCTTGAGCAGTAATGCTTCAGGTTTACCCACCAGGTTCAGCCGCTCCGTTATTGAATTCAAAAGCATAGTCCTTTCTGAACTATCGTCTAGAATGGCATAGGTCTCTATGGACCCTTGTGGGCCACGAAGAAGCACCTTTACGACCTTTAACAGGACATCATGTGGACGGGAAGGCTTGTCAAGGTACACTGCAGATGGTGCAGAGCCTGTCATGAGGACGGTATCGCTGGATCTCTGCGCTGCATCATGTAGGATGGTTAGGTTCAACTCGTTGCAAGCAATGCATGGCTTCCTAAGTGTACAGCCATCAGCTGGGTGTGACCTACCGCACCTCCAGCAACAGTCATGTTCCCTTATCCACTTAATAATATGGTCTGTGGAAAGCTTCTTGAATTCCGCACAGGAACCGAGGTAATGATCACTGGTGTCACAATGAGGGCAATAAGGCTTGGTCTTGGTTGTTGAAGAAACATTACGCAATGGCTGTGGCCTCGTGCCAGCTATTGGTGACTCAGAGTTGTGAAACACTGAGGCCTGTGATTCTTTCTTCTTGAAAGATGAAGAATGCTGTTCCTTTCTCTCTAATCCCTGGCCCTCACATTTGTAGAGGACAGCAGCTTGGTTCGCTATACGTTTAGCTTGGGCCTTCGCCTGCAGCCAAGCTGCCAGATGGTGCAACGTGTAGGTCTGATTAGAATCTGCATTTAAAAGTCCTTGGTTAATGCAGTGCTCAATAAATCCATCACGATAGCTCGGAGGCAGTTTGCTAATTAGCCTGTCTACATGTGAGCCACATCGTAGTTCAGATCCATGCTCACCCTCGAGGGATTGTAACATACCCACAAGGGAGTGCACTGCGAGAGCAAATTCTTCAAAGGCTTCTGCATCTCCAGTCCTCACTGGTGCCATGTTCATGATGGCACCAATTTCGCTCTGTACGAGTTGCCTTGGCTGTCCATACTTGTCCCGCAGGGCCCGTAAGGCCACCGTGTATGGCTTTGGATCATGCACGTAGGCCTGAGCAAGTTTGTATGCACTTGGTAGCTTCAGGTGGGTTAAGAGTACTTGATATTTGTACTCCCCTGACAAGTAGGTGTGATTACTTATCAGGCGATCCAATGCAAGCTTGAGAAGGGCAAAGTCACTTTCTCTGCCACTGTGGAAATAAGGCAGACTCGGTTTTGGTACGCCAAACCACACCCATCATTCCTGTCTGACTTCTCCTACTTTCTGACCCAGCTATGTTCCCTCTCTCCCTCAATCCTCCTCCTCGGTGATTTCAATATCCACATGGACTCCACTGACTCCACAATAACCACTGACTTCACTGATTTACTCACCTGCTTTAACCTCACTCAACATGTCAACTTTCCTACCCATAACCGTGGTCACATTCTGGACCTTGTCTGCTCTACTGGATTAATTTTGCACCATCTCTCTGGCTCTGACCTCACCCTCTCTGACCACTTAGCCATCACTATGACCATCAACATCCCCACCCCAGCACCAAGGCATTATCGCACTATCAACTTCCGTAAGCTAAACGCTCTTTCACCTCCCTCATTCTCATCCACCCTCTCTGAAAAAATGTCCACTTCTCCCTTCGTTGACCTCCACACCCCTTCTGACCTCACTGACTACTACAACCACACTCTCTCCTCCTGCCTTGACCAACTTGCGCCTATAAAAACCAAAACAGTTTCTTTCACCCATTCTGCTCCCTGGTTTACCCCTGAACTCCGCCTGATGAAAACTCGTGCTCGCCAACTTGAAAGACTCCGCAATAAAACAGGTCTCACAGTTCACTCCCAGGCCTACAAGGACCACATACAACACTATAAAGATGCCCTCTCCCGCGCCCGCTCCGCCTACTACTCTCAAATTATCCACTCTGGCTCCGGAAACCCAAAAGCACTCTTCTCTACAATAAACAAACTCCTCAGCCCCCTGAACACCACCACCCAGTCATTCACAATAGACAACTGCATCTCCTTCCTTTCATTCTTCCAACGCAAAATTGAAAACATCTACAACAGCTTGACCACCGCCGCACCCGCTCCCCCTCAAACCACCTGCCCCCCCCTTATCCTGCCATCCCCTGTCTCAATTCTCCCCAGTCTCCCCTACTGACCTCTCTGAACTCCTCATCGGAATGAAAACTGCCACCTGCACTCTTGACCCCATCCCCTCCAGCTTTGTCAAGGCCTCCCTTCCTGCTCGCTCTCCACTTATCATTGCAACAATAAACTCCTCCCTGTCTACAGGCATCGTCCCACCATCCCTCAAAATTGCTGCTGTTACCCCCATTCTGAAAAAACCTGGACTAAACCCTGACACCCTAAATAACTTCAGACCCATCTCCAACCTACCCTTTCTGTCAAAGGTTTTGGAACGCGCTGTAGCCACTCAACTCAAACATCACCTCTCTGCCAATAACCTGTATGAAACATTCCAATCCGGATTCCGCTCCAACCACAGTACTGAAACTGCTCTCCTCAAAATCACCAACGACCTTCTCCTCTCCTCTGACGCTGGCAACCTCAACATTCTCATCCTCCTCGACCTCAGCGCAGCCTTTGACACCATCGATCACACCATCCTCCTCACCCGACTTGAAACCACCTTTAACATTACCGGCACTGCCCTCTCTTGGATTAAATCATACCTCTCTGACAGACGTCAATTCATCTCCATCAATAACTGCAAATCCCCAACTGCTCCCCTCCCCCAAGGTCTCCCCCAAGGTTCAGTTCTTGGCCCCCTCCTCTTCATCCTTTACCTGTCCCCCCTCGGTCACTTAATCCGCCATCATGGTCTCCAATTCCACTGCTTCGCCGATGACATCCAGCTTTTCATCTCCACCAAGTCCATCTCCACCGCCACCCACTCTATCCTGACAAACTGCATCACTGAAATAAAATCCTGGCTTCAAATCAACTTCCTCAAACTTAACTGTGATAAATCTGAAATAATCATCATTGGCCCAAAAACGCTCACCAAGTAGTCCACCCATAACTTTGCCCTCAACATCGACGGTTTCCCAGTATCCACCTCCCCTCACATCCGGAATCTTGGCATCATCTTTGACCAAACCCTCTCCTTCGACAAATACACTAAACAGATCACAAAGACAGCCTTCTTTCACCTGAAAAACATCGCCCGTCTCCGTCCATCCCTCTCCTCCGTGGCTGCAGAAACCCTCATCCACGCCTTCATCACTTCCCGTCTGGACTACTGCAATAGCCTCCTTTATGGTTCACCCTCAACAATCACCAATAAACTCCAATACATTCAGAACTCCGCTGCCCGTCTACTCACCCATTCCCGGACCCGTGACCACATCACCCCCGTCCTTTACAAGCTTCACTGGCTCCCCATCTCCCAGAGAATCCAGTACAAAATCCTCCTCTTGACCTACAAAGCCCTCCATAACCTGGCCCCATCCTACCTGGCTGACCTCCTCTCCAGACACACTCCCACCCGCAACCTCCGCTCTGCTGGTACCAACCTCCTGACCCCCCCCCCCCCCCCAATCCGGACCAAATTTAGATCCTGGGGGGACAGGGCCTTCTCCATCGCTGCTCCCACCCTCTGGAACTCGCTACCTCACACCATCAGAGACTCCTCCTCACTCACCACATTCAAAACATCACTCAAGACCCACCTGTTCAACACTGCATTCAACATTTAACCCACAGCATCTAACCCCTGACTATCTCCTCTCCTTCTCCCTCCTTTGTGCTTTGAATATTTCCCTATTGATTCTTCTTTTTTTGCAATTGTTTTTATGTTTTGCTATGCATTATGTTTTGCACTCTGTCAAAGCGTCTTTGGGCTTCCTGAAAAGCGCTATATAAAATAAATGCATTATTATTATTATTATTATAGGATGAAGCTATTAGTAGGTCCATGAGGTTGGGTGTTGCAGGCGTCTCAGATGGGTGAACTGGATGCCCATGTGGTAAAGTCGAGGGTGGTAGATAGGGTGCATGATGACATGGTAACATGTTAGGATGAAAATTTGAAGCTTGGAATGGAGCTGTGGTTGCGGATGAATATGCAGTTGGATGAGTTTGCTTCACCTTCTCTTTCGGTGATGGATTGTCATTGATGATTAATCGAGGAGTAGATGTGGATTGCAGGTCGGCAGTGATGGCAATTTCCGGCTCTGGCCGCAGTAGCGGCAGCTGCGTTGGCAATTGTTTGTTTGGTTGAACTGAGGGAGAACATGACGCTCCACCACCGTGCAGAATCGTATGCTGGGCGGTAACGGTTGGACGCCCGGTTGGAGAGGTGGGCGCTTCATCTCCTGCATTTAAGAACGACACTATCAACCGTGCTTCCTCCAGTTCCTATTCGGCCTTCCTCAGATGTCTCTGTCTTGTTAGCTGGACGGACAAGGTCTCGCGTTCCCTCAGAGCCTGGCGCTCCATCTCCTGAGCCTGGCGCTCCATATCCTGAGCCTGGCACTCCATCTCCTGAGCCTGGCGCTCCATCTCCTGAGCCTGAAGGACTTCATCCTGCAGCTGCTGTCCACGTTTCTCAGCTCTCTCATCCTCCCCAACTTGACATGTCAGTTCCTCCAGTTCATACTGTTTTCGTTTTTCCATTAGAATAGCTGATTGTACACCACTGAGTTGGGATGTAATGGATGTACGGCTGTAGCTGGAACAATAGCTGCGTCGTGAGCTATGTGCACTGCATAGTGAGGCAGTCTTTGGTCGGTGGCTTCCTGACGAAATTCGTCGGGAAGAAGAACTCGGCCCACACTCCTGATTAAGGGAAGAACCACTCGTGTTTGAAGGTACGTAGTTAAGAACATAGTCTTTCAAACGTTCAGGGATACGTATATTCTTTTCCGGTCGGGAAGACGCCGTTAATTCATTGCCAATGCTGATGATGGCCGGATCCGGTAATTCGGTGGCTGATACAGGCGCGGGGCTGACGGCGGCCAACGAAACAGAGACAAATGGATTCGTTCCATGAGTCGTTAAAGGACTAACCGGGATAATGTCGCTGGTATTGTCTGCTGTTTGAGTACACTCCGCAGTCAGGGTAGCGGCGACATTCTCGTCCATGATTTCCTTGTCCAGCTGTTCGTTATCCGGCTCAAAGGACCATGAAAAGTAGGGTCTGAAATCCTACGGTAAAGGCTAGCTAGTACGGAGGATACTAGAGAACAGTGGATCCAGGAAAAGGGCCGTGATCAAACGGTTCGGACAGGACGAGACACTAAACTCCCTTTCAGCACAACATTTAATAAAACAAGGCAAAGATGGCGGCAATCAACTCGCTCACATGAGCCATCAGCAAGAAGCCGGAAGTCTCCTCCCTTTCCGGTGCAAATTAAGAGAAAAAAGTAAGAATTACAGGCTCGCACTACACCAACATGGCATCAACATATTGCAAGAAAACATTCATAAGCAAAGCAGGAAACGTTCACGTATATCGTACGCATAACATCAGAGACTTTCTAACATTCACCTTCAGACCTTTTGTCTCCATACATTCCTTCCACTTGTTCATCTTCTGCTTCAGTCCATCCATACTTTCTGCAATCAACACCAGATCATCTGCATACAACAATTCCCACAGTAAACCCTCCTTTACGTTCCGAGCCAGCACCTCCATCACAGATATAAATAGTAGTGGACTTAGTACCGACCCCTGATGCACTCCCACCTTCACCTCAAACTCACCACTGTTCCCGTCCTTCGTCCTTCACAGTCCACGTGAACCATTTTGAAAGAATTGCATCGCATGGAGGAAACAACAGCCAAAGAAGACAGCGACCCAGAATATGAGCACGGGGCTAATGCCGTGTTAATTCGTAGTCGGGGTTAAGGATACTTTCCCCTGTTCGCAATACCCTCTGTGGCTATCCCTAACACTTATAACATCAGCCGGGCAAGCTATTCATGCTCCAATGGACACGATAGCAAAAAGACCTGCCTAGAAGAGGCGGAGCTACAATGGTTTTATGGGCGGGTGGGTGGGGGGGAAGGCTTGGACAGGGTCGGCAGGCCACGTCCCCCCACCCCTCCAGAGTGATGTGGCTCGATGAGGTGGGCGAAGTGTGAAGAAGAAGCTTCGAGATTCTGGCTTTGGCAGTGTGACTGTGAGGAGGCCCGTTGTCTCGGGTGTGCTGGTATGCTGCAGGATGTGGTCGTGCTTCCTTTCGCAAAGAACAAGATTTTTAAAAAATATCTCTCGTGAACGAGTGTGAAGTGGTGGACAGAGGAGAAAAGAACGAGGGCTGTGCTCCCTGATCGCCTCGATCCCGGGTGCCATCGGCTTTTGGTTTTGCCGCCACCTTTCTGGGCTTCCCACCTGTGTGGCTTCGGGCTCCAACAACTGCCGACTTAGCATGGGATCCATTTTGGGCCAGTTGAGTGCCGGAGTGTGAACTTTACTTTCTTACCTTACCCTGTGTGTGTTTTTGTGTCTGTGTATAGGATCCTCACCTTATCATTTTTACCTCGGCATTTATTTTCTTTATTTTCATTCCGTGCCTTATTTTATTGAAAATAATTATTGTTACATTTTTTGTTGTATTATTCTTGATTGGGTTTCAAAATAAACCCATGCGTTCACGAGAATAAACGCTTCGTGGTTCTTCAGTCCCGCGGGTCAATAACCGCCAAAATTGTAAATCACCTCGGGAGTTAAAGCTGGTTCGGCTCATCCATCCAAGGCTTGGTGGTAACCCAGCTGTGGACAGGACAGTATTTTTCGTGGTAATGAGTGGAAATATTGGTACGAACATGGTTTAAAAGACCGCTCAAGGGAACCCCCGAAAAGTTTGATGACAGGTTGTCTCTTGTTCCAACCAAACCAAAAGAGACTTGTTCCACACAAGATTTGTTTTAAATTATAACTGTAACTTGAAAAAAGTCTTATAAATTGTTATAAAGCACGTAATGTCATACAGTGTATGTGAAGAAATATTAACAAACGTTTTATCAAAAAATATGAAACAACTGAAGTTCTCCGTCTCTGTTATGATTAGCACATGAAGTGGTTAAAGACAAAAACAAACTTTTACTTTGACATGTACATATGTGCAACGATTCTTCTATAATGTGAGAACTTTAAGCGACATTTTCCCGACCTATTTCCCGACGAAATGCTCCTACACATCACACGGTCCATGCTATTCCTAACTCAAACCTACCTTACCTACCTCCATAAACATAACAATACATTTATACTCCATGCATATTCCTATTCGTTGGAGAAATACATTTTTAATGCTGAAGGAACTTGTGAACAGGAGTAAATACAACTTTACATGTACACATAATCCTGTACCGCACTCTTTACTTGTCATTCTACTATAATGTGAGAAGTGTCTGTTTCATTGCACGTTTCTTTATTTGACGTTTATGCATTCCTAAACCGCTGGATAGAATGAGGTGAAAGCTTGTGATTGTTTCTATCCATGTCTTGACTCAATTAGTCATGCTAGAACCTTACAAGAACCGTCAAAACAATTGAACATTTTACATTGTTCATTTTAAAAAGAAAAGATCTGCCAGCAAGCTTGTGGCTCGTGCACAGAACAACATACTGTATTTACAAACCAAGTGCAATCCTAAGTACAATATCAACATACAAAATAAGTGAAATCATAATTACATCAACATAAAAAATAAGTGAAATCCTAATTACATCAACATACAGTATCGACAGCCCAAGTGAAAATCCTAACATTTGAAGTTAGTCATAACTTTTATACTTGCTGAAACTGGGAGGAGAAAGTGGAGAGGGAGGAGCGAAGATGGGATTGGTCGCATGAAGAAAAGGGGAGGAGAGCAGTAGGATTGGTTAAGCAAAGTGTAGGTGGGAGGGATGAGGGAAGTGGGGATTGGTCGAATGAAATATTGGGGTGGGAGGGAGCAAAGATTGAGGGATACAATGTGATTGGTCGAGTGAATGCTGCGATGGGTGGACTTCCCGCCGAGTAGGTCCACATATCAAATCTTTTAATGAGGCACATCTGTTTCCCATTGTCTTCTGCTAGACTTTTCGGAGCAATCATCCTTTTAAAGTTCTTGAAGACCATTAATTTTTGAAGGTCATTCATTGACTATCTTCAAAAAAAACTTTATTTCAAAGTACCATATCTTTAACTATATTAGCCTTAGTCATAAATAAATAATTACAGTGCCTTTTTTATTAAAATTATACCAAATTATTTACCATTCTGTGGTTTTATCCATAATTCATTTATCCTTAACATCATTGTTTCCACAGGACCTGAGTATTCTGCCAGTTGATGAGAGGGTGAAAAACGTGAAAAATGGCACGTGAAACGTGAAAGCTGAATGCCTCAACTCTGTGTTTGCCTCTAAATCTTGTGTCCCAAACCCATCCCTCTGTACCCACCATACCCAGTCGTACCCAGCTGCTCCTGGACTCTGTGTCCTTTCCTCCTGACAAGGTGCAAAAGTTTCTGTCAACCCTCGACTCTGATTCTGCAACTGGACCTGACGGCATCAGCCCACGGGTCCTAAAATCCTGTTCCTCCGCTTTACAGAAAAAAGGTGCAAAAACAGATCCTAGCAACAACAGACCAATCAGCCTTCTCCCAAATTATCAGCAAAGTCATGGAATCCATCATTGCTTCATATATGAAATCTTTCCTCTTCTCCATTGGCTTGATCTCTGATCATCAATTTGGTTTCTGACCAGGTCACTCAACTCTGGACATGCTGCTTCTGCTGTCTCAACAATGGATGGAGGTCCTCAATGCCAAACAGGAAATTAGAGCTGTCTCCTTCGACATATCATGTGCCTTCGATACGGTCTGACACCCCGCTCTGCTCACCAAACTCTCCTCCTTTGGTATCTGTGGAAATCTCCACGCATGGCTGGCGGACTTCCTCTCTAGTCGTAGTCAACGCGTGGCCCTGAATGGGTTTCTCTCATCTCCTCTTCCTGTTCAGGCTGGAGTTCCCCAAGGCAGTGTTCTGGGCCCTGTGCTTTTTCTGGTCTTCATCAATGATCTCTCCGACTCTCTTGGAAATCCTCTCTATCTCTTTGCTGATGACTCCACTCTCTGCCGCTCCATTCCTCATCCCTCAGATCGGCAGTCTGCAGCCTCCTCACTCTCTGCAGACCTAGACAAAATCAGACTGGGCAAACAAGTGGAACATGTCTTTCAATCCTGACAAATCTCACACTCTTACGATGTCTCTCCGAAAAGACCGACTGGACAACCCTCCCATCCACTTTCTGAATCAGGATGCACCATAGGAATCAACGGCATAGGAATCAAAATGGCGGTGTGTGGAGTCAGCCGTCGCACTGCCGAAATGACATCACATCACCCCTGTCACGTGACCAGATCCTCAACTCTGATTGGTGTACGTTTGAGGGGGCATACATTCATACATACATACATACATACGGATAGACAAACACTGTTCTAGACGGCTTTGCCCGATGGGCTACGCAGTAAAAAACTTTAAATAAGACTATGCAATAACAACACAGACAAGCACATGTCATTGCCACGCACGATAGGAGGGGTTCTAATTGGAATACTCTGCACTTTGCACTTCACTCACCTTTCTGACAATCGTGAGACGGGGATGTAGGTTCGACATGCCACCAGGAGGTAGCGATGAACAACTTGTAATGAACTGCAGCAAGGCCTCGCGTTCGTGCGGGGCCATCTTGCAAAGCACATTCACAAAGCGCAAAAAGCCCGGACTGTGGGAACGCACGCATACAATGTCATGTGCTCCAATGGTTATTGGGTAAACACAAATCCTATTAAGCTACTGCAAAACCCACAAATGAATTGTGCAGATTTCGTTCCTCTGCTGTGGTCAACACTTGAAGTTCAATGGAAGAGATTTCTGTTGGTTTGGGAGCACAATCCATCAAATTTGCATTGAGATCACAGTAGCTTTACCATCTCTTCCCATCAGAAGGTCAAAGCAAACAGCCATCATTCACCAAATGATTTAGAAGCTGAACATGAGCAAGCTTTATTAAAAACATGTTTGAGGTGATAAGAAACGTCTGCATTCATGCCAAATTGCAGGAATTGCAATGGGACAGCTGAGAAACAGTAAAGTCTTTTGGGTCCTCTGGATCTTTGGGGTCCTCGTGTATTTTCGGTCATATGGGTCTTTGGGGTATTTTGGCTCTTTGGGTAATTTTGGTCTTTGAGATCCACTGCACCCTCAGGATCTTTAAGGGTCTTTTTGGTGTTTTGGATTGACATCCCACAGACGTAAATGAAGAATCAGTTTACTCTGCACACTTTGCACGTCACGTTCAGCGAATTTCACCTCCCTACACTGTGTATTTATTGTTATTTTTAAAAAACGCCACCGTACACCGACCTTGAGGCTCGGTTTGCAAGCCACCGTCCACAAATCCGGACATATAATTGCGGCCAACGATATCCCCGAGAGAGGAGGCGGGAAAAAGGATCGTGTGGCATGCCGGGAAACTAAGCAAATCGCCATTCACGCCTCATTAGTGTCCACAGCTCATTTGTACAGGTGAATAATTTGTACAATAAGAACAAAAAATCAGAATTTACTCGCACGATTTTTAAAGGTTGAAAATTTATTTTCTTTATTGGTTCTTGAGTTTACTCTGACACTTTCTTCTCTCAGCTTTCTTTTATTTTTATCGTTCTTTCTTAAACACACACACAATTTCGCGCGTCCTCTTGCATCATCCGCATTACACGCACCTCACCTGCACCTGTACAGGGTGGCCACAAAGCCCCTATGCATAATAATTAATATAGTGTGCCCTTTGTTACTTTTGTTTTTATTTTAAAAATTGTATATAAGATCGAGGCTCGTGTAAGAGCTAACATTAATCACAAAAAACACAGACACATAAAACATATAATAAAGGGAGCAGGAGACAAGATGGGGAAGAGAGGGAAGCACAAAAGCACAACAAAAGTAGTTAAACGGTATTAGACGGCGGACACTGAAGCACTGATTGACTGGTTGGTATCCACGGTTGATTTATCGACCTGCTGCGGCACAAGAAGTTCATGCGCGGTAGCCTCAGGCCCTGTAAATTTGAGGTCAACTGATGCTACCCCTGTTAGTAGCCACGAAACCCAGGGCCGCAAAAATATAGACAGTTCTGAAGATGTTAATTACATAGGCCAAGGGATTGACCGGCTCTGAAATGACTGGTAACCATGGTGACAATATTTGAAAAATGACGGAATAACAGGATACCACAATAATTATAATGGGAACTAGAACGCCACTAAGTAGAGCGCATACTCCCGCTGTGGGTTTAGTTGGAATAATACGTTTTGTTTAACATCCCTTCTCCCCAAAACAATAAATGAAAAAGAAAGTAGGCCCTAACTGTCAGAGAATTTATTTTGATATATCTCGGAATTGGAGGAGAAAAACATCATTTAAGAATAAGAATAAAAGATTTAATGCAGTAAAACAGAAAAATCTTTCCCAAAAAAATTCCTTGATCCGGAATAATATCCTGAGCTTCACCAAAAACTAATGATCAATTCTTCCTTATCCCAAGGGCAATCATCCCACCAACTTTCATCCAAATCCGTTCAGAACTTTTCCAGATATCTTGTTCACAAACACACGAACACATGAACATACGAACACACACACGGACTCCCTTGCGGGAGTAATAAACCTGAAAATCGCAGAGCCAGAACGAGAATTATTTATTTGGTCTGGGAAGCCCATGCGAGGTTTCTTCTTCTTCAGCCTCTCACAACCCTGGGTGAATATGCGATCTTTTAAAAAAAAGTTCGAATTTTGCCAAATCTGTTTTATTCGTTTGTTAATATACCTCAGCCATTGACAAATCTGGAATTATAATTTTATTTGAGGTTCAAATTAACCCGGGAGATTGTGTCAAACGATGCCTGCAAGTCTGTACATGTGATAAATAATTAATCCGCCACAGTCGAAGACTCTTCTTCTTCACACAATAACAACTTCTAGCTTCCAGACCATACATCCAATGATCTTCAAATTTTGCACACTTGTTACTCTTCATGACTTCTACTACAGTATGAAGTTTCACAGCGATCAATGATCGTTTGCAATGCAATCAATGAACCGTTTCACGGTTCAAGAGATATAAATGTTTTTATTATTTGCGTTTAATTAACGATGTCTGCCAAACCACGTGACCTATCGCAAATTCCAAAAGGACATTTTAGTAGACTGATATGCTGAACAGATCTGTGAAGTTTCCCCTCGATTGGATCACAAATGAGGGAGGAGCTAGGTTTTAAATGTTTGTGCTTAAAAACGTTATATAACTCTGAAACCATGTGATGCATGACGTCATGCTCGTTGACTTTTTTGTTCGTCATGGGTATGCGATTCTGCCTGCAAAGTTTGGCCTCGATCTGTTCAGGCGTTTTGGAGAAAATTGGATTTTAGTGTTTTTCACTCAAAACAATATGGCGGCCGAACCACATGGCCTGTGACGTCATAATTACCATAAAAATATTGTACAGACCGAGTCCCTCCTATGGTGAAAATTTGCTCTCAATCGCTCCAATTATTGCAGAGAAAATGGTTTTTAAAGGAAAACAGAAAAAAAAATTCCCAAAGAAAATTCCTGGATCCGGAATAACATCCTGAGCTTCACCAAAAACTAATCAATTCTTCCTTATCCCAAGGGAAATCATCCCACCAACTTTCATCCAAATCCGTTCAGAACTTTTCCAGATATCTTGTTCACAAACACACAAACACAGACACGCACACACACACACGGACGGACACGATCGGATGCATTACTCCCTGGCGGGCGTAAATATATGGAAACAAATGACGAGGGCTCATCATCAATGGGTTAACGAACATACTCGAAATTAAATTCCATTTCAATTCGACTATTAGAAGCGACAGCCATCAGAACCCTTAATTGTGAAGTCACCAATGGGCGTGACTGCATGAGTGTGTGACGTCACAGAGCGACAGTTATTTATCGCATTTGAAACATTGCTTCAAGATGGTGAGGACGTGTTTCTTCCTCGTTGCCTTGCTTTTCTGTTTCACACTCTACTTCAACCTCGGTTACCTGCTAGTACTTCAACAGGTGAGCTTTGAACGAGTGGGAAGATTTACGTGTACGTTTTAACGTGTTTAGAAGTGTGGTTTGAGAATCGAAGCTTCCAAGTGGATGGTGACATGCACAGCTAGCTGCTCGTTCCCACCTCGCTGGAGCTGAGTTTTCTGAACCGAATGGTCCTGTTTGTGTGTGTGTGTGTCAATGTGTGTGACGTTGGTTGTTATCTCCACATGCGGGTTTCAGAGGTTGAACGGATTCCTGCCAGGTCTCGATATATCCACCTTTGTGTGTGTGTGTGCCATGTTTTTTGTGGAGTTTTACTTGAGCGTTCTGATGTGGAATGTGATACAACAGAATGATCGTTATGACCTCCTGAGTTGATTAGGCTTTCAATGTTTTTAACACACATCATGTTCAGGTGTATAGAGAGCAGCTTAATAGGTCCTTCCATGGCATGTCATTCAAAATAAACAACAAAAAGAATCATAACATTGTAACAAAGTATATAATAATAATTAATACTAATAATATTAACAACAATAATAAGAGTAACATCATTTGGCAATAATAATAACGAACGTACAATCCTCCCAGCCCTGCCAAAGCTCATGATTCGTAAAATTTAGCAGAAATGCGTACATAATATATAGACAGTCCTGAAGACATTCATTACATCGGCAGAGGGATAGACCGGCTCTGAAATGACTGGTAACCATGGTGACAATAATTTTAAAATGACGGAATAACACGATAACACAATAATTATAATGGGAAATATACGGAAACAAATGACGAGCACTCATCATCAATGGGTTAACGAACATACTCGACATTAAATTCCATTTTTTTTTTTGTTTGTTTTTGTATACAGAGTCGAGGCTCGTGAAAGAGCTAACATTTATCAAACAAACAAATCAAACAAACAAGCAAACAAAGTATATAAAAAGGGGAGTGGTCGACAAGATGGGGAGAGAAGGGGAGGAGGCACACAAACACAACATTTGAGAGCAGGGACATCGGGAGATGTGTGGGAGGGAGAGGGATTGGGGGGAGGCAGGATAGGTATAAAACGAAAGGACACCAAAAACTTCCAGGAAAGAAGTTGGTATTTCAAAAAAGTGGATTTGGGGTGAAATTCGACTTCAATTCGACTATTAGAACCGACAGCCAACAGAATCCTTCATTGTGAAGTCATCAATGGGCGTGACTGCATGAGTGTGTGACGTCACAGAGCGACAGTTATTTATCGCATTTGAAACATTGCTTCAAGATGGCGAGGACGTGTTTCTTTCTCGTTGCTTTGATTTGTTGTTTCATGCTCTACTTCAACCTCGGTTACCTGCTAGGACTTCAACAGGTGAGCCTTAAACGAGTGAGAAGATTTACGTGTACGTTTTACCTGGTTTAAAGGTGCGGTTTGAAAACCTTCCATGTGGATGGTAAAATGTGCAAGTGCTCGTTTCCACCTCGCTGGAGCTGAGTTTTTCGAACCGACTTCGTCGTGTGTGTGTGTGTGTGTGTGTGTGTGTGTGTGTGTGTGTGTGTGTGTGTGTGTCCGATTTCACCACCAATTGGTCCAAATAAGTTTTCCTGATCCAAAATGTTTTTTGCTTCCATCTCTCTCATATAGAAGCTGCCAGGATATTTCGGATACATCTCCGAGAGTCTGGTAAACCTCGTTACGTTTCAGGTATGACGTCAAACAACACTCCATCAATATGTGACAAATTTTCCGTGTAAGCAACAGTACACAAGTGTTTTATAAGAGGAGGTAAAATTCAAAGAGCAGAGATAAAGGACACCAGCAGGAACCTTACAAACAGGTAGGGAAGTGGGAAAGGCAGGTGAGTCGGCTGTGGAATAACTTTGTATCTCCTGAGTCGATATCTCTTCCACCGCACACTTCCACAACATAATAACATTGTCCAGACAGAGCTTATGACGTGGTGTTTTAAAACCTTGTGGTCTCCACACATCATTCGCCACAAACATAAACAATCTCGTCAAGTACAATCGTCCCAATGTTGTTCTTCTGAGTGACCACATGTGCATCAGAAAGAGCTGATGGACAATTTGTATCGAGCTCTGAGTTTACATCGTACACATTTCCGGGTGGTACTTTCCCTTCGACAATAAAACACAATTCAGGAAATTCACTTTGACTGATACAAGATGTTTTGTTTATCTCTGTCTGTCGTACAGGAGCCTCCAGGTCTTTCTGACCATCTTTGGGAAAGATTCTTCAACTATGTTCCCTTCTTGAAGATAAGATGGTTTCGAGAGGGGGGGGGGGGGCATTGGGATTCCCATGTTTGTATGACATTATAACCGTGTGTAGCTTTTCTTGGTTACTTGATGCAGCTTTCTTCGCTGGAAGAGCATGGGACTTGATTTATTTGATAATCCTAGCCACCTGGGGTAATTGGTTAGGTGAGAGCGGATTGGTTATACCCTCCAATTGTGGGTGAGAGACGTGATTGCGTCTTGTTATTTATTTGCATGTTCACTGGGATTAGCAGTGCAGATGGTACATCAAGATATTTTGTTTGTGTCTGTCCTCCAGAAACCTCAAAGTTTTTCCGACCATCCCTTGAAAAGACTCTTCAACCTTGTTCCTTTCTTGAAGGTAAGATGGCATGGATGACTCCAGGTACGTGATATAAAATACCATATTGGGATGAAGGTTAAAATTTATATATAACATTAAACCGGTAAACCAGTTCAGTTGCAGTTTGTAATAAAACACAGAACCACCGCTGCCTGATACAGTACCAGCTGCTACACCGCTAACTGTAGCAACAATCAGCCTAGACGCCTTCAGAAAGCTTTTATTTGGCAAATCAGGAGCCCACCTCTTGAGGAAATGGATCAATCCAGGGACATATTTCTGGCTCACTGGTTGTCATCAGCATGGAGTGGATACCCCTTGGGCTGAGGAGATTGGCTGGTAGACCATCCTGTGGTGTGTGTGCACGTCTGTGTGCATGAGTGCATCTGTGTGCGCTTGTTGTGTGAGAGAGTACAACTTTGACTCGAGGACTCAAACTCGAAGAAGAAGATGAGTGAAAACCTATCCTTTTTGACATTGTTGCTCTTTCTATTCTAACGCAGCCCCGGAAAACAAACTGGATATCAAAACTCTCTCAGGGTAAGTCATTATGTTCATTTTCATCTTTGTTCTATTTGCCATACATGATGAGATTGCAGATTGAATCGAATTCACACGCATTGAACAGAACACCACAAATGTAAGTATGTTTATTCACTTCTTTTTTTTGTATACAAGATCGAGGCTCGTGAAAGAGCTTACACTTGAACAAGCATGTGGTAAGATGAACCGATTGGAGCAGAAGAAGAGCAGCAGACATTTGCAGTGAAGTTCGTCATAACCAAGTCTCGAAGAGAAGATACTCCATTGACTGAGATCCGGGTCGGGAAATTGACAGATTGTGCCAGTCCCCGTTGGTCGCAGAAGTCCTTTGCTGAAGAGCCATGACTGGTGAGAGAGGTACCCACACCCAGCCAACTGGCATGGTGACAGTTGAAATCACCACATATGAGGAAGAGACGGTTGGGATGAGTGGATAGAAGTTGGTCCATGTTGTCAGACAGCGAGATGTAGATGGAGTCATCACTGTTTGGTGGACGGTACAACACACACATGAAAAAAAGGTGGGAGCGAAGGGGATGCCGTAGCCAGAGGTACTCCTGGGGGTGAGATGGAGAGAGGGCAGTGCAGGGCGAGTGAGGAAGAGAGTTTTTGATAAAGATAGCAACCACACCACCAAGACGAGGCTCAGGTCTATCATACCGGAGGAGGGAGTAACCAGGGAGAGATATTAAGGAATCAGAGACATCTTGAAGGAGGAAAGTTTCTGTTAAGCAGATCAAGTCTGGTTTGTCAGAAGCAACCTGAATGGAGAGATCAATCAAGTTTGAGCGAAGGCCCCAGATGTTTGAGGTCCATACCGTTAATGAAGAGGAAGGGGGAGCATCGGATACAGGACAGGGGAGGGGGGGGGGGGGGTCGGGTAAGATGTGGAAGAGGAGGAGGAGGTAGGGAGAGCTGTTGAAGGTGTGTCAGAGATTTCAGAATAGTTCGGAGGAAGGGAAGGATGAGGAGGACAAGGGGTTTGATGGTGATTGGGTGAGGCACAGCGAGGTGTTGTTTGAGGGGGGGGGGGGCAGAGAGAGGAAGAAGGTTGGAGGAGATGGAGGTTGACAGTTGGAAGGGAGAGGAAGCAGGGAGGACGCTTTGAGGAGGAGGGGGGAGAAGGGAGAATTGGAGAAAAAAAAGTCGGGTGGGAGATTTGAAGGGGAGAGGGGAGTTTTTAAGGAGAGGGGTGAAGGTGTAATTTAGGAGGAGCGAGGTGAGGGGGGAGTTTGGGAGGGGATGGTGAGGGGGGAGTTTAGGAGAGGTGGGGTGAGGGGGATGTTTAGGAGGGGAGGGGCGAGGGTGGAGTTTATGAGGGGAGGGATGAGTTTGGATTTTAGAAAGTGTTGGACAATTATAAATGGAAAACGAACATTTATTGCAAAATTAGTTTCTTGTGATTTTCAAGTCAGAGATCCTTTTGAAAACGTTGGAAGAACGAACGAACACGAACAAAGAAGGAAATAAATAATGTATATATATGTATTTTTTTAATTAAGATTTTAAACAAAGGGTAAGATGTTCGGGGGAAGTATGGGGTGAAAAGAAGACTCGGAAAAACTGTGAGAGAACGAAAATAAATGGACCACAATCGACCGCTGAGAGAAGACAACAAGGCCTCAAGGCAGTAAACTTGAAAGACCAGGCCTCAAAATCGCGGCAGGAAATAACCGACGATTTTATACAGGTGTGCATGATTTACACCAAGATCTTCCTAGAGACACACAGTAGGTACACACACCGTGACATAAAAATACAGTTTTGACAAAAATACAAACGGGAACAATTACTTAACTTTGATAGCATGGAGAGCGTGGAGATCTTCGAAAAAACACAACTTCGCCTGCAAAACCGGAAGCGGAAGTTCCCTTCTTCAGGCAAATTTCAGGTAAATTACCTTTTCTTCAGGTAAAACTTCGGGTAAATTACCTTGTCTAGTTTTGATCATTTATAACTTATCTCCTATTATTTGAAGCACAATGAAACCAAGAAACCACTTTCTCTGGGTTAATCTGCTGGTGGTCTTTATCTGAACTCCTCGCTCATGTTGCCAAGGAAGATAGGTGTTCAGGTCCCTCGTGCGATGGAATTGTTCATTGTCTACCAATGTCTTTGTAATTCACATTCAAGTACACAGATGTTTATATCAATATCCTTGTCCCCTAATTGATGTATGTATCTTTGAATCAATGAAAGTTGAAATAAGCCTTTTAACACTCTCTTTGCTCTTGTTTACAGGACTAACATCTTCCTGGAGCGAGTACTTCAACCGAGCCGCCACTCAACACTGGCAGATGGGAATGATGATGAATTACCAAAAATTTATTACACTTGTCGTGTTCCTCAGCCTCATCATCGAGGTATAAAAGTGATATAAGCTCATGGGCTTTGGTTAACAATCTCGTTGACAGACCATTTCAGAGTTTATTTTGGGTGAAAAAGTTCAAGTGATAAAATGCAGTCCCAAACGGAATTACACCTCAGATTGAACAAGTGATGCTAAACAGCAGGAGGTCATATACCCAAGGATCCATCGCTACTTGGTGGAGGAGTAGACCGTGGGGTTTGTGATTAGTCTCAGTCAAGATTGAGAAATGTCAGGTTTTAAATTTTAAAATATCCCAAAACAACAACCCAACAAAAATATGCCAAGACACAAGGTCCTCTCTTAATGTGTATTGTTTGCTGCTCTTTGTGTTACAGATCATAAATGGCTTCCAGAATCACCGACATCGCAACAAATGCTGTAAGTTCAAGCTTCTGGAATTGAGATTGGGGACATTTTACGAAAGTACACTAATAATAAAATTAAATTAACTTGAGGAATTGCCACTCCATCTGGTAATGATTTTGTTAACTCATTCACAGCCTGCACGGGAAAAAACTACACGAAGAGCAGAAGCACCGGGAGACGGAATGATGGGATCCCGGAAGTGGATGCTCTTATGGTGATCATGGAATCACAGCAGCATCACACATCGCGACCACCAGCTCTTCAGAATCAGACGGCCATGCTACAGAGAGGTGATGGTTTATCCACAGTGATGCAGAGCGGCTTCAGATCATATGGCATCAGATCAGAGGCCCGAGAGAATGTGTCTCTTGTGTCTCATGGAATGGAGAATGGAAATTTAGAGTTTTGTACAATCCTCAATTTGATGTCCATTTGGTTCACGACAAACAATCAGCAAGTGATCATCACTGTTCATGCATCCCGACATGTAAACACCCGATGGTGTATGATTGAATCGGATTCAGTCGGAATCGGAATACCCAACCAACTAGGAATACCTGTACAGTGTGAACTTGGCCAGTCAGCCTGTAAGAATGCACTGGGATCACCTGTATCAACTAAATACATCCTGACATCTAAAAGTTCCTCCCCAGTCCTTGAGCAACAGGGATGGTCTGATATTACTCACCATCTGGTATCACTAGTATCAGATAATGTAACTGAACAAGGCAACACTCATTTTGCAATAAATGTTCGTTTTCCACTAACCGTCCAACACTTTCTACAATCCAAACTCCACCCTCCCCTCCCAATTTCCCCTCTCCTCCAAACTCACCCCTCCCCTCCTAATCTCCAAACTCACCCCTCCCCTCCCAATCTCCCCCATATCTGAACTTAGTGATATTCTGTCCATTGATCTTTTTCTGTCACAATATCTGTTTCATGTTCATTTTTCCTCTTCTTTCCAGGATCTTCTCTCTGTCATGGTGAAGATGATGAGAGTTCTTCCGGTGATGAGAGTACTTCCGGTGATGAGACTACTTCCATTGATGGTAGTTATTGCAGACCTGATCTTGGAGAGTACGAGGTACAGCAGGTGGTGGTAAGCAAGACATTCAATTTCCTTTTTGTGCCTCTGTTACCGAAGTCGCCGGAGGCATTATGTTTTCAGGTTGTCCGTCCGTCCGTCCGTGATAGGTTTTCATTACCGCGATAACTTGAGAACTGCTGAAGGGATCTTAGTCAAACTTGGTGCAGGTATGTATAATGAGGTAAAGATTAACTGATTAGATTTTGGGGTCACGAGGTGAAAGGTCAGAGGTCATGTTTGGAAAATTCCTGTTACCGCAATAACTTGTGAACCAGTGATGTGATCTGCCCAAAGTTGATACAAGGATGTATTATGATGCTGAGATTAAATTATTTGATTTTGGCGTCAAGAGGTTAAAGGGTCAAAAGGTATCTGTGATAGGTCTACAACTTGAGAATGACTGAAGCGATCTAATTCAAACTTGGCACAGGTATGTATAATGATGTAAAGATGAACTGATTAGATTTTCTGGTCAAGAGGTCAAAGGTCACAGGTCATGTTAAGTAAAAAATTATGTTGCTGCGCCAACTCCTGAACCAGTAATGGGATTTTGAACACACTTGGTGTTAGTGTTTATGATACAAACATGAACTGATTGGATTGTGGCATCAACAAATTAAAGTTCAGAGGTCACGCCAGGTAAAAATGTGATAACTTGAGAACAGCTGATGGGATTTAAATCAAACTTGGTGCAGGTATTATAATGATGTAAACATGAACTGATTACATTTTGGGGGGGAAGAGGTCAGAGGTCCTGTTTCGGAAAAAATCTTTTGCTGTTCTAACTTGTGAACCGGCATTGGGATTTTGCCCAAACCTGGTACAAGTATATATTATGATGCAAAGATGAACTTCTTATATTTTGGCATCAAATGTGAGAATTGAGGTGATTTGGTGATTTTAGTGAGGTCAGAGGTCATGTCAGGTAAAATGTGATAACTTGAGAACAGCTGATGGGATTTAAATCAAACTTGGTGCAGGTATTATTATGATGTAAACATGAACTGATTCAATTTGGGGTGAAGAGGTCAGAGGTGCTGTTTCGGAAAATATCTGTTGGTGTTCTAACTTGTGAACCGGCAATGGGATTTTGCCCAAACTTGGTACAAGTATATATTATGATGCAAAGATGAACTTCTTATATTTTGGCATCAAATGTGAGAATTGAGGTGATTTTGTGATTTTAGTGAGGTCAGAGGTCATTGTCAGGTAAAATGTGATTCTTGAGATCTTCTGAATGGATTTAAATCAAACTTGGTACAAGTTTCAAGTTCACAAACGTACAGTCATTCTGTCGACGATTTTGCGATTTCCCAATTTTGTACTTTGTGATGTATTATGGTGTTTCTATCAGTCTTGTAAGTTCTGAAAACGTTCGAGAATAAAAGTTCAGTCTTATCAAGTGATGTACGTGTGAGTTGAGGCGACGCAAGTCGGGTGGTGCTATAATTACGTGATGACATAATTGGTGGTATTACTCCATTTATTTATTATTCCAATTATTTCTTCCTTTTTAGTTCCCATGAGATATCTTAGTCGTTGATGTGAGCTGTCTAGCCTGGGTTTGAATCCCAACCCAGCTATAAACTGTCATTCCGGTGTTTCATAGGCCCTGTGATTCATCAATGTGTGTGTCGTCCTTCGGATGGACGTTAAACTGGTCATCCGTATGCCGGAATTAGTTGGTGGACATTAAAGATCCCACGATGTACTTCACAAAGAGGAGGCAAACTATCGCTGGCAACCTGAACACATTTCAAATTCCTGCCCCAACTTCGTACGCTGAGCTGGAGTGGTGACCTGACCAGCATTGTGGCCAAATATCTGCTCTGCCTAGACTAGGAGTTTCAATAAAAGGAAGAAGAGGAGATGCAAGGAGTAAAGGAAGAAGAGAATCAGGGAAAGGAAGAAAAAGATGCATTGCTAGCGAAACGAGAGGTGCAGAAGGGACAGAAAAAGGAACACCAATTAGAGCTGGAATCCACTAATTACCACTAATTACCAACCAATTATAATTATCGTTGCTTGTATGTGTGAATTATTATCTTCATTATGCTATTTCTGTCTCTTCGTGAGCGCAATGTTTCGACCACACAGGTCGAGGTTCTTTCAGAACGCTTGATCATGCAAGATGATCAATTCGATGAGATCACCGTGAAAAACAACAAACTTTCGGCGGATCTCAAAAAAGTTTCCAGCACCTTGTCGGAAGTGGAACTTCAGCTCGAGGAGCAGCAACAACAACATGAGGAACAGCAACAGAAGAACGTTGAGAGCTGCCAAAAGGTAAATAACCGTTATCAAACATGTGGGACTACAGATGGCCAAGGTGGTGAACATCATGCTCACCTGCACATGTTCTGATGAGTTTTAACACCTTGCACGGTTCATGCTGCTCTTGAGACTTTCACAAATGGAAGACTGTTGATTGAGATTTGTGAAACTAGTCCACCTGCTAACTACAGGAGAGCCAGGAAGGGTCATTCCTCTTTGGGGTATTTCGATTACAGTCGATCTATGGTCGGGTCTCAAGAACATTGGGTGTGTGTTCATTTACCAAGCTTCTTGTGGAGAGATCGTCAAGTGGTTTAAGCATTTGAGCAAGCACTCCATTCAAAACCGTGAAGGAACGGCTGGCTTGGCAAGCGCGAGCTAGCTGCTTGGTAAAGGAGCACAGCCCGAGCTTGTCCCTTTCAGTTTCGCGTTAAACAGAAGGAGCTTGTTTCAAAAGTTCACTACGAAAAACGCCACGTTAGCGCCAGGAAAGGCCATGTTATTAACCCAACATTTGTGGGTTATTTAGAGTACAGTAGATCTTCGCTCAGTTCTGTAAGTAAACCTTACTTCACGGATGTTGGGATTCCTCCAAATTTCTTAATTTAGTGTTTTAAAGAGCATTAGCGACTGTTTAAAAAGTTAATCACACGTGTTTGTAGTTCATAATAGCCGGCGAAGCCGGTGTTGTCAATAAACGCGTACGTATTATGTCGAAAACCTGATTATGCCTTGGCTTGAGAATTCCGAAGCGCAATGGAGGCCGCCATCTTGCGGATGCGGAAGTATGCATAACAAATTGAAAACGTTCAATAGGAATTTCTTTCACCCGTCATTGTTTGATTCACAATCTTATGCATCTCTAATTTATTATTAAAATACTTTAAGACCAACCTCGGCCCACACGGGCCTGGTTATCTTCAACGAAACGCGTCACCAAACACCGGACCCAATGAGAGTCGAGCATTTGAAAAAATATTTCTAAAACCAAATCACGCACTGGAGGCCGCCATTGACCGGATGCGGAAGTTTGCATAAACCAATTGCGAAAAAGTTCAATATGAGTTTGTTTCACCCGTCTTTCTTTGATTCACCATCTCATGAACCTCTAATTTGTAATTAAAATACGTTAAGACCAACCTCGTTATCTTCACCGAAAATCGTCACCAAACACCAAAACCAATGAGATTCGAGCATTTGAAAAAGAAAAATTTCAAAGCTTATTACGTGTTTCGGAGGGTGAAATCGGCATCCAATATTCTAAAATTGACGAAGAATTATATTTTAGAAATCTCGTGGTCGTCGGGGATAGTTTTTCACCGCCAGAAATATGGTATAAGCGGTTTACATATTTAGTTTAGAAATACGGATAGTTTTTCACGGCCAGAAATACGGTATAAGCGTTTACATATTTAGTTTAGAAATACGGATAGTTTGTCACGGCCGGAAAAATCCGAAGTTGAGACGGAATTCACCGAATTCATCACTGCAAGCTAACTTCTTCTGGTGGAGGAAGCCGCAGTGCCCGGAGAGAACCAGTCCTGACAGCGACTGAAGTTAGAAGACTACACACATACTGTGAAAACGTATGTTAAGCCCAGTTAAAATTTCTTAAAATAGGCCTTAAGCTAGCACATCGTATAGTTACTTCCTTAAGCTTCTTGTGACATTTATTGTATGCAGGTATTGGGGAGGACTGTCTGCTCTTCTCTTTTACCAAGTCATACCAGGTACGGTACCTACACCGACCTACTATCAACTACCTAACCTACTGATGCCATAGTGATGGGTAAAATAGTGGCAAGAGGCTTTGGCTTCGCCAGCTCATTGCGGCTTTGCAGTCGGTACTAGTATTTTTACTTCCAGTAGAAGCTGTTGATCACACAGAAACGCCATTATAGCAATAAGATATTTATACACGTTATCACTGCAGGAAAAACACCTTGGGGAAGTCGGACATTATTAGTATGAATATTATTTTGTATTAGCATCAATAATATGCGATTATCATTAATTTTGTTATTAAAAGCGTCTTTGGAAAAACGCCACGATAAATCTTCTTTGGAAAAACGCCACGATAAAGCTAATTTAACATTTATATACACCTCAACGTTCAACCCCATTGACGGCAATGGCGGGGAAACTCGCCCAGGGGGAGAAAACCCCCTTGGGGAGCGGGGCAAATGAATGTGCTACAACCTTCATTGTGCAACCCTTCGTCATCCTGTCAGGTTTGGTTGAGATTGGTCTTGGATAAGTAACGACAGAATGTGTTGGCGTCAAAAATTCATCAGATCAGACACGAAATGGCGTATTTAGTGTGATTCCATGTGAACTTTGCACTGAAACCAGAATTGATCCCACTTTAGACTTGAGAAGACACCTCCATAAAGTATTGATTATGTGTAGATCAGAAAACAGTAACTTTAACTGTTGATTACACTGTCATGTACCACACAGGTCGAGGTTCTTTCACAACGCTCGATCATGCAAGATGATCAATTCGATGAGATCACCGTGAAAAACAACGAACTTTCGGCGGATCTCACGAAAGTTTCCAGCACCTTGTCGGAAGTGGAACTTCAGCTCGAGGAGCAGCAACAACAACATGAGGAGCAGCAACAGAAGAACGTTGAGAGCTGCCAACAGGTAAAGAACCGTTATCCAACATGTTGGATTACAGATGGCCAAGGTGGTGAACATCATGCTCACCTGCACATGTTCTGATGAGTTTTAACACCTTGTAGGATTCATGCTCCTCATGAGACTTTCACAAGTGGAAGACTGTTGATTGAAAGTAGAACAGAAAACAAACTTTCCTGTCAATGACACCATCATGTTTCTGTCGCACAGGTCGACCTGCTACCTGAGCTGTTGAAAGCAAATGAGCATAAACACCATGGGCTCGCTGTCCAATTTGAAGGACTTTCAGGGCATCAATCACACCTGAGCAGCAGGTTTGCTGCATTGGAACAGCAGCAGCAAGAACAGCGAGAGAGGCAGGAGCACCAGGATGTTGATTACCATCAACAGGTGAGCAACCGTTATCAAACAATGTGGGACTTGCTCTGCAATGTGTAACTGGTGAACACAAAAGAGCAGATACCAAAGAGTTGAAGATAATGTTTCCCTTGATGTGTCTTATGTGTTTTAATCACTTGCAGGTGACGCAGCTGGAGACGGATTTGGAGGATCGAGACAACCGCTGGAGAGACGTGGCCGTTAAAAACCACAACGCCATGAAAGCGATGTACGAGCTGTTCAAGTGGATGGAGAAATTGAAAGAGAAGGAACAGGTGTGCCGAAAGAACCAGCAGCAGGTGTATCGATCACAGCCAAATAAGGTACCGCAGCACAATCTCAAGAAGCCAACACAAATACTACAGTTAACCCATGAAGTGCTCCATTTACTGCTCGTTCGGCCATAAATGCTTTTTGTTAACGGCTTTTCTCCACCAATTAGAAGCAAGATTTCCATAAGTTACCTGGGAATTACACATTGTAAGAAAAGTCATGATTCGTTCTTTTGGTTGACGTCAGTTTAAACTCATTTACCGGAGGATAGTGGCCCAACGCTCTTTATGGGTTGACAATGCTTATGGGTTGACAATGTTTATGATAACAGTTTATGGGGTAACTTTAAAGGTTAAAAACAACATTGTTGGGCAGTCATCAAAACACGGAAACCAACTCGCATTTCTGAACATTCGAATCATTTTCCAATCCGGTTTTACTTTGGAACACGATATTTACTGGTGAAGAACTCGTCCTCAGGTTCGGGTTAATTCCGTCGAAAATGGCGTATTTTAGTCTAACTTGTAATATCGACTTTCACCACCAGGAGGCGCGACACGATAAACATTTACATAGAGAGAATTGGTGTACACGTCCACCCTGAACCCTGGGGACTGAATTGTTTTTACCCTCTAAAACTTTCCTGTGCACACCCTTCATACAACCAAAAGTTTTCAACTCATTCTGTCCAGTGGTTCAGGAGTGCATGGATGTCAAACAAACACACAAACAAGTACAGATACATTCAAAGTACAGCGACCCAATGCCAAATAATTAAATATCCTACAGCGCGGCATGTCCGGGTGCCTATGGCGCCCGACAATACCGCAGTGCAGCTCATAGAGACTGCATTGGGAGGGAGAGGTGTACGCTAATTGATTGATTAATTGTATAATTAAAATCAATAAAAGATTATCACAAAATATTTTCTTAATAAATTGGCTAATAGCATAACTAAACCACTAGTGCTTCATCCAAAGATGTTTCTTTTAGAAATGTAATTAAATATGTCATCAATAAAAAATTAAATAATTGATTGATTAATCAATAAATAATTAATCGATTAAATGATTAATCAATAAATCAAATATATCCTTGATAGCCACATCACTTGGTCGCTGTCATGTCCAAATATTAGCTACCCAGCTCAAAAGGTGCCTGAGATATTGGCCAAATGAGAAAGAAAATAAATAAATGATGAATAATGAAAATAAATAAATAATAATCATTAAAAAATTAAATTATCAATCATTTTGGTCACAGAACACATAAACCACCACCATTTCATCAGAATCTGTAACTGAAAAAAAAAAATTTGGGTCATTAATCAAATAATTAAATGATTAATCAATAAATCAAATATATCCTTGATAGCCACATCACTTGGTCACTCATGTCCAAATATTAGCTACCCAGCTCAAAAGGTGCCTGAGATATTGGCCAAATGAGAAAGAAAATAAATAAATGATTAATAATGAAAATAAATAAATAATAATCATTAAAAAATTAAATTATCAATCATTTCGGTCATAGAACACATAAACCACCATCATTTCATCAGAATCTGTAACTGAAAAAATAAAAATTTTGGTCATTAATCGAATAATTAAATAATTAATCGATTAATTGATTAATTAATAAATCAAAAATAGCCTTTGCAGCAAAATCACTTGGTCACTCATGTCCAAATATTAGCTTCTGAGCTCAAAAGGTACCTGAGATATTGGCAAAATGAGAAAGAAAATAAATAAATGATTAATAATGAAAATAAATGAATAAAAATCATTAAAAAATTAAATTATTAATCAATTCGGTCATAGAACACATAAACCACCACCATTTCATCAGAATTTGTAACTTAAAAAAAAAATTTTTGGTCATTAATCGAATAATTAAATAATTAATCGATTAATTGATTAATTGATTGACAAGAAAGAAAGACAAGTACAGATACATTCAAAGTACACCGCCCCCATGCCAAATAATTAAATATCCTACAGCGCGGCATTGCCGGGGCGCCTTTGGCGCCCGACAATACCGCAGTGCACCTCATCGAGGCTGCATTGGGAGGGAGAGGTGTACGCTAATTGATTGATTAATTGTAGAATTAAAATCAATAAAAGATTATCACAAATTATTTTCTTAATCAATTGGCTAATAGCATAACTAAAACATAACCTTCCGCTTTTGCCAAGGTAACCACTCGTGCTTCATCCGAAGATGTATCTTTTAGAAATTTAATTAAATAAGTCATGAATAAAAAATTAAATAATTAATTGATTCACCAATAAATAATTAATCGATTAAATGATTAATCAATAAATCAAAAATATCCTTGATAGCCACATCACTTGGTCACTGTCATGTCCAAATATTAGCTTCCCAGCTCAAAAGGTGCCTGAGATATTGGCCAAATGAGAAAGAAAATAAATAAATGATTAATAATGCAAATAAATAAATAATAATCATTTAAAAATTGCACTATCAATCAATTCGGTCACAGAACACATAAACCACCACCATTTCATCAGAATCTGTAACTGGGAAAAAAATAAAAATTGTCATTAATCAAATAATTAATCCATTAATTGATTAATTGATTAATTAATAATTTATTAATCAATAAATCAAAAATATCCTTGATAGCCACATCACTTGGTCACTCATGTCCAAATATTAGTTTTGAGCTCAAAAGGTGTCTGAGATATTGGCCAAATGAGAAAGAAGATAAATAAATGATTAATAATGAAAATAAATAAATAATAATCATAAAAAATTAAATTATAAATCAATTCGGTCAGAGAACAAGTAAACCACCACCATTTCATCAGAATCTGTAACTTTAAAAAAAAAAATTTTTTTGTCATGAATCAAATAATTAAATAATTAAAGAATTAATAAATTAATAAATAAATAATAATAATAAACAAATTAAATTATTAATCAATTCGGTCAGAGAACACATAAACCACCACCATTTCATCAGAATATGTAACTTATAAAAAAAAATTTTTTTAGTCATTAATCGAATAATTAAATAATTAACCGATTAATTGATTGATTAATTAATAAATCAAAAATAGCCTTTGCAGCCAATTCACCTGGTCATTGGCATGTCCAAATATCAGCTTCCTAACTCAAAAGGTGCCTGAGTTAATGGTCAGAAGAGAAAGGAAATTTAATTAATTAAATAAGTACTTAATTAATCGCTAATAATTAAATAACTCCTCAATTAATTGATTAATCAAAAAACAAAAAAATAATATTTTTGACAACGGACTTGCTCACTACTGTGCCGAAATTTCAGCTTCCTAGCTCAAAGGATGGCTGAGATATCGTCCGGACCAGTGTTTCCCAACCGTTTTCTGATCGAGTACCACTTGGAGGTCCCGTACCGTCGCCGCGTACCACCTGGTTTCAGAAAAACCCAATCCGCGTACCACCTGGTTCCAGAAAAATCAATTCGATAAGATATCAGGCTTATTTCAATTTAATGCGAGGGCTGCATCTGTTTCTTCTCCACCAGCTGGTCGATGCGGGGCATAACTTTGCTCACAGCACATCGGAAATCATGAAATATATCAGAAATCAGAAATAAAAAAATTATCAGGCCAAATCATTTTTTTTTAAAGGTTGTCGCGAACCACCTGGAAGGCCCTCGCGTACCACTAGTGGTACGTGTACCACAGGTTGGGAAACACTGGTCCGGACAAACAAACAAGAAAGAAAACAAGAAAACAACCAGAGTGAAAACTGAGTACTCCCTTTCAGCGTTCGTCACTGCCGAGCTCCCTTCGGTGCCCAGCAATGACGATTTGCAATGCCTGGAGATGGCATAGGAAAGGTGCGGTGTTCAACAACCAAGAAAACAAACAACCAGAGTGAAAACTGAGTACTCCCTTTCAGCGTTCGTCACTGCCGAGCTCCCTTCGGTGCCCAGCAATGACGATTTGCAATGCCTGGAGATGGCATAGGAAAGGAGCGGTGTTCAACAACCAAGAAAACAAACAACCAGAGTGAAAACTGAGTACTCCCTTTCAGCGTGCGTCACTGCCGAGCTCCCTTCGGTGCCCAGCAATGACGATTTGCAATGCCTGGAGATGGCATAGGAAAGGTGCGGTGTTCAACAACCAAGAAAACAAACAACCAGAGTGAAAACTGAGTACTCCCTTTCAGCGTGCGTCACTGCCGAGCCCCCTTCGGTGCCCGGCAATGACGTTTTGCAATGCCTGGAGATGACATAAGAAAGGTGCGGTGTACAACAAACTATAACTGCACTCAGTAGAGACATACCTCCGCAAGGTGAACAGGTCACGTTTTGTATCCCAGAGTAGACCAGAAAATCACAATACAGAATCACATTTAATCAAAATCATCCGTCCACAACTTTTTGACAAATCCGGCTTTGTAGCATTTTTGGCCCAATCTCCCGATGGTGAAGAATCGCTTAAAAATTATAGTAGCCGGATCCGGAGCTTCACCAAAATCTAATAATTTCGTCCTGCTCACGTCTCTGACAAATTTCGTCCGCATCCATCCACAAATTTTTGAGATATCTTGTTCACAAATGGACAGACGGACAGACAAACTGACAAACGGACAGACAGACAGACAGACAGACAGGGGTGAAAATATAATCTCCATCCACCTTTGGTGGCGGAGGTAACAAACACACAAACAGACAAACAAATAAACAAACAATCAAACAAACACACAAACAAACAAACACACAAACAGACAACCACACAAACAAACAGACAAACACAAACAAACAAACAAACACACAAATGGACAAACACACAAACAAACACACAAACAAACACACTAACAAACAAACACACAAACAGACAAACACACAAACAAACACCAAACACAGAAATAAACACACAAACAGACAAACAAATAAACAAACAGACAAACACACAAACAAACACCAAACACACAAACAAACAAACACACAAACAAACACACAAACAAACAAACACACAAACAGACAAACAAACACACAAACAGACAAACAAACACACAAACAGACAAACACACAAACAAACACACAAACAAAGACTTCTCCAGTGATAAATTGGATGATTGCTATTATTATGATGATTATGATGATTATTATGATTATTATTATTAATATTATCATTTTTGGAGCAGGTGTGGTGTTCACTTTACAGTATTGTCAATTTCATGTTCTTCTGCTGCTGTTTTATTTGAAAAACTCTTCATTTGTTTCCACAGGGTGCTCGCGTTGTTAAGCACGTCGTCCCAAGTGGTCTGGACCTCAAAACTTCCAACAATACCTGGAGGTCCAGCACGAAAACAGGGATGACTAGTTGTGATCAAGTGAGTTTGGTGTGTTCTATTTGAGAGGATGCTCATTTGTGTCGATTTCACGTTAAAACATCAAACTTTCCTTTCTTCTCTCATTTATTATGATGATTATTATGATTATTATTATTAATATTATCATTTTTGGAGCAGGTGCGGTGTCCACTTTACAGTATTGTCAATTTCATGTTTTTCTGCTGCTGTTTTATTTGAAAAACTCTTCATTTGTTTCCACAGGGTGCTCGCGTTGTTAAGTACGTCATCCCAAGTGGTCTGGACCTCAAAACTTCCAACAATGCCTGGAGGCCCAGCATGAAAACAGGGATGACAAGTTGTGATCAAGTGAGTTTGGTGTGTTCTATTTGAGAGGATGCTCATTTGTGTCGATTTCACGTTAAAACATCAAACTTTCCTTTCTTCTCTCATTTATTATTTTGACACCTCACCAATGACACCTCCTTTGTTTTATTCCCATTTCCTTCCCCAAGGATGTATGTCGACAGTTTCGAGTTCTCCTCAACAAAATGACACCAGAAAATTTTGGCCGCCTCATAAATCAGATGAAGAGGGTCAATATCACCAAAGAAGAAGATCTTGAGGACATTGTACAGCTTGTCCTGGACAAGGCGATAAAGGAATCCAAATTTTCTGAGGTGTACGCACACGTGTGTCACCACCTTGCAAAGGTGAGTTAAGTTAACCACTACCACAACTCATGAGAGGAAGAACACCATACCAACAGACATCATTTTCTGAAACTTGTGAAATATCTGCTCTGCGCCCCTCCTATCACCTCCTACCACCTCCTACTACCCCCTCCTACCACCACCCTCTCCTACCACCCACTCCTAACACCACCGCCTACCATCTCCTACCACCCCCATCTTACCACCACCTCCTACCATCCCGTCCTACCACCTTCTCCTACCACCTCCTCCTACCACCTACTCCTACCACCCCCTCTTACCATTGCCCTCCTACCATTTTCTCCGACCACCGCCTCCTTCCACCTCCTACCACCCCCTCTTACCATCTCCTCATACCACCTCCTACCACCCCCTACCACACCCTCCTTCCCCACTCCCCTTTTCACAAACTGATACACAGTGTGCATTACTCTCATTTCCTTGGTGATATTTCCTCCCAAACTTGTTTACCCTCCATTGCAGGCCTCACTGCACTCCTTCCCTTCTTTTTTTCACTCCCTCTATTACAGGCCTCACTGCACTCCTTCCCTTCTTTTTTTCACTTTTGATTTTCTCAATTTATCTCCCTTGACCCACACCTGTTTAGAAAGTATTTAATAAACAGGTACCCCCTTTTCTTCAACAACATCCACCATTCTTTCATGTTTTCATAGATTGAGGTACAAGGAAGAGATAAACCTGGAAAGGTCCTCAACTTCCACACGCTCCTCATTGAAAGCTGCAAGAATGAGTTGAGAATGGGGAATGATGGGAACTCCAGCTCGGATGATGACGCATCCAAAGAGAAAGGTCGACAGCGCGCGCTGGGCCACGTGGTCTTCATCGGGGAGCTTTTCAACGCACAGGTATTGGACGAATCATTTATCACCAACACAGGTAAGGGATTGCTCCAGGATGGGAATGAGCAATCTCTCGAGTGCTTCTGTCGTCTCATTGGAATTGCTGGAAAGGTCATCGACTCGACGCAAGCCAAAATGGTAATGAACCTTCACTTTGGAGTTTCCATAAACACCTTTACTCTTCAACTTCCCCTCTAAAATCATCCTTCTTGCTCATCTTCGTTTTGCTCACCGAGCACCATGTTTTTCTGTCTTCACAGATGGATGAGTATTTCACCTTTTTGGACAAATTAATGAAGGAGCGGAAAATTGTGCCACGCATCCGTTTCATGCTCCAGGATCTGGTAGATCTTCGTATGGTAAGTCACACCTATCGTCCTCAGGTGTGCCAATTCACAATGAATACCTGTCTCAAGCCGTCTACCGTCCCGGTTCCTCGAGCTCGGTCATGCTGATCTTTAGACTCCCTGCCCTCTTTTCAGTGAATTCCCAGACGGTCTTCACTGTTTTGTTTTAAAATGTTTAAACTTCCTTCTTCCGCGTTGTTTACTCTCTTCTATTACAATTCAGTCTTCTTCTTCTTTTCAAAAGGCTGTTTTCAAATCGCTCTTTAAATCATTCCCTTTATAAAAGTTTAACCTCTTACAGTTTTTCCCTTCTCAAAACTCTAAACTCACCTTCATTCCACCCTTCCTCCAACGTTTTCAAATGTATCTGACTTGAAAATCCCGAGAACCCCAGTTTGTTTGCAGTTGATGTTCGTATTTCATTAATCGTTACTTTTGTACATCTTCAGTGCCAAACCCTTCCCTGTCTGTTTCCTCCTCTCCTGGTACTCGCCCCGATCCTACCAACCCTATCTCTTACCAGCATCCCACTCCATACCCCCATTCCATCACTACCTGCCCGCTACCATTCCCTTTCAAAACTCCCCCCACACCCCTTCCCTTCAAAACTCCCCCATAAACTCTCCCCTTTAAATACCCCCCCCCCCCCACACCCCTTCCCTTCTAATCTCCCCCCTAAACCCTCCCCTTCAAATGTCATCACGCCAGCTGGTTGGGTGTGGGTTCCTCTCTCACAAGCCATGGCATCTCAGCAAAGGACTTCTGTGACTCACTGGGACTGACACAATCTGTAAATTTCCCGACCCGGATCTCAGTCAATGGAGTATCTTCTCTTCTAGACTTGGTTATGACAAACTTCCCTGCAAATGTCTGCTGCTCTTCTTCTGCTCCAATCGGTTATTCTGATCATGTGCTTGTTAAAGTGAACATCTCTCTGGCCATTCTCAGAGAGCCTCCTCAGCGCCGACGAGTCTGGCATTTCACTCAGGACGACTGGCACAGTCTGCAAGCAGCCATCAATCACCTGGACTGGTCTCCCATCTCTACTGCCTCTGACATCAATTCTTCCTGGGAATTCTTCCAAAGCAAACTGCTCTCTCTCATGCACAGATTTATCCCATCTCGTCTTCAGTTGTCTTACCCTTCCTCCCATCCATGGTACACTGAATCTTGTGTTGAGGCAGTTGCCCTGAAACAACTTGCCTTTGCCTCTTCGAAGGCTAATCCAACTGAAGGCAATTTCAGTTCCTTCCACCAAGCTCGGAACAAGTGTGTGTCTACCCTCAGGAGTGCCAGGAAGCACTATCTCTCCACACTCAAGAATGAACTCTCAAACCTGTCTCCTTCATCCAAATCCTGGTGGCGTCTGGTCAAATCCGTTTCTGGTGTTTGTCATTCTGTCGCCCAAGCTCTTGGGTCTCACTATCTGCCATGATCTTTCTTGGGAAGACCACATTTCCAAGCTGGCCTCCAAAGCCAGTCGCCGACTGGGCATCCTCCGTCGTGCGAAGTCCTTCCTTGGCACACCTGAGCTTCTCACCACATACAAGGCTTTCATCCGCAGCTCAATGGAATACTGATCTCCCCTCTGAGCCGGTGCTCCTGCCTCACACCTAGCTAGGCTTCACGCTGTTGAAACGAAAGCTTTCAGCATCATTGGAATCTCCTGCGATGAATCTCCTTACCTCAAATGGTTACACAGTTGACACCGCACGTGACAAAGTCAAATGCCTCAACTCTGTGTTTGCTTCAAAATCTTATGTCCCAAACCCATCTCTCTCTGTTCCCACCTTACCCAGTCATACCCAGCTGCTCCTGTGCTCTGTGTCCTTCTCTCCCGACAAGGTGGAGAAGTTTTTTCAAACCTCGACTCTGATTCTGCAACTGGACCAGACGACATCAGCCCACGGGTCCTAAGATCCTGCTCTGCCGCTCTATCTCACCCTCTCTCTATTCTCTTCACCCTCTCTCTATTCTCTTCACCCTCTCTTTTGCTCAAGGTCATCTGCCATCTGCTTGGAAATCAGCCAACATTACCGCTTTACACAAAAAGGTGCAAAAACAGATCCTTGCAACTACAGACCAATCAGCCTGCTCCCAATTATCAGCTCATGGAATCCAATATTGCTTCTGATATCAAATCCTTCCTCTTCACTAATGGCTTGATCTCTGATCATCAATTTGGATTCAGACCAGGTCACTCCACTCTGGACATGCTGCTTCTGCCGTCTCAGCAATGGATGGAGGTCCTCAATGCCAAACAGGAAATCAGAGCTGTCCCCCTTGACATATCACATGCCTTCGATACGGTCTGGCACCCAGCTCTGCTCACCAATCTCCCATCCTATGGTATCCATGGAAACCTCCACTCATGGCTTGCGGACTTCCTCTCCGGTCGTAGTCAACGTGTGGCCCTGAATGGGTTTCTCTCATCTCCCCTTCCTGTTCAGGCTGGAGATCCCCAAGGCAGTGTTCTGGGCCCTGTGCTTTTTCTGGTCTTCATCAATGATCTCTCTGACTCTCTTGAAAATCCTCTCTATCTCTTTGCTGATGACTCCACTCTCTGCCGCTCCATTCCTCATCCCTCAGATCGGCAGTCTGCAGCATCCTCACTCTCTGCAGACCTGGACAAAATCACAGACTGGTCAAACAAGTGGAACATGTCTTTCAATCCTGACAAATCTCACACTCTTACTATGTCTCTCCGAAAAGACAGACTGGACGACCCTCCCATCTACTTTCTCAACAATCCTCTCCAATAAGTTCTGTCGCCCAAGCTCTTGGGTCTCACTATCTGCCATGATCTTTCTTGGGAAGACCACATTTCCAAGCTGGCCTCCAAAGCCAGTCGCCGACTGGGCATCCTCCGTCGTGCGAAGTCCTTCCTTGGCACACCTGAGCTTCTCACCACATACAAGGCTTTCATCCGCACCTCAATGGAATACTGATCTCCCCTCTGAGCCGGTGCTCCTGCCTCACACCTAGCTAGGCTTCACGCTGTTGAAACGAAAGCTTTCAGCATCATTGGAATCTCCTGCGATGAAGTTAACTCCGAGGGCCTTTCACTTACTCACTGCAGGCAGGTTGGTGGTCTTTCTGTCTTTTACCGACTCCTCTCCGGCCTTGCTCCCCCAGCTCTGTCTGTGCTCTGAACCCCAAATATTCCTATAGGTCGCACAAGATCTGCCTGCAACCCTCTTATGGTTAAATTGCCAAAATCTAGGCTCTCTGCTCACCTTCACTCTTTCATTCCTCTTTTCTCCCGCATCTGCAACAAACTCCTTCACTCTCTTCAATCCCACTTCTACCTCCACGTCTTCAAAACAGCTGTTCACCACCATCTCTTGTGTTCCCACATCCAAAACATTGATCTTTTTAACCCCCGTTAATCCATGCCAAGCCCACCTCTTGAAATTCCGTTTTCTTTCCTGAAATCCCCTGTAGCGTCCATCTTGTTTATACCGTGTACCCCGCCACAGCCCTCTCCCTTCCACAGATCTCCCAATGTGCATGTTCTCTACTGTTGTTGTGCTTCCCTCTCTCCCCCTCTTGTCTCCTGCTCCCGTTATTATATGTTTTTATACGAGTGTGTGTTGGCGCTTATACGAGCCTTGACTTTGTTTGAAAATAAAATAAATAACAAACCACCTGCATCCATAACCACAGGTATGCTCTTCCCTTCCTTAGTATAATTGGATTCCACGCCGAAAGGTCGAGCGACCAAACTACCTCCAAACGATACGTGAGGAAGCTCGTGCAGAACAACAGCGATGAAGGAGATCACACCACCACTGAAGTTACCATGTGCTGCTCTTTTATGACACAGCACATGGCACACACACACACACACACACACACATACACACACACACACGTACACCGTCACACATGCATACACATACACACACGCATATATATATATGCACATTTTTTACACACACACACACACACATATACACATACACACACACACACACACACACACACATATGTACACCTACACACATCCCACATGTATATACATATTTAAAGTGTACGTGCCCTTCCCCTCTCCCCCCTCCATCCCCCTGCGCCCCCACCTCCCCCGTCCCTCCCTCCTCCCTCCCCCACCCGGCAACGCCGTGTACTTCTGCTTGTAACTAATAAAATTAAAACGAAGAAATATCTCTGTAATTTCCTGAAACTCGGTGAAATTCGATGAAATTCGCTCGGTGAATTCACTCTGTTTATCGGTGAAATTTTTCCTTTGGGCGGTGTATAATCGCCCGAACGAAATATCAATCAGCAATTTCCCATCTGATAATTTATTTATTTTACATATGTGAATTACACGTCCATGCACACGTAAAATGGAGTTTGTTTTTGCACACGTGAAATGAACACGTGAACCTTTACTTCCGGATAATAATGCTGAATGAAATAAGAACGGAGATCCCAGAGTAGACCTTCCCGTCGTTTGATATGGACTCTTCTCTTCTCGGAAGTTCTTCTGCCTCTTCCGTTATCCAGCAGAAGAGGCGGTTAGAAGAGGAAGAGGCGGAAGAGAAGAGGTTATACTTAAGCAGCAAAACTTGCAAGTGAAAACACAATCTGGATATTTGCATCAACTTGTGATGTCCTGTCATCTTTGTCTAATTATTCCATCATGAGCGCGAGTAATACATGTTTGGCCGCCATCTTGCTTCTCTGCTGCCTGTTCGGCGCAAAGCAATCTTCCGGAAGAGGCTTCTGTCTTCGGAAGAGACCAAATCGCACGCGCTTCAGAAAATCACAATACAGAATCACATTTAATCAAAATCATCAGTCCACAACTTTTTGAGATATCCTGCTATGTCGTTCTTGGCCCAATCTCCCGATGGTGAAGAATCACTTAAAAAATTCTAGGAGCCGAATCCGGATCTTGATGCAACATAGATTCAAACTATTGGGAACACAGCCTTAATTACACACATACTAATGAGATATCTATAGAGATCCTAAGGTGTGCTACGTGTTGCTCGTGGCCTAACTAGGGTGCGACCTTTGACCTTTACACCAAAAATGGGATTATTTACAGGGGATTATTTATAAGGGAATATTACAGATATTTACAAAGTGGAGGGTTCTAAAAACCACAACACTGCACCCTCATTACCTCCAGGGCCGTCCCGGCCCGAAAGAACTTTAACTTAGTGTGACACTCAGGTGTGGTAACCCTCTACTATTAACTTCACCCTGAGTGCGACATTTTTAAAACCATTAAGTATGTCCCGCCTGCTGCGTTGCATTCTATCGAACAGATTCACGCCCACAGGATAACCGAATCACGGAATTAATTTCAAAACTAAACATGGACGGTGGGGAGCATTATTTACAAAGACACGATTTGGTATTTACAAACGTGAACCCAGGACCTGTCTTTTGGGAAACAAAAAGAAGATGTTTTGAAAAGAGGAAAGCATACACTGCACTGCACCGATACCACCAGCACCAATAAGCACCATAGAACAAAAAGCACCAAAACACCAATATGCACAAAAAGCACCAAAAGCACCATCCGGTGCACAGTCATACATTGCAATAAACGAAGCCTTGCGACGTCTCCTCTGCTGGGCCGCTGGTTCTGGATGACTTCTTTGCTTGTGGCCTATTTGGTAATAATTTAAAAAGGCACAAAACGCGTCCACTTTTTTTAAATTAGGGCCAGCAGGGGCCAACTAAAGGTGGTTCACCTGCTTGGCTTAGGTGCCACCTTTGCCGTGGTCCGCAAGCAAGATCTCCCTGGCCACAACGGCCGGTCCCCAGCAGAGGTGCCAGGCCCCAAAATGTGGGGTCCATGAATGTGGTGCTCGGCCACAGACCTGTGGTCCATATGGTGGTGCTCGGCCACAACAACGTGCGGTCCATAAGTGTGGTACCGGTCCAGGCAGGCAGCAGCGAGGGTGCGGGCACACAACTGCGACACCTGCACACTTTCCCCTCGGCACACAAAGCCCACGGTCCATGAGTGGGGAAGGAAGACAAAGCAGGGTTAGCGGGGTGCAAGGGCGCAAGAGTACACGTTAACACAAGGTAATGCAGAGGTGAGGTGCGTTGGAGAGCGAGCGGAGAGAGATCGGCCCTAGCATATGCTCCCCCCCTGTCACCTAATCTACCCTTGCCCTTACCCCATATTTACACAATTTACAAATTCGTCGCTACGTCTTGTCTTCCCCATATCTCCCCTCGACACCAAATTCGTCATCAATCTCAATTTCTCATTAATCCCTTTATTCCGAATTTACCATCAATCCCTCATAAGGCGGAAGAGATGGAATAGCAAGCACAATGTCACCCCCACGTCATGATGCGTCTTACATTATCTCTCCGACTCTCTGGAAAATCCTCTCTATCTCTTTGCTGATGACTCCACTCTCTGCCGCTCCATTCCTCTTCCCTCAGATCGGCAGTCTGCAGCCTCCTCATTCTCTGAAGACCTGGACAAAATCACAGACTGGTCAAACAAGTGGAACATGTGTTTCAATCCTGACAAATCTCACACTCTTACTATGTCTCTCCGAAAAGATCGACTGGACAACCCTCCCATCTACTTTCTCAACAATCCTCTCCAAGAAGGATTGCAACATAGATTTCTTGTTGCCATGATCTTTCTTGGGAAAACCACATTTCCAAGCTGGCCTCCAAAGCCAGTCGCCGACTGGGCATCCTCCGTCGTGCGAAGTCCTTCCTAGGCACACCTGAGCTCCTCACCACATACAAGGCTTTCATCCGCAGCTCAATGGAATACTGTTCTCCCCTATGGGCTGGTGCTCCTGCCTCACACTTGGCTCGGCTTCACGCTGTTGAATCCAAAGCTTTCAGAATCATTGGAATCTCCCGCGATGAAGCTATCTCTGAGGGCCTTTCACTCACTCACAGGTAGGCAGGTAGGTGGTCTTTCTGTCTTCTACCGACTCCTCTCCGGCCTTGCTCCCCAAGCTCTCTCTGTGCTCTGTCCCCCAAATATTCCTACAGGTCGCACAAGATCTGCCAGCAACCCTCTGATGGTTAAACTGCCGAAATCTCGGCTCTCTGCTCACCTTCACTCTTTCATTCCTCTTTTCTCCCGCCTCTGGAACAAATTCCCACACTCCCTTCAATCCCACTCCTCCCTCCAGGTCTTTAAAACTGCTGTTCACCACCATCTCTTATCTTCCCCCATCCAAAACCTTGATCTTTTCTACCCCCACTAATTCACCCCAGATCCACCTTGTTTGAAATTCCAACTTCTTTCCTGGAAGTCCTGGCAGTGTCCATATGTTTTATACCTCTCCCACCCCCCCCCCCCCCTTCCCATGCCTCCCCCCAAAGCCCTCTCCCTCCCACAGATCTCTCGATGTCTCCATGTCTCTCGGTCCCTGCTCTCAAATGTTGTGTTTGTGTCCTTCCCCCTCTCTCCCCATCTTGTCTACCGCTCCCGATGTTATTTGTTTTATGTGTCTGTTTGTCTTTCTGTGTGATTAATGTTCGCTCTTTCACGAGCCTCGATCTTGTATACAAAAAAAAACAAAAAAAAAAAAAACATACCAGACATTTGCAAAAAACCGGTGGTGTTGAGTCCTATCACCCTGGTGAGTGGATGCAGATGGTGCGAAGAGACTTCAATCCTAACTATCTTCTAAATGACTTTAACACTTTTACTCTACCCGGGGTCTTTCCCTGCAAAACCATTGGCCATTTTACACTATGTGGTTCTAAAAATCGAACTCCCATTGACCAAACTGGTGCTCACCAATTTGGGGTCTCACTCCCCCGATTCTTCACCCTGTGCCCTCGCACAATTTCAAGGCTGGGTCGTGTGGAGCTCCCAGCAGGTCCGCTCACCTGCACACCTTCGCCACTGCAGTTGTCTCCCGAGCTTACCTGCTCCTTACCGTAACCTACCTGGGGAAGGCCCTCTGGCTCCCTTACCCCACTACCGCCCTCTCTGGCGTCGGGCTACCCGGGTCCGTCCTCCGGATCGTCGGGCACCATTGAACAACTCTACTGGCTCCCAGAGCCTACCTGCGGCCTCACCTGGCCGACAGACTAACAGTGGCGGAGTGCCCATTTAACCATACGTACTAACAGGCCACATGCCCAGCCAATTTCGTTCCACGAATGCACCCATCCAAGCAGTACTCTGCGACTCTCGCACCACAGATGCCAATATCCAAACACAATTTACCTACTCCCTCTACCTAACTTTTAAACTACCCTACCCGGGTACTCGTGAAGGGGGGGTCCATCCTTCCCCATCCACTCCTTTCGCACCAACCACTCCACTCCATGTATTCCACACTACTCACTCCACACCATCCATTCCATACTCCATGTATTCCATACCATTTATTCCATGTAACCATTCTTCATTCACCGGTACTTTCACTTGCACACCTTGTGCCCACACACCTGGTGGCACTTGCACACCCGGTGGCACCTGCACACCTGGTGGCACTTGCACACCTGGTGGCACCTGCACATCTGGTGGCACTTGCACCCTCCTTCCCTCCAGGACCATTCACTCAATACAATACACTCAACTCAATGCACAATCACACCTTTCACAATACTCTGCTCAATCACTTCCTACACACACACTGCATCATCTGATCTACCTGGTTTTCCCACTAACTTAGTGCTTCCCGTCTTCCCTTATACTATTGCACATCCCACGTCGTTATCATCCAAACTAATCTACCTACGTCCCCTACTACAGGTATGATGTCGCTACTTAAATCTACAGTTACCTATGGTCATCTTTCTAAATCCCTATCATTATCCAAACCCTCCCTGGCTTGGTTTTCACTGCCCTACCCCATAAAACTATAGCTCCTCTGCCCCCGCATACGATGTGAGGGATGGTAAATCTACCATCCCTCTACACCATATACCATTTGCCATCAATTTCCCTATTACACTATCACTATCGCCATCACAGTCCATTAAACTTGAGCCACCCGGAACGTCAATACATCATTAAAGCTCGGCTACACAAAGCCGAGCAATGAATACGGGTGGTTTGGTCTGCTGCAGGTTGGGTCCGTCCGGCATTTGGTTCAGGGGGGGGGGGGAGATTTGCTCGGGGCAAGGCTCCAAGCACCATCCCGGCACGGGGCCTTGCGCTCCCAAGCGCGATGGCCTAGCCTTGCCCGGGTGGAGCGCCGCCACCACAAGGGGGCGCCGCGCCGGCCCCTCCTCCTTCCTCTCGAACCGAGCCGCCCGCTTTGCCTGGCAAAGCGCTGACTCGACCGTGCAGGGCGGGGCCCGGCCCGAATCGTGCACGACTCTCCGAACAGGAGCGAGGCGACACCGATCCCCGCCGGTTCCCGCAGCACACACCGCCCGTCACGGACCGAGGGCTCGTGTCGGCTATCCGTCAGCCTTAAACGCTGCCCCGGTCAACGTCAATGCCCTACTCGCATGCTCACACCACTCGTTCCATTCTTTACTCATACATCCCATACACTCCGTCAATTCCACCACCGCACTCTCTGTTACACACCACTCGCTGTTCGCACACTCCATAACACACCTTGGCGCACACTCGTTCGCACACCTCACGTGCACTCACCCCCGTTACGTATTCCGTAACCCCCACGGGCGTGCACTCTTCCGTTACATCCCCTGTAACACCCCCCATCACGCGCTCCACCACCAACTCAGGTGTGCCTCCTCGCACACGCTCAACCATTCCAAGTGTGCATCCTCGCACCCGCTCCTCATCCATCTCACTCTCCGTATCACTCGTCGTTCCACTTCCACACTCCGATGTGCATTCACTCTCGCACTACTCTGTCGCATACTCGCATTCACCCCATCACTCCCATACTCTGTCGTCATTCGCACACGCGCGCCGTTCACCTTCACACACCTTTTCCTCACACGCGCGCCATTGCCATTCACACAGCGCACCATGGCCCTTTTACGAGCGCCCGGGTTACGCCTGCATCCCAAGCGCGCGAAAATTGTTTTTGCACCAACCACAGCCCGACTCACCTGGGCGCTTCCTCTTCCTCCTCGCTCCAACACCTGCAAATCTTTATAAGGATTAAGCACGGCATCATGATGCGAGCACGGACTCTGTGCATTATCCATCTCTCCCTTCAATTCCTGGACTACCTCCGTCGTCTTTTCATTTTCAATTTCGACTATTTGTTCGATTGATTCGATTCTCATTTCTTTTTCTTTAATTTCAATGTGTTTTCCCTCGCCGACCGCTGGCTCTATTAAAATTTTCTCTACTTCGGCAGTCGCCGGCTTCCCTATACCCCGGGTCACGATCTCTACCCCGGTCCACGTGACTTTGCCTTGCTCAACGTCGCTTCTCCTGCGCTCCTGTCACGTACAAATGCGCTATTCCCACTTGACCTGCGGTCAAAGTCCTTCCCAAATGCTTTTATCTGGCCACCTATTCGGGTTCTAAACCCTTCAATTTGATTTCCTAATCCCCCAATCTGCTTCCTAATCCCCCGAATTTGCTTCCTAATCCCCCCAATTTGCTTCCCAAATCATTTCTCATTCCCCCAATTTTGCTGTCTAACTTCCCAATTTGGCTTCCCACTTGCTCTTCAAGTTTATTACTCTGAGCATCCATTTTATTGTCCATCTGCTTACTACTCTTTGCCATCTCCAATTGTATGACCGCCTGTAGCTGCGCCATGAGGGCCTGCATGTCAAAGCAGCACGCAGCACACGGCCACTTCCCAGTTCTTTCCACCTCACCACATGCTTTACCACTTGCTATCACCTTCGTCTTTCCGATATTCACTGAAAAGTAGGGTTTGAAATCCTACGGTAAAGGCTAGCTAGTATGGAGGATAATAGAGAACAGTGGATCCAGGAAAAGGGCCGTGATCAAACGGTTCGGACAGGACGAGACACTAAACTCCCTTTCGGCACAACATTTAATAAAACGAGGCAAAGATGGCGGCAATCAACTCGCTCACACGAGCCATCAGCAAGAAGCCGGAAGTCTCCTCCCTTTCCGGTGCAAATTAAGAGAAAAAAGTAAGAATTACAGGCTCACACTACACCAACATGGCATCAACATATTGCAAGAAAACATTCCTAAGCAAAGCAGGAAACGTTCACGTATATCGTACGCATAACATCAGAGACTTTCTTACAGCCACCCCCAAATTTGTGGAATAAATTTGAAAAAAGGGAAAGTCTTTCAGTCCATTCACCCCTCACCCATCATATTGAAGCTTCGACAGCCGGATCAATTTAGCAAGTGGTCGAACATAGTTCTTGCCACGAACTTGAACGCTGGCAGTTCGAGCACGGTCATCTGAGCCCGGAAAGGTCTCGTGAGGTTTCCCTCTACGGGCGATGAGGCGACGGACGGACATTAGGAAGGCTTCAGCATCAAGGCCCTCCAGGAGGCCCAGATGTACGCTGCGGGTAGTGAGGCACTTGAGGATTATACCCCAGCGCTTCTCCGTTCGTCTTCCAATTTTTATGGTGAAAGGACCGAAGCAGTCCACTCCAGTAGAGTAGAAGGCAGGCTTGTATAGTCGTAACCGAGCAGAAGGTAGATCAGCCATCCTTGGCACCTCTGGATTGGCACGCCATCTTCGGCACTCGTGGCATTGATGTTGGTGTCAACGAATAGCCTCTCAACCACGCAGAATCCCGTACTTGCTCCGTACTTCAGCAAGAATTCTCTCCGGACCACAGTGAAGCAGTTGGTCATCACATTCTTGAATGAGGAGCTTGGTTACTGGATGAGGAGGATCTAAAACAATAGGATGCACAGCATCTTGTGTAAGGACATCCGCATGGCGTAGTCTTCCTCCTACTCTGATGAGACCAAGGGTACGGTCATATTCTTTATTTTTCATATCATATTTGCTCCCCCAGCTCTCTCCGTGCTCTGTCCCCCAAATATTCCTACAGGTCGCACAAGATCTGCCAGCAACCCTCTGATGGTTAAACTGCCGAAATCTCGGCTCTCTGCTCACCTTCACTCTTTCATTCCTCTTTTCTCCCGCCTGTGGAACAAACTCCCACACTCCCTTCAATCCCTCTCCTCCCTCCAGGTCTTTAAAACAGCTGTTCACCACCATCTCTTATCTTCCCCCATCCATAACCTTGATCTTTTCTACCCCCACTAATTCACCCCAGATCCACCTTGTTTGAAATTCCAACTTATTTCCTGGAAATCCTGGCAGTGTCCATATGTTTATACCTCTCCCACCCCCCCCCCCCCCCTTCACATGCCTCCCCCCCTTCACATGCCTCCCCCCTTCACATGCCTCCCCCCCAAAGCCCTCTCCCTCCCACAGATCTCTCGATGTCTCCATGTCTCTCGGTCCCTGCTCTCAAATGTTGTGTTTGTGTCCTTCCCCCTCTCTCCCCATCTTGTCTACCGCTCCCGATGTTATTTGTTTTATGTGTCTGTTTGTCTTTCTGTGTGATTAATTTTCGCTCTTTCACGAGCCTCGATCTTGTATACAAAAAAAAATAAAAAAAAAAAAAAAAAAAAAATTTAGGTGAGAGAGATGCCAGTCGACCTCTGATGGGTAAATCCCTACCCGTGGCAAGTATCTGGACTTCGTCCGGAAAACTATTGTGCTGTGAGCGTTGAAGCAGAAGATTCTCTATCTCCCCATGCTGGTGAGCGCTTAAGGTAAGATAGTCTTGATCGTAGTCCACCCCGTTGGGACACTGCTGTGCAGCCACAACCATAGTGTTCCAAGTCTTGTACTGTGAAGGGTCAGGGAAGGCCTGAATGTCCACCGACATTGTTCCAGAGAAGGTTGACTTCCGGAGCTCAGTCACATCACTTTGCTCTAGTACGCTGACCGGTCCTTGTAGTGACCAGCCCAGGTTGGTACAAACTGCTACTGGAGCACCCATGGGGCCAAATCGCACAGGTTGCTTTGGTAAGATGAGGTGCGGATAGTCTGACCCGATCAATATTGTTGGTTGAGCCTTGTTAATCAAAGGGAGTGATATCCCAGCTAGGTGGGGGTGCCGTTTCTGAAGATCGGCCACTGGGTACGAATACTCAGATAAGCGCAGCATTGTGGCAGTGAATGCTGCATCTATCCCATACCTCTGGTTCGGGTTCTCGACCGATGATATCTGAAGCTTGACAGAAGCCCCGGTACACTGCAACTTATCTTCTCGCACTGTCTTGAGCAGTAATGCTTCAGGTTTACCCACCAGGTTCAGCCGCTCCGTTATTGAATTCAAAAGCATAGTCCTTTCTGAACTATCGTCTAGAATGGCATAGGTCTCTATGGACCCTTGTGGGCCACGAAGAAGCACCTTTACGACCTTTAACAGGACATCATGTGGACGGGAAGGCTTGTCAAGGTACACTGCAGATGGTGCAGAGCCTGTCATGAGGACGGTATCGCTGGATCTCTGCGCTGCATCATGTAGGATGGTTAGGTGCAACTCGTTGCAAGCAATGCATGGCTTCCGAAGTGTACAGCCATCAGCTGGGTGTGACCTACCGCACCTCCAGCAACAGTCATGTTCCCTTATCCACTTAATAATATGGTCTGTGGAAAGCTTCTTGAATTCCGCACAGGAACCGAGGTAATGATCACTGGTGTCACAATGAGGGCAATAAGGCTGGGTCTTGGTTGTTGAAGAAACATTACGCAATGGCTGTGGCCTCGTGCCAGCTATTGGTGACTCAGAGTTGTGAAACACTGAGGCCTGTGATTCTTTCTTCTTGAAAGATGAAGAATGCTGTTCCTTTCTCTCTAATCCCTGGCCCTCACATTTGTAGAGGACAGCAGCTTGGTTCGCTATACGTTTAGCTCGGGCCTTCGCCTGCAGCCAAGCTGCCAGATGGTGCAACGTGTAGGTCTGATTAGAATCTGCATTTAAAAGTCCTTGGTTAATGCAGTGCTCAATAAATCCATCACGATAGCTCGGAGGCAGTTTGCTAATTAGCCTTTCTACATGTGAGCCACATCGTAGTTCAGATCCATGCTCACCCTCGAGGGATTGTAACATACCCACAAGGGAGTGCACTGCGAGAGCAAATTCTTCAAAGGCTTCTGCATCTCCAGTCCTCACTGGTGCCATGTTCATGATGGCACCAATTTCGCTCTGTACGAGTTGCCTTGGCTGTCCATACTTGTCCCGCAGGGCCCGTAAGGCCACCGTGTATGGCTTTGGATCATGCACGTAGGCCTGAGCAAGTTTGTATGCACTTGGTAGCTTCAGGTGGGTTAAGAGTACTTGATATTTGTACTCCCCTGACAAGTAGGTGTGATTACTTATCAGGCGATCCAATGCAAGCTTGAGAAGGGCAAAGTCACTTTCTCTGCCACTGTGGAAATAAGGCAGACTCGGTTTTGGTACGCCAAACCACACCCATCATTCCTGTCTGACTTCTCCTACTTTCTGACCCAGCTATGTTCCCTCTCTCCCTCAATCCTCCTCCTCGGTGATTTCAATATCCACATGGACTCCACTGACTCCACAATAACCACTGACTTCACTGATTTACTCACCTGCTTTAACCTCACTTAACATGTCAACTTTCCTACCCATAACCGTGGTCACATTCTGGACCTTGTCTGCTCTACTGGATTAATTTTGCACCATCTCTCTGGCTCTGACCTCACCCTCTCTGACCACTTAGCCATCACTATGACCATCAACATCCCCACCCCAGCACCAAGGCATTATCGCACTATCAACTTCCGTAAGCTAAACGCTCTTTCACCTACCTCATTCTCATCCACCCTCTCTGAAAAAATGTCCACTTCTCCCTTCGTTGACCTCCACACCCCTTCTGACCTCACTGACTACTACAACCACACTCTCTCCTCCTGCCTTGACCAACTTGCGCCTATAAAAACCAAAACAGTTTCTTTCACCCATTCTGCTCCCTGGTTTACCCCTGAACTCCGCCTGATGAAAACTCGTGCTCGCCAACTTGAAAGACTCCGCAATAAAACAGGTCTCACAGTTCACTCCCAGGCCTACAAGGACCACATACAACACTATAAAGATGCCCTCTCCCGCGCCCGCTCCGCCTACTACTCTCAAATTATCCACTCTGGCTCCGGAAACCCAAAAGCACTCTTCTCTACAATAAACAAACTCCTCAGCCCCCTGAACACCACCACCCAGTCATTCACAATAGACAACTGCATCTCCTTCCTTTCATTCTTCCAACGCAAAATTGAAAACATCTACAACAGCTTGACCACCGCCGCACCCGCTACCCCTCAAACCACCTGCCCCCCCTTATCCTGCCATCCCCTGTCTCAATTCTCCCCAGTCTCCCCTACTGACCTCTCTGAACTCCTCATCGGAATGAAAACTGCCACCTGCACTCTTGACCCCATCCCCTCCAGCTTTGTCAAGGCCTCCCTTCCTGCTCTCTCTCCACTTATCATTGCAACAATAAACTCCTCCCTGTCTACAGGCATCGTCCCACCATCCCTCAAAATTGCTGCTGTTACCCCCATTCTGAAAAAACCTGGACTAAACCCTGACACCCTAAATAACTTCAGACCCATCTCCAACCTACCCTTTCTGTCAAAGGTTTTGGAACGCGCTGTAGCCACTCAACTCAAACGTCACCTCTCTGCCAATAACCTGTATGAAACATTCCAATCCGGATTCCGCTCCAACCACAGTACTGAAACTGCTCTCCTCAAAATCACCAACGACCTTCTCCTCTCCTCTGACGCTGGCAACCTCAACATTCTCATCCTCCTCGACCTCAGCGCCGCCTTTGACACCATCGATCACACCATCCTCCTCACCCGACTTGAAACCACCTTTAACATTACCGGCACTGCCCTCTCTTGGATTAAATCATACCTCTCTGACAGACGTCAATTCATCTCCATCAATAACTGCAAATCCCCCACTGCTCCCCTCCCCCAAGGTCTCCCCCAAGGTTCAGTTATTGGCCCCCTCCTCTTCATCCTTTACCTGTCCCCCCTCGGTCACTTAATCTGCCGTCATGGTCTCCAATTCCACTGCTTCGCCGATGACATCCAGCTTTTCATCTCCACCAAGTCCATCTCCACCGCCACCCACTCTATCCTGACAAACTGCATCACTGAAATAAAATCCTGGCTTCAAATCAACTTCCTCAAACTTAACTGTGATAAATCTGAAATAATCATCATTGGCCCAAAAACGCTCACCAAGTCCACCCATAACTTTGCCCTCAACATCGACGGTTTCCCAGTATCCACCTCCCCTCACATCCGGAATCTTGGCATCATCTTTGACCAAACCCTCTCCTTCGACAAATACACTAAACAGATCACAAAGACAGCCTTCTTTCACCTGAAAAACATCGCCCGTCTCCGTCCATCCCTCTCCTCCGTGGCTGCAGAAACCCTCATCCACGCCTTCATCACTTCCCGTCTGGACTACTGCAATAGCCTCCTTTATGGTTCACCCTCAACAATCACCAATAAACTCCAATACATTCAGAACTCCGCTGCCCGTCTACTCACCCATTCCCGGACCCGTGACCACATCACCCCCGTCCTTTACAAGCTTCACTGGCTCCCCATCTCCCAGAGAATCCAGTACAAAATCCTCCTCTTGACCTACAAAGCCCTCCATAACCTGGCCCCATCCTACCTGGCTGACCTCCTCTCCAGACACACTCCCACCCGCAACCTCCGCTCTGCTGGTACCAACCTCCTGACCCCCCCCCATCCGGACAAAATTTAGATCCTGGGGGGACAGGGCCTTCTCCATCGCTGCTCCCACCCTCTGGAGCTCGCTACCTCACACCATCAGAGACTCCTCCTCACTCACCACATTCAAAACATCACTCAAGACCCACCTGTTCAACACTGCATTCAACATTTAACCCACAGCATCTAACCCCTGACTATCTCCTCTCCTTCTCCCTCCTTTGTGCTTTGAATATTTCCCTATTGATTCTTCTTTTTTTGCAATTGTTTTTATGTTTTGCTATGCATTATGTTTTGCACTCTGTCAAAGCGTCTTTGGGCTTCCTGAAAAGCGCTATATAAAATAAATGCATTATTATTATTATAGGATGAAGCTATTAGTAGGTCCATGAGGTTGGGTGTTGCAGGCGTCTCAGATGGGTGAACTGGATGCCCATGTGGTAAAGTCGAGGGTGGTAGATAGGGTGCATGATGACATGGTAACATGTTAGGATGAAAATTTGAAGCTTGGAATGGAGCTGTGGTTGCGGATGAATATGCAGTTGGATGAGTTTGCTTCACCTTCTCTTTCGGTGATGGATTGTCATTGATGATTAATCGAGGAGTAGATGTGGATTGCAGGTCGGCAGTGATGGCAATTTCCGGCTCTGGCCGCAGTAGCGGCAGCTGCGTTGGCAATGGTTTGTTTGGTTGAACTGAGGGAGTACATGACGCTCCACCACCGTGCAGAATCGTATGCTGGGCGGTAACGGTTGGACGCCCGGTTGGAGAGGTGGGCGCTTCATCTCCTGCATTTAAGAACGACACTATCAACCGTGCTTCCTCCAGTTCTTATTCGGCCTTCCTCAGATGTCTCTGTCTTGTTAGCTGGACGGACAAGGTCTCGCGTTCCCTCAGAGCCTGGCGCTCCATCTCCTGAGCCTGGCGCTCCATCTCCTGAGCCTGGCACTCCATCTCCTGAGCCTGGCGCTCCATCTCCTGAGCCTGAAGGACTTCATCCTGCAGCTGCTGTCCACGTTTCTCAGCTCTCTCATCCTCCCCAACTTGACATGTCAGTTCCTCCAGTTCATACTGTTTTCGTTTTTCCATTAGAATAGCTGATTGTACACCACTGAGTTGGGATGTAATGGATGTACGGCTGTAGCTGGAACAATAGCTGCGTCGTGAGCTATGTGCACTGCATAGTGAGGCAGTCTTTGGTCGGTGGCTTCCTGACGAATGTCGTCGGGAAGAAGAACTCGGCCCACACTCCTGATTAAGGGAAGAACCACTCGTGTTTGAAGGTACGTAGTTAAGAACATAGTCTTTCAAACGTTCAGGGATACGTATATTCTTTTCCGGTCGGGAAGACGCCGTTAATTCATTGCCAATGCTGATGATGGCCGGATCCGGTAATTCGGTGGCTGATACAGGCGCGGGGCTGACGGCGGCCACCGAAACAGAGACAAATGGATTCGTGCCATGAGTCGTTAAAGGACTAACCGGGATAATGTCGCTGGTATTGTCTGCTGTTTGAGTACACTCCGCAGTCAGGGTAGCGGCGACATTCTCGTCCATGATTTCCTTGTCCAGCTGTTCGTTATCCGGCTCAAAGGACCATGAAAAGTAGGGTCTGAAATCCTACGGTAAAGGCTAGCTAGTACGGAGGATACTAGAGAACAGTGGATCCAGGAAAAGGGCCGTGATCAAACGGTTCGGACAGGACGAGACACTAAACTCCCTTTCAGCACAACATTTAATAAAACAAGGCAAAGATGGCGGCAATCAACTCGCTCACATCACTGAACTATAACACTACGTGGAACGGACAGTCTGCGAACACACACACAAAAGGCCCATAGGCAGTGAGTTTTACATGAAGCCACGGGATCGCAATGCATTATGGGATTTAGTCACGCAAAAAGCGTATTGCTTTTGTATCGCTGTGATTGAACGACGTACACATCTTGCAAGATTTATATAGAGATTTCTTTCATAATTGCACATTTGTTCTTAGTTGTTTCACTTCGGTGACATGATACTAGAGTAAAACAGAATGCCATCCTGTTCTGCAATCAACTGCACGAATCGAGATGTTCGTGAAAATCGCGAGAAAGGGTTGACATTTCACAGGTAAGGAAACGCCAATTTTTTTCCATTTTTTTCCCTTGTCACCCTTTTGTCACTTACATGTAATCACTTTTTTTTTCAGGTTTCCACGATGCAACCCAGATCGGTTGAGGCAATGGCTGATAAACATGCGGAGGGACAGATGGATGCCAACAGCCAGGTCTGTGCTATGCTCCAAGCACTTCACAGCACAAAGCTACGGAATGAAAACCTGATTTCCACCAATTGCGCGGACTTGCTTGATGGCACCATTGATGGCATACCTAAAGATTTGATGACAAGAATCGTTGAATGCAAAAAGGGAAAGGGATCATCTGCTTATCCTGAGGAGCTGAAGTCCTTTGCACTCACACTACAATTCTACTCGGCAAAGGCTTATGAATATGTCAGAAAAACTTTTGACTTGAGCATACCCCACCCACGCCAACTTCGGAGATGGTACAGTAGGATTGATGGTGATCCAGGTTTCACGAAACAGGCATTCTCCTCACTAGCAGGAAAAGTGACCAGAAACAGAGAAACTGGAAAGGAGACTATCATCGCCTTGATGTTGGACGAGATGTCTATTCACAAGCATGTGGAATTTGCTGAAGGCAAATATCATGGCTATGTAGATGTTGGAAATGGTGCAACAGATGATGCCACCCCATTAGCTAAAGATGCCCTTGTTCTCATGGCAGTCTCAGTGAATGAATCTTGGAAAATACCATTAGCATATTTCCTCATAGATGGAATGACGGGAGCAGAAAGGGCAAATTTGGTTCTGGAATGTCTGTTGCGACTGAATAACATTGGTGTACGTGCTGTGTCATTAACGTGCGATGGGCCATCCTGCCATATTGCAATGATGAAGGTACTAGGAGCAAACGTGAACATCAATGGAATGGATCCTTCATTTCCACACCCAGCTGACCCTTCCGTGCGCGTATATGTGATACTTGACGTCTGCCATATGCTGAAACTACTTCGCAATTCATTTGCAGATGGTGGGATTTTTAGAACGCAGGATGGTCAAAGTGTGAAATGGACATACATTGAAGAGCTTCACAAACTTCAAGGATCTGAAGGACTCCGACTTGGGAACAAGGTAAAAAATGCCCACATTCAGTGGAGAACGCAGAAAATGAAAGTGAACCTGGCAGCACAAATATTCAGTGCCAGTGTTGCTGATGCTCTGCAATATTGCGAAGAAAAACTTCAACTTCCACAATTCCAGGGCTGCAGTGCAACTATAGAGTTTCTTCGGCATGTTGATTCAGCCTTCGATGCTTTAAACAGCAGAAATCCGTTTGGAAGGGGGCTGAAAGCACCATTGAAAGGGGACAACCATGCATCCATTCAACAACGATTGCATGATGCTGAAGTCTTCCTTCTCGGTCTCAAAGATGGATCTGGTAGGAAAATGTGTGAAGGACCAAGAAAGACTGGTTTTGTTGGCTTCGTTGTTAGCATCAGAAGCATTTTAAACATGTATCAAGAACTTGTCGCACCAACCGATGCCCCACTCAAATACCTACTAACGTATAAATTCTCTCAGGATCACATTGAATTGTTCTTTTCCGCCCTCAGAGCACGTGGAGGATTCAACAACAACCCCACTGCAAGACAGTTCAAAGCTGCATACAAACGCCTGTTGATGAGACATCACATAAAAAATGGCACTGGGAACTGTATTCTTCGTGATGACACAGCCATTCTTCACACTGAGAGCGTCAATGATGTCACAACTATGAACATTACTCGAAAGTATGATCTCATTCCCAGACAACCCAGCAAGACAGATCATGACTACAGTGACATGCCACATATTGAGCCCTTATCAGAATATAAGGATGCGGCTGTCAACTACATCAGTGGATACATTGTGAAATCTCTTAGGCTGCATATGGACTGTATGGAATGTGCCAATGCAATGTCATCTTCTGATGGCAATGCTCATGACTTTGTCACCATGAAAGATCGCGGGAGGCTGCAGAGGCCATCAGCTAGCGTAGTATCTGTATGTAGAGAAACAGAGAAATGTTTCCAGCGACTTCTAAGAATAACTCAAGGAAAGCTTCCTCAAGGCCGTGGAGTGACATCTGCTATCTCTTCCTCAGTTCTGGAGAACACAAGCCACATGAACTTATTTCCTCAGTTGCACCGTCACCAGTTTGATACTACAATTGACAACAACCACATTCACAGCCTGATCAAGAAAATTGCATCACGGTATGGACAGATCAAGCTCTACCACTTAGGAAGGGTAAAAACAGATGCTGCTACCGGGCCCAAAGTAAGGAAGCTCCTAGCCAAAACAATTTTGTTTCGTCATCAGTAGACATGGACTTTATATTATGTAGAAAATGATAATAAATTGGATTTTTTTTTTTATTAGCATACAACATCCAGATATTTCAAAGACATGTATGATCTTAATGATAGTGAAAATTATTGTCACTGGTAATTTTTTTAATAGTATGAAGCTTTGACACTTGACTGTGTACAGTAATTTGCCTTGTTATTTGTATAACTACAGTTGAAAGTTCTTGCCTCACTCTCATCAGCTCATTTCTGAAATGCAACATATTTGTTACTGTATACACTGTACAGAAAATGTTCATGTACCTATCATGGACATTTATGCATGTTTACTCACTATTATATCTATGTATGTGTACATGTATGAAGTATATGATGCAATTTAAGCGCTTTGTTGTGCTACACTTCCTTTAATTTTTTTTGACATGTTTATTGTAATTTGCTTTGTGTGTGAATTATGGACAGTATGCCACAAAATTACCTAAACTCGACCTTGATAGCCATGTTTTGCCTTGTATTTTGTGCAAGTACAGTGTACATTACAGTATTAGTCATGTGTGTAACATTGATAATCATGGATTCAATATTTTTAGTACGTTCTTGCGATGAAAATAATGGCAAAATTTATCTTGGAAAACTTACACCTACCCACAAAGGCTATGGGGGCATTCATTTTTCTGGGTGCATACGATAGGGGGCGCCATACATGTCGGTGGCTTCAGCGGATCACGGGCACCGTCCGTTCCACGTAGTGTTATAGTTCAGTGGCTCACATGAGCCATCAGCAAGAAGCCGGAAGTCTCCTCCCTTTCCGGTGCAAATTAAGAGAAAAAAGTAAGAATTACAGGCTCGCACTACACCAACATGGCATCAACATATTGCAAGAAAACATTCATAAGCAAAGCAGGAAACGTTCACGTATATCGTACGCATAATATCAGAGACTTTCTAACATTCACCTTCAGACCTTTTGTCTCCATACATTCCTTCCACTTGTTCATCTTCTGCTTCAGTCCATCCATACTTTCTGCAATCAACACCAGATCATCTGCATACAACAATTCCCACAGTAAACCCTCCTTTACGTTCCGAGCCAGCACCTCCATCACAGATACAAATAGTAGTGGACTTAGTACCGACCCCTGATGCACTCCCACCTTCACCTCAAACTCACCACTGTTCCCGTCCTTCGTCCTTCACAGTCCACGTGAACCATTTTGAAAGAATTGCATCGCATGGAGGAAACAACAGCCAAAGAAGACAGCGACCCAGAATATGAGCACGGGGCTAATGCCGTGTTAATTCGTAGTCGGGGTTAAGGATACTTTCCCCTGTTCGCAATACCCTCTGTGGCTATCCCTAACACTTATAACATCAGCCGGGCAAGCTATTCATGCTCCAATGGACACGATAGCAAAAAGACCTGCCTAGAAGAGGCGGAGCTACAATGGTTTTATGGGCGGGTGGGTGGGGGGGAAGGCTTGGACAGGGTCGGCAGGCCACGTCCCCCCACCCCTCCAGAGTGATGTGGCCCGATGAGGTGGGCGAAGTGTGAAGAAGAAGCTTCGAGATTCTGGCTTTGGCAGTGTGACTGTGAGGAGGCCCGTTGTCTCGGGTGTGCTGGTATGCTGCAGGATGTGGTCGTGCTTCCTTTCGCAAAGAACAAGATTTTAAAAAAATATCTCTCGTGAACGAGTGTGAAGTGGTGGACAGAGGAGAAAAGAACGAGGGCTGTGCTCCCTGATCGCCTCGATCCCGGGTGCCATCGGCTTTTGGTTTTGCCGCCACCTTTCTAGGCTTCCCACCTGTGTGGCTTCGGGCTCCAACAACTGCCGACTTAGCATGGGATCCATTTTGGGCCAGTTGAGTGCAGGAGTGTGAACTTTACTTTCTTACCTTACCCTGTGTGTGTTTTTGTGTCTGTATGGAGGATCCTCCCTTATCATTTTTACCTCGGCATTTATTTTCTTTATTTTCATTCCGTGCCTTATTTTATTGAAAATAATTATTGTTACATTTTTTGTTGTATTATTCTTGATTGGGTTTCAAAATAAACCCGTGCGTTCACGAGAATAAACGCTTCGTGGTTCTTCAGTCCCGCGGGTCAATAACCGCCAAAATTGTAAATCACCTCGGGAGTTAAAGCTGGTTCGGCTCATCCATCCAAGGCTTGGTGGTAACCCAGCTGTGGACAGGACAGTATTTTTCGTGGTAATGAGTGGAAATATTGGTACGAACATGGTTTAAAAGACCGCTCAAGGGAACCCCCGAAAAGTTTGATGACAGGTTGTCTCTTGTTCCAACCAAACCAAAAGAGACTTGTTCCACACAAGTTTTGTTTTAAATTATAACTGTAACTTGAAAAAAGTCTTATAAATTGTTATAAATTGTTCTAAAGCACGTAATGTCATACAGTGTATGTGAAGAAATATTAACAAACGTTTTATCAAAAAATATGAAACAACTGAAGTTCTCCGTCTCTGTTATGATTAGCACATGAAGTGGTTAAAGACAAAAACAAACTTTTACTTTGACATGTACATATGTGCAACGATTCTTCTATAATGTGAGAACTTTAAGCGACATTTTCCCGACCTATTTCCCGACGAAATGCTCCTACACATCACACGGTCCATGCTATTCCTAACTCAAACCTACCTTACCTACCTCCATAAACATAACAATACATTTATACTCCATGCATATTCCTATTCGTTGGAGAAATACATTTTTAATGCTGAAGGAACTTGTGAACAGGAGTAAATACAACTTTACATGTACACATAATCCTGTACCGCACTCTTTACTTGTCATTCTACTATAATGTGAGAAGTGTCTGTTTCATTGCACGTTTCTTTATTTGACGTTTATGCATTCCTAAACCGCTGGATAGAATGAGGTGAAAGCTTGTGATTGTTTCTATCCATGTCTTGACTCAATTAGTCATGCTAGAACCTTACAAGAACCGTCAAAACAATTGAACATTTTACATTGTTCATTTAAAAAAGAAAAGATCTGCCAGCAAGCTTGTGGCTCGTGCACAGAACAACATACTGTATTTACAAACCAAGTGCAATCCTAAGTACAATATCAACATACAAAATAAGTGAAATCATAATTACATCAACATAAAAAATAAGTGAAATCCTAATTACATCAACATACAGTATCGACAGCCCAAGTGAAAATCCTAACATTTGAAGTTAGTCATAACTTTTATACTTGCTGAAACTGGGAGGAGAAAGTGGAGAGGGAGGAGCGAAGATGGGATTGGTCGCATGAAGAAAAGGGGAGGAGAGCAGTAGGATTGGTTAAGCAAAGTGTAGGTGGGAGGGATGAGGGAAGTGGGGATTGGTCGAATGAAATATTGGGGTGGGAGGGAGCAAAGATTGAGGGATACAATGTGATTGGTCGAGTGAATGCTGCGATGGGTGGACTTCCCGCCGAGTAGGTCCACATATCAAATCTTTTAATGAGGCACATCTGTTTCCCATTGTCTTCTGCTAGACTTTTCGGAGCAATCATCCTTTTAAAGTTCTTGAAGACCATTAATTTTTGAAGGTCATTCATTGACTATCTTCAAAAAAAACTTTATTTCAAAGTACCATATCTTTAACTATATTAGCCTTAGTCATAAATAAATAATTACAGTGCCTTTATTATTAAAATTATACCAAATTATTTACCATTCTGTGGTTTTATCCATAATTCATTTATCCTTAACATCATTGTTTCCACAGGACCTGAGTATTCTGCCAGTTGATGAGAGGGTGAAAAACGTGAAAAATGGCACGTGAAACGTGAAAGCTGAATGCCTCAACTCTGTGTTTGCCTCTAAATCTTGTGTCCCAAACCCATCACTCTGTACCCACCGTACCCAGTCGTACCCAGCTGCTCCTGGACTCTGTGTCCTTTCCTCCTGACAAGGTGCAAAAGTTTCTGTCAACCCTCGACTCTGATTCTGCAACTGGACCTGACGGCATCAGCCCACGGGTCCTAAAATCCTGTTCTTCCGCTTTACAGAAAAAAGGTGCAAAAACAGATCCTAGCAACAACAGACCAATCAGCCTTCTCCCAAATTATCAGCAAAGTCATGGAATCCATCATTGCTTCATATATGAAATCTTTCCTCTTCTCCATTGGCTTGATCTCTGATCATCAATTTGGTTTCTGACCAGGTCACTCTACTCTGGACATGCTGCTTCTGCTGTCTCAACAATGGATGGAGGTCCTCAATGCCAAACAGGAAATTAGAGCTGTCTCCTTCGACATATCATGTGCCTTCGATACGGTCTGACACCCCGCTCTGCTCACCAAACTCTCCTCCTTTGGTATCTGTGGAAATCTCCACGCATGGCTGGCGGACTTCCTCTCTAGTCGTAGTCAACGCATGGCCCTGAATGGGTTTCTCTCATCTCCTCTTCCTGTTCAGGCTGGAGTTCCCCAAGGCAGTGTTCTGGGCCCCGTGCTTTTTCTGGTCTTCATCAATGATCTCTCCGACTCTCTTGGAAATCCTCTCTATCTCTTTGCTGATGACTCCACTCTCTGCCGCTCCATTCCTCATCCCTCAGATCGGCAGTCTGCAGCCTCCTCACTCTCTGCAGACCTAGACAAAATCAGACTGGGCAAACAAGTGGAACATGTCTTTGAATCCTGACAAATCTCACACTCTTACGATGTCTCTCCGAAAAGACCGACTGGACAACCCTCCCATCCACTTTCTGAATCAGGATGCACCATAGGAATCAAACGGCATAGGAATCAAAATGGCGGTGTGTGGAGTCAGCCGTCGCACTGCCGAAATGACATCACATCACCCCTGTCACGTGACCAGATCCTCAACTCTGATTGGTGTACGTTTGAGGGGGCATACATTCATACATACATACATACATACATACGGACAGACAAACACTGTTATAGATGGCTTTGCCCGATGGGCTACGCAGTAAAAAACTTTTAATAAGACTATGCAATAACAACACAGACAAGCACATGTCATTGCCACGCACGATAGGAGGGGTTCTAATTGGAATACTCTGCACTTTGCACTTCACTCACCTTTCTGACAATCGTGAGACGGGGATGTAGGTTCGACATGCCACCAGGAGGTAGCGATGAACAACTTGTAGTGAACTGCAGCAAGGCCTCGCGTTCGTGCGGGGCCATCTTGCAAAGCACATTCACAAAGCGCAAAAAGCCCGGACTGTGGGAACGCACGCATACAATGTCATGTGCTCCAATGGTTATTGGGTAAACACAAATCCTATTAAGCTACTGCAAAACCCACAAATGAATTGTGCAGATTTCGTTCCTCTGCTGTGGTCAACACTTGAAGTTCAATGGAAGAGATTTCTGTTGGTTTGGGAGCACAATCCATCAAATTTGCATTGAGATCACAGTAGCTTTACCATCTCTTCCCATCAGAAGGTCAAAGCAAACAGCCATCATTCACCAAATGATTTAGAAGCTGAACATGAGCAAGCTTTATTAAAAACATGTTTGAGGTGATAAGAAACGTCTGCATTCATGCCAAATTGCAGGAATTGCAATGGGACAGCTGAGAAACAGTAACTGTTAGTAGCCACGTTAGTAGCCACGAAACCCAGGGCCGCAAAAATATAGACAGTTCTGAAGATGTTAATTACATAGGCCAAGGGATTGACCGGCTCTGAAATGACTGGTAACCATGGTGACAATATTTGAAAAATGACGGAATAACAGGATACCACAATAATTATAATGGGAACTAGAACGCCACTAAGTAGAGCGCATACTCCCGCTGTGGGTTTAGTTGGAATAATACGTTTTGTTTAACATCCCTTCTCCCCAAAACAATAAATGAAAAAGAAAGTAGGCCCTAACTGTCAGAGAATTTATTTTGATATATCTCGGAATTGGAGGAGAAAAACATCATTTAAGAATAAGAATAAAAGATTTAATGCAGTAAAACAGAAAAATCTTTCCCAAAAAAATTCCTTGATCCGGAATAATATCCTGAGCTTCACCAAAAACTAATGATCAATTCTTCCTTATCCCAAGGGCAATCATCTCACCAACTTTCATCCAAATCCGTTCAGAACTTTTCCAGATATCTTGTTCACAAACACACGAACACATGAACATACGAACACACACACGGACTCCCTTGCGGGAGTAATAAACCTGAAAATCGCAGAGCCAGAACGAGAATTATTTATTTGGTCTGGGAAGCCCATGCGAGGTTTCTTCTTCTTCAGCCTCTCACAACCCTGGGTGAATATACGATCTTTTAAAAAAAAGTTCGAATTTTGCCAAATCTGTTTTATTCGTTTGTTAATATACCTCAGCCATTGACAAATCTGGAATTATAATTTTATTTGAGGTTCAAATTATCCCGGGAGATTGTGTCAAACGATGCCTGCAAGTCTGTACATGTGATAAATAATTAATCCGCCACGGTCGAAGACTCTTCTTCTTCACACAATAACAACTTCTAGCTTCCAGACCATACATCCAATGATCTTCAAATTTTGCACACTTGTTACTCTTCATGACTTCTACTACAGTATGAAGTTTCACAGCGATCAATGATCGTTTGCAATGCAATCAATGAACCGTTTCACGGTTCAAGAGATATAAATGTTTTTATTATTTGCGTTTAATTAACGATGTCTGCCAAACCACGTGACCTATCGCAAATTCCAAAAGGACATTTTAGTAGACTGATATGCTGAACAGATCTGTGAAGTTTCCCCTCGATTGGATCACAAATGAGGGAGGAGCTAGGTTTTAAATGTTTGTGCTTAAAAACGTTATATAACTCTGAAACCATGTGATGCATGACGTCATGCTCGTTGACTTTTTTTTTCGTCATGGGTATGCGATTCTGCCTGCAAAGTTTGGCCTCGATCTGTTCAGGCGTTTTGGAGAAAATTGGATTTTAGTGTTTTTCACTCAAAACAATATGGCGGCCGAACCACATGGCCTGTGACGTCATAATTACCATAAAAATATTGTACAGACCGAGTCCCTCCTATGGTGAAAATTTGCTCTCAATCGCTCCAATTATTGCAGAGAAAATGGTTTTTAAAGGAAAACAGAAAAAAAAATTCCCGAAAAAATTCCCAAAGAAAATTCCTGGATCCGGAATAACATCCTGAGCTTCACCAAAAACTAATCAATTCTTCCTTATCCCAAGGGAAATCATCCCACCAACTTTCATCCAAATCCGTTCAGAACTTTTCCAGATATCTTGTTCACAAACACACAAACACAGACACGCACACACACACACGGACGGACACCATCGGATGCATTACTTCCTGGCGGGCGTAAATATATGGAAACAAATGAAGAGGGCTCATCATCAATGGGTTAACGAACATACTCGAAATTAAATTCCATTTCAATTCGACTATTAGAAGCGACAGCCATCAGAACCCTTAATTATGAAGTCACCAATGGGCGTGACTGCATGAGTGTGTGACGTCACAGAGCGACAGTTATTTATCGCATTTGAAACATTGCTTCAAGATGGTGAGGACGTGTTTCTTCCTCGTTGCCTTGCTTTTCTGTTTCACACTCTACTTCAACCTCGGTTACCTGCAAGTACTTCAACAGGTGAGCTTTAAACGAGTGGGAAGATTTACGTGTACGTTTTAACGTGTTTAGAAGTGTGGTTTGAGAATCGAAGCTTCCAAGTGGATGGTGACATGCACAGCTAGCTGCTCGTTCCCACCTCGCTGGAGCTGAGTTTTCTGAACCGAATGGTCCTGTTTGTGTGTGTGTGTGTGTCAATGTGTGTGACGTTGGTTGTTATCTCCACATGCGGGTTTCAGAGGTTGAACGGATTCCTGCCAGGTCTCGATATATCCACCTTTGTGTGTGTGTGTGCCATGTTTTTTGTGGAGTTTTACTTGAGCGTTCTGATGTGGAATGTGATACAACAGAATGATCGTTATGACCTCCTGAGTTGATTAGGCTTTCAATGTTTTTAACACACATCATGTTCAGGTGTATAGAGAGCAGCTTAATAGGTCCTTCCATGGCATGTCATTCAAAATAAACAACAAAAAGAATCATAACATTGTAACAAAGTATATAATAATTAATACTAATAATATTAACAACAATAATAAGAGTAACATCATTTGGCAATAATAATAACGAACGTACAATCCTCCCAGCCCTGCCAAAGCTCATGATTCGTAAAATTTAGCAGAAATGCGTACATAATATATAGACAGTCCTGAAGACATTCATTACATCGGCAGAGGGATAGACCGGCTCTGAAATGACTGGTAACCATGGTGACAATAATTTTAAAATGACGGAATAACACGATAACACAATAATTATAATGGAAAATATACGGAAACAAATGACGAGCACTCATCATCAATGGGTTAACGAACATACTCGACATTAAATTCCATTTTTTTTTTGGTTTGTTTTTGTATACAGAGTCGAGGCTCGTGAAAGAGCTAACATTTATCAAACAAACAAACAAGCAAACAAAGTATATAAAAAGGGGAGCGGTCGACAAGATGGGGAGAGAAGGGGAGGAGGCACACAAACACAACATTTGAGAGCAGGGACATCGGGAGATGTGTGGGAGGGAGAGGGATTGGGGGGAGGCAGGATAGGTATAAAACGAAAGGACACCAAGAACTTCCAGGAAAGAAGTTGGTATTTCAAAAAAGTGGATTTGGGGTGAAATTCGACTTCAATTCGACTATTAGAACCGACAGCCAACAGAATCCTTCATTGTGAAGTCATCAATGGGCGTGACTGCATGAGTGTGTGACGTCACAGAGCGACAGTTATTTATCGCATTTGAAACATTGCTTCAAGATGGCGAGGACGTGTTTCTTTCTCGTTGCTTTGATTTGTTGTTTCATGCTCTACTTCAACCTCGGTTACCTGCTAGGACTTCAACAGGTGAGCCTTAAACGAGTGAGAAGATTTACGTGTACGTTTTACCTGGTTTAAAGGTGCGGTTTGAAAACCTTCCATGTGGATGGTAAAATGTGCAAGTGCTCGTTTCCACCTCGCTGGAGCTGAGTTTTTCGAACCGACTTCGTCGTGTGTGTGTGTGTGTGTGTGTGTGTGTGTGTGTGTGTGTGTGTGTGTGTGTGTGTGTGTGTGTGTGTGTGTGTGTGTGTGTGTGTGTGTGTGTGTGTGTGTGTGTGTCCGATTTCACCACCAATTGGTCCAAATAAGTTTTCCTGATCCAAAATGTTTTTTGCTTCCATCTCTCATATAGAAGCTGCCAGGATATTTCGGATACATCTCCGAGAGTCTGGTAAACCTCGTTACGTTTCAGGTATGACGTCAAACAACACTCCATCAATATGTGACAAATTTTCCGTGTAAGCAACAGTACACAAGTGTTTTATAAGAGGAGGTAAAATTCAAAGAGCAGAGATAAAGGACACCAGCAGGAACCTTACAAACAGGTAGGGAAGTGGGAAAGGCAGGTGAGTCGGCTGTGGAATAACTTTGTATCTCCTGAGTCGATATCTCTTCCACCGCACACTTCCACAACATAATAACATTGTCCAGACAGAGCTTATGACGTGGTGTTTTAAAACCTTGTGGTCTCCACACATCATTCGCCACAAACATAAACAATCTCGTCAAGTACAATCGTCCCAATGTTGTTCTTCTGAGTGACCACATGTGCATCAGAAAGAGCTGATGGACAATTTGTATCGAGCTCTGAGTTTACATCGTACACATTTCCGGGTGGTACTTTCCCTTCGACAGTAAAACACAATTCAGGAAATTCACTTTGACTGATACAAGATGTTTTGTTTATCTCTGTCTGTCGTACAGGAGCCTCCAGGTCTTTCTGACCATCTTTGGGAAAGATTCTTCAACTATGTTCCCTTCTTGAAGATAAGATGGTTTCGAGAGGGGGGGGGGGGGCATTGGGATTCCCATGTTTGTATGAGATTATAACCGTGTGTAGCTTTTCTTGGTTACTTGATGCAGCTTTCTTCGCTGGAAGAGCATGGGACTTGATTTATTTGATAATCCTAGCCACCTGGGGTAATTGGTTAGGTGAGAGCGGATTGGTTATACCCTCCAATTGTGGGTGAGAGACGTGATTGCGTCTTGTTATTTATTTGCATGTTCACTGGGATTAGCAGTGCAGATGGTACATCAAGATATTTTGTTTGTGTCTGTCCTCCAGAAACCTCAAAGTTTTTCCGACCATCCCTTGAAAAGACTCTTCAACCTTGTTCCTTTCTTGAAGGTAAGATGGCATGGATGACTCCAGGTACGTGATATAAAATACCATATTGGGATGAAGGTTAAAATTTATATATAACATTAAACCGGTAAACCAGTTCAGTTGCAGTTTGTAATAAAACACAGAACCACCGCTGCCTGATACAGTACCAGCTGCTACACCGCTAACTGTAGCAACAATCAGCCTAGACGCCTTCAGAAGGCTTTTATTTGGCAAATCAGGAGCCCACCTCTTGAGGAAATGGATCAATCCAGGGACATATTTCTGGCTCACTGGTTGTCATCAGCATGGAGTGGATACCCCTTGGGCTGAGGAGATTGGCTGGTAGACCATCCTGTGGTGTGTGTGCACGTCTGTGTGCATGAGTGCATCTGTGTGCGCTTGTTGTGTGAGAGAGTACAACTTTGACTCGAGGACTCAAACTCGAAGAAGAAGATGAGTGAAAACCTATCCTTTTTGACATTGTTGCTCTTTCTATTCTAACGCAGCCCCGGAAAACAAACTGGATATCAAAACTCTCTCAGGGTAAGTCATTATGTTCCATTATGTTCATTTTCATCTTTGTTCTATTTGCCATACATGATGAGATTGCAGATTGAATCGAATTCACACGCATTGAACAGAACACCACAAATGTAAGTATGTTTATTCACTTCTTTTTTTTGTATACAAGATCGAGGCTCGTGAAAGAGCTTACACTTGAACAAGCATGTGGTAAGATGAACCGATTGGAGCAGAAGAAGAGCAGCAGACATTTGCAGTGAAGTTCGTCATAACCAAGTCTCGAAGAGAAGATACTCCATTGACTGAGATCCGGGTCGGGAAATTGACAGATTGTGCCAGTCCCCGTTGGTCGCAGAAGTCCTTTGCTGAAGAGCCATGACTAGTGAGAGAGGTACCCACACCCAGCCAACTGGCATGGTGACAGTTGAAATCACCACATATGAGGAAGAGACGGTTGGGATGAGTGGATAGAAGTTGGTCCATGTTGTCAGACAGCGAGATGTAGATGGAGTCATCACTGTTTGGTGGACGGTACAACACACACATGAAAAAACGGTGGGAGCGAAGGGGATGCCGTAGCCAGAGGTACTCCTGGGGGTGAGATGGAGAGAGGGCAGTGCAGGGCGAGTGAGGAAGAGAGTTTTTGATAAAGATAGCAACCACACCACCAAGACAAGGCTCAGGTCTATCATACCGGAGGAGGGAGTAACCAGGGAGAGATATTAAGGAATCAGAGACATCTTCAAGGAGGAAAGTTTCTGTTAAGCAGATCAAGTCTGGTTTGTCAGAAGCAACCTGAATGGAGAGATCAATCAAGTTTGAGCGAAGGCCCCAGATGTTTGAGGTCCATACCGTTAATGAAGAGGAAGGGGGAGCATCGGATACAGGACAGGGGAGGGGGGGGGGGTCGGGTAAGATGTGGAAGAGGAGGAGGAGGTAGGGAGAGCTGTTGAAGGTGTGTCAGAGATTTCAGAATAGTTTGGAGGAAGGGAAGGATGAGGAGGACAAGGGGTTTGATGGTGATTGGGTGAGGCACAGCAAGGTGTTGTTTGAGGGGGGGGGGGGCAGAGAGAGGAAGAAGGTTGGAGGAGATGGAGGTTGACAGTTGGAAGGGAGAGGAAGCAGGGAGGACGCTTTGAGGAGGAGGGGGGAGAAGGGAGAATTGGAGAAAAAAAAGTCGGGTGGGGAGATTTGAAGGGGAGAGGGGAGTTTTTAAGGAGAGGGGTGAAGGTGTAATTTAGGAGGAGCGAGGTGAGGGGGGAGTTTGGGAGGGGATGGTGAGGGGGGAGTTTAGGAGAGGAGGGGTGAGGGGGATGTTTAGGAGGGGAGGGGCGAGGGTGGAGTTTATGAGGGGAGGGATGAGTTTGGATTTTAGAAAGTGTTGGACAATTATAAATGGAAAACGAACATTTATTGCAAAATTAGTTTCTTGTGATTTTCAAGTCAGAGATCCTTTTGAAAACGTTGGAAGAACGAACGAACACGAACAAAGAAGGAAATAAATAATGTATATATATGTATTTTTTTAATTAAGATTTTAAACAAAGGGTAAGATGTTCGGGGGAAGTATGGGGTGAAAAGAAGACTCGGAAAAACTGTGAGAGAACGAAAATAAATGGACCACAATCGACCGCTGAGAGAAGACAACAAGGCCTCAAGGCAGTAAACTTGAAAGACCAGGCCTCAAAATCGCGGCAGGAAATAACCGACGATTTTATACAGGTGTGCATGATTTACACCAAGATCTTCCTAGAGACACACAGTAGGTACACACACCGTGACATAAAAATACAGTTTTGACAAAAATACAAACGGGAACAATTACTTAACTTTGATAGCATGGAGAGCGTGGAGATCTTCGAAAAAACACAACTTCGCCTGCAAAACCGGAAGCGGAAGTTCCCTTCTTCAGGCAAATTTCAGGTAAATTACCTTTTCTTCAGGTAAAACTTTGGGTAAATTACCTTGTCTAGTTTTGATCATTTATAACTTATCTCCTATTATTTGAAGCACAATGAAACCAAGAAACCACTTTCTCTGGGTTAATCTGCTGGTGGTCTTTATCTGAACTCCTCGCTCATGTTGCCAAGGAAGATAGGTGTTCAGGTCCCTCGTGCGATGGAATTGTTCATTGTCTACCAATGTCTTTGTAATTCACATTCAAGTACACAGATGTTTATATCAATATCCTTGTCCCCTAATTGATGTATGTATCTTTGAATCAATGAAAGTTGAAATAAGCCTTTTAACACTCTCTTTGCTCTTGTTTACAGGACTAACATCTTCCTGGAGCGAGTACTTCAACCGAGCCGCCACTCAACACTGGCAGATGGGAATGATGATGAATTACCAAAAATTTATTACACTTGTCGTGTTCCTCAGCCTCATCATCGAGGTATAAAAGTGATATAAGCTCATGGGCTTTGGTTAACAATCTCGTTGACAGACCATTTCAGAGTTTATTTTGGGTGAAAAAGTTCAAGTGATAAAATGCAGTCCCAAACGGAATTACACCTCAGATTGAACAAGTGATGCTAAACAGCAGGAGGTCATATACCCAAGGATCCATCGCTACTTGGTGGAGGAGTAGACCGTGGGGTTTGTGATTAGTCTCAGTCAAGATTGAGAAATGTCAGGTTTTAAATTTTAAAATATCCCAAAACAACAACCCAACAAAAATATGCCAAGACACAAGGTCCTCTCTTAATGTGTATTGTTTGCTGCTCTTTGTGTTACAGATCATAAATGGCTTCCAGAATCACCGACATCGCAACAAATGCTGTAAGTTCAAGCTTCTGGAATTGAGATTGGGGACATTTTACGAAAGTACACTAATAATAAAATTAAATTAACTTGAGGAATTGCCACTCCATCTGGTAATGATTTTGTTAACTCATTCACAGCCTGCACGGGAAAAAACTACACGAAGAGCAGAAGCACCGGGAGACGGAATGATGGGATCCCGGAAGTGGATGCTCTTATGGTGATCATGGAATCACAGCAGCATCACACATCGCGACCACCAGCTCTTCAGAATCAGACGGCCATGCTACAGAGAGGTGATGGTTTATCCACAGTGATGCAGAGCGGCTTCAGATCATATGGCATCAGATCAGAGGCCCGAGAGAATGTGTCTCTTGTGTCTCATGGAATGGAGAATGGAAATTTAGAGTTTTGTACAATCCTCAATTTGATGTCCATTTGGTTCACGACAAACAATCAGCAAGTGATCATCACTGTTCATGCATCCCGACATGTAAACACCCGATGGTGTATGATTGAATCGGATTCAGTCAGAATCGGAATACCCAACCAACTAGGAATACCTGTACAGTGTGAACTTGGCCAGTCAGCCTGTAAGAATGCACTGGGATCACCTGGATCAACTAAATACATCCTGACATCTAAAAGTTCCTCCCCAGTCCTTGAGCAACAGGGATGGTCTGATATTACTCACCATCTGGTATCACTAGTATCAGATAATGTAACTGAACAAGGCAACACTCATTTTGCAATAAATGTTCGTTTTCCACTAACCGTCCAACACTTTCTACAATCCAAACTCCACCCTCCCCTCCCAATTTCCCCTCTCCTCCAAACTCACCCCTCCCCTCCTAATCTCCAAACTCACCCCTCCCCTCCCAATCTCCCCCATATCTGAACTTAGTGATATTCTGTCCATTGATCTTTTTCTGTCACAATATCTGTTTCATGTTCATTTTTCCTCTTCTTTCCAGGATCTTCTCTCTGTCATGGTGAAGATGATGAGAGTTCTTCCGGTGATGAGAGTACTTCCGGTGATGAGACTACTTCCATTGATGGTAGTTATTGCAGACCTGATCTTGGAGAGTACGAGGTACAGCAGGTGGTGGTAAGCAAGACATTCAATTTCCTTTTTGTGCCTCTGTTACCGAAGTCGCCGGAGGCATTATGTTTTCAGGTTGTCCGTCCGTCCGTCCGTGATAGGTTTTCATTACCGCGATAACTTGAGAACTGCTGAAGGGATCTTAGTCAAACTTGGTGCAGGTATGTATAATGAGGTAAAGATTAACTGATTAGATTTTGGGGTCACGAGGTGAAAGGTCAGAGGTCATGTTTGGTAAAATCCTGTTACCGCAATAACTTGTGAACCAGTGATGTGATCTGCCCAAAGTTGATACAAGGATGTATTATGATGCTGAGATTAAATTATTTGATTTTGGCGTCAAGAGGTTAAAGGGTCAAAAGGTATCTGTGATAGGTCTACAACTTGAGAATGACTGAAGCGATCTAATTCAAACTTGGCACAGGTATGTATAATGATGTAAAGATGAACTGATTAGATTTTCTGGTCAAGAGGTCAAAGGTCACAGGTCATGTTAAGTAAAAAATTATGTTGCTGCGCCAACTCCTGAACCAGTAATGGGATTTTGAACACACTTGGTGTTAGTGTTTATGATACAAACATGAACTGATTGGATTGTGGCATCAACAAATTAAAGTTCAGAGGTCACGCCAGGTAAAAATGTGATAACTTGAGAACAGCTGATGGGATTTAAATCAAACTTGGTGCAGGTATTATAATGATGTAAACATGAACCGATTAAATTTTGGGGGGAAGAGGTCAGAGGTCCTGTTTCGGAAAAAATCTTTTGCTGTTCTAACTTGTGAACCGGCAATGGGATTTTGCCCAAACTTGGTACAAGTATATATTATGATGCAAAGATGAACTTCTTATATTTTGGCATCAAATGTGAGAATTGAGGTGATTTTGTGATTTTAGTGAGGTCAGAGGTCATTGTCAGGTAAAATGTGATTCTTGAGATCTTCTGAATGGATTTAAATCAAACTTGGTACAAGTTTCAAGTTCACAAACGTACAGTCGTTCTGTCGACGATTTTGCGATTTCCCAATTTTGTACTTTGTGATGTATTATGGTGTTTCTATCAGTCTTGTAAGTTCTGAAAACGTTCGAGAATAAAAGTTCAGTCTTATCAAGTGATGTACGTGTGAGTTGAGGCGACGCAAGTCGGTGGTGCTATAATTACGTGATGACATAATTGGTGGTATTACTCCATTTATTTATTATTCCAATTATTTCTTCCTTTTTAGTTCCCATGAGATATCTTAGTCGTTGGTGTGAGCTGTCTAGCCTGGGTTTGAATCCCAACCCAGCTATAAACTGTCATTCCGGTGTTTCATAGGCCCTGTGATTCATCAATGTGTGTGTCGTCCTTCGGATGGACGTTAAACTGGTCATCCGTATGCCGGAATTAGTTGGTGGACATTAAAGATCCCACGATGTACTTCACAAAGAGGAGGCAAACTATCGCTGGCAACCTGAACACATTTCAAATTCCTGCCCCAACTTCGTACGCTGAGCTGGAGTGGTGACCTGACCAGCAATGTGGCCAAATATCTGCTCTGCCGAGACTAGGAGTTTCAATAAAAGGAAGAAGAGGAGATGCAAGGAGTAAAGGAAGAAGAGAATCAGGGAAAGGAAGAAAAAGATGCATTGCTAGCGAAACGAGAGCTGCAGAAGGGACAGAAAAAGGAACACCAATTAGAGCTGGAATCCACTAATTACCACTAATTACCAACCAATTATAATTATCGTTGCTTGTATGTGTGAATTATTATCTTCATTATGCTATTTCTGTCTCTTCGTGAGCGCAATGTTTCTACCACACAGGTCGAGGTTCTTTCAGAACGCTTGATCATGCAAGATGATCAATTCGATGAGATCACCGTGAAAAACAACAAACTTTCGGCGGATCTCAAAAAAGTTTCCAGCACCTTGTCGGAAGTGGAACTTCAGCTCGAGGAGCAGCAACAACAACATGAGGAACAGCAACAGAAGAATGTTGAGAGCTGCCAAAAGGTAAATAACCGTTATCAAACATGTGGGACTACAGATGGCCAAGGTGGTGAACATCATGCTCACCTGCACATGTTCTGATGAGTTTTAACACCTTGCACGGTTCATGCTGCTCTTGAGACTTTCACAAATGGAAGACTGTTGATTGAGATTTGTGAAACTAGTCCACCTGCTAACTACAGGAGAGCCAGGAAGGGTCATTCCTCTTTGGGGTATTTCGATTACAGTCGATCTATGGTCGGGTCTCAAGAACATTGGGTGTGTGTTCATTTACCAAGCTTCTTGTGGAGAGATCGTCAAGTGGTTTAAGCATTTAAGCAAGCACTCCATTCAAAACCGTGAAGGAACGGCTGGCTTGGCAAGCGCGAGCTAGCTGCTTGGTAAAGGAGCACAGCCCGAGCTTGTCCCTTTCAGTTTCGCGTTAAACAGAAGGAGCTTGTTTCAAAAGTTCACTACGAAAAACGCCACGTTAGCGCCAGGAAAGGCCATGTTATTAACCCAACATTTGTGGGTTATTTAGAGTACAGTAGATCTTCGCTCAGTTCTGTAAGTAAACCTTACTTCACGGATGTTGGGATTCCTCCAAATTTCTTAATTTAGTGTTTTAAAGAGCATTAGCGACTGTTTAAAAAGTTAATCACACGTGTTTGTAGTTCATAATAGCCGGCGAAGCCGGTGTTGTCAATAAACGCGTACGTATTATGTCGAAAACCTGATTATGCCTTGGCTTGAGAATTCCGAAGCGCAATGGAGGCCGCCATCTTGCGGATGCGGAAGTATGCATAACAAATTGAAAACGTTCAATAGGAATTTCTTTCACCCGTCATTGTTTGATTCACAATCTTATGCACCTCTAATTTATTATTAAAATACTTTAAGACCAACCTCGGCCCACACGGGCCTGGTTATCTTCAACGAAACGCGTCACCAAACACCGGACCCAATGAGAGTCGAGCATTTGAAAAAATATTTCTAAAACCAAATCACGCACTGGAGGCCGCCATTGACCGGATGCGGAAGTTTGCATAAACCAATTGCGAAAAAGTTCAATATGAGTTTGTTTCACCCGTCTTTCTTTGATTCACCATCTCATGAACCTCTAATTTGTAATTAAAATACGTTAAGACCAACCTCGTTATCTTCACCGAAAATCGTCACCAAACACCAAAACCAATGAGATTCGAGCATTTGAAAAAGGAAAATTTCAAAGCTTATTACGTGTTTCGGAGGGTGAAATCGGCATCCAATATTCTAAAATTGACGAAGAATTATTTTTTAGAAATCTCGTGGTCGTCGGGGATAGTTTTTCACTGCCAGAAATATGGTATAAGCGGTTTACATATTTAGTTTAGAAATACGGATAGTTTTTCACGGCCAGAAATACGGTATAAGCGTTTACATATTTAGTTTAGAAATACGGATAGTTTGTCACGGCCGGAAATATCCGAAGTTGAGACGGAATTCACCGAATTCATCACTGCAAGCTAACTTCTTCTGGTGGAGGAAGCCGCAGTGCCCGGAGAGAACCAGTCCTGACAGCGACTGAAGTTAGAAGACTACACACATACTGTGAAAACGTATGTTAAGCCCAGTTAAAATTTCTTAAAATAGGCCTTAAGCTAGCACATCGTATAGTTACTTCCTTAAGCTTCTTGTGACATTTATTGTATGCAGGTATTGGGGAGGACTGTCTGCTCTTCTCTTTTACCAAGTCATACCAGGTACGGTACCTACACCGACCTACTATCAACTACCTAACCTACTGATACCATAGTGATGGGTAAAATAGTGGCAAGAGGCTTTGGCTTCGCCAGCTCATTGCGGCTTTGCAGTCGGTACTAGTATTTTTACTTCCAGTAGAAGCTGTTGATCACAATTCACACAGAAACGCCATTATAGCAATAAGATATTTATACACGTTATCACTGCAGGAAAAACACCTTGGGGAAGTCGGACATTATTAGTATGAATATTATTTTGTATTAGCATCAATAATATGCGATTATCATTAATTTTGTTATTAAAAGCGTCTTTGGAAAAACGCCACGATAAATCTTCTTTGGAAAAACGCCACGATAAAGCTAATTTAACATTTATATACACCTCAACGTTCAACCCCATTGACGGCAATGGCGGGGAAACTCGCCCGGGGGGAGAAAACCCCCTTGGGGAGCGGGGCAAATGAATGTGCTACAACCGTCATTGTGCAACCCTTCGTCATCCTGTCAGGTTTGGTTGAGATTGGTCTTGGATAAGTAACGACAGAATGTGTTGGCGTCAAAAATTCATCAGATCAGACACGAAATGGCGTATTTAGTGTGATTCCATGTGAACTTTGCACTGAAACCAGAATTGATCCCACTTTAGACTTGAGAAGACACCTCCATAAAGTATTGATTATGTGTAGATCAGAAAACAGTAACTTTAACTGTTGATTACACTGTCATGTTTCTACCACACAGGTCGAGGTTCTTTCACAACGCTTGATCATGCAAGATGATCAATTCGATGAGATCACCGTGAAAAACAACGAACTTTCGGCGGATCTCACGAAAGTTTCCAGCACCTTGTCGGAAGTGGAACTTCAGCTCGAGGAGCAGCAACAACAACATGAGGAGCAGCAACAGAAGAACGTTGAGAGCTGCCAACAGGTAAAGAACCGTTATCCAACATGTTGGATTACAGATGGCCAAGGTGGTGAACATCATGCTCACCTGCACATGTTCTGATGAGTTTTAACACCTTGTAGGATTCATGCTGCTCATGAGACTTTCACAAGTGGAAGACTGTTGATTGAAAGTAGAACAGAAAACAAACTTTCCTGTCAATGACACCGTCATGTTTCTGTCGCACAGGTCGACCTGCTACCTGAGCTGTTGAAAGCAAATGAGCATAAACACCATGGGCTCGCTGTCCAATTTGAAGGACTTTCAGGGCATCAATCACACCTGAGCAGCAGGTTTGCTGCATTGGAACAGCAGCAGCAAGAACAGCGAGAGAGGCAGGAGCACCAGGATGTTGATTACCATCAACAGGTGAGCAACCGTTATCAAACAATGTGGGACTTGCTCTGCAATGTGTAACTGGTGAACACAAAAGAGCAGATACCAAAGAGTTGAAGATAATGTTTCCCTTGATGTGTCTTATGTGTTTTAATCACTTGCAGGTGACGCAGCTGGAGACGGATTTGGAGGATCGAGACAACCGCTGGAGAGACGTGGCCGTTAAAAACCACAACGCCATGAAAGCGATGTACGAGCTGTTCAAGTGGATGGAGAAATTGAAAGAGAAGGAACAGGTGTGCCGAAAGAACCAGCAGCAGGTGTATCGATCACAGCCAAATAAGGTACCGCAGCACAATCTCAAGAAGCCAACACAAATACTACAGTTAACCCATGAAGTGCTCCATTTACTGCTCGTTCGGCCATAAATGCTTTTTGTTAACGGCTTTTCTCCACCAATTAGAAGCAAGATTTCCATAAGTTACCTGGGAATTACACATTGTAAGAAAAGTCATGATTCGTTCTTTTGGTTGACGTCAGTTTAAACTCATTTACTGGAGGATAGTGGCCCAACGCTCTTTATGGGTTGACAATGCTTATGGGTTGACAATGTTTATGATAACAGTTTATGGGGTAACTTTAAAGGTTAAAAACAACATTGTTGGGCAGTCATCAAAACACGGAAACCAACTCGCATTTCTGAACATTCGAATCATTTTCCAATCTGGTTTTACTTTGGAACACGATATTTACTGGTGAAGAACTCGTCCTCAGGTTCGGGTTAATTCCGTCGAAAATGGCGTATTTTAGTCTAACTTGTAATATCGACTTTCACCACCAGGAGGCGCGACACGATAAACATTTACATAGAGAGAATTGGTGTACACGTCCACCCTGAACCCTGGGGACTGAATTGTTTTTACCCTCTAAAACTTTCCTGTGCACACCCTTCATACAACCAAAGGTTTTCAACTCATTCTGTCCAGTGGTTCAGGAGTGCATGGATGTCAAACAAACACACAAACAAGTACAGATACATTCAAGTACACCGACCCAATGCCAAATAATTAAATATCCTACAGCGCGGCATGTCCGGGCGCCCATGGCGCCCGACAATACCGCAGTGCAGCTCATAGAGACTGCATTGGGAGGGAGAGGTGTACGCTAATTGATTGATTAATTGTATAATTAAAATCAATAAAAGATTATCACAAAATATTTTCTTAATAAATTGGCTAATAGCATAACTAAACCACTAGTGCTTCATCCGAAGATGTTTCTTTTAGAAATGTAATTAAATATGTCATCAATAAAAAATTAAATAATTGATTGATTAATCAATAAATAATTAATCGATTAAATGATTAATCAATAAATCAAATATATCCTTGATAGCCACATCACTTGGTCGCTGTCATGTCCAAATATTAGCTACCCAGCTCAAAAGGTGCCTGAGATATTGGCCAAATGAGAAAGAAAATAAATAAATGATGAATAATGAAAATAAATAAATAATAATCATTAAAAAATTAAATTATCAATCATTTTGGTCACAGAACACATAAACCACCACCATTTCATCAGAATCTGTAACTGAAAAAAAAAAATTTGGGTCATTAATCGAATAATTAAATGATTAATCAATAAATCAAATATATCCTTGATAGCCACATCACTTGGTCACTCATGTCCAAATATTAGCTACCCAGCTCAAAAGGTGCCTGAGATATTGGCCAAATGAGAAAGAAAATAAATAAATGATTAATAATGAAAATAAATAAATAAAAATCATTAAAAAATTAAATTATCAATCATTTCGGTCACAGAACACATAAACCACCATCATTTCATCAGAATCTGTAACTGAAAAAATAAAAATTTTGGTCATTAATCGAATAATTAAATAATTAATCGATTAATTGATTAATTAATAAATCAAAAATAGCCTTTGCAGCCAAATCACTTGGTCACTCATGTCCAAATATTAGCTTCTGAGCTCAAAAGGTACCTGAGATATTGGCAAAATGAGAAAGAAAATAAATAAATGATTGATAATGAAAATAAATGAATAAAAATCATTAAAAAATTAAATTATTAATCAATTCGGTCATAGAACACATAAACCACCACCATTTCATCAGAATTTGTAACTTAAAAAAAAATTTTTTTGGTCATTAATCGAATAATTAAATAATTAATCGATTAATTGATTAATTGATTGACAAGAAAGAAAGACAAGTACAGATACATTCAAAGTACACCGCCCCCATGCCAAATAATTAAATATCCTACAGCGCGGCATTGCCGGGGCGCCTCTGGCGCCCGACAATACCGCAGTGCACCTCATCGAGGCTGCATTGGGAGGGAGAGGTGTACGCTAATTGATTGATTAATTGTAGAATTAAAATCAATAAAAGATTATCACAAATTATTTTCTTAATCAATTGGCTAATAGCATAACTAAACCACTCGTGTTCATCCGAAGATGTATCTTTTAGAAATTTAATTAAATAAGTCATTAATAAAAAATTAAATAATTAATTGATTCACCAATAAATAATTAATCGATTAAATGATTAATCAATAAATCAAAAATATCCTTGATAGCCACATCACTTGGTCACTGTCATGTCCAAATATTAGCTTCCCAGCTCAAAAGGTGCCTGAGATATTGGCCAAATGAGAAAGAAAATAAATAAATGATTAATAATGAAAATAAATAAATAATAATCATTTAAAAATTGCACTATCAATCAATTCGGTCACAGAACACATAAACCACCACCATTTCATCAGAATCTGTAACTGGGAAGAAAAAAAAAAATTGTCATTAATCAAATAATTAATCCATTAATTGATTAATTGATTAATTAATAATTTATTAATCAATAAATCAAAAATATCCTTGATAGCCACATCACTTGGTCACTCATGTCCAAATATTAGCTTTTGAGCTCAAAAGGTGCCTGAGATATTGGCCAAATGAGAAAGAAGATAAATAAATGATTAATAATGAAAATAAATAAATAATAATCATAAAAAATTAAATTATAAATCAATTCGGTCAGAGAACAAATAAACCACCACCATTTCATCAGAATCTGTAACTTTAAAAAAAAAATTTTTTTTGTCATGAATCAAATAATTAAATAATTAAATAATTAATAAATTAATAAATGAATAATAATAATAAACAAATTAAATTATTAATCAATTCGGTCAGAGAACACATAAACCACCACCATTTCATCAGAATATGTAACTTATAAAAAAAAAATTTTTTAGTCATTAATCGAATAATTAAATAATTAATCGATTAATTGATTGATTAATTAATAAATCAAAAATAGCCTTTGCAGCCAAATCACCTGGTCATTGGCATGTCCAAATATCAGCTTCCTAACTCAAAAGGTGCCTGAGTTAATGGTCAGAAGAGAAAGGAAATTTAATTAATTAAATAAGTACTTAATTAATCGCTAATAATTAAATAACTCCTCAATTAATTGATTAATCAAAAAACAAAAAAATAATATTTTTGACAACGGACTTGCTCACTACTGTGCCGAAATTTCAGCTTCCTAGCTCAAAGGATGGCTGAGATATCGTCCGGACCAGTGTTTCCCAACCGTTTTCTGATCGAGTACCACTTGGAGGTCCCGTACCGTCGCCGCGTACCACCTGGTTTCAGAAAAACCCAATCCGCGTACCACCTGGTTCCAGAAAAACTCAATTCGATAAGATATCAGGCTTATTTCAATTTAATGCGAGGGCTGCATCTGTTTCTTCTCCACCAGCTGGTCGATGCGGGGCATAACTTTGCTCACAGCACATCGGAAATCATGAAATATATCAGAAATCAGAAATAAAAAAATTATCAGGCCAAATCATTTTTTTTAAAGGTTGTCGCGAACCACCTGGAAGGCCCTCGCGTACCACTAGTGGTACGTGTACCACAGGTTGGGAAACACTGGTCTGGACAAACAAACAAGAAAGAAAACAAGAAAACAACCAGAGTGAAAACCGAGTACTCACTTTCAGCGTTCTTGATCACAACATGATCTCGATCTCGCGAGATCTTGGAGACGGCGGCAGGGATTTTCGAAGCTCCAAACGGTCTCCACGTTTTTCGAAGTTAAGTCTGTTCACAATTGTATTTCGTCGAAACTGTATTTATCTTTCGGTGTGTGAAGTTATTGTGTGCAACTTTGGTTGTTTCTCGGTGTTTATCTTTCATAAATTGATCGTCTGTTTGCCGTGTCGTGAGCAAGGCCTTGTACAGTGTGCACTGTACAACCTTGAGGCTTTGTTTTTCTCTCAGTGGTCCGTCGTTTGTGATCCAATAACTTTCGTTCTCTGTATTCCCAGGCTTTTCACCCATAGCCTACTTCCTTGTGTAAATCTCAACTCAAAAAAAAAAAAAAAAAAACATTTCCTTCTCTGTTCTCATTCGTTTATTCATTCTTATTCGTTCGTTCGTTCTTCGACCACGTGTTTCTCCCCCATTTCCCCAGATAGTTTTCACTCATTAACCTTCAATGTTTACACTTTCCCCTCAAGTTATGTATTCCGTCATATTTTATAACACCTTTTTCTTCTTCTTCTTTAAAAGGCTGCTTTCGACTTGCTCACCAAATCAATTCATCCCAAAAAAAATATCCATCTCCTATAGTGCCTTTGTTCTACATTCCCTAAACTCTCCTGCACTCCATCCTCCATCCAGCGTCCTTAAACGTATTTTTAACTCGAAGGTCACAAGAAACTCATTTTGCAATAAATGTTCGTTTCCCATAAATCGTACACTTTCAAAAATCCAATCTCACCCCTCCCCTCCAAATCTTCCCCATAACCCCTCCCCTCCAAATCTTCCCCATCACCCCTCCCCTCCAAATCTTCCCCATCACCCATCCCTTTCAAATCTCCCCCCTTGCCCCCTCCCTCCTAAACTACCCCCTCACCCCTCCCCGCCAAGACGCCCCCTCGCCCCTCCCCTCCTAGAATCCTGCCTCACCCCTCCCCTCCAAATCTCCCCCATATCCCATCCCTTTCAAATCCCTCCCCTTGTCCCTTCCCTCCCAAACTCCCCCCTCACCCCTCCCCTTCAAATCTCCCCACCCTCATTGCTTCTCAATTTCCCCCCGCTCACTCCCCCTCCTCAAAGCGTCCTCCCCGCTTCTTCCCCCTTCAAACTCTCACCTCCATCTCCCCCAACCTTCTGCCTCGCTCTTCCCCCTCCTCAAATAACACCTCATTGTGGCTCACCCAATCACCATCAAACCTTTTGTCCGCCCCATCCTTCCCTTTCTCCGAGCTATTCTGAAATCTCTGACACACCTTCAACAGCTCTCCCTACCTCTTCCACCTCTTCCACATCTTACCCTACCCCTCCTCCCCCCTGTTCTGTATCTGATGCTCCCCCTTCCTCTTCATTAACGGTATGGACCTCAAACATCCGGGGCCTTCGTTCAAACTTAACCGATCTCTCCATACAGGTTGCTTCTGTCAAACCAGACGTGATCTGCTTAACAGAAACTTTCCTCCTTTATGATGTCTCTGATTCCATAGTATCTCTCCCGGGCTACTCCCTCCTCCGGTATGATAGACCTGAGCCTCGTCCTGGAGGCGGGGTTGCTATCTTTATCAAAAACTCTCTTCCTCACTCGCCCTGCACTGCACTCTCTCCACCTCACCCCCAGGAATACCTCTGGCTACGGCTTCCCCTTCGCTCCCACCTCTTGTTCATATGTGTGTTGTACCGTCCACCAAACAGTGATGACTCCATCTACATCTCGCTGTCTGATGATATGGACCAACTTCTATCTAGTCATCCCAACTCTCTCTTCCTCATATGTGGTGATTTCAACTGTCATCATGCCAGTTGGCTGGGTGTGGGTACCTCTCTCACCAGCCATGGCTCCTCAGCAAAGGACTTCTGCGACTCACTGGGACTGACACAATCTGTCAATTTCCCGACCCGGATCTCAGTCAACGGAACATCTTCTCTTCTGGACTTGGTTATGACTAACTTCCCTGAAAATGTCTGCTGCTCTTCTTCTGCTCCGATCGGAACATCTGATCATGTCCTTGTTAAAGTGGACATCTCTCTGACCATCCTCAGGGAGCCTGCTCAGCGTCGACGAGTCTGGCATTTCACTCAGGCCAACTGGCACGGTCTTCAAGCAGCCATCAATCATCTGGACTGGTCTCCCATCTCTACCACCTCTGACATCAACTCATCCTGGGAATTCTTCCAAAGTAAATTGCTCTCTCTCATGCACAGATTTATCCCATCTCGTCTTCAGTTGTCATACCCTTCCTCCCGTCCATGGTACACGGAATCTTGTGGTGAGGCTGTTGCCCAGAAACAACTTGCCTTCGTCTCCTGGAAAGCAAATCCAACGGAAGGAAATCTCATTTCCTTTCACAAAGCCCGAAACAAGTGTGTGTCCACCCTCAGGAGAGCCAGGAAACAATATCTCTCCGTTCTCAAGACCGAACTCTCTTATCTGTCTCCCTCTTCCAAATCCTGGTGGCGTCTGGTCAAATCCGTTTCTGGTGTTTGTTCCCCCTCCATCCCCTCCCTTACCTCAAACGGCTACACAGCTGACTCCGCACGTGAAAAAGCTGAATGCCTCAACTCTGTGTTTGCCTCTAAATCTTGTGTCCCAAACCCATCCCTCTCTGTACCCACCATACCCAGTCGTACCCTGCTGCTCCTGGACTCCGTGTCCTTTCCTCCTGACAAGGTGGAAAAGTTTCTGTCAACCCTCGACTCTGATTCTGCAACTGGACCCGACGGCATCAGCCCACGGGTCCTAAAATCCTGCTCTGCTGCTCTATCTCACCCTCTCTCTGTTCTCTTCACCCTCTCTTTTGCTCAAGGTCAACTGCCATCTGCTTGGAAATCAGCCAACATCACCGCTTTGCACAAAAAAGGTGCAAAAACAGATCCTAGCAACTACAGACCAATCAGCCTTCTCCCAATTATCAGCAAAGTCATGGAATCCATCATTGCTTCTGATATGAAATCTTTCCTCTTCTCCAATGGCTTGATCTCTGATCATCAATTTGGTTTCAGACCAGGTCACTCTACTCTGGACATGCTGCTTCTGCTGTCTCAACAATGGATGGAGGTCCTCAATGCCAAACAGGAAATTAGAGCTGTCTCCCTCGACATATCACGTGCCTTCGACACGGTCTGGCACCCCGCTCTGCTCACCAAACTCTCCTCCTTTGGTATCCATGGAAATCTCCACGCATGGCTGGCGGACTTCCTCTCTAGTCGTCGTCAACGTGTGGCCCTGAATGGGTTTCTCTCATCTCCTCTTCCTGTTCAGGCTGGAGTTCCCCAAGGCAGTGTTCTGGGCCCCGTGCTTTTTCTGGTCTTCATCAATGATCTCTCTGACTCTCTCGAAAATCCTCTCTATCTCTTTGCTGATGACTCCACTCTCTGCCGCTCCATTCCTCTTCCCTCAGATCGGCAGTCTGCTGCCTCCTCACTCTCTGAAGACCTGGACAAAATCACAGACTGGTCAAACAAGTGGAACATGTCTTTCAATCCTGACAAATCTCACACTCTTACTATGTCTCTCCGAAAAGATCGACTGGACAACCCTCCCATCTACTTTCTCAACAATCCTCTCCAAGAAGTTCTGTCGCTCAAGATTTTGGGTCTCACTATCTGCCATGATCTTTCTTGGGAAAACCACATTTCCAAGCTGGCCTCCAAAGCCAGTCGCCGACTGGGCATCCTCCGTCGTGCGAAGTCCTTCCTCGGCACACCTGAGCTCCTCACCACATACAAGGCTTTCATCCGCAGCTCAATGGAATACTGTTCTCCCCTATGGGCCGGTGCTCCTGCCTCACACCTAGCTCGGCTTCACGCTGTTGAAACCAAAGCTTTCAGAATTATTGGAATCTCCCGCGATGAAGCTATCTCTGAGGGCCTTTCACTCACTCACCGCAGGCAGGTAGGTGGTCTTTCTGTCTTCTACCGACTCCTCTCCGGCCTTGCACCCCCAGCTCTCTCTGTGCTCTGTCCCCCAAATATTCCTACAGGTCGCACAAGATCTGCCAGCAACCCTCTGATGGTTAAACTGCCGAAATCTCGGCTCTCCGCTCACCTTCACTCTTTCATTCCTCTTTTCTCCCGCCTCTGGAACAAACTCCCTCACTCCCTTCAATCCCACTCCTCCCTCCAGGTCTTTAAAACAGCTGTTCACCACCATCTCTTATCTTCCCCCATCCAAAACCTTGATCTTTTCTACCCCCGCTAATTCACCCCAGATCCACCTTGTTTGAAATTCCAACTTCTTTCCTGGAAGTCCTGGCAGTGTCCATATGTTTTATACCTCTCCCACTGCCCCCTTCCCACGCCCCCCCCTCCCCCCAAAGCCCTCGCCCTCTCTCAGATCTCTCGATGTCTCCATGTCTCTCGGTCCCTGCTCTCAAATGTTGTGTTTGTGTCCTCCCCCCTCTCTCCCCATCTTGTCTACCGCTCCCTATGTTATATGTTTTATGTGTCGGTTTGTCTTTCTGTGTGATTAATGTTCGCTCTTTCACGAGCCTCGATATTGTATACAAAAAAAAAAAAAAAAAAAAAAAAAAAAAAAGCGTTCGTCACTGCCGAGCTCCCTTCGGTGCCCAGCAATGACGATTTGCAATGCCTGGAGATGGCATAGGAAAGGAGCGGTGTACAACAGAGTGAAAACTGAGTACTCCCTTTCAGCATGCGTCACTGCCGAGCCCCCTTCGGTGCCCGGCAATGACGATTTGCAATGCCTGGAAATGGCATAGGAAAGGTGCGGTGTTCAACAACCAAGAAAACAAACAACCAGAGTGAAAACTGAGTACTCCCTTTCAGCGTGCGTCACTGCCGAGCCCCCTTCGGTGCCCGGCAATGACGTTTTGCAATGCCTGGAGATGACATAAGAAATGTGCGGTGTACAACAAACTATAACTGCACTCAGTAGAGACATACCTCCGCAAGGTGAACAGGTCACGTTTTGTATCCCAGAGTAGACCAGAAAATCACAATACAGAATCGCATTTAATCAAAATCATCCGTCCACAACTTTTTGACAAATCCGGCTTTGTAGCATTTTTGGCCCAATCTCCCGATGGTGAAGAATCGCTTAAAAATTATAGTAGCTGGATCCGGAGCTTCACCAAAATCTAATAATTTCGTCCTGCTCACGTCTCTGACAAATTTCGTCCGCATCCATCCACAAATTTTTGAGATATCTTGTTCACAAACGGACAGACAAACTGACAAACGGACAGACAGACAGACAGACAGACAGGGGTGAAAATATAATCTCCATCCACCTTTGGTGGCGGAGGTAACAAACACACAAACAGACAAACAAATAAACAAACAATCAAACAAACACACAAACAAACAAACACACAAACAGACAACCACACAAACAAACAGACAAACACAAAGAAACAAACAAACAAACACACAAACAAACACATAAATGGACAAACACACAAACAAACACACAAATGGACAAACACACAAACAAACACACAAACAAACACACTAACAAACAAACACACAAACAGACAAACACACAAACAAACACCAAACACAGAAATAAACACACAAACAGACAAACAAATAAACAAACACACAAACAAACACCAAACACACAAACAAACAAACACACAAACAAACACACAAACAAACACACAAACAAACACACAAACAAACAAACACACAAACAGACAAACACACAAACAGACAAACAAACAGACAAACACACAAACAAACACACAAACAAACACACAAACAGACAAACACACAAACAAACACACAAACAAAGACTTCTCCAGTGATAAATTGGATGATTGCTATTATTATGATGATTATGATGATTATTATGATTATTATTATTAATATTATCATTTTTGGAGCAGGTGCGGTGTTCACTTTACAGTATTGTCAATTTCATGTTCTTCTGCTGCTGTTTTATTTGAAAAACTCTTCATTTGTTTCCACAGGGTGCTCGCGTTGTTAAGCACGTCGTCCCAAGTGGTCTGGACCTCAAAACTTCCAACAATACCTGGAGGTCCAGCACGAAAACAGGGATGACAAGTTGTGATCAAGTGAGTTTGGTGTGTTCTATTTGAGAGGATGCTCATTTGTGTCGATTTCACGTTAAAACATCAAACTTTCCTTTCTTCTCTCATTTATTATGATTATTATTACTCGGGCATGCCCGTACTATATATAAGCTAGGACGTGCCCGTACGTGGGTGCCCGTTCCTTGCCAAAAAAAAAAAAAAAAAAAATTTGTGTAGGGGTGTGTGTGTGTAAACATCCTAGGGCGTGCCCGTACGTGGGTGCAAAAAAACATGCGTGCAAACAACAACAACAAAAAAAAACTTTGAAACCACGTGGCAGTAACGACCACAGAACCACCCCCCCCTCTATTTACATGAATGGTTTGGTCCATTCGCAACGACCACAGAACCCCCCCCTCTATTTACATGCAATGGTTTGGTCCAAAGCGAACGGTTTGGTCCATTCGATGTGATTCGATGATTCGATGTGAATGGTTTGGTCCATTCGCAACGACCACAGAACCCCCCCCTCTATTTACATGAGTGGTTTGGTCCATTCGCAAAGCCAAAGCGAACAACCACAGAACCCCCCCCCTCTATTTACATGAATGGTTTGGTCCATTCGCAAAGCCAAAGCGAACGACCACAGAACCCCCCCCCCCCCTCTATTTACATGAATGGTTTGGTCCATTCGCAACGCCAAAGCGAACGGCGAACGGCTAAATCGCCATAGCTCGGTAAGTACTTGTCCGATTAATTTCAAACCTTGAAAAGGCACATCCTCGGGTCCCCAGCAATATACCTGGCAAGTTTCAAGTATATCGGACCGGAAGTTGTCGAGAAACAGCGGTCACAGACAAACATACACACACACATACACACATACAAACACACAGAGATTACTGGAATTATAGATAGATGATTATTATTATTAATATTATCATTTTTGGAGCAGGTGCGGTGTCCACTTTACAGTATTGTCACTTTCATGTTTTTCTGCTGCTGTTTTATTTGAAAAACTCTTCATTTGTTTCCACAGGGTGCCCGCGTTGTTAAGTACGTCATCCCAAGTGGTCTGGACCTCAAAACTTCCAACAATGCCTGGAGGCCCAGCACGAAAACAGGGATCACAAGTTGTGATCAAGTGAGTTTGGTGTGTTCTATTTGAGAGGATGCTCATTTGTGTCGATTTCACGTTAAAACATCAAACTTTCCTTTCTTCTCTCATTTATTATTTTGACACCTCACCAATGACACCTCCTTTGTTTTATTCCCATTTCCTTCCCCAAGGATGTATGTCGACAGTTTCGAGTTCTCCTCAACAAAATGACACCGGAAAATTTTGGCCGCCTCATAAATCAGATGAAGACGGTCAATATCACCAAAGAAGAAGATCTTGAGGACATTGTACAGCTTGTCCTGGACAAGGCGATAAAGGAATCCAAATTTTCTGAGGTGTACGCACACGTGTGTCACCACCTTGCAAAGGTGAGTTAAGTTAACCACTACCACAACTCATGAGAGGAAGAACACCATACCAACAGACATCATTTTCTGAAACTTGTGAAATATCTGCTCTGCGCCCCTCCTATCACCTCCTACCACCTCCTACTACCCCCTCCTACCACCACCCCATCCTACCCCCTCCTACCACCCCCTCCTAACACCTCCTCCTACCATCTCCTACCACCTACTCCTACCACCCCCTCTTACCATTGCCCTCCTACCATTTTCTCCGACCACCGCCTCCTACCACCCCCTACCACCCCCTCTTACCACCCCCTCTTACCACCTCCTCCTCCCACCTCCAACCACCTCCTCCTACCACCCCCTCCTTCCCCACTCCCCTTTCACAAACTGATACACAGTGTGCATTACTCTCATTTCCTTGGTGATATTTCCTCCCAAACTTGTTTACCCTCCATTACAGGCCTCACTGCACTCCTTCCCTTCTTTTTTTCACTCCCTCTATTATAGGCCTCACTGCACTCCTTCCCTTCTTTTTTTCACTTTTGATTTTCTCAATTTATCTCCCTTGACCCACACCTGTTTAGAAAGTATTTAATAAACAGGTACCCCCTTTTCTTCAACAACATCCACCATTCTTTGATGTTTTCATAGATTGAGGTACAAGGAAGAGATAAACCTGGAAAGGTCCTCAACTTCCACACGCTCCTCATTGAAAGCTGCAAGAATGAGTTGAGAATGGGGAATGATGCGAACTCCAGCTCGGATGATGACGCATCCAAAGAGAAAGGTCGACAGCGCGCGCTGGGCCACGTGGTCTTCATCGGGGAGCTTTTCAACGCACAGGTATTGGACGAATCATTTATCACCAACACAGGTAAGGGATTGCTCCAGGATGGGAATGAGCAATCTCTCGAGTGCTTCTGTCGTCTCATTGGAATTGCTGGAAAGGTCATCGACTCGACGCAAGCCAAAATGGTAATGAACCTTCACTTTGGAGTTTCCATAAACACCTTTACTCTTCAACTTCCCCTTTAAAATCATCCTTCTTGCTCGTCTTCGTTTTGCTCACCGAGCACCATGTTTTTCTGTCTTCACAGATGGATGAGTATTTCACTTTTTTGGACAAATTAATGAAGGAGCGGAAAATGGTGCCACGCATCCGTTTCATGCTCCAGGATCTGGTAGATCTTCGTATGGTAAGTCACACCTATCGTCCTCAGGTGTGCCAATTCACAATGAATACCTGTCTCAAGCCGTCTACCGTCCCGGTTCCTCGAGCTCGGTCATGCTGATCTTTAGACTCCCTGCCCTCTTTTCAGTGAATTCCCAGACGGTCTTCACTGTTTTGTTTTAAAATGTTTAAACTTCCTTCTTCCGCGTTGTTTACTCTCTTCTATTACAATTCACTCTTCTTCTTCTTTTCAAAAGGCTGTTTTCAAATCGCTCTTTTAAATCATTCCCTTTATAAAAGTTTAACCTCTTACAGTTTTTCCCTTCTCAAAACTCTAAACTCACTTTCATTCCACCCTTCCTCCAACGTTTTCAAATGTATCTGACTTGAAAATCCCGAGAACCCCAGTTTGTTTGCAGTTGATGTTCGTATTTCATTAATCGCTACTTTTGTACATCTTCAGTGCCAAACCCTTCCCTGTCTGTTCCCTCCTCTCCTGGTACTCGCCCCGATCCTACCAACCCTATCTCTTACCAGCATCCCACTCTATACCCCCATTCCATCACTACCTGCCCGCTACCACTCCCTTTCAAAACTCCCCCCACACCCTTTCCCTTCATTTCTCCCCCATAAACTCTCCCCTTTAAATACCCCCCCCCCCACACCCCTTGCCTTCTAATCTCCCCCCTCAACCCTCCCCTTCAAATGTCATCACGCCAGCTGGTTGGGTGTGGGTTCCTCTCTCACAAGCCATGGCATCGCGGCAAAGGACTTCTGTGACACACTGGGACTGACACAATCTGTAAATTTCCCGACCCGGATCTCAGTCAATGGAGTATCTTCTCTTCTAGACTTGGTTATGACAAACTTCCCTGCAAATGTCTGCTGCTCTTCTTCTGCTCCAATCGGTTATTCTGATCATGTGCTTGTTAAAGTGAACATCTCTCTGGCCATTCTCAGAGAGCCTCCTCAGCGCCGACGAGTCTGGCATTTCACTCAGGCCGACTGGCACGGTCTGCAAGCAGCCATCAATCACCTGGACTGGTCTCCCATCTCTACTGCCTCTGACATCAATTCTTCCTGGGAATTCTTCCAAAGCAAACTGCTCTCTCTCATGCACAGATTTATCCCATCTCGTCTTCAGTTGTCTTACCCTTCCTCCCGTCCATGGTACACTGAGTCTTGTGTTGAGGCAGTTGCCCTGAAACAACTTGCCTTTGCCTCTTCGAAGGCTAATCCAACTGAAGGCAATCTCAGTTCCTTCCACCAAACTCGGAACAAGTGTGTGTCTACCCTCAGGAGTGCCAGGAAGCACTATCTCTCCAAACTCAAGAATGAACTCTCAAACCTGTCTCCTTCCTCCAAATCCTGGTGGCGTCTGGTCAAATCCGTTTCTGGTGTTTGTTCCCCCTCCCTTACCTCAAATGGTGACACAGTTGACACCGCACGTGACAAAGTCAAATGCCTCAACTCTGTTTGCTTCAAAATCTTATGTCCCAAACCCATCTCTCTCTGTTCCCACCTTACCCAGTCATACCCAGCTGCTCTGTGTCCTTCTCTCCCGACAAGGTGGAGAAGTTTTTTCAAACCTCGACTCTGATTCTGCAACTGGACCAGACGACATCAGCCCACGGGTCCTAAGATCCTGCTCTGCCGCTCTATCTCACCCTCTCTCTATTCTCTTCACCCTCTCTCTATTCTCTTCACCCTCTCTTTTGCTCAAGGGCATCTGCCATCTGCTTGGAAATCAGCCAACATTACCGTTTTTCACAAAAAAGGTGCAAAAACAGATCCTTGCAACTACAGACCAATCAGCCTGCTCCCAATTATCAGCTCATGGAATCCAATATTGCTTCTGATATCAAATCCTTCCTCTTCACTAATGGCTTGATCTCTGATCATCAATTTGGATTCAGACCAGGTCACTCCACTCTGGACATGCTGCTTCTGCCGTCTCAGCAATGGATGGAGGTCCTCAATGCCAAACAGGAAATCAGAGCTGTCCCCCTTGACATATCACGTGCCTTCGATACGGTCTGGCACCCAGCTCTGCTCACCAATCTCCCATCCTATGGTATCTATGGAAACCTCCACTCATGGCTTGCGGACTTCCTCTCCGGTCATAGTCAACGTGTGGCCCTGAATGGGTTTTTCTCATCTCCCCTTCCTGTTCAGGCTGGAGATCCCCAAGGCAGTGTTCTGGGCCCTGTGCTTTTTCTGGGCTTCATCAATGATTTCTCCGACTCTCTTGAAAATCCTCTCTATCTCTTTGCTGATGACTCCACTCTCTGCCGCTCCATTCCTCATCCCTCAGATCGGCAGTCTGCAGCCTCCTCACTCTCTGCAGACCTAGACAAAATCACAGACTGGGCAAACAAGTGGAACATGCCTTTCAATCCTGACAAATCTCACACTCTTACTATGTCTCTCCGAAAAGACCGACTGGACAACCCTCCCATCTACTTTCTCAACAATCCTCTCCAAGAAGTTCTGTCGCTCAAGCTCTTGGGTCTCACTATCTGCCATGATCTTTCTTGGGAAGACCACATTTCCAAGCTGGCCTCCAAAGCCAGTCGCCGACTGGGCATCCTCCGTCGTGCGAAGTCCTTCCTTGGCACACCTGAGCTTCTCATCACATACAAGGCTTTCATCCGCAGCTCAATGGAATACTGTTCTCCCCTCTGAGCCGGTGCTCCTGCCTCACACCTAGCTCGGCTTCACGCTGTTGAAACGAAAGCTTTCAGCATCATTGGAATCTCCTGTGATGAAGTTAACTCCGAGGGCCTTTCACTTACTCACTGCAGGCAGGTTGGTGGTCTTTCTGTCTTCTACCGACTCCTCTCCGGCCTTGCTCCCACAGCTCTGTCTGTGCTCTGAACCCCAAATATTCCTACAGGTCGCACAAGATCTGCCTGCAACCCTCTTATGGTTAAACTGCCAAAATCTAGGCTCTCTGCTCACCTTCACTCTTTCATTCCTCTTTTCTCCCGCATCTGCAACAAACTCCTTCACTCTCTTCAATCCCACTTCTACCTCCAGGTCTTCAAAACAGCTGTTCACCACCATCTCTTGTGTTCCCACATCCAAAACATTGATCTTTTTCACCCCCGTTAATCCATGCCAAGCCCACCTCTTGAAATTCCGTTTTCTTTCCTGAAATCCCCTGTAGCGTCCATCTTGTTTATACCGTGTACCCCGCCACAGCCCTCTCCCTTCCACAGATCTCCCAATGTGCATGTTCTCTACTGTTGTGCTTCCCTCTCTCCCCCTCTTGTGTCCTGCTCCCTTTATTATATGTTTTTATACGAGTGTGTGTTGGCGCTTATACGAGCCTTGACTTTGTTTGAAAATAAAATAAATAACAAACCACCTGCATCCATAAACACAGGTATGCTCTTCCCTTCCTTAGCATAATTGGATTCCACGCCGAAAGGTCGAGCGACCAAACTACCTCCAAACGATACGTGAGGAAGCTCGTGCAGAACAGCGATGAAGGAGATCACACCACCACTGAAGTTACCATGTGCTGCTCTTTTATGACACAGCACATGGCACACACACACACACACACACACATACACACACACACGTACACCAACACACATGCATACACATACACACACATATATATATATATATATGCACATTTTTTTTTACACACACACACACATATACACACACACACACACATATATACACATACACACCAACACACATCCCACATGTATATACATATTTAAAGTGTACGTGCCCTTCCCCTCTCCCCCCTGCGCCCCCACCTCCCCCGTCCCTCCCTCCTCCCTCCCCCACCCGGCAACGCCGTGTGCTTCTGCTCGTAACTAATAAAATTAAAACGAAGAAATATCTCTCTGTAATTTCCTGAAACTCGGTGAAATTCGATGAAATTCGCTCGGTGAATTCACTCTGTTTTAAATCGGTGAAATTTTTCCTTTGGGCGGTGTATAATCGCTCCGAACGAAATATCAATCAGCAATTTCCCATCTGATAATTTATTTATTTTACATAAGTGAATTACACGTCCATGCACACGTAAAATGGAGTTTGTTTTTGCACACGTGAAATGAACACGTGAACCTTTACTTCCGGATAATAATGCTGAATGAAATAAGAACGAAGATCCCAGAGTAGACCTTCCCGTCGTTTGATATGGACTCTTCTCTTCTCGGAAGTTCTTCTGCCTCTTCCGTTATCCAGCAGGAGAGGCGGTAAGAAGAGGAAGAGGCGGAAGAGAAGAGGTTATACTTACGCAGCAAAACTTGCAAGTGAAAACACAATCTGGATATTTGCATCAACTTGTGATGTCCTGTCATCTTTGTCTAATTATTCCATCATGAGCGCGAGTAATACATGTTTGGCCGCCATCTTGCTTCTCTTCTGCCTGTTCGGCGCAAAGCAATCTTCCGGAAGAGGCTTCTGTCTTCGGAAGAGACCAAATCGCACGCGCTTCAGAAAATCACAATACAGAATCACATTTAATCAAAATCATCAGTCCACAACTTTTTGAGATATCCTGCTATGTGTCGTTCTTGGCCCAATCTCCCGATGGTGAAGAATCACTTTAAAAATTCTAGGAGCCGAATCCGGATCTTGATGCAACATAGATTCAAACTACTGGGAACACAGCCTTAATTACACACATACTAATGAGATATCTATAGAGATCCTAAGGTGTGCTACGTGTTGCTCGTGGCCTAACTAGGGTGCGACCTTTGACCTTTACACCAAAAATGGGATTATGTACAGGGGATTATTTATAAGGGAATATTACAGATATTTACAAAGTGGAGGGTTCTAAAAACCACAACACTGCACCCTCATTACCTCCAGGGCCGTCCCGGCCCGAAAGAACTTTAACTTAGTGTGACACTCAGGTGTGGTAACCCTCTACTATTAACTTCACCCTGAGTGCGACATTTTTAAAACCATTAAGTATGTCCCGCCTGCTGTGTTGCATTCTATCTAACAGATTCATGCCCACAGGATAACCGAATCACGGAATTAATTTCAAAACTAAACATGGACGGTGGGGAGCATTATTTACAAAGACACTATTTGGTATTTACAAACGCGAACCCAGGACCTGTCTTTTGGGAAACAAAAAGAAGATGTTTTGAAAAGAAGAAAGCATACACTGCACTGCACCGATACCACCAGCACCAATAAGCACCATAGAACAAAAAGCACCAAAACACCAATATGCACAAAAAGCACCAAAACACCAATATGCACAAAAAGCACCATCCGGTGCACAGTCATACATTGCAATAAACGAAGCCTTGCGACGTCTCCTCTGCTGGGCCGCTGGTTCTGGATGACTTCTGTGCTTGCTGCCTATTTGGTAATAATAAAAAAAGGCACAAAACGCGTCCACTTTTTTAAAATTAGGGCCAGCAGGGGCCAACTAAAGGTGGTTCACCTGCTTGCCTTAGGTGCCACCTTTGCCATGGTCCGCAAGCAAGATCTCCCTGGCCACAACGGCCGGTCCCCAGCAGAGGTGCCAGGCCCCAAAATGTGGGGTCCATGAATGTGGTGCTCAGCCACAGACCTGTGGTCCATATGGTGGTGCTCGGCCACAACAATGTGCGGTCCATAAGTGTGGTACCGGTCCAGGCAGGCAGCAGCGAGGGTGCGGGCACACAACTGCGACACCTGCACACTTTCCCCTCGGCACACAAAGACCACGGTCCATGAGTGGGGAAGGAAGACAAAGCAGGGTTAGCGGGGTGCAAGGGCGCAAGAGTACACGTTAACACAAGGTAATGCAGAGGTGAGGTGCGTTGGAGAGCGAGCGGAGAAAGATCGTCCCTAGCGTATGCTCCCCCCTGTCACCTAATCTACCCTTGCCCTTACCCCATATTTACACAATTTACAAATTCGTCGCTACGTCTTGTCTTCCCCATATCTCCCCTCTATACCAAATTCGTCATCAATCCCAATTTCTCATTAATCCCTTTATTCCGAATTTACCATCAATCCCTCATAAGGAGGAAGAGATGGAATAACAAGCACAATGTCACCCCCACGTCATGATGCGTCTTACATACCAGACATTTGCAAAAAACCGGTGGTGTTGAGTCCTATCACCCTGGTGAGTGGATGCAGATGGTGCGAAGAGACTTCAATCCTAACTATCTTCTAAATGACTTTAACACTTTTACTCTACCCGGGGTCTTTCCCTGCAAAACCATTGGCCATTTTACACTATGTGGTTCTAAAAACCGAACTCCCATTGACCAAACTGTGGTGCTCACCAATTTGGGGTCTCACTCCCCCGATTCTTCACCCTGTGCCCTCGCACAATTTCAAGGCTGGGTCGTGTGGAGCTCCCAGCAGGTCCGCTCACCTGCACACCTCCGCCACTGCAGTTGTCTCCCGAGCTTACCTGCTCCTTACCCTAACCTACCTGGGGAAGGCCCTCTGGCTCCCTTACCCCACTACCGCCCTCTCTGGCGTCGGGCTACCTGGGTCCGTCCTCCGGATCGTCGGGCCCCATTGAACAACTCTACTGGCTCCCAGAGCCTACCTGCGGCCTCACCTGGCCGACAGACTAACAGTGGCGGAGTGCCCATTTAACCATACGTACTAACAGGCCACACGCCCAGCCGATTTCGTTCCACTAATGCACCCATCCAAGCAGTACTCTGCGACTCTCGCACCACAGATGCCAATATCCAAACACAATTTACCTACTCCCTCTACATAACTTTTAAACTACCCCACCCGTGTACTCGTGAAGGGGGGGGTCTATCCTTCCCCATCCACTCCTTTCGCACCAACTACTCCACTCCACGTATTCCACACTACTCACTCCACACCATCCATTCCATACTCCATGTATTCCATACCATTTATTCCATGTAACCATTCTTCATTCACCGGTACTTTCACTTGCACACCTTGTGCCCACACACCTGGTGGCACTTGCACACCTGGTGGCACCTGCACACCTGGTGGCACTTGCACACCTGGTGGCACTTGCACACCTGGTGGCACCTGCACACCTGGTGGCACTTGCACCCTCCTTCCCTCCAGGACCATTCACTCAATACAATACACTCAACTCAATGCACAATCCCACCTTTCACAATACTCTGCTCAATCACTTCCTACACACACACTGCATCATCTGATCTACCTGGTTTTCCCACTAACTTAGTGCTTGCCCTACTTAGTCCACTAACTTCCCGTCTTCCCTTATACTATTGCACATCCCACGTCGTTATCATCCAAACTAATCTACCTACGTCCCCTACTACAGGTATGATGTCGCTACTTAAATCTACAGTTACCTATGGTCATCTTTCTAAATCCCTATCATTATCCAAACCCTCCCTGGCTTGGTTTTCACTGCCCTACCCCATAAAACTATAGCTCCTCTGCCCCCGCATACGATGTGAGGGATGGTAAATCTACCATCCCTCTACACCATATACCATTTGCCATCAATTTCCCTTTTACACCATCACTATTGCCATCACAGTCCATTCAACTTGAGCCACCCGGAACGTCAATACATCATTAAAGCTCGGCTTCACCAAGCCGAGCAATGGATACGGGTGGTTTGGTCTGCTGCAGGTTGGGGCCGTCCGGCATTTGGTTCAGGGGGGGAGGTTTGCTCGGGCCAAGGCTCCAAGCACCATCCCGGCACGGGGCCTTGCGCTCCCAAGCGCGATGGCATAGCCTTGCCCGGGTGGAGCGCCGCCACCACAAGGGGGCGCCGCGCCGGCTCCTCCTCCTTCCTCTCGAACCGAGCCGCCCGCTTTGCCTGGCAAAGCGCGGACTCGACCGTGCAGGGCGGGGCCCGGCCCGAATCATGCACGACGCTCCGAACAGGAGCGCCGCGACACCGATCCCCGCCGGTTCCCGCAGCACACACCGCCCGTCACGGACCGAGGGCTCGTGTCGGCTATCCGTCAGCCTAAACGCTGCCCCGGTCAACGTCGATGCCCTACTCGCATGCTCACACCACTCATTCCATTCTTTACTCATACATCCCATACACTCCGTCAATTCCACCACCGCACTCTCTGTTACACACCACTCGCTGTTTGCACACTCCATAACACACCTTGGCGCACACTCGTCGTTCGCACACCTCGCGTGCACTCACCCCCGTTACGTATTCCGTAACCACCACGGGCGTGCACTCTTCCGTTACATCCCCTGTAACACTCCCCATCATGCTCTCCACCACCAACTCAGGTGTGCCTCCTCGCACACGCTCAACCATTCCAAGTGTGCAACCTCGCACCCACTCCTCATCTATCTCACTCTCCGTATCACTTGTCGTTCCACTTCCACACTCCGATGTGCATTCACTCTCGCACTCGGTATCACTCCCATACTCTGTCGTCATTCGCACACGCGCGCCGTTCACCTTCACACACCTTTTCCTCACACGCGCGCCATTGCCATTCACACAGCGCACCACGGCCCTTTTACGAGCGCCCGGGTTACGCCTGCATCCCAAGCGCGCGAAAATTATTTTTGCACCAACCACAGCCCGACTCACCTGGGCGCTTCCTCTTCCTCCTCGCTCCAACACCTGCAAATCTTTATAAGGATTAAGCACGGCATCATGATGCGAGCACGGACTCTGTGCATTATCCATCTCTCCCTTCAATTCCTGGACTACCTCCGTCGTCTTTTCATTTTCAATTTCGACTATTTGTTCGATTGATTCGATTCTAATTTCTTTTTCTTTAATTTCAATGTCTTTTCCCTCGACGACCGCTGGCTCTATTAAAATTTTCTCTACTTCGGTGGTCGCCGGCTTCCCCATACCCCGGGTCACGATCTACACCACGTGACTTTGCCTTGCTCAACGTCGCTTCTCCCGCGCTCCTGTCACGTACAAATGCGCTATTCCCGCTTGACCTGCGGTCAAAGTCCTTCCCCAATGCTTTTATCTGGCCACCTATTCGGGTTCTAAACCCTTCAATTTGATTTCCTAATCCCCCAATCTGCTTCCTAGTCCCCCGAATTTGCTTCCTAATCCCCCCAATTTGCTTCCCAAATCATTTCTCATTCCCCCAATTTTGCTGTCTAACTTCCCAATTTGGCTTCCCACTTGCTCTTCAAGTTTATTACTCTGAGCATCCATTTCATTGTCCATCTGCTTACTACTCTTTGCCATCTCCAATTGTATGACCGCCTGTAGCTGCGCCATGAGGGCCTGCATGTCAAAGCAGCACGCAGCACACGGCCACTTCCCAGTTCTTTCCACCTCACCACATGCTTTACCACTTGCCATCACCTTCGTCTTTCCGATATTCACTGAAAAGTAGGGTTTGAAATCCTACGGTAAAGGCTAGCTAGTATGGAGGATAATAGAGAACAGTGGATCCAGGAAAAGGGCCGTGATCAAACGGTTCGGACAGGACGAGACACTAAACTCCCTTTCGGCACAACATTTAATAAAACAAGGCAAAGATGGCGGCAATCAACTCGCTCACACGAGCCATCAGCAAGAAGCCGGAAGTCTCCTCCCTTTCCGGTGCAAATTAAGAGAAAAAAGTAAGAATTACAGGCTCACACTACACCAACATGGCATCAACATATTGCAAGAAAACATTCCTAAGCAAAGCAGGAAACGTTCACGTATATCGTACGCATAACATCAGAGACTTTCTAACAGCCACCCCCAAATTTGTGCAATAAATTTGAAAAAAGGGAAAGCCTTTCAGTCCATTCACCCCTCACCCATCATATTGAAGCTTCGACAGCCGGATCAATTTAGCAAGTGGTCGAACATAGTTCTTGCCACGAACTTGAACGCTGGCAGTTCGAGCACGGTCATCTGAGCCCGGAAAGGTCTCGTGAGGTTTCCCTCTACGGGCGATGAGGCGACGGACGGACATTAGGAAGGCTTCAGCATCAAGGCCCTCCAGGAGGCCCAGATGTACGCTGCGGGTAGTGAGGCACTTGAGGATTATACCCCAGCGCTTCTCCGTTCGTCTTCCAATTTTTATGGTGAAAGGACCGAAGCAGTCCACTCCAGTAGAGTAGAAGGCAGGCTTGTATAGTCGTAACCGAGCAGAAGGTAGATCAGCCATCCTTGGCACCTCTGGATTGGCACGCCATCTTCGGCACTCGTGGCATTGATGTTGGTGTCGACGAATAGCCTCTCAACCACGCAGAATCCCGTACTTGCTACGTACTTCAGCAAGAATTCTCTCCGGACCACAGTGAAGCAGTTGGTCATCACATTCTTGAATGAGGAGCTTGGTTACTGGGTGAGGAGGATCTAAAACAATAGGATGCACAGCATCTTGTGTAAGGACATCCGCATGGCGTAGTCTTCCTCCTACTCTGATGAGACCAAGGGTACAGTCATATTCAGGTGAGAGAGATGCCAGTCGACCTCTGATGGGTAAATCCCTACCCGTGGCAAGTATCTGGACTTCGTCCGGAAAACTATTGTGCTGTGAGCGTTGAAGCAGAAGATTCTCTATCTCCCCATGCTGGTGAGCGCTTAAGGTAAGATAGTCTTGATCGTAGGCCACCCCGTTGGGACACTGCTGTGCAGCCACAACCATAGTGTTCCAAGTCTTGTACTGTGAAGGGTCAGGGAAGGCCTGTATGTCCACCGACATTGTTCCAGAGAAGGTTGACTTCCGGAGCTCAGTCACATCACTTTGCTCTAGTACGCTGACCGGTCCTTGTAGTGACCAGCCCAGGTTGGTACAAACTGCTACTGGAGCACCCATGGGGCCAAATCGCACAGGTTGCTTTGGTAAGATGAGGTGCGGATAGTCTGACCCGATCAATATTGTTGGTTGAGCCTTGTTAATCAAAGGGAGTGGTATCCCAGCTAGGTGGGGGTGCCGTTTCTGAAGATCGGCCACTGGGTACGAATACTCAGATAAGCGCAGCATTGTGGCAGTGAATGCTGCATCTATCCCATACCTCTGGTTCGGGTTCTCGACCGATGATATCTGAAGCTTGACAGAAGCCCCGGTACACTGCAACTTATCTTCTCGCACTGTCTTGAGCAGTAATGCTTCAGGTTTACCCACGAGGTTCAGCCGCTCCGTTATTGAATTCAAAAGCATAGTCCTTTCTGAACTATCGTCTAGAATGGCATAGGTCTCTATGGACCCTTGTGGGCCACGAAGAAGCACCTTTACGACCTTTAACAGGACATCATGTGGACGGGAAGGCTTGTCAAGGTACACTGCAGATGGTGCAGAGCCTGTCATGAGGACGGTATCGCTGGATCTCTGCGCTGCATCATGTAGGATGGTTAGGTGCAACTCGTTGCAAGCAATGCATGGCTTCCTAAGTGTACAGCCATCAGCTGGGTGTGACCTACCGCACCTCCAGCAACAGTCATGTTCCCTTATCCACTTAATAATATGGTCTGTGGAAAGCTTCTTGAATTCCGCACAGGAACCGAGGTAATGATCACTGGTGTCACAATGAGGACAATAAGGCTTGGTCTTGGTTGTTGAAGAAACATTACGCAATGGCTGTGGCCTCGTGCCAGCTATTGGTGACTCAGAGTTGTGAAACACCGAGGCCTGTGATTCTTTCTTCTTGAAAGATGAAGAATGCTGTTCCTTTCTCTCTAATCCCTGGCCCTCACATTTGTAGAGGACAGCAGCTTGGTTCGCTATACGTTTAGCTCGGGCCTTCGCCTGCAGCCAAGCTGCCAGATGGTGCAACGTGTAGGTCTGATTAGAATCTGCATTTAAAAGTCCTTGGTTAATGCAGTGCTCAATAAATCCATCACGATAGCTCGGAGGCAGTTTGCTAATTAGCCTGTCTACATGTGAGCCACATCGTAGTTCAGATCCATGCTCACCCTCGAGGGATTGTAACATACCCACAAGGGAGTGCACTGCGAGAGCAAATTCTTCAAAGGCTTCTGCATCTCCAGTCCTCACTGGTGCCATGTTCATGATGGCACCAATTTCGCTCTGTACGAGTTGCCTTGGCTGTCCATACTTGTCCCGCAGGGCCCGTAAGGCCACCGTGTATGGCTTTGGATCATGCACGTAGGCCTGAGCAAGTTTGTATGCAATTGGTAGCTTCAGGTGGGTTAAGAGTACTTGATATTTGTACTCCCCTGACAAGTAGGTGTGATTACTTATCAGGCGATCCAATGCAAGCTTGAGAAGGGCAAAGTCACTTTCTCTGCCACTGTGGAAATAAGGCAGACTCGGTTTTGGTATGCCAAACCACACCCATCATTCCTGTCTGACTTCTCCTACTTTCTGACCCAGCTATGTTCCCTCTCCCCCTCAATCCTCCTCCTTGGTGATTTCAATATCCACATGGACTCCACTGACTCCACGCTAACCACTGACTTCACTGATTTACTCACCTGCTTTAACCTCACTCAACATGTCAACTTTCCTACCCATAACCGTGGTCACATTTTGGACCTTGTCTGCTCTACTGGACTAATTTTGCACCATCTCTCTGGCTCCGACCTCACTCTCTTTGACCACCTAGCCATCACTCTGACCATCAACATCCCCACCGCAGCACCAAGGCATTATCGCACTATCAACTTCCGTAAGCTAAACGCTCTTTCACCTACCTCATTCTCATCGACCCTCTCTGAAAAAATGTCCACTTCTCCCTTCGTTGACCTCCACACCCCTTCTGACCTCACTGACTACTACAACCACACTCTCTCCTCCTGCCTTGACCAACTTGCGCCTATAAAAACCAAAACAGTTTCTTTCACCCATTCTGCTCCCTGGTTTACCCCTGAACTCCGCCTGATGAAAACTCGTGCTCGCCAACTTGAAAGACTCCGCAATAAAACAGGTCTCACAGTTCACTCCCAGGCCTACAAGGACCACATACAACACTATAAAGATGCCCTCTCCCATGCCCGCTCCGCCTACTACTCTCAAATTATCCACTCTGGCTCCGGAAACCCAAAAGCACTCTTCTCTACAATAAACAAACTCCTCAGCCCCCTGAACACCACCACCCAGTCATTCACAATAGACAACTGCATCTCCTTCCTTTCATTCTTCCAACGCAAAATTGAAAACATCTACAACAGCTTGACCACCGCCGCACCCGCTCCCCCTCAAACCACCTGCCCCCCCTTATCCTGCCATCCCCTGTCTCAATTCTCCCCAGTCTCCCCTACTGACCTCTCTGAACCCCTCATCGGAATGAAAACTGCCACCTGCACTCTTGACCCCATCCCCTCCAGCTTTGTCAAGGCCTCCCTTCCTGCTCTCTCTCCACTTATCATTGCAACAATAAACTCCTCCCTGTCTACAGGCATCGTCCCACCATCCCTCAAAATTGCTGCTGTTACCCCCATTCTGAAAAATCCTGGACTAAACCCTGACACCCTAAATAACTTCAGACCCATCTCCAACCTACCCTTTCTGTCAAAGGTTTTGGAATGCGCTGTAGCCACTCAACTCAAACATCACCTCTCTGCCAATAACCTGTATGAAACATTCCAATCTGGATTCCGCTACAACCACAGTACTGAAACTGCTCTCCTCAAAATCACTAACGACCTTCTCCTCTCCTCTGACGCTGGCAACCTCAACATTCTCATCCTCCTCGACCTCAGCGCCGCCTTTGACACCATCGATCAAACCATCCTCCTCACCCGACTTGAAACCACCTTTAACATTACCGGCACTGCCCTCTCTTGGATTAAATCATACCTCTCTGACAGACGTCAATTCATCTCCATCAATAACTGCAAATCCCCCACTGCTCCCCTCCCCCAAGGTCTCCCCCAAGGTTCAGTTCTTGGCCCCCTCCTCTTCATCCTTTACCTGTTCCCCCTCGGTCACTTAATCCACCGTCATGGTCTCCAATTCCACTGCTTCGCCGATGACATCCAGCTTTTCATCTCCACCAAGTCCATCTCCACCGCCACCCACTCTATCCTGACAAACTGCATCACTGAAATAAAATCCTGGCTTCAAATCAACTTCCTCAAACTTAACTGTGATAAATCTGAAATAATCATCATTGGCCCAAAAACGCTCACCAAGTCCACCCATAACTTTGCCCTCAACATCGACGGTTTCCCAGTATCCACCTCCCCTCACATCCGGAATCTTGGCATCATCTTTAACCAAACCCTCTCCTTCGACAAATACACTAAACAGATCACAAAGACAGCCTTCTTTCACCTGAAAAACATCGCCCGTCTCCGTCCATCCCTCTCCTCCGTGGCTGCAGAAACCCTCATCCACGCCTTCATCACTTCCCGTCTGGACTACTGCAATAGCCTCCTTTATGGTTCACCCTCAACAATCACCAATAAACTCCAATACATTCAGAACTCCGCTGCCCGTCTACTCACCCATTCCCGGACCCGTGACCACATCACCCCCGTCCTTTACAAGCTTCACTGGCTCCCCATCTCCCAGAGAATCCAGTACAAAATCCTCCTCTTGACCTACAAAGCCCTCCATAACCTGGCCCCATCCTACCTGGCTGACCTCCTCTCCAGACACACTCCCACCCGCAACCTCCGCTCTGCTGGTACCAACCTCCTGACCCCCCCCATCCGGACCAAATTTAGATCCTGGGGGGACAGGGCCTTCTCCATCGCTGCTCCCACCCTCTGGAACTCGCTACCTCACACCATCAGAGACTCCTCCTCACTCACCACATTCAAAACATCACTCAAGACCCACCTGTTCAACACTGCATTCAACATTTAACCCACAGCATCTAACCCCTGACTATCTCCTTTCCTTCTCCCTCCTTTGTGCTTTGAATATTTCCCTATTGATTCTTCTTTTTTTGCAATTGTTTTTATGTTTTGCTATGCATTATGTTTTGCTAGGATCTGACTAAGATATGCTATCCTAGGATCCTGGGTTCGAATCCCAGTAGATCGCTGAATTAACGCCAGGGGGGTTGACTCAGCCTGTCATCCTTCCGAGGTCGGCTAATTGAGTACCAGTTCACTGGTAATTCCCTGTTTGTCGTTAAAGGCGGCAAAAAGGGTTGGCGTCAGGAAGGGCATCCGGCCGTAAAACATTGCTTCAAAAAGGGGACCGAAAAACAACAACAACCACGGTTCCCGAAAAAGGCCAACCCCCGCTTTGCGGGGAAAAATGGCCTCTAAAGGTGGTTTTTTTATGCATTATGTTTTGCACTCTGTCAAAGCGTCTTTGGGCTTCCTGAAAAGCGCTATATAAAATAAATGCATTATTATTATTATTATTATAGGATGAAGCTATTAGTAGGTCCATGAGGTTGGGTGTTGCAGGCGTCTCAGATGGGTGAACTGGATGCCCATGTGGTAAAGTCGAGGGTGGTAGATAGGGTGCATGATGACATGGTAACATGTTAGGATGAAAATTTGAAGCTTGGAATGGAGCTGTGGTTGCGGATGAATATGCAGTTGGATGAGTTTGCTTCACCTTCTCTTTCGGTGATGGATTGTCATTGATGATTAATCGAGGAGTAGATGTGGATTGCAGGTCGGCAGTGATGGCAATTTCCGGCTCTGGCCGCAGTAGCGGCAGCTGCGTTGGCAATGGTTTGTTTGGTTGAACTGAGGGAGTACATGACGCTCCACCACCGTGCAGAATCGTATGCTGGGCGGTAACGGTTGGACGCCCGGTTGGAGAGGTGGGCGCTTCATCTCCTGCATTTAAGAACGACACTATCAACCGTGCTTCCTCCAGTTCCTATTCGGCCTTCCTCAGATGTCTCTGTCTTGTTAGCTGGACGGACAAGGTCTCGCGTTCCCTCAGAGCCTGGCGCTCCATCTCCTGAGCCTGGCGCTCCATCTCCTGAGCCTGGCGCTCCATCTCCTGAGCCTGGCACTCCATCTCCTGAGCCTGGCGCTCCATCTCCTGAGCCTGAAGGACTTCATCCTGCAGCTGCTGTCCACGTTTCTCAGCTCTCTCATCCTCCCCAACTTGACATGTCAGTTCCTCCAGTTCATACTGTTTTCGTTTTTCCATTAGAATAGCTGATTGTACACCACTGAGTTGGGATGTAATGGATGTACGGCTGTAGCTGGAACAATAGCTGCGTCGTGAGCTATGTGCACTGCATAGTGAGGCAGTCTTTGGTCGGTGGCTTCCTGACGAATGTCGTCGGGAAGAAGAACTCGGCCCACACTCCTGATTAAGGGAAGAACCACTCGTGTTTGAAGGTACGTAGTTAAGAACATAGTCTTTCAAACGTTCAGGGATACGTATATTCTTTTCGTGTCGGGAAAACGCCGTTAATTCATTGCCAATGCTGATGATGGCCGGATCCGGTAATTCGGTGGCTGATACAGGCGCGGGGCTGACGGCGGCCACCGAAACAGAGACAAATGGATTCGTGCCATGAGTCGTTAAAGGATTAACCGGGATAATGTCGCTGGTATTGTCTGCTGTTTGAGTACACTCCGCAGTCAGGGTAGCGGCGACATTCTCGTCCATGATTTCCTTGTCCAGCTGTTCGTTATCCGGCTCAAAGGACCATGAAAAGTAGGGTCTGAAATCCTACGGTAAAGGCTATCTAGTACGGAGGATACTAGAGAACAGTGGATCCAGGAAAAGGGCCGTGATCAAACGGTTCGGACAGGACGAGACACTAAACTCCCTTTCAGCACAACATTTAATAAAACAAGGCAAAGATGGCGGCAATCAACTCGCTCACATGAGCCATCAGCAAGAAGCCGGAAGTCTCCTCCCTTTCCGGTGCAAATTAAGAGAAAAAAGTAAGAATTACAGGCTCGCACTACACCAACATGGCATCAACATATTGCAAGAAAACATTCATAAGCAAAGCAGGAAACGTTCACGTATATCGTACGCATAACATCAGAGACTTTCTAACATTCACCTTCAGACCTTTTGTCTCCATACATTCCTTCCACTTGTTCATCTTCTGCTTCAGTCCATCCATACTTTCTGCAATCAACACCAGATCATCTGCATACAACAATTCCCACAGTAAACCTTCCTTTACGTTCCGAGCCAGCACCTCCATCACAGATACAAATAGTAGTGGACTTAGTACCGACCCCTGATGCACTCCCACCTTCACCTCAAACTCACCACTGTTCCCGTCCTTCGTCCTTCACAGTCCACGTGAACCATTTTGAAAGAATTGCATCGCATGGAGGAAACAACAGCCAAAGAAGACAGCGACCCAGAATATGAGCACGGGGCTAATGCCGTGTTAATTCGTAGTCGGGGTTAAGGATACTTTCCCCTGTTCGCAATACCCTCTGTGGCTATCCCTAACACTTATAACATCAGCCGGGCAAGCTATTCACGCTCCAATGGACACGATAGCAAAAAGACCTGCCTAGAAGAGGCGGAGCTACAATGGTTTTATGGGCGGGTGGGTGGGGGGGAAGGCTTGGACAGGGTCGGCAGGCCACGTCCCCCCACCCCTCCAGAGTGATGTGGCCCGATGAGGTGGGCGAAGTGTGAAGAAGAAGCTTCGAGATTCTGGCTTTGGCAGTGTGACTGTGAGGAGGCCCGTTGTCTCGGGTGTGCTGGTATGCTGCAGGATGTGGTCGTGCTTCCTTTCGCAAAGAACAAGATTTTTTAAAAATATCTCTCGTGAACGAGTGTGAAGTGGTGGACAGAGGAGAAAAGAACGAGGGCTGTGCTCCCTGATCGCCTCGATCCCGGGTGCCATCGGCTTTTGGTTTTGCCGCCACCTTTCTGGGCTTCCCACCTGTGTGGCTTCGGGCTCCAGCAACTGCCGACTTAGCATGGGATCCATTTTGGGCCAGTTGAGTGCCGGAGTGTGAACTTTACTTTCTTACCTTACCCTGTGTGTGTTTTTGTGTCTGTGTGGAGGATCCTCACCTTATCATTTTTACCTCGGTATTTATTTTCTTTATTTTCATTCCGTGCCTTATTTTATTGAAAATAATTATTGTTACATTTTTTGTTGTATTATTCTTGATTGGGTTTCAAAATAAACCCGTGCGTTCACGAGAATAAACGCTTCGTGGTTCTTCAGTCCCGCGGGTCAATAACCGCCAAAATTGTAAATCACCTCGGGAGTTAAAGCTGGTTCGGCTCATCCATCCAAGGCTTGGTGGTAACCCAGCTGTGGACAGGACAGTATTTTTCGTGGTAATGAGTGGAAATATTGGTACGAACATGGTTTAAAAGACCGTTCAAGGGAACCCCCGAAAAGTTTGATGACAGGTTGTCTGTCTCTTGTTCCAACCAAACCAAAAGAGACTTGTTCCACACAAGATTTGTTTTAAATTATAACTGTAACTTGAAAAAAGTCTTATAAATTGTTATAAATTGTTCTAAAGCACGTAATGTCATACAGTGTATGTGAAGAAATATTAACAAACGTTTTATCAAAAAATATGAAACAACTGAAGTTCTCCGTCTCTGTTATGATTAGCACATGAAGTGGTTAAAGACAAAAACAAACTTTTACTTTGACATGTACATATGTGCAACGATTCTTCTATAATGTGAGAACTTTAAGCGACATTTTCCCGACCTATTTCCCGACGAAATGCTCCTACACATCACACGGTCCATGCTATTCCTAACTCAAACCTACCTTACCTACCTCCATAAACATAACAATACATTTATACTCCATGCATATTCCTATTCGTTGGAGAAATACATTTTTAATGCTGAAGGAACTTGTGAACAGGAGTAAATACAACTTTACATGTACACATAATCCTGTACCGCACTCTTTACTTGTCATTCTACTATAATGTGAGAAGTGTCTGTTTCATTGCACGTTTCTTTATTTGACGTTTATGCATTCCTAAACCGCTGGATAGAATGAGGTGAAAGCTTGTGATTGTTTCTATCCATGTCTTGACTCAATTAGTCATGCTAGAACCTTACAAGAACCGTCAAAACAATTGAACATTTTACATTGTTCATTTTAAAAAGAAAAGATCTGCCAGCAAGCTTGTGGCTCGTGCACAGAACAACATACTGTATTTACAAACCAAGTGCAATCCTAAGTACAATATCAACATACAAAATAAGTGAAATCATAATTACATCAACATAAAAAATAAGTGAAATCCTAATTACATCAACATACAGTATCGACAGCCCAAGTGAAAATCCTAACATTTGAAGTTAGTCATAACTTTTATACTTGCTGAAACTGGGAGGAGAAAGTGGAGAGGGAGGAGCGAAGATGGGATTGGTCGCATGAAGAAAAGGGGAGGAGAGCAGTAGGATTGGTTAAGCAAAGTGTAGGTGGGAGGGATGAGGGAAGTGGGGATTGGTCGAATGAAATATTGGGGTGGGAGGGAGCAAAGATTGAGGGATACAATGTGATTGGTCGAGTGAATGCTGCGATGGGTGGACTTCCCGCCGAGTAGGTCCACATATCAAATCTTTTAATGAGGCACATCTGTTTCCCATTGTCTTCTGCTAGACTTTTCGGAGCAATCATCCTTTTAAAGTTCTTGAAGACCATTAATTTTTGAAGGTCATTCATTGACTATCTTCAAAAAAAACTTTATTTCAAAGTACCATATCTTTAACTATATTAGCCTTAGTCATAAATAAATAATTACAGTGCCTTTATTATTAAAATTATACCAAATTATTTACCATTCTGTGGTTTTATCCATAATTCATTTATCCTTAACATCATTGTTTCCACAGGACCTGAGTATTCTGCCAGTTGATGAGAGGGTGAAAAACGTGAAAAATGGCATGTGAAACGTGAAAGCTGAATGCCTCAACTCTGTGTTTGCCTCTAAATCTTGTGTCCCAAACCCATCCCTCTGTACCCACCGTACCCAGTCGTACCCAGCTGCTCCTGGACTCTGTGTCCTTTCCTCCTGACAAGGTGCAAAGGTTTCTGTCAACCCTCGACTCTGATTCTGCAACTGGACCTGACGGCATCAGCCCACGGGTCCTAAAATCCTGTTCTCCCGCTTTACAGAAAAAAGGTGCAAAAACAGATCCTAGCAACAACAGACCAATCAGCCTTCTCCCAAATTATCAGCAAAGTCATGGAATCCATCATTGCTTCATATATGAAATCTTTCCTCTTCTCCATTGGCTTGATCTCTGATCATCAATTTGGTTTCTGACCAGGTCACTCTACTCTGGACATGCTGCTTCTGCTGTCTCAACAATGGATGGAGGTCCTCAATGCCAAACAGGAAATTAGAGCTGTCTCCTTCGACATATCATGTGCCTTCGATACGGTCTGACACCCCGCTCTGCTCACCAAACTCTCCTCCTTTGGTATCTGTGGAAATCTCCACGCATGGCTGGCGGACTTCCTCTCTAGTCGTAGTCAACGCGTGGCCCTGAATGGGTTTCTCTCATCTCCTCTTCCTGTTCAGGCTGGAGTTCCCCAAGGCAGTGTTCTGGGCCCTGTGCTTTTTCTGGTCTTCATCAATGATCTCTCCGACTCTCTTGGAAATCCTCTCTATCTCTTTGCTGATGACTCCACTCTCTGCCGCTCCATTCCTCATCCCTCAGATCGGCAGTCTGCAGCCTCCTCACTCTCTGCAGACCTAGACAAAATCACAGACTGGGCAAACAAGTGGAACATGTCTTTCAATCCTGACAAATCTCACACTCTTACGATGTCTCTCCGAAAAGACCGACTGGACAACCCTCCCATCCACTTTCTGAATCAGGATGCACCATAGGAATCAAACGGCATAGGAATCAAAATGGCGGTGTGTGGAGTCAGCCGTCGCACTGCCGAAATGACATCACATCACCCCTGTCACGTGACCAGATCCTCAACTCTGATTGGTGTACGTTTGAGGGGGCATACATTCATACATACATACATACATACATACGGACAGACAAACACTGTTATAGACGGCTTTGCCCGATGGGCTACGCAGTAAAAAAACTTTTAATAAGACTATGCAATAACAACACAGACAAGCACATGTCATTGCCACGCACGATAGGAGGGGTTCTAATTGGAATACTCTGCACTTTGCACTTCACTCACCTTTCTGACAATCGTGAGACGGGGATGTAGGTTCGACATGCCACCAGGAGGTAGCGATGAACAACTTGTAGTGAACTGCAGCAAGGCCTCGCGTTCGTGCGGGGCCATCTTGCAAAGCACATTCACAAAGCGCAAAAAGCCCGGACTGTGGGAACGCACGCATACAATGTCATGTGCTCCAATGGTTATTGGGTAAACACAAATCCTATTAAGCTACTGCAAAACCCACAAATGAATTGTGCAGATTTCGTTCCTCTGCTGTGGTCAACACTTGAAGTTCAATGGAAGAGATTTCTGTTGGTTTGGGAACACAATCCATCAAATTTGCATTGAGATCACAGTAGCTTTACCATCTCTTCCCATCAGAAGGTCAAAGCAAACAGCCATCATTCACCAAATGATTTAGAAGCTGAACATGAGCAAGCTTTATTAAAAACATGTTTGAGGTGATAAGAAACGTCTGCATTCATGCCAAATTGCAGGAATTGCAATGGGACAGCTGAGAAACAGTAAAGTCTTTTGGGTCCTCTGGATCTTTGGGGTCCTCGTGTATTTTCGGTCATATGGGTCTTTGGGGTATTTTGGCTCTTTGGGTAATTTTGGTCTTTGAGATCCACTGCACCCTCAGGATCTTTAAGGGTCTTTTTGGTGTTTTGGATTGACATCCCACAGACGTAAATGAAGAATCAGTTTACTCTGCACACTTTGCACGTCACGTTCAGCGAATTTCACCTCCCTACACCGTGTATTTATTGTAATTTTTAAAAAACGCCACCGTACACCGACCTTGAGACTCGGTTTGCAAGCCACCGTCCACAAATCCGGACATATAATTGCGGCCAACGATATCCCCGAGAGAGGAGGCGGGAAAAAGGATCGTGTGGCATGCCGGGAAACTAAGCAAATCGCCATTCACGCCTCATTAGTGTCCACAGCTCATTTGTACAGGTGAATAATTTGTACAATAAGAACAAAAAATCAGAATTTACTCGCACGATTTTTAAAGGTTGAAAATTTATTTTCTTTATTGGTTCTTGAGTTTACTCTGACACTTTCTTCTCTCAGCTTTCTTTTATTTTTATCGTTCTTTCTTAAACACACACACAATTTCGCGCGTCCTCTTGCATCATCCGCATTACACGCACCTCACCTGCACCTGTACAGGGTGGCCACAAAGTCCCTATGCATAATAATTAATATAGTGTGCCCTTTGTTACTTTTGTTTATATTTTAAAAATTGTATATAAGATCGAGGCTCGTGTAAGAGCTAACATTAATCACAAAAAACACAGACACATAAAACATATAATAAAGGGAGCAGGAGACAAGATGGGGAAGAGAGGGAAGCACAAAAGCACAACAAAAGTAGTTAAACGGTATTAGACGGCGGACACTGATGCACTGATTGACTGGTTGGTATCCACGGTTGATTTATCGACCTGCTGCGGCACAAGAAGTTCATGCGCGGTAGCCTCAGGCCCTGTAAATTTGAGGTCAACTGATGCTACCCCTGTTAGTAGCCACGAAACCCAGGGCCGCAAAAATATAGACAGTTCTGAAGATGTTAATTACATAGGCCAAGGGATTGACCAGCTCTGAAATGACTGGTAACCATGGTGACAATATTTGAAAAATGACGGAATAACAGGATACCACAATAATTATAATGGGAACTAGAACGCCACTAAGTAGAGCGCATACTCCTGCTGTGGGTTTAGTTGGAATAATACGTTTTGTTTAACATCCCTTCTCCCCAAAACAATAAATGAAAAAGAAAGTAGGCCCTAACTGTCAGAGAATTTATTTTGATATATCTCGGAATTGGAGGAGAAAAACATCATTTAAGAATAAGAATAAAAGATTTAATGCAGTAAAACAGAAAAATCTTTCCCAAAAAAATTCCTTGATCCGGAATAATATCCTGAGCTTCACCAAAAACTAATGATCAATTCTTCCTTATCCCAAGGGCAATCATCCCACCAACTTTCATCCAAATCCGTTCAGAACTTTTCCAGATATCTTGTTCACAAACACACGAACACATGAACATACGAACACACACACGGACTCCCTTGCGGGAGTAATAAACCTGAAAATCGCAGAGCCAGAACGAGAATTATTTATTTGGTCTGGGAAGCCCATGCGAGGTTTCTTCTTCTTAAGCCTCTCACAACCCTGGGTGAATATGCGATCTTTTAAAAAAAAGTTCGAATTTTGCCAAATCTGTTTTATTCGTTTGTTAATATACCTCAGCCATTGACAAATCTGGAATTATAATTTTATTTGAGGTTCAAATTAACCCGGGAGATTGTGTCAAACGATGCCTGCAAGTCTGTACATGTGATAAATAATTAATCCGCCACAGTCGAAGACTCTTCTTCTTCACACAATAACAACTTCTAGCTTCCAGACCATACATCCAATGATCTTCAAATTTTGCACACTTGTTACTCTTCATGACTTCTACTACAGTATGAAGTTTCACAGCGATCAATGATCGTTTGCAATGCAATCAATGAACCGTTTCACGGTTCAAGAGATATAAATGTTTTTATTATTTGCGTTTAATTAACGATGTCTGCCAAACCACGTGACCTATCGCAAATTCCAAAAGGACATTTTAGTAGACTGATATGCTGAACAGATCTGTGAAGTTTCCCCTCGATTGGATCACAAATGAGGGAGGAGCTAGGTTTTAAATGTTTGTGCTTAAAAACGTTATATAACTCTGAAACCATGTGATGCATGACGTCATGCTCGTTGACTTTTTTGTTCGTCATGGGTATGCGATTCTGCCTGCAAAGTTTGGCCTCGATCTGTTCAGGCGTTTTGGAGAAAATTGGATTTTAGTGTTTTTCACTCAAAACAATATGGCGGCCGAACCACATGGCCTGTGACGTCATAATTACCATAAAAATATTGTACAGACCGAGTCCCTCCTATGGTGAAAATTTGCTCTCAATCGCTCCAATTATTGCAGAGAAAATGGTTTTTAAAGGAAAACAGAAAAAAAAATTCCCGAAAAAATTCCCAAAGAAAATTCCTGGATCCGGAATAACATCCTGAGCTTCACCAAAAACTAATCAATTCTTCCTTATCCCAAGGGAAATCATCCCACCAACTTTCATCCAAATCCGTTCAGAACTTTTCCAGATATCTTGTTCACAAACACACAAACACAGACACGCACACACACACACGGACGGACACGATCGGATGCATTACTCCCTGGCGGGCGTAAATATATGGAAACAAATGACGAGGGCTCATCATCAATGGGTTAACGAACATACTCGAAATTAAATTCCATTTCAATTCGACTATTAGAAGCGACAGCCATCAGAACCCTTAATTGTGAAGTCACCAATGGGCGTGACTGCATGAGTGTGTGACGTCACAGAGCGACAGTTATTTATCGCATTTGAAACATTGCTTCAAGATGGTGAGGACGTGTTTCTTCCTCGTTGCCTTGCTTTTCTGTTTCACACTCTACTTCAACCTCGGTTACCTGCTAGTACTTCAACAGGTGAGCTTTAAACGAGTGGGAAGATTTACGTGTACGTTTTAACGTGTTTAGAAGTGTGGTTTGAGAATCGAAGCTTCCAAGTGGATGGTGACATGCACAGCTAAGCTGCTCGTTCCCACCTCGCTGGAGCTGAGTTTTCTGAACCGAATGGTCCTGTTTGTGTGTGTGTGTGTCAATGTGTGTGACGTTGGTTGTTATCTCCACATGCGGGTTTCAGAGGTTGAACGGATTCCTGCCAGGTCTCGATATATCCACCTTTGTGTGTGTGTGTGCCATGTTTTTTGTGGAGTTTTACTTGAGCGTTCTGATGTGGAATGTGATACAACAGAATGATCGTTATGACCTCCTGAGTTGATTAGGCTTTCAATGTTTTTAACACACATCATGTTCAGGTGTATAGAGAGCAGCTTAATAGGTCCTTCCATGGCATGTCATTCAAAATAAACAACAAAAAGAATCATAACATTGTAACAAAGTATATAATAATTAATACTAATAATATTAACAACAATAATAAGAGTAACATCATTTGGCAATAATAATAACGAACGTACAATCCTCCCAGCCCTGCCAAAGCTCATGATTCGTAAAATTTAGCAGAAATACGTACATAATATATAGACAGTCCTGAAGACATTCATTACATCGGCAGAGGGATAGACCGGCTCTGAAATGACTGGTAACCATGGTGACAATAATTTTAAAATGACGGAATAACACGATAACACAATAATTATAATGGGAAATATACGGAAACAAATGACGAGCACTCATCATCAATGGGTTAACGAACATACTCGACATTAAATTCCATTTTTTTTTTGGTTTGTTTTTGTATACAGAGTCGAGGCTCGTGAAAGAGCTAACATTTATCAAACAAACAAATCAAACAAACAAGCAAACAAAGTATATAAAAAGGGGAGCGGTCGACAAGATGGGGAGAGAAGGGGAGGAGGCACACAAACACAACATTTGAGAGCAGGGACATCGGGAGATGTGTGGGAGGGAGAGGGATTGGGGGGAGGCAGGATAGGTATAAAACGAAAGGACACCAAGAACTTCCAGGAAAGAAGTTGGTATTTCAAAAAAGTGGATTTGGGGTGAAATTCGACTTCAATTCGACTATTAGAACCGACAGCCAACAGAATCCTTCATTGTGAAGTCATCAATGGGCATGACTGCATGAGTGTGTGACGTCACAGAGCGACAGTTATTTATCGCATTTGAAACATTGCTTCAAGATGGCGAGGACGTGTTTCTTTCTCGTTGCTTTGATTTGTTGTTTCATGCTCTACTTCAACCTCGGTTACCTGCTAGGACTTCAACAGGTGAGCCTTAAACGAGTGAGAAGATTTACGTGTACGTTTTACGTGGTTTAAAGGTGCGGTTTGAAAACCTTCCATGTGGATGGTAAAATGTGCAAGTGCTCGTTTCCACCTCGCTGGAGCTGAGTTTTTCGAACCGACTTCGTCGTGTGTGTGTGTGTGTGTGTGTGTGTGTGTGTGTGTGTGTGTGTGTGTGTGTGTGTGTCCGATTTCACCACCAATTGGTCCAAATAAGTTTTCCTGATCCAAAATGTTTTTTGCTTCCATCTCTCTCATATAGAAGCTGCCAGGATATTTCGGATACATCTCCGAGAGTCTGGTAAACCTCGTTACGTTTCAGGTATGACGTCAAACAACACTCCATCAATATGTGACAAATTTTCCGTGTAAGCAACAGTACACAAGTGTTTTATAAGAGGAGGTAAAATTCAAAGAGCAGAGATAAAGGACACCAGCAGGAACCTTACAAACAGGTAGGGAAGTGGGAAAGGCAGGTGAGTCGGCTGTGGAATAACTTTGTATCTCCTGAGTCGATATCTCTTCCACCGCACACTTCCACAACATAATAACATTGTCCAGACAGAGCTTATGACGTGGTGTTTTAAAACCTTGTGGTCTCCACACATCATTCGCCACAAACATAAACAATCTCGTCAGGTACAATCGTCCCAATGTTGTTCTTCTGAGTGACCACATGTGCATCAGAAAGAGCTGATGGACAATTTGTATCGAGCTCTGAGTTTACATCGTACACATTTCCGGGTGGTACTTTCCCTTCGACAGTAAAACACAATTCAGGAAATTCACTTTGACTGATACAAGATGTTTTGTTTATCTCTGTCTGTCGTACAGGAGCCTCCAGGTCTTTCTGACCATCTTTGGGAAAGATTCTTCAACTATGTTCCCTTCTTGAAGATAAGATGGTTTCGAGAGGGGGGGGGGGGGCATTGGGATTCCCATGTTTGTATGACATTATAACCGTGTGTAGCTTTTCTTGGTTACTTGATGCAGCTTTCTTCGCTGGAAGAGCATGGGACTTGATTTATTTGATAATCCTAGCCACCTGGGGTAATTGGTTAGGTGAGAGCGGATTGGTTATACCCTCCAATTGTGGGTGAGAGACGTGATTGCGTCTAGTTATTTATTTGCATGTTCACTGGGATTAGCAGTGCAGATGGTACATCAAGATATTTTGTTTGTGTCTGTCCTCCAGAAACCTCAAAGTTTTTCCGACCATCCCTTGAAAAGACTCTTCAACCTTGTTCCTTTCTTGAAGGTAAGATGGCATGGATGACTCCAGGTACATGATATAAAATACCATATTGGGATGAAGGTTAAAATTTATATATAACATTAAACCGGTAAACCAGTTCAGTTGCAGTTTGTAATAAAACACAGAACCACCGCTGCCTGATACAGTACCAGCTGCTACACCGCTAACTGTAGCAACAATCAGCCTAGACGCCTTCAGAAGTGGATCAATCCAGGGACATATTTCTGGCTCACTGGTTGTCATCAGCATGGAGTGGATACCCCTTGGGCTGAGGAGATTGGCTGGTAGACCATCCTGTGGTGTGTGTGCACGTCTGTGTGCATGAGTGCATCTGTGTGCGCTTGTTGTGTGAGAGAGTACAACTTTGACTCGAGGACTCAAACTCGAAGAAGAAGATGAGTGAAAACCTATCCTTTTTGACATTGTTGCTCTTTCTATTCTAACGCAGCCCCGGAAAACAAACTGGATATCAAAACTCTCTCAGGGTAAGTCATTATGTTCCATTATGTTCATTTTCATCTTTGTTCTATTTGCCATACATGATGAGATTGCAGATTGAATCGAATTCACATGCATTGAACAGAACACCACAAATGTAAGTATGTTTATTCACTTCTTTTTTTTGTATACAAGATCGAGGCTCGTGAAAGAGCTTACACTTGAACAAGCATGTGGTAAGATGAACCGATTGGAGCAGAAGAAGAGCAGCAGACATTTGCAGTGAAGTTCGTCATAACCAAGTCTCGAAGAGAAGATACTCCATTGACTGAGATCCGGGTCGGGAAATTGACAGATTGTGCCAGTCCCCGTTGGTCGCAGAAGTCCTTTGCTGAAGAGCCATGACTGGTGAGAGAGGTACCCACACCCAGCCAACTGGCATGGTGACAGTTGAAATCACCACATATGAGGAAGAGACGGTTGGGATGAGTGGATAGAAGTTGGTCCATGTTGTCAGACAGCGAGATGCAGATGGAGTCATCACTGTTTGGTGGACGGTACAACACACACATGAAAAAAAGGTGGGAGCGAAGGGGATGCCGTAGCCAGAGGTACTCCTGGGAGTGAGATGGAGAGAGGGCAGTGCAGGGCGAGTGAGGAAGAGAGTTTTTGATAAAGATAGCAACCACACCACCAAGACGAGGCTCAGGTCTATCATACCGGAGGAGGGAGTAACCAGGGAGAGATATTAAGGAATCAGAGACATCTTGAAGGAGGAAAGTTTCTGTTAAGCAGATCAAGTCTGGTTTGTCAGAAGCAACCTGAATGGAGAGATCAATCAAGTTTGAGCGAAGGCCCCAGATGTTTGAGGTCCATACCGTTAATGAAGAGGAAGGGGGAGCATCGGATACAGGACAGGGGAGGGGGGGGGTCGGGTAAGATGTGGAAGAGGAGGAGGAGGTAGGGAGAGCTGTTGAAGGTGTGTCAGAGATTTCAGAATAGTTCGGAGGAAGGGAAGGATGAGGAGGACAAGGGGTTTGATGGTGATTGGGTGAGGCACAGCGAGGTGTTGTTTGAGGGGGGGGGGGGGGCAGAGAGAGGAAGAAGGTTGGAGGAGATGGAGGTTGACAGTTGGAAGGGAGAGGAAGCAGGGAGGACGCTTTGAGGAGGAGGGGGGAGAAGGGAGAATTGGAGAAAAAAAAGTCGGGTGGGGAGATTTGAAGGGGAGAGGGGAGTTTTTAAGGAGAGGGGTGAAGGTGTAATTTAGGAGGAGCGAGGTGAGGGGGGAGTTTGGGAGGGGATGGTGAGGGGGGAGTTTAGGAGAGGAGGGGTGAGGGGGATGTTTAGGAGGGGAGGGGCGAGGGTGGAGTTTATGAGGGGAGGGATGAGTTTGGATTTTAGAAAGTGTTGGACAATTATAAATGGAAAACGAACATTTATTGCAAAATTAGTTTCTTGTGATTTTCAAGTCAGAGATCCTTTTGAAAACGTTGGAAGAACGAACGAACACGAACAAAGAAGGAAATAAATAATGTATATATGTGTATTTTTTTAATTAAGATTTTAAACAAAGGGTAAGATGTTCGGGGGAAGTATGGGGTGAAAAGAAGACTCGGAAAAACTGTGAGAGAACGAAAATAAATGGACTACAATCGACCGCTGAGAGAAGACAACAAGGCCTCAAGGCAGTAAACTTGAAAGACCAGGCCTCAAAATCGCGGCAGGAAATAACCGACGATTTTATACAGGTGTGCATGATTTACACCAAGATCTTCCTAGAGACAGACAGTAGGTACACACACCGTGACATAAAAATACAGTTTTGACAAAAATACAAACGGGAACAATTACTTAACTTTGATAGCATGGAGAGCGTGGAGATCTTCGAAAAAACACAACTTCGCCTGCAAAACCGGAAGCGGCAGTTCCCTTCTTCAGGCAAATTTCAGGTAAATTACCTTTTCTTCAGGTAAAACTTCGGGTAAATTACCTTGTCTAGTTTTGATCATTTATAACTTATCTCCTATTATTTGAAGCACAATGAAACCAAGAAACCACTTTCTCTGGGTTAATCTGCTGGTGGTCTTTATCTGAACTCCTCGCTCATGTTGCCAAGGAAGATAGGTGTTCAGGTCCCTCGTGCGATGGAATTGTTCATTGTCTACCAATGTCTTTGTAATTCACATTCAAGTACACAGATGTTTATATCAATATCCTTGTCCCCTAATTGATGTATGTATCTTTGAATCAATGAAAGTTGAAATAAGCCTTTTAACACTCTCTTTGCTCTTGTTTACAGGACTAACATCTTCCTGGAGCGAGTACTTCAACCGAGCCGCCACTCAACACTGGCAGATGGGAATGATGATGAATTACCAAAAATTTATTACACTTGTCGTGTTCCTCAGCCTCATCATCGAGGTATAAAAGTGATATAAGCTCATGGGCTTTGGTTAACAATCTCGTTGACAGACCATTTCAGAGTTTATTTTGGGTGAAAAAGTTCAAGTGATAAAATGCAGTCCCAAACGGAATTACACCTCAGATTGAACAAGTGATGCTAAACAGCAGGAGGTCATATACCCAAGGATCCATCGCTACTTGGTGGAGGAGTAGACCGTGGGGTTTGTGATTAGTCTCAGTCAAGATTGAGAAATGTCAGGTTTTAAATTTTAAAATATCCCAAAACAACAACCCAACAAAAATATGCCAAGACACAAGGTCCTCTCTTAATGTGTATTGTTTGCTGCTCTTTGTGTTACAGATCATAAATGGCTTCCAGAATCACCGACATCGCAACAAATGCTGTAAGTTCAAGCTTCTGGAATTGAGATTGGGGACATTTTACGAAAGTACACTAATAATAAAATTAAATTAACTTGAGGAATTGCCACTCCATCTGGTAATGATTTTGTTAACTCATTCACAGCCTGCACGGGAAAAAACTACACGAAGAGCAGAAGCACCGGGAGACGGAATGATGGGATCCCGGAAGTGGATGCTCTTATGGTGATCATGGAATCACAGCAGCATCACACATCGCGACCACCAGCTCTTCAGAATCAGACGGCCATGCTACAGAGAGGTGATGGTTTATCCACAGTGATGCAGAGCGGCTTCAGATCATATGGCATCAGATCAGAGGCCCGAGAGAATGTGTCTCTTGTGTCTCATGGAATGGAGAATGGAAATTTAGAGTTTTGTACAATCCTCAATTTGATGTCCATTTGGTTCACGACAAACAATCAGCAAGTGATCATCACTGTTCATGCATCCTGACATGTAAACACCCGATGGTGTATGATTGAATCGGATTCAGTCGGAATCGGAATACCCAACCAACTAGGAATACCTGTACAGTGTGAACTTGGCCAGTCAGCCTGTAAGAATGCACTGGGATCACCTGGATCAACTAAATACATCCTGACATCTAAAAGTTCCTCCCCAGTCCTTGAGCAACAGGGATGGTCTGATATTACTCACCATCTGGTATCACTAGTATCAGATAATGTAACTGAACAAGGCAACACTCATTTTGCAATAAATGTTCGTTTTCCATTAACCGTCCAACACTTTCTACAATCCAAACTCCACCCTCCCCTCCCAATTTCCCCTCTCCTCCAAACTCACCCCTCCCCTCCTAATCTCCAAACTCACCCCTCCCCTCCCAATCTCCCCCATATCTGAACTTAGTGATATTCTGTCCATTGATCTTTTTCTGTCACAATATCTGTTTCATGTTCATTTTCCCTCTTCTTTCCAGGATCTTCTCTCTGTCATGGTGAAGATGATGAGAGTACTTCCGGTGATGAGAGTACTTCCGGTGATGAGACTACTTCCATTGATGGTAGTTATTGCAGACCTGATCTTGGAGAGTACGAGGTGCAGCAGGTGGTGGTAAGCAAGACATTCAATTTCCTTTTTGTGCCTCTGTTACCGAAGTCGCCGGAGGCATTATGTTTTCAGGTTGTCCGTCCGTCCGTCCGTGATAGGTTTTCATTACCGCGATAACTTGAGAACTGCTGAAGGGATCTTAGTCAAACTTGGTGCAGGTATGTATAATGAGGTAAAGATTAACTGATTAAATTTTGGGGTCACGAGGTGAAAGGTCAGAGGTCATGTTTGGAAAAATCCTGTTACCGCAATAACTTGTGAACCAGTGATGTGATCTGCCCAAAGTTGATACAAGGATGTATTATGATGCTGAGATTAAATTATTTGATTTTGGCGTCAAGAGGTTAAAGGGTCAAAAGGTATCTGTGATAGGTCTACAACTTGAGAATGACTGAAGCGATCTAATTCAAACTTGGCACAGGTATGTATAATGATGTAAAGATGAACTGATTAGATTTTCTGGTCAAGAGGTCAAAGGTCACAGGTCATGTTAAGTAAAAAATTATGTTGCTGCGCCAACTCCTGAACCAGTAATGGGATTTTGAACACACTTGGTGTTAGTGTTTATGATACAAACATGAACTGATTGGATTGTGGCATCAACAAATTAAAGTTCAGAGGTCACGCCAGGTAAAAATGTGATAACTTGAGAACAGCTGATGGGATTTAAATCAAACTTGGTGCAGGTATTATAATGATGTAAACATGAACTGATTAAATTTTGGGGGGAAGAGGTCAGAGGTCCTGTTTCGGAAAAAATCTTTTGCTGTTCTAACTTGTGAACCGGCAATGGGATTTTGCCCAAACTTGGTACAAGTATATATTATGATGCAAAGATGAACTTCTTATATTTTGGCATCAAATGTGAGAATTGAGGTGATTTGGTGATTTTAGTGAGGTCAGAGGTCATGTCAGGTAAAATGTGATAACTTGAGAACAGCTGATGGGATTTAAATCAAACTTGGTGCAGGTATTATAATGATGTAAACATGAACTGATTCAATTTGGGGTGAAGAGGTCAGAGGTGCTGTTTCGGAAAATATCTGTTGGTGTTCTAACTTGTGAACCGGCAATGGGATTTTGCCCAAACTTGGTACAAGTATATATTATGATGCAAAGATGAACTTCTTATATTTTGGCATCAAATGTGAGAATTGAGGTGATTTTGTGATTTTAGTGAGGTCAGAGGTCATTGTCAGGTAAAATGTGATTCTTGAGATCTTCTGAATGGATTTAAATCAAACTTGGTACACGTTTCAAGTTCACAAACGTACAGTCGTTCTGTCGACGATTTTGCGATTTCCCAATTTTGTACTTTGTGATGTATTATGGTGTTTCTATCAGTCTTGTAAGTTCTGAAAACGTTCGAGAATAAAAGTTCAGTCTTATCAAGTGATGTACGTGTGAGTTGAGGCGACGCAAGTCGGGTGGTGCTATAATTACGTGATGACATAATTGGTGGTATTACTCCATTTATTTATTATTCCAATTATTTCTTCCTTTTTAGTTCCCATGAGATATCTTAGTCGTTGATGTGAGCTGTCTAGCCTGGGTTTGAATCCCAACCCAGCTATAAACTGTCATTCCGGTGTTTCATAGGCCCTGTGATTCATCAATGTGTGTGTCGTCCTTCGGATGGACGTTAAACTGGTCATCCGTATGCCGGAATTAGTTGGTGGACTTTAAAGATCCCAAGATGTACTTCACAAAGAGGAGGCAAACTATCGCTGGCAACCTGAACACATTTCAAATTCCTGCCCCAACTTCCGTACGCTGAGCTGGAGTGGTGACCTGACCAGCATTGTGGCCAAATATCTGCTCTGCCTAGACTAGGAGTTTCAATAAAAGGAAGAAGAGGAGATGCAAGGAGTAAAGGAAGAAGAGAATCAGGGAAAGGAAGAAAAAGATGCATTGCTAGCGAAACGAGAGGTGCAGAAGGGACAGAAAAAGGAACACCAATTAGAGCTGGAATCCACTAATTACCACTAATTACCAACCAATTATAATTATCGTTGCTTGTATGTGTGAATTATTATCTTCATTATGCTATTTCTGTCTCTTCGTGAGCGCAATGTTTCTACCACACAGGTCGAGGTTCTTTCAGAACGCTTGATCATGCAAGATGATCAATTCGATGAGATCACCGTGAAAAACAACAAACTTTCGGCGGATTTCAAAAAAGTTTCCAGCACCTTGTCGGAAGTGGAACTTCAGCTCGAGGAGCAGCAACAACAACATGAGGAACAGCAACAGAAGAACGTTGAGAGCTGCCAAAAGGTAAATAACCGTTATCAAACATGTGGGACTACAGATGGCCAAGGTGGTGAACATCATGCTCACCTGCACATGTTCTGATGAGTTTTAACACCTTGCACGGTTCATGCTGCTCTTGAGACTTTCACAAATGGAAGACTGTTGATTGAGATTTGTGAAACTAGTCCATCTGCTAACTACAGGAGAGCCAGGAAGGGTCATTCCTCTTTGGGGTATTTCGATTACAGTCGATCTATGGTCGGGTCTCAAGAACATTGGGTGTGTGTTCATTTACCAAGCTTCTTGTGGAGAGATCGTCAAGTGGTTTAAGCATTTGAGCAAGCACTCCATTCAAAACCGTGAAGGAACGGCTGGCTTGGCAAGCGCGAGCTAGCTGCTTGGTAAAGGAGCACAGCCCGAGCTTGTCCCTTTCAGTTTCGCGTTAAACAGAAGGAGCTTGTTTCAAAAGTTCACTACGAAAAACGCCACGTTAGCGCCAGGAAAGGCCATGTTATTAACCCAACATTTGTGGGTTATTTAGAGTACAGTAGATCTTCGCTCAGTTCTGTAAGTAAACCTTCCTTCACGGATGTTGGGATTCCTCCAAATTTCTTAATTTAGTGTTTTAAAGAGCATTAGCGACTGTTTAAAAAGTTAATCACACGTGTTTGTAGTTCATAATAGCCGGCGAAGCCGGTGTTGTCAATAAACGCGTACGTATTATGTCGAAAACCTGATTATGCCTTGGCTTGAGAATTCCGAAGCGCAATGGAGGCCGCCATCTTGCGGATGCGGAAGTATGCATAACAAATTGAAAACGTTCAATAGGAATTTCTTTCACCCGTCATTGTTTGATTCACAATCTTATGCACCTCTAATTTATTATTAAAATACTTTAAGACCAACCTCAGCCCACACGGGCCTGGTTATCTTCAACGAAATGCGTCACCAAACACCGGACCCAATGAGAGTCGAGCATTTGAAAAAATATTTCTAAAACCAAATCACGCACTGGAGGCCGCCATTGACCGGATGCGGAAGTTTGCATAAACCAATTGCGAAAAAGTTCAATAGGAGTTTGTTTCACCCGTCTTTCTTTGATTCACCATCTCATGAACCTCTAATTTGTAATTAAAATACGTTAAGACCAACCTCGTTATCTTCACCGAAAATCGTCACCAAACACCAAAACCAGTGAGATTCGAGCATTTGAAAAAGAAAAATTTAAAAGCTTATTACGTGTTTCGGAGGGTGAAAACGGCATCCAATATTCTAAAATTGACGAAGAATTATTTTTTAGAAATCTCGTGGTCGTCGGGGATAGTTTTTCACGGCCAGCAATACGGTATAAGCGTTTACATATTTAGTTTAGAAATACGGATAGTTTGTCACGGCCGGAAATATCCGAAGTTGAGACGGAATTCACCGAATTAATCACTGCAAGCTAACTTCTTCTGGTGGAGGAAGCCGCAGTGCCCGGAGAGAACCAGTCCTGACAGCGACTGAAGTTAGAAGACGACACACATACTGTGAAAACGTATGTTGTAGCGGCTGCCGCTGGGTTTACACAATCGCCTTGCACCTATCAAGGACGCGGAGCGATCACCATGCCGGGCTCGTCCAGGACGCCCGGGCAGGCCCGCGCTCAACTTGCCAGGCCTCGGTCGGGATGCCCGGGCATGCCCGGGCAGGCTCGCCCTCAACTTGCCAGGCCGCAGCCAGGACGCTGGGCCACGCCCCCTGGCGCCGGGCCTGGGCAAACCCCCTGGGAGAATAGATATATATTGCTGACCGATAAACGGGTTTTCAGAGTGCCTGAGTGTTTGATTTCATTAAAGCAACTCGGATGAATTCTAGCTTTTTGTCGCGTCCATTCTTCCGATCGACGTGGGAGCCCCAGCTCCTTCATTGGTGACCTATCGACATGGACACGGCAGTCGCCCTTAAACTGCCTACCTTCTGGGAGGCTCACGCGGCGGTTTGGTTCGCACAGGCGGAGTCCCTGTTTGCCCTGCGAGGCATCACGGCCGACGACACCCGCTTCCACCATGTGGTAGCTGCGCTCGGGTCGGCTACCGCGGCCCGCGCCCTGAGCCTCCTCGAAAGCCCGCCAGCCGCTGACAAATACGGCGCGATTAAGAAGCTGCTCCTCGATGCTTTCGCCCTCCCATCGGCGGAACGCGCACGGCGCCTGCTCGAACTGCCTGAGCTCGGCGACACGCGCCCTTCCGAGCGAATGGACTACATGCTTTCACTGCTCGGCGAGCACTCTCCGGCATTCCTGTTCCGGGAGCTGTTCTTCCGTCAGCTGCCTAACCCGGTACGCCTCGCCCTGGCAAGCACGACGATCACAGATCCCCGGGCCCTTGCCAGAGAAGCCGACAAGATCTCCGCCGCAGGACAGCGCATCGCAGTGGCGACATGGGACCCACCGCCGTCCGACGCAACACCCATGGCGCCCGAGCACCCGGCACGGTCGACGGCCGAACTGCCGACGCAATTGGCGGCCGCTCTACCGAGCCGACCACCTCCAGCACGATGACCGAGGCCTCCACCTGACCAAGCGTGGTGTTACTATCATGCCAGGTTCGGACAGAAGGCCCGAACATGCCGACCCCCGTGCACCTTCGGCAGGCCGGGAAACGGCCGGGCCGGCGTTCATTACCAGCCATGAGCGCCGGCCACACGGGCAACTTACTGTTCATCACGGATAAAGCGTCCGGACGGCGCTTCCTGTGCGACACCGGCGCCCAACTGAGCGTCATACCCGCCTCTGACCAGGACAGGCAATCCGCGGTTTGCGGCCCCTCCTTGGTTGCGGCCAACGGATCGACTATCCGCACCTTCGGCCCGCGCAACGTCACCCTCTGCTTCGGCGGCCAACGCTTTGCTTGGATGTTTGTAACCGCCAACGTGCCCATGGCTCTGCTAGGCGCCGACTTCCTCTGCGCACACGGACTGCTGGTGGACGTCCAACGGCGTCGTTTAATCAACGCTGAAACCTTCACCTCCCTGGTATGCACATTGAGCAGCTCCGCGCCGACCGAGCTGGCATGCACCGTCCCGGCGGCGAACGAGTTTGCTCGCCTGCTCACGGAGTTCCCGGCCCTCACGCGGCCGACGTTTTCGGCCGTCGCAGTACGGCATGGGATCGAGCACCACATACCAACCACGGGCCCGCCGGTCTACGCCAGGGCCCGCCGCCTCGACCCAGCCAAGCTCGCCGTAGCGAAGGCCGAATTCGACGCGTTGGAGCACCTCGGCATCGTGCGGCGCTCCGATAGCGCGTGGGCCTCGTCACTGCACATCGTGCCAAAGCCGGGGGGTGGATGGCGCCCGTGTGGCGACTACCGCCGTCTCAATGACGCTACCACCCCCGACAGGTACCCGATCCCGCATATCCAAGACTTCTCCGCCCGTCTGGCGGGACGGGTCATTTTTTCGAAAATTGATCTCATACGGGGATATCACCAGGTACCTGTCAGGGCGGCCGACGTCCCTAAAACGGCAGTCATCACGCCGTTCGGCTTATTCGAATTCTTGCGGATGCCGTTTGGTCTCAAGAACGCGGCTCAGGCGTTCCAGCGCTTGATGGACGGCATGCTGCGTGACCTGCCGTTCCTTTTCGTTTACCTGGACGACATCCTCGTCGCCAGCACGTCCCGGGCCGAGCACCTCCTCCACCTCCGAACACTGTTCGGGCGCCTCAGCGAGCACGGCCTCATCGTCAACCCGGCCAAATGCCACTTCGGCACGACGGCCGTTGATTTTTTGGGCCACCACATCACCAAGAACGGGGCCGTGCCGCTGCCAACCAAGGTCGAGGCCATCACCACGTTCCCGCGTCCCCGCACCATAAAGGCCCTGCAGGAATTCCTGGGAATGGTGAATTTTTATCACCGCTTCGTGCCCCGCGCGGCTCAACTCATGCGGCCCCTCTACGAAGCCCTCCGGGGCAAGCCGGCCAAGCACGACATCGCCTGGTCCGCAGCAATGGATGCGGCCTTCCAACGCTCAAAGCGGGCCCTCGCCGACGCAACACTGCTCGCTCACCCGGTGCTCAACGCTCCCATCGCCCTCACCATGGATGCCTCCGACTACGCGGTGGGCGCCGTACATGAGCAATGGGTGAACGGGGTTTGGCAGCCACTCGCTTTTTTCAGCCGGCAGCTCCGGCCGAACGAGCTCAAATACAGCACGTTTGACCGGGAGCTCCTCGGTCTACACCTGGCCGTCCGCCATTTCCGCCACCTCCTGGAGGGCCGACCTTTCACGGCGTTCGTCGACCACAAGCCGTTGGTTTACGCCATGGCCAAGGTCACGGAGCCATGGTCGGCCCGCCAACAGCGCCACCTCTCCGCCGTGTCGGAGTTTACCACGGACATCCGGCACGTCGCCGGCAAAAACAACGCCGTGGCCGACTGTCTTTCCCGGGCCAGCGCGAACGCGGTCCACCTGGGCGTGGATTTTGCGCTTATGGCGGCGGACCAAACCACCGACACCACGGTGCAAGCCCTCCGGGCGGCGGATACGGGCCTCCGCCTGGCCGACATCCCCTGCGCGGACACTGTCCTGCTCTGTGACGTCTCCCAAGGCCAGCCTCGCCCCATCGTGCCCGTCACCTGGCAACGCCGCATCTTCGCCTCCCTCCACGGCCTTTCCCACCTGGGCCGGAAAGCTTCCCAGAAGCTGGTGTCGGCGCGTTTCGTCTGGCACGGCCTTCGTCGGGACGTCCGCGATTGGACCAGCACCTGCACGGCCTGCCAACGGGCCAAGGTCCACCGACACACCCAGGCCCCGCTGGCACCTTTCACCGTGCCCGAACGACGTTTCGACCACGTCAACGTGGATCTGGTGGGCTCCCTCCCCCCGTCACGGGGGTTCACACACCTGCTCACCATGGTGGACAGGACCACCAGGTGGCCGGAGGCCGTTCCCCTCGTCTCCACCACCACCGCCGACGTAGCGCAGGCTTTCATCGCCACCTGGGTCGCCCGCTTCGGCGCACCGGCGGACATCTCGTCAGACCGCGGACCACAGTTCACCTCCGAGCTGTGGGGCGCGGTCGCCCGCAACCTGGGGGTCAAGCTCCACCGTACTACGGCCTACCACCCCCAAGCAAACGGGTTGTGCGAGCGATTCCACCGCTCCATGAAGGCCGCGCTCATGACCGGCCTTCAAGACGGCGGTTGGGCCGACCGGCTGCCGTGGGTCCTTTTGGGCCTTCGCACGGCCCCCAAGGAGGACCTCCAGGCATCCACCGCCGAGCTTGTCTATGGCCAGGTGCTACGCGTCCCGGGCGAATTCGTGCCCGACGCTACCAGTCCCTGGTCCGCAGCTCACCAGCGCTCGGACCTCCAGGAGGCCGCCCGACGGTTTGCCCCCGTGCCAACATCCCACCACGGTGACCCCCAGTCCTACGTCCCCCCAGCACTCCGCACAGCGGAGTATGTTTTTGTGCGTCACGACGCACATCGGTGGCCACTCCAGCCGCCGTACGACGGGCCCTTCCGGGTGCTGCGACGGGACGACAAGTCGTTCGTCATCGACATCGGCGGCAGGTCGGACCGGATTGCAGTGGACCGCCTCAAGCCGGCGCACGTGGACGTCGACCACCCACCACGGGTGGCCCTTCCGCCGCGGCGAGGCCGCCCCCCGTCCACGGTGCCCCCCACTCGACCGCCCACCACCTCACCGGACCCCCTCCCACGACCCGCCAGGGGTCGCTTCGGCCGGGTCATCAGGACCCCCCTCAAATTGACCCTGCCGGTGCAAGTCGATTCTGGGGGGACGTGTGTAGCGGCTGCCGCTGGGTTTTCACAATCGCCTTGCACCTATCAAGGACGCGGAGCGATCACCATGCCGGGCTCGTCCAGGACGCCCGGGCAGGCCCGCGCTCAACTTGCCAGGCCTCGGTCGGGACGCTGGGCCACGCCCCCTGGCGCCGGGCCTGGGCAAACCCCCTGGGAGAATAGATATATATTGCTGACCGATAAACGGGTTTTCAGAGTGCCTGAGTGTTTGATTTCATTAAAGCAACTCGGATGAATTCTAGCTTTTTGTCGCGTCCATTCTTCCGATCGACGTGGGAGCCCCAGCTCCTTCAATGTTAAGCCCAGTTAAAATTTCTTAAAATAGGCCTTAAGCTAGCACATCGTATAGTTACTTCCTTAAGCTTCTTGTGACATTTATTGTATGCAGGTATTGGGGAGGACTGTCTGCTCTTCTCTTTTACCAAGTCATACCAGGTACGGTACCTACACCGACCTACTATCAACTACCTAACCTACTGATGCCATAGTGATGGGTAAAATAGTGGCAAGAGGCTTTGGCTTCGCCAGCTCATTGCGGCTTTGCAGTCGGTACTAGTATTTTTACTTCCAGTAGAAGCTGTTGATCACACAGAAACGCCATTATAGCAATAAGATATTTATACACGTTATCACTGCAGGAAAAACACCTTGGGGAAGTCGGACATTATTAGTATGAATATTATTTTGTATTAGCATCAATAATATGCGATTATCATTAATTTTGTTATTAAAAGCGTCTTTGGAAAAATGCCACGATAAATCTTCTTTGGAAAAACGCCACGATAAAGCTAATTTAACATTTATATACACCTCAACGTTCAACCCCATTGACGGCAATGGCGGGGAAACTCGCCCGGGGGGAGAAAACCCCCTTGGGGAGCGGGGCAAATGAATGTGCTACAACCTTCATTGTGCAACCCTTCGTCATCCTGTCAGGTTTAGTTGAGATTGGTCTTGGATAAGTAACGACAGAATGTGTTGGCGTCAAAAATTCATCAGATCAGACACGAAATGGCGTATTTAGTGTGATTCCATGTGAACTTTGCACTGAAACCAGAATTGATCCCACTTTAGACTTGAGAAGACACCTCCATAAAGTATTGATTATGTGTAGATCAGAAAACAGTAACTTTAACTGTTGATTACACTGTCATGTACCACACAGGTCGAGGTTCTTTCACAACGCTTGATCATGCAAGATGATCAATTCGATGAGATCACCGTGAAAAACAACGAACTTTCGGCGGATCTCACGAAAGTTTCCAGCACCTTGTCGGAAGTGGAACTTCAGCTCGAGGAGCAGCAACAACAACATGAGGAGCAGCAACAGAAGAACGTTGAGAGCTGCCAACAGGTAAAGAACCGTTATCCAACATGTTGGATTACAGATGGCCAAGGTGGTGAACATCATGCTCACCTGCACATGTTCTGATGAGTTTTAACACCTTGTAGGATTCATGCTGCTCATGAGACTTTCACAAGTGGAAGACTGTTGATTGAAAGTAGAACAGAAAACAAACTTTCCTGTCAATGACACCGTCATGTTTCTGTCGCACAGGTCGACCTGCTACCTGAGCTGTTGAAAGCAAATGAGCATAAACACCATGGGCTCGCTGTCCAATTTGAAGGACTTTCAGGGCATCAATCACACCTGAGCAGCAGGTTTGCTGCATTGGAACAGCAGCAGCAAGAACAGCGAGAGAGGCAGGAGCACCAGGATGTTGATTACCATCAACAGGTGAGCAACCGTTATCAAACAATGTGGGACTTGCTCTGCAATGTGTAACTGGTGAACACAAAAGAGCAGATACCAAAGAGTTGAAGATAATGTTTCCCTTGATGTGTCTTATGTGTTTTAATCACTTGCAGGTGACGCAGCTGGAGACGGATTTGGAGGATCGAGACAACCGCTGGAGAGACGTGGCCGTTAAAAACCACAACGCCATGAAAGCGATGTACGAGCTGTTCAAGTGGATGGAGGAATTGAAAGAGAAGGAACAGGTGTGCCGAAAGAACCAGCAGCAGGTGTATCGATCACAGCCAAATAAGGTACCGCAGCACAATCTCAAGAAGCCAACACAAATACTACAGTTAACCCATGAAGTGCTCCATTTACTGCTCGTTCGGCCATAAATGCTTTTTGTTAACGGCTTTTCTCCACCAATTAGAAGCAAGATTTCCATAAGTTACCTGGGAATTACACATTGTAAGAAAAGTCATGATTCGTTCTTTTGGTTGACGTCAGTTTAAACTCATTTACTGGAGGATAGTGGCCCAACGCTCTTTATGGGTTGACAATGCTTATGGGTTGACAGTGTTTATGATAACAGTTTATGGGGTAACTTTAAAGGTTAAAAACAACATTGTTGGGCAGTCATCAAAACACGGAAACCAACTCGCATTTCTGAACATTCGAATCATTTTCCAATCTGGTTTTACTTTGGAACACGATATTTACTGGTGAAGAACTCGTCCTCAGGTTCGGGTTAATTCCGTCGAAAATGGCGTATTTTAGTCTAACTTGTAATATCGACTTTCACCACCAGGAGGCGCGACACGATAAACATTTACATAGAGAGAATTGGTGTACACGTCCACCCTGAACCCTGGGGACTGAATTGTTTTTACCCTCTAAAACTTTCCTGTGCACACCCTTCATACAACCAAAAGTTTTCAACTCATTCTGTCCAGTGGTTCTGGAGTGCATGGATGTCAAACAAACACACAAACAAGTACAGATACATTCAAGTACACCGACCCAATGCCAAATAATTAAATATCCTACAGCGCGGCATGTCCGGGCGCCCATGGCGCCCGACAATACCGCAGTGCAGATCATAGAGACTGCATTGGGAGGGAGAGGTGTACGCTAATTGATTGATTAATTGTATAATTAAAATCAATAAAAGATTATCACAAAATATTTTCTTAATAAATTGGCTAATAGCATAACTAAACCACTAGTGCTTCATCCGAAGATGTTTCTTTTAGAAATGTAATTAAATATGTCATCAATAAAAAATTAAATAATTGATTGATTAATCAATAAATAATTAATCGATTAAATGATTAATCAATAAATCAAATATATCCTTGATAGCCACATCACTTGGTCGCTGTCATGTCCAAATATTAGCTACCCAGCTCAAAAGGTGCTTGAGATATTGTCCAAATGAGAAAGAAAATAAATAAATGATGAATAATGAAAATAAATAAATAATAATCATTAAAAAATTAAATTATCAATCATTTTGGTCACAGAACACATAAACCACGACCATTTCATCAGAATCTGTAACTGAAAAAAAAAAATTTGGGTCATTAATCGAATAATTAAATGATTAATCAATAAATCAAATATATCCTTGATAGCCACATCACTTGGTCACTCATGTCCAAATATTAGCTACCCAGCTCAAAAGGTGCCTGAGATATTGGCCAAATGAGAAAGAAAATAAATAAATGATTAATAATGAAAATAAATAAATAAAAATCATTAAAAAATTAAATTATCAATCATTTCGGTCACAGAACACATAAACCACCATCATTTCATCAGAATCTGTAACTGAAAAAATAAAAATTTTGGTCATTAATCGAATAATTAAATAATTAATCGATTAATTGATTAATTAATAAATCAAAAATAGCCTTTGCAGCCAAATCACTTGGTCACTCATGTCCAAATATTAGCTTCTGAGCTCAAAAGGTACCTGAGATATTGGCAAAATGAGAAAGAAAATAAATAAATGATTAATAATGAAAATAAATGAATAAAAATCATTAAAAAATTAAATTATTAATCAATTCGGTCATAGAACACATAAACCACCACCATTTCATCAGAATTTGTAACTTAAAAAAAAAAATTTTTGGTCATTAATCGAATAATTAAATAATTAATCGATTAATTGATTAATTGATTGACAAGAAAGAAAGACAAGTACAGATACATTCAAAGTACACCGCCCCCATGCCAAATAATTAAATATCCTACAGCGCGGCATTGCCGGGGCGCCTCTGGCGCCCGACAATACCGCAATGCACCTCATCGAGGCTGCATTGGGAGGGAGAGGTGTACGCTAATTGATTGATTAATTGTAGAATTAAAATCAATAAAAGATTATCACAAATTATTTTCTTAATCAATTGGCTAATAGCATAACTAAACCACTCGTGTTCATCCGAAGATGTATCTTTTAGAAATTTAATTAAATAAGTCATTAATAAAAAATTAAATAATTAATTGATTCACCAATAAATAATTAATCGATTAAATGATTAATCAATAAATCAAAAATATCCTTGATAGCCACATCACTTGGTCACTGTCATGTCCAAATATTAGCTTCCCAGCTCAAAAGGTGCCTGAGATATTGGCCAAATGAGAAAGAAAATAAATAAATGATTAATAATGAAAATAAATAAATAATAATCATTTAAAAATTGCACTATCAATCAATTCGGTCACAGAACACATAAACCACCACCATTTCATCAGAATCTGTAACTGGGAAGAAAAAAAAAATTTGTCATTAATCAAATAATTAATCCATTAATTGATTAATTGATTAATTAATAATTTATTAATCAATAAATCAAAAATATCCTTGATAGCCACATCACTTGGTCACTCATGTCCAAATATTAGCTTTTGAGCTCAAAAGGTGCCTGAGATATTGGCCAAATGAGAAAGAAGATAAATAAATGATTAATAATGAAAATAAATAAATAATAATCATAAAAAATTAAATTATAAATCAATTCGGTCAGAGAACAAATAAACCACCACCATTTCATCAGAATCTGTAACTTAAAAAAAAAATTTTTTTTTGTCATGAATCAAATAATTAAATAATTAAATAATTAATAAATTAATAAATAAATAATAATAATAAACAAATTAAATTATTAATCAATTCGGTCAGAGAACACATAAACCACCACCATTTCATCAGAATATGTAACTTATAAAAAAAAAAATTTTTAGTCATTAATCGAATAATTAAATAATTAATCGATTAATTGATTGATTAATTAATAAATCAAAAATAGCCTTTGCAGCCAAATCACCTGGTCATTGGCATGTCCAAATATCAGCTTCCTAACTCAAAAGGTGCCTGAGTTAATGGTCAGAAGAGAAAGGAAATTTAATTAATTAAATAAGTACTTAATTAATCGCTAATAATTAAATAACTCCTCAATTAATTGATTAATCAAAAAACAAAAAAATAATATTTTTGACAACGGACTTGCTCACTACTGTGCCGAAATTTCAGCTTCCTAGCTCAAAGGATGGCTGAGATATCGTCCGGACCAGTGTTTCCCAACCGTTTTCTGATCGAGTACCACTTGGAGGTCCCGTACCGTCGCCGCGTACCACCTGGTTTCAGAAAAACCCAATCCGCGTACCACCTGGTTCCAGAAAAACTCAATTCGATAAGATATCAGGCTTATTTCAATTTAATGCGAGGGCTGCATCTGTTTCTTCTCCACCAGCTGGTCGATGCGGGGCATAACTTTGCTCACAGCACATCGGAAATCATGAAATATATCAGAAATCAGAAATAAAAAAATTATCAGGCCAAATCATTTTTTTTAAAGGTTGTCGCGAACCACCTGGAAGGCCCTCGCGTACCACTAGTGGTACGTGTACCACAGGTTGGGAAACACTGGTCCGGACAAACAAACAAGAAAGAAAACAAGAAAACAACCAGAGTGAAAACCGAGTACTCCCTTTCAGCGTTCGTCACTGCCGAGCTCCCTTCGGTGCCCAGCAATGACGATTTGCAATGCCTGGAGATGGCATAGGAAAGGAGCGGTGTACAACAGAGTGAAAACTGAGTACTCCCTTTCAGCATGCGTCACTGCCGAGCCCCCTTCGGTGCCCGGCAATGACGATTTGCAATGCCTGGAAATGGCATAGGAAAGGTGCGGTGTTCAACAACCAAGAAAACAAACAACCAGAGTGAAAACTGAGTACTCCCTTTCAGCGTGCGTCACTGCCGAGCCCCCTTCGGTGCCCGGCAATGACGTTTTGCAATGCCTGGAGATGACATAAGAAAGGTGCGGTGTACAACAAACTATAACTGCACTCAGTAGAGACATACCTCCGCAAGGTGAACAGGTCACGTTTTGTATCCCAGAGTAGACCAGAAAATCACAATACAGAATCACATTTAATCAAAATCATCCGTCCACAACTTTTTGACAAATCCGGCTTTGTAGCATTTTTGGCCCAATCTCCCGATGGTGAAGAATCGCTTAAAAATTATAGTAGCCGTATCCGGAGCTTCACCAAAATCTAATAATTTCGTCCTGCTCACGTCTCTGACAAATTTCGTCCGCATCCATCCACAAATTTTTGAGATATCTTGTTCACAAACGGACAGACGGACAGACAAACTGACAAACGGACAGACAGACAGACAGACAGACAGACAGGGGTGAAAATATAATCTCCATCCACCTTTGGTGGCGGAGGTAACAAACACACAAACAGACAAACAAATAAACAAACAATCAAACAAACACACAAACAAACAAACACACAAACAGACAACAACACAAACAAACAGACAAACACAAACAAACAAACAAACACACAAACAAACACACAAATGGACAAACACACAAACAAACACACAAATGGACAAACACACAAACAAACACACAAACAAACACACTAACAAACAAACACACAAACAGACAAACACACAAACAAACACCAAACACAGAAATAAACACACAAACAGACAAACAAATAAACAAACAGACAAACACACAAACAAACACCAAACCACAAACAAACAAACACACAAACAAACACACAAACAAACACACAAACAAACACACAAACAAACAAACACACAAACAGACAAACACACAAACAGACAAACAAACACACAAACAGACAAACACACAAACAAACACACAAACAGACAAACACACAAACAAACACACAAACAAAGACTTCTCCAGTGATAAATTGGATGATTGCTATTATTATGATGATTATGATGATTATTATGATTATTATTATTAATATTATCATTTTTGGAGCAGGTGCGGTGTTCACTTTACAGTATTGTCAATTTCATGTTCTTCTGCTGCTGTTTTATTTGAAAAACTCTTCATTTGTTTCCACAGGGTGCTCGCGTTGTTAAGCACGTCGTCCCAAGTGGTCTGGACCTCAAAACTTCCAACAATACCTGGAGGTCCAGCAAGAAAACAGGGATCACAAGTTGTGATCAAGTGAGTTTGGTGTGTTCTATTTGAGAGGATGCTCATTTGTGTCGATTTCACGTTAAAACATCAAACTTTCCTTTCTTCTCTCATTTATTATGATTATTATTATGATTATTATTATTAATATTATCATTTTTGGAGCAGGTGCGGTGTCCACTTTACAGTATTGTCAATTTCATGTTCTTCTGCTGCTGTTTTATTTGAAAAACTCTTCATTTGTTTCCACAGGGTGCTCGCGTTGTTAAGTACGTCATCCCAAGTGGTCTGGACCTCAAAACTTCCAACAATGCCTGGAGGCCCAGCACGAAAACAGGGATCACAAGTTGTGATCAAGTGAGTTTGGTGTGTTCTATTTGAGAGGATGCTCATTTGTGTCGATTTCACGTTAAAACATCAAACTTTCCTTTCTTCTCTCATTTATTATTTTGACACCTCACCAATGACACCTCCTTTGTTTTATTCCCATTTCCTTCCCCAAGGATGTATGTCGACAGTTTCGAGTTCTCCTCAACAAAATGACACCGGAAAATTTTGGCCGCCTCATAAATCAGATGAAGAGGGTCAATATCACCAAAGAAGAAGATCTTGAGGACATTGTACAGCTTGTCCTGGACAAGGCGATAAAGGAATCCAAATTTTCTGAGGTGTACGCACACGTGTGTCACCACCTTGCAAAGGTGAGTTAAGTTAACCACTACCACAACTCATGAGAGGAAGAACACCATACCAACAGACATCATTTTCTGAAACTTGTGAAATATCTGCTCTGCGCCCCTCCTATCACCTCCTACCACCTCCTACTACCCCCTCCTACCACCACCCCATCCTACCCCCTCCTACCACCCCCTCCTAACACTTCCTCCTACCATCTCCTACCACCTACTCCTACCACCCCCTCTTACCATTGCCCTCCTACCATTTTCTCCGACCACCGCCTCCTACCACCTCCTACCACCCCCTCTTACCACCTCCTCCTCCCACCTCCAACCACCTCCTCCTACCACCCCCTCCTTCCCCACTCCCCTTTCACAAACTGATACACAGTGTGCATTACTCTCATTTCCTTGGTGATATTTCCTCCCAAACTTGTTTACCCTCCATTACAGGCCTCACTGCACTCCTTCCCTTCTTTTTTTCACTCCCTTTATTAATAGGCCTCACTGCACTCCTTCCCTTCTTTTTTTCACTTTTGATTTTCTCAATTTATCTCCCTTGACCCACACCTGTTTAGAAAGTATTTAATAAACAGGTACCCCCTTTTCTTCAACAACATCCACCATTCTTTGATGTTTTCATAGATTGAGGTACAAGGAAGAGATAAACCTGGAAAGGTCCTCAACTTCCACACGCTCCTCATTGAAAGCTGCAAGAATGAGTTGAGAATGGGGAATGATGCGAACTCCAGCTCGGATGATGACGCATCCAAAGAGAAAGGTCGACAGCGCGCGCTGGGCCACGTGGTCTTCATCGGGGAGCTTTTCAACGCACAGGTATTGGACGAATCATTTATCACCAACACAGGTAAGGGATTGCTCCAGGATGGGAATGAGCAATCTCTCGAGTGCTTCTGTCGTCTCATTGGAATTGCTGGAAAGGTCATCGACTCGACGCAAGCCAAAATGGTAATGAACCTTCACTTTGGAGTTTCCATAAACACCTTTACTCTTCAACTTCCCCTTTAAAATCATCCTTCTTGCTCGTCTTCGTTTTGCTCACCGAGCACCATGTTTTTCTGTCTTCACAGATGGATGAGTATTTCACTTTTTTGGACAAATTAATGAAGGAGCGGAAAATGGTGCCACGCATCCGTTTCATGCTCCAGGATCTGGTAGATCTTCGTATGGTAAGTCACACCTATCGTCCTCAGGTGTGCCAATTCACAATGAATACCTGTCTCAAGCCGTCTACCGTCCCGGTTCCTCGAGCTCGGTCATGCTGATCTTTAGACTCCCTGTCCTCTTTTCAGTGAATTCCCAGACGGTCTTCACTGTTTTGTTTTAAAATGTTTAAACTTCCTTCTTCCGCGTTGTTTACTCTCTTCTATTACAATTCACTCTTCTTCTTCTTTTCAAAAGGCTGTTTTCAAATCGCTCTTTTAAATCATTCCCTTTATAAAAGTTTAACCTCTTACAGTTTTTCCCTTCTCAAAACTCTAAACTCACCTTCATTCCACCCTTCCTCCAACGTTTTCAAATGTATCTGACTTGAAAATCCCGAGAACCCCAGTTTGTTTGCAGTTGATGTTCGTATTTCATTAATCGCTACTTTTGTACATCTTCAGTGCCAAACCCTTCCCTGTCTGTTCCCTCCTCTCCTGGTACTCGCCCCGATCCTACCAACCCTATCTCTTACCAGCATCCCACTCTATACCCCCATTCCATCACTACTTGCCCGCTACCACTCCCTTTCAAAACTCCCCCCACACCCCTTCCCTTCATTTCTCCCCCATAAACTCTCCCCTTTAAATACCCCCCCCCCCCCCCCACACCCCTTCCCTTCTAATCTCCCCCCTCAACCCTCCCCTTCAAATGTCATCACGCCAGCTGGTTGGGTGTGGGTTCCTCTCTCACAAGCCATGGCATCTCAGCAAAGGACTTCTGTGACACACTGGGACTGACACAATCTGTAAATTTCCCGACCCGGATCTCAGTCAATGGAGTATCTTCTCTTCTAGACTTGGTTATGACAAACTTCCCTGCAAATGTCTGCTGCTCTTCTTCTGCTCCAATCGGTTATTCTGATCATGTGCTTGTTAAAGTGAACATCTCTCTGGCCATTCTCAGAGAGCCTCCTCAGCGCCGACGAGTCTGGCATTTCACTCAGGCCGACTGGCACGGTCTGCAAGCAGCCATCAATCACCTGGACTGGTCTCCCATCTCTACTGCCTCTGACATCAATTCTTCCTGGGAATTCTTCCAAAGCAAACTGCTCTCTCTCATGCACAGATTTATCCCATCTCGTCTTCAGTTGTCTTACCCTTCCTCCCGTCCATGGTACACTGAGTCTTGTGTTGAGGCAGTTGCCCTGAAACAACTTGCCTTTGCCTCTTCGAAGGCTAATCCAACTGAAGGCAATCTCAGTTCCTTCCACCAAACTCGGAACAAGTGTGTGTCTACCCTCAGGAGTGCCAGGAAGCACTATCTCTCCACACTCAAGAATGAACTCTCAAACCTGTCTCCTTCCTCCAAATCCTGGTGGCGTCTGGTCAAATCCGTTTCTGGTGTTTGTTCCCCCTCCCTTACCTCAAATGGTGACACAGTTGACACCGCACGTGACAAAGTCAAATGCCTCAACTCTGTTTGCTTCAAAATCTTATGTCCCAAACCCATCTCTCTCTGTTCCCACCTTACCCAGTCATACCCAGCTGCTCCTGTGCTCTGTGTCCTTCTCTCCCGACAAGGTGGAGAAGTTTTTTCAAACCTCGACTCTGATTCTGCAACTGGACCAGACGACATCAGCCCACGGGTCCTAAGATCCTGCTCTGCCGCTCTATCTCACCCTCTCTCTATTCTCTTCACCCTCTCTCTATTCTCTTCACCCTCTCTTTTGCTCAAGGGCATCTGCCATCTGCTTGGAAATCAGCCAGCATTACCGCTTTACACAAAAAAGGTGCAAAAACAGATCCTTGCAACTACAGACCAATCAGCCTGCTCCCAATTATCAGCTCATGGAATCCAATATTGCTTCTGATATCAAATCCTTCCTCTTCACTAATGGCTTGATCTCTGATCATCAATTTGGATTCAGACCAGGTCACTCCACTCTGGACATGCTGCTTCTGCCGTCTCAGCAATGGATGGAGGTCCTCAATGCCAAACAGGAAATCAGAGCTGTCCCCCTTGACATATCACGTGCCTTCGATACGGTCTGGCACCCAGCTCTGCTCACCAATCTCCCATCCTATGGTATCCATGGAAACCTCCACTCATGGCTTGCGGACTTCCTCTCCGGTCATAGTCAACGTGTGGCCCTGAATGGGTTTTTCTCATCTCCCCTTCCTGTTCAGGCTGGAGATCCCCAAGGCAGTGTTCTGGGCCCTGTGCTTTTTCTGGTCTTCATCAATGATTTCTCCGACTCTCTTGAAAATCCTCTCTATTTCTTTGCTGATGACTCCACTCTCTGCCACTCCATTCCTCATCCCTCAGATCGGCAGTCTGCAGCCTCCTCACTCTCTGCAGACCTAGACAAAATCACAGACTGGGCAAACAAGTGGAACATGCCTTTCAATCCTGACAAATCTCACACTCTTACTATGTCTCTCCGAAAAGACCGACTGGACAACCCTCCCATCTACTTTCTCAACAATCCTCTCCAAGAAGTTCTGTCGCTCAAGCTCTTGGGTCTCACTATCTGCCATGATCTTTCTTGGGAAGACCACATTTCCAAGCTGGCCTCCAAAGCCAGTCGCCGACTGGGCATCCTCCATCGTGCGAAGTCCTTCCTTGGCACACCTGAGCTTCTCACCACATACAAGGCTTTCATCCGCAGCTCAATGGAATACTGTTCTCCCCTCTGAGCCGGTGCTCCTGCCTCACACCTAGCTCGGCTTCACGCTGTTGAAACGAAAGCTTTCAGCATCATTGGAATCTCCTGCGATGAAGTTAACTCCGAGGGCCTTTCACTTACTCACTGCAGGCAGGTTGGTGGTCTTTCTGTCTTCTACCGACTCCTCTCCGGCCTTGCTCCCACAGCTCTGTCTGTGCTCTGAACCCCAAATATTCCTACAGGTCGCACAAGATCTGCCTGCAACCCTCTTATAGTTAAACTGCCAAAATCTAGGCTCTCTGCTCACCTTCACTCTTTCATTCCTCTTTTCTCCCGCATCTGCAACAAACTCCTTCACTCTCTTCAATCCCACTTCTACCTCCAGGTCTTCAAAACAGCTGTTCACCACCATCTCTTGTGTTCCCACATCCAAAACATTGATCTTTTTCACCCCCGTTAATCCATGCCAAGCCCACCTCTTGAAATTCCGTTTTCTTTCCTGAAATCCCCTGTAGCGTCCATCTTGTTTATACCGTGTACCCCGCCACAGCCCTCTCCCTTCCACAGATCTCCCAATGTGCATGTTCTCTACTGTTGTGCTTCCCTCTCTCCCCCTCTTGTGTCCTGCTCCCTTTATTATATGTTTTTATACGAGTGTGTGTTGGCGCTTATACGAGCCTTGACTTTGTTTGAAAATAAAATAAATAACAAACCACCTGCATCCATAACCACAGGTATGCTCTTCCCTTCCTTAGCATAATTGGATTCCACGCCGAAAGGTCGAGCGACCAAACTACCTCCAAACGATACGTGAGGAAGCTCGTGCAGAACAGCGATGAAGGAGATCACACCACCACTGAAGTTACCATGTGCTGCTCTTTTATGACACAGCACATGGCACACACACACACACACATACACACACACACGTACACCGACACACATGCATACACATACACACACATATATATATATATATATATATATATATATATATATATATATATATATATATATGCACATTTTTTTTACACACACACACACATATACACACACACACACATATATACACATACACACCCACACACATCCCACATGTATATACATATTTAAAGTGTACGTGCCCTTCCCCTCTCCCTCCTCCTTCCCCCTGCGCCCCCACCTCCCCCGTCCCTCCCTCCTCCCTCCCCCACCCGGCAACGCCGTGTGCTTCTGCTCGTAACTAATAAAATTAAAACGAAGAAATATCTCTCTGTAATTTCCTGAAACTCGGTGAAATTCGATGAAATTCGCTCGGTGAATTCACTCTGTTTATCGGTGAAATTTTTCCTTTGGGCGGTGTATAATCGCTCCGAACGAAATATCAATCAGCAATTTCCCATCTGATAATTTATTTATTTTACATATGTGAATTACACGTCCATGCACACGTAAAATGGAGTTTGTTTTTGCACACGTGAACCTTTACTTCCGGATAATAATGCTGAATGAAATAAGAACGAAGATCCCAGAGTAGACCTTCCCGTCGTTTGATATGGACTCTTCTCTTCTCGGAAGTTCTTCTGCCTCTTCCGTTATCCAGCAGGAGAGGCGGTTAGAAGAGGAAGAGGCGGAAGAGAAGAGGTTATACTTACGCAGCAAAACTTGCAAGTGAAAACACAATCTGGATATTTGCATCAACTTGTGATGTCCTGTCATCTTTGTCTAATTATTCCATCATGAGCGCGAGTAATACATGTTTGGCCGCCATCTTGCTTCTCTTCTGCCTGTTCGGCGCAAAGCAATCTTCCGGAAGAGGCTTCTGTCTTCGGAAGAGACCAAATCGCACGCGCTTCAGAAAATCACAATACAGAATCACATTTAATCAAAATCATCAGTCCACAACTTTTTGAGATATCCTGCTATGTGTCGTTCTTGGCCCAATCTCCCGATGGTGAAGAATCACTTTAAAAATTCTAGGAGCCGAATCCGGATCTTGATGCAACATAGATTCAAACTATTGGGAACACAGCCTTAATTACACACATACTAATGAGATATCTATAGAGATCCTAAGGTGTGCTACGTGTTGCTCGTGGCCTAACTAGGGTGCGACCTTTGACCTTTACACCAAAAATGGGATTATGTACAGGGGATTATTTATAAGGGAATATTACAGATATTTACAAAGTGGAGGGTTCTAAAAACCACAACACTGCACCCTCATTACCTCCAGGGCCGTCCCGGCCCGAAAGAACTTTAACTTAGTGTGACACTCAGGTGTGGTAACCCTCTACTATTAACTTCACCCTGAGTGCGACATTTTTAAAACCATTAAGTATGTCCCGCTTGCTGTGTTGCATTCTATCTAACAGATTCATGCCCACAGGATAACCGAATCACGGAATTAATTTCAAAACTAAACATGGACGGTGGGGAGCATTATTTACAAAGACACTATTTGGTATTTACAAACGCGAACCCAGGACCTGTCTTTTGGGAAACAAAAAGAAGATGTTTTGAAAAGAAGAAAGCATACACTGCACTGCACCGATACCACCAGCACCAATAAGCACCATAGAACAAAAAGCACCAAAACACCAATATGCACAAAAAGCACCATCCGGTGCACAGTCATACATTGCAATAAACGAAGCCTTGCGACGTCTCCTCTGCTGGGCCGCTGGTTCTGGATGACTTCTGTGCTTGCTGTCTATTTGGTAATAATAAAAAAGGCACAAAACGCGTCCACTTTTTTAAAATTAGGGCCAGCAGGGGCCAACTAAAGGTGGTTCACCTGCTTGCCTTAGGTGCCACCTTTGCCATGGTCCGCAAGCAAGATCTCCCTGGCCACAACGGCCGGTCCCCAGCAGAGGTGCCAGGCCCCAAAATGTGGGGTCCATGAATGTGGTGCTCGGCCACAGACCTGTGGTCCATATGGTGGTGCACGGCCACAACAATGTGCGGTCCATAAGTGTGGTACCGGTCCAGGCAGGCAGCAGCGAGGGTGCGGGCACACAACTGCGACACCTGCACACTTTCCCCTCGGCACACAAAGACCACGGTCCATGAGTGGGGAAGGAAGACAAAGCAGGGTTAGCGGGGTGCAAGGGCGCAAGAGTACACGTTAACACAAGGTAATGCAGAGGTGAGGTGCGTTGGAGAGCGAGCGGAGAAAGATCGTCCCTAGCGTATGCTCCCCCCTGTCACCTAATCTACCCTTGCCCTTACCCCATATTTACACAATTTACAAATTCGTCGCTACGTCTTGTCTTCCCCATATGTCCCCTCTATACCAAATTCGTCATCAATCCCAATTTCTCATTAATCCCTTTATTCCGAATTTACCATCAATCCCTCATAAGGAGGAAGAGATGGAATAACAAGCACAATGTCACCCCCACGTCATGATGCGTCTTACATACCAGACATTTGCAAAAAACCGGTGGTGTTGAGTCCTATCACCCTGGTGAGTGGATGCAGATGGTGCGAAGAGACTTCAATCCTAACTATCTTCTAAATGACTTTAACACTTTTACTCTACCCGGGGTCTTTCCCTGCAAAACCATTGGCCATTTTACACTATGTGGTTCTAAAAACCGAACTCCCATTGACCAAACTGTGGTGCTCACCAATTTGGGGTCTCACTCCCCCGATTCTTCACCCTGTGCCCTCGCACAATTTCAAGGCTGGATCGTGTGGAGCTCCCAGCAGGTCCGCTCACCTGCACACCTCCGCCACTGCAGTTGTCTCCCGAGCTTACCTGCTCCTTACCCAAACCTACCTGGGGAAGGCCCTCTGGCTCCCTTACCCCACTACCGCCCTCTCTGGCGTCGGGCTACCTGGGTCCGTCCTCCGGATCGTCGGGCCCCATTGAACAACTCTACTGGCTCCCAGAGCCTACCTGCGGCCTCACCTGGCCGACAGACTAACAGTGGCGGAGTGCCCATTTAACCATACGTACTAACAGGCCACACGCCCAGCCGATTTCGTTCCACTAATGCACCCATCCAAGCAGTACTCTGCGACTCTCGCACCACAGATGCCAATATCAAAACAGAATTTACCTACTCCCTCTACCTAACTTTTAAACTACCCCACCCGTGTACTCGTGAAGGGGGGGTCCATCCTTCCCCATCCACTCCTTTCGCACCAACCACTCCACTCCACGTATTCCACACTACTCACTCCACACCATCCATTCCATACTCCATGTATTCCATACCATTTATTCCATGTAACCATTCTTCATTCACCGGTACTTTCACTTGCACACCTTGTGCCCACACACCTGGTGGCACTTGCACACCTGGTGGCACCTGCACACCTGGTGGCACTTGCACACCTGGTGGCACCTGCACACCTGGTGGCACTTGCACCCTCCTTCCCTCCAGGACCATTCACTCGATACAATACACTCAACTCAATGCACAATCCCACCTTTCACAATACTCTGCTCAATCACTTCCTACACACACACTGCATCATCTGATCTACCTGGTTTTCCCACTAACTTAGTGCTTGCCCTACTTAGTCCACTAACTTCCCGTCTTCCCTTATACTATTGCACATCCCACGTCGTTATCATCCAAACTAATCTACCTACGTCCCCTACTACAGGTATGATGTCGCTACTTAAATCTACAGTTACCTATGGTCATCTTTCTAAATCCCTATCATTATCCAAACCCTCCCTGGCTTTGTTTTCACTGCCCTACCCCATAAAACTATAGCTCCTCTGCCCCCGCATACGATGTGAGGGATGGTAAATCTACCATCCCTCTACACCATATACCATTTGCCATCAATTTCCCTATTACACTATCACTATCGCCATCACAGTCCATTCAACTTGAGCCACCCGGAACGTCAATACATCATTAAAGCTCGGCTTCACCAAGCCGAGCAATGGATACGGGTGGTTTGGTCTGCTGCAGGTTGGGTCCGTCCGGCATTTGGTTCAGGGGGGGAGGTTTGCTCGGGCCAAGGCTCCAAGCACCATCCCGGCACGGGGCCTTGCGCTCCCAAGCGCGATGGCCTAGCCTTGCCCGGGTGGAGCGCCGCCACCACAAGGGGGCGCCGTGCCGGCTCCTCCTCCTTCCTCTCGAACCGAGCCGCCCACTTTGCCTGGCAAAGCGCGGACTCGACCGTGCAGGGCGGGGCCCGGCCCGAATCGTGCACGACGCTCCGAACAGGAGCGACGCGACACCGATCCCCGCCGGTTCCCGCAGCACACACCACCCGTCACGGACCGAGGGCTCATGTCGGCTATCCGTCAGCCTAAACGCTGCCGCGGTCAACATCGATGCCCTACTCGCATGCTCACACCACTCGTTCCATTCTTTACTCATACATCCCATACACTCCGTCAATTCCACCACCGCACTCTCTGTTACACACCACTCGCTGTTTGCACACTCCATAACACACCTTGGCGCACACTCGTCGTTCGCACACCTCGCGTGCACTCACCCCCGTTACGTATTCCGTAACCACCACGGGCGTGCACTCTTCCGTTACATCCCCTGTAACACTCCCCATCATGCGCTCCACCACCAACTCAGGTGTGCCTCCTCGCACACGCTCAACCATTCCATGTGTGCAACCTCGCACCCGCTCCTCATCCATCTCACTCTCCGTATCAGTCGTCGTTCCACTTCCACACTCCGATGTGCATTCACTCTCGCACTCGGTATCACTCCCATACTCTGTCGTCATTCGCACACGCGCGTCGTTCACCTTCACACACCTTTTCCTCACACGCGCGCCATTGCCATTCACACAGCGCACCACGGCCCTTTTACGAGCGCCCGGGTTACGCCTGCATCCCAAGCGCGCGAAAATTATTTTTGCTCCAACCACAGCCCGACTCACCTGGGCGCTTCCTCTTCCTCCTCGCTCCAACACCTGCAAATCTTTATAAGGATTAAGCACGGCATCATGATGCGAGCACGGACTCTGTGCATTATCCATCTCTCCTTTCAATTCCTGGACTACCTCCGTCGTCTTTTCATTTTCAATTTCGACTATTTGTTCGATTGATTCGATTCTAATTTCTTTTTCTTTAATTTCAATGTCTTTTCCCTCGACGACCGCTGGCTCTATTAAAATTTTCTCTACTTCGGTGGTCGCCGGCTTCCCCATACCCCGGGTCACGATCTCTACCACGTGACTTTGCCTTGCTCAACGTCGCTTCTCCCGCGCTCCTGTCACGTACAAATGCGCTATTCCCGCTTCAAAGTCCTTCCCCAATGCTTTTATCTGGCCACCTATTCGGGTTCTAAACCCTTCAATTTGATTTCCTAATCCCCCAATCTGCTTCCTAGTCCCCCAAATTTGCTTCCTAATCCCCCCAATTTGCTTCCCAAATCATTTCTCATTCCCCCAATTTTGCTGTCTAACTTCCCAATTTGGCTTCCCACTTGCTCTTCAAGTTTATTACTCTGAGCATCCATTTCATTGTCCATCTGCTTACTACTCTTTGCCATCTCCAATTGTATGACCGCCTGTAGCTGCGCCATGAGGGCCTGCATGTCAAAGCAGCATGCAGCACACGGCCACTTCCCAGTTCTTTCCACCTCACCACATGCTTTACCACTTGCCATCACCTTCGTCTTTCCGATATTCACTGAAAAGTAGGGTTTGAAATCCTACGGTAAAGGCTAGCTAGTATGGAGGATAATAGAGAACAGTGGATCCAGGAAAAGGGCCGTGATCAAACGGTTCGGACAGGACGAGACACTAAACTCCCTTTCGGCACAACATTTAATAAAACAAGGCAAAGATGGCGGCAATCAACTCGCTCACACGAGCCATCAGCAAGAAGCCGGAAGTCTCCTCCCTTTCCGGTGCAAATTAAGAGAAAAAAGTAAGAATTACAGGCTCACACTACACCAACATGGCATCAACATATTGCAAGAAAACATTCCTAAGCAAAGCAGGAAACGTTCACGTATATCGTACGCATGACATCAGAGACTTTCTAACAGCCACCCCCAAATTTGTGGAATAAATTTGAAAAAAGGGAAAGTCTTTCAGTCCATTCACCCCTCACCCATCATCTTGAAGCTTCGACAGCCGGATCAATTTAGCAAGTGGTCGAACATAGTTCTTGCCACGAACTTGAACGCTGGCAGTTCGAGCACGGTCATCTGAGCCCGGAAAGGTCTCGTGAGGTTTCCCTCTACGGGCGATGAGGCGACGGACGGACATTAGGAAGGCATCAGCATCAAGGCCCTCCAGGAGGCCCAGATGTACGCTGCGGGTAGTGAGGCACTTGAGGATTATACCCCAGCGCTTCTCCGTTCATCTTCCAATTTTTATGGTGAAAGGACCGAAGCAGTCCACTCCAGTAGAGTAGAAGGCAGGCTTGTATAGTCGTAACCGAGCAGAAGGTAGATCAGCCATCCTTGGCACCTCTGGATTGGCACGCCATCTTCGGCACTCGTGGCGTTGATGTTGGTGTCGACGAATAGCCTCTCAACCACGCAGAATCCCGTACTTGCTACGTACTTCAGCAAGAATTCTCTCCGGACCACAGTGAAGCAGTTGGTCATCACATTCTTGAATGAGGAGCTTGGTTACTGGGTGAGGAGGATCTAAAACAAGAGGATGCACAGCATCTTGTGTAAGGACATCCGCATGGCGTAGTCTTCCTCCTACTCTGATGAGACCACGGGTAAGGTCATGTTCAGGTGAGAGAGATGCCAGTCGACCTCTGATGGGTAAATCCCTACCCGTGGCAAGTATCTGGACTTCGTCCGGAAAACTATTGTGCTGTGAGCGTTGAAGCAGAAGATTCTCTATCTCCCCATGCTGGTGAGCACTTAAGGTAAGATAGTCTTGATCGTAGGCCACCCCGTTGGGACACTGCTGTGCAGCCACAACCATAGTGTTCCAAGTTTTGTACTGTGAAGGGTCAGGGAAGGCCTGTATGTCCACTGACATGTTCCACAGAAGGTTGACTTCCGGAGCTCAGTCACATCACTTTGCTCTAGTACGCTGACCGGTCCTTGTAGTGACCAGCCCAGGTTGGTACAAACTGCTACTGGAGCACCGAGGGGGCCAAATCGCACAGGTTGCTTTGGTAAGATGAGGTGCGGATAGTCTGACCCGATCAATATTGTTGGTTGAGCCTTGTTAATCAAAGGGAGTGGTATCCCAGCTAGGTGGGGGTGCCGTTTTTGAAGATCGGCCACTGGGTACGGATACTCAGATAAGCGCAGCATTGTGGCAGTGAATGCTGCATCTATCCCATACCTCTGGTTCGGGTTCTCGACCGATGATATCTGAAGCTTGACAGAAGCCCCGGTACACTGCAACTTATCTTCTCGCACTGTCTTGAGCAGTAATGCTTCAGGTTTACCCACCAGGTTCAGCCGCTCTGTTATTGAATTCAAAAGCATAGTCCTTTCTCAACTATCGTCTAGAATGGCATAGGTCTCTCTGGACCCTTGTGGGCCACGAAGAAGCACCTTTACGACCTTTAACAGGACATCATGTGGACGGGAAGGCTCGTCAAGGTGCACTGCAGATGGTGCAGAGCCTGTCATGAGGACGGTATCGCTGGATCTCTGCGCTGCATCATGTAGGATGGTTAGGTGCAACTCGTTGCAAGCAATGCATGGCTTCCGAAGTGTACAGCGATCAGCTGGGTGTGACCTACCGCACCTCCAGCAACAGTCATGTTCCCTTATCCACTTAATAATATGGTCTGTGGAAAGCTTCTTGAATTCCGCACAGGAACCGAGGTAATGATCACTGGTGTCACAATGAGGTTAATAAGGCTTGGTCTTGGTTGTTGAAGAAACATTACGCAATGGCTGTGGCCTCGTGCCAGCTATTGGTGACTCAGAGTTGTGAAACACCGAGGCCTGTGATTCTTTCTTCTTGAAAGATGAAGAATGCTGTTCCTTTCTCTCTAATCCCTGGCCCTCACATTTGTAGAGGACAGCAGCTTGGTTCGCTATGCGTTTAGCTCGGGCCTTCGCCTGCAGCCAAGCTGCCAGATGGTGCAACGTGTAGGTCTGATTAGAATCTGCATTTAAAAGTCCTTGGTTAATGCAGTGCTCAATAAATCCATCACGATAGCTCGGAGGCAGTTTGCTAATTAGCCTGTCTACATGTGAGCCACATCGTAGTTCAGATCCATGCTCACCCTCGAGGGATTGTAACATACCCACAAGGGAGTGCACTGCGAGAGCAAATTCTTCAAAGGCCTCTGCATCTCCAGTCCTCACTGGTGCCATGTTCATGATGGCACCAATTTCGCTCTGTACGAGTTGCCTTGGCTGTCCATACTTGTCCCGCAGGGCCCGTAAGGCCACCGTGTATGGCTTTGGATCATGCACGTAGGCCTGAGAAAGTTTGTATGCACTTGGTAGCTTCAGGTGGGTTAAGAGTACTTGATATTTGTACTCCCCTGACAAGTAGGTGTGATTACTTATCAGGCGATCCAATGCAAGCTTGAGAAGGGCAAAGTCACTTTCTCTGCCACTGTGGAAATAAGGCAGACTCGGTTTTGGTACGCCATAGGATGAAGCTATTAGTAGGTCCATGAGGTTGGGTGTTGCAGGCGTCTCAGATGGGTGAACTGGATGCCCATGTGGTAAAGTCGAGGGTGGTAGATAGGGTGCATGATGACATGGTAACATGTTAGTATGAAAATTTGAAGCTTGGAATGGAGCTGTGGTTGCGGATGAATATACAGTTGGATGAGTTTGCTTCACCTTCTCTTTCGGTGATGGATTGTCATTGATGATTAATCGAGGAGTAGATGTGGATTGCAGGTCGGCAGTGATGGCAATTTCAGGCTCTGGCCGCAGTAGCGGCAGCTGCGTTGGCAATGGTTTGTTTGGTTGAACTGAGGGAGTACATGGCGCGCCACCACCGTGCAGAATCGTATGCTGGGCGGTAACGGTTGGACACCCGGTTGGAGAGGTAGGCGCTTCATCTCCTGCATTTAAGAACGACACTATCAACCGTGCTTCCTCCAGTTCCTATTCGGCCTTCCTCAGATGTCTTAGTAGGGGAGCCAAGGCCCTAAAATCCCAATGGAGGTGGGGATGGATGCTATACTTTGTTTGACTGTATTTTTTGGTAGATATATTCATTCCGCACAGATTCTAGGTTGTGTGCTCTGCGAAAACTCTTGCGAACTGAAATTATGGCCATAACTTTGAATTTTTGCATGCAACAATTTTTGTCAAAAAATTAGGGGTACGGGAAATACATTTGGGATTTAGATAGGGTCAGCTTTGACGAAAACACACATTTTAGGCATCAGTAGAAAGGTATTGGTCCAGGCTACAATTTGGAAGTAAAATTATTTTGATTACATCACCGATGACGTCCTCAGAGGTCAAAAGGTCACCGATTTGGAAGGGAAGTGAAAATTAAGGTATCTTGTCAATAGACTGCCCCATTTCATACATACCAATAAAGTTAGAATAACAAATATACTCTTTATATAAGAAGACTTATAGGCAAAGTTTTTAATATCATTAAAGTTTATAGATGATACATAGTTGTTATGTAAGCCCCTTACAACAGAAAGGGAAAATGTTGAAAAATGACCAAAATCGGGAAATTCTTAGAAACACATATATCCTTCATTTCTTCTCATTTTATGGTCTAACAGCATATATTCTAACTTTATCCAGCTTCATAATGTACTCAATAACTATTTTAAATCAGAAATAACACTGAACTATACCTTAGTAGTACAATTATTTTGATTACATAATCGATGACGTCATAAGAGCTCAAAAGGTCATCGATCGTAAATGTCCCTGGAAGTGAATATCTAGCTAGGCACCTCTTCCATTAGATAACTAAAATATTACTAAGAATGTAAACTCATAAACATTATTGATAGCAAGACAATCATCATTCAGTAAAATAGTCGTAATGTTAACCCCAAAGAGACATTTTTACGCGATCTTCAGAAGGTGGCAATGAACGTATAAGCACGATCTGGATTTGTAATTCTAGGCACTGGGTAGCAAGGAAGTCTAGACTAAAGTAACTTCTCTAGTTTTAATCATACCAAAAGCTATTTGTAGTTTCATGAATTCAGTATTCACTATCTGATGATAGATCACACTTTTGTGGATCACCACAACACAAGCAAGCAATGGTACATTTAACAGTTGCCTCCCTGCAAGGGCAACGCCGTTTGCATCTACCTTTCTGGCATTTGCAGGAAGTGTTTACTAATTTGGGTTTTGGGGGCTTTGTCATTCTGTTTGCAATTAGGATGCCATTTTCTACTTTCCTTCCAAATTTGATTGGATCTGGTAGGGTTGGTTGAGACTGGGATGCTCGTTTGCAAATGGCTAGCTGGTGTACGGTTCGCAGTAGGTGGAGATGGAATGCATCCTCTGTTGCTGGCAGAGAACGAATATCCGCTTTCCTTGTCATGAAGAGGTGGCAACGGAGTTCATTTAAGTTCCCAGAGAAATCTTTTTTTCCATACAGTGCAAAAAAGAATTTCTTGGCTGAAATGACAACATCTGTTGTGATATCTAAGGTGTCCCCAATGTTGGCATATTCTGCTAGGGGCCCAAGAGCGGGAGCACAGTCCAAAGCAATTTTAAGTGCGCGTTTTTTTCCAACGAAATAAGGGTAGCTGACAGTGTCACATCCTGTTATTATATATGCAGCCAAGAGTACTGCTGTTATGTCTACTGCTGGGTAGGAAGAGGAAAGATTAATCTGCTATTCTGTGGCATGGCAGGAGTACTTTGGTTCTCTCGATTGGACTGGAGCATGATGAGGTAGTTTTACATATCCACAGTTCATCTAATTCAGGCATGTGTGATACATGGTAGATGGCCATGATTACGACATCTGTATCATTGGCTACAATCACCACTCTGTTGCATTTATCTTCTCGCACGCAGTGGGAAATATGCGCAAATATCCTTGTGTCGGCCTCCTCATGGGGTTGACAAGTTAAATCGGACAATTCAGAGGCTGTATTTTTTGTTAACTGGATGGCCGGTCCAGGTGAAAATCCTCCAATGATGACTTGACACTGATCTGGGATATGTTGGGTGTTCTTTGACCAAGACTCTTGAAGGAAGTTCAGTAGCTTCTCCTTGTTCTCCATTTTAGAAATGAAGTTTTTCCACTGTGGTACAGACAGAGCAGAGTTGGGACAAAAGGTCTTGAGATTCTGTGTACCTTTTCGCCTGCGGTATCTTTCCTCATATTTCAGGCTACTTGATGGATTGATGTCATATTTGTCACCAATGACATGAATCACATCACAACCTACTGGTTTCATACTGAGAATCTTGTGAAGGTACTTTTGCTGTAGTTGATCAAAATCGGTGCATCCCATACCTTGACAACGTTGAATAAATGCCATCATATCAACTACCATGGCTGTCTTTTCTTGGGAAGGAGGCAGTTCATCCATCTCTTCCCAGTGAGAGCCCATTGTACTCTTCAAAGCCATAACATAATCTGCCTTATTGCCTTTTCTCATCCCGTATCCGGATGGGTGTCCTTCATCTGGGTCAAACAGTGAGCTAGGGTAGTTTGCCCATTCATGTGAAAAAGCTTCCATTTTTCCCGAGTCATTTAGATTTTGTGCAAAGCACAGACTTCTTATCACTGCACTTTCTTGCATTTGTAGTTGTTTAGTCTTCTGTGCGGGTGTTGTTTGTTTTTTTCCTTTTTCAATGAATGTTTTCAGGCGTATAGGCTCCACTTTGTGGCCATTGGCATTTTGTGCTACGTTGAGAGCTTTCAGTCCCCTCTCTTTTGCCTCCACTAGCTCGTTGCATGAAGCTAATTGGCCTGTTGAAATGTTTGTGAGGCCTGTAGTATTATATCTGAAGGGATTGATCATCTTCTCTTTGACTAGATGTTTAATTTTGGTGACCGTTTCCTTTTCTTTCTTCAACCTCTCTTCTCCTCCAGACAAGCTATCGTTCTTCAGATTCGCCATCATCTTAACTTGTTCTGATATTGATGTCATGCCCGGGAGTGCCTTCAGGTACTTGTGAATTGCAGCTGGCTGCTGTGATATGCCTGTGAAGAGCTTCGTTTTCGCGTCCTTATTATACGTCTGCTCCAGGGCCATATCTGTCCATACTCCGTTTAGCTTTCCTTCCTTCTGCCTGGCAACAAAGTTACCGTTCCTAAACTCGGCCTCAACTGTAGGCGGTAGCGTTTTCATAGCATCCAAGTAATGTGGAAGACATGATACATATTTGGTATGTCCAGCAGCCACTATATACGGCAGCATCTCTTCGGTAGATGCTAAATGAAGGTCCCAGTTGCCAGACCTCTCCGCGTGGATGTACTTCTTCAGGATGCTAATTAAATCGATATACATCAACCAAAGTTGGCTCGTTGGAGATTGACATGTCTTTATAAATTCGTCCAGCTTGCTCTTAACAGCCATTATACTCTCATGTGCGTCTTCACATGTTGAATGAAGATGTTCAATATCATAATTGTTTTTGCTGTTGTTTATTAATTCACATACCCTGTTGACGTGAACTGAAAGTAAGGACATATCATCAGTTTCGCATGACTCAGCCAAGATCCAGTCCTCGAAAGCTTCCCATAGAAGAGCGTAGATCGCATTCTCAGCCAAGGTGTGTGCCCGAAGCATCTGGTAGTAGTCTTTCCCATCCATAATCTGTTTGGAGGTCCCTGGTAAACACACACCTGATTCGACAAAAAGGTCTTCAAGCCCAGTGCATTTCATCAAATAACCGATGGCTCCAAGGAAATTCATGACGATGTGGAAGCCACCCATTCGTATGATAAGGTTTTGATATTTCTCTGGACGTTTTTTCTGCAATGCTAAAACAATCTCATAAATTGCCTGGTCACAAGTCAAAACACAAAATTCTTGGCCTAGATCTTTTGCAACAGACATGCAGTAATCGACAGACTCTTGGACCACATCTGGGCTTGTTGGGGACATAGGAAAGAATGGGCCATAGCCAATCACAGAGGCTTTCTGCGCAGTTTTGGTGAAAGTTTCGTTGAATTCCTTCCAGGACACTGGCTGCATTTCATGTGTAATATCCAGTAAGTTAGTAGAGCCAGTCTGACATAGCTTGAACAAGATATAATGGTTCTGTATTTCTTCAAATCGGTTCCTGTTATCTGGAATTCGTTTAACGCCACAAAGAGAGCGGCTTCTCTGTCGATCAGTAAGAGTGATCCCGCTTGACCGTGGTTGTAAAGGTTCTGGTTCTTTTACTGTCACTGTGCGAGATTTCTGCAGTGGGATGCCTGATTTAACATGTTGGGAATTGTTAGGATATTGATAAATTATGTGAGTGGTTCCATGAGTTGGAGTTCCATCAACAGTATTTTCTCTGAAATCTAGGTTGTCAATAGCAAATTGGGTAAAAACACTTTTGGCAATATTATATATATAAAAACAATAACCACCTTTAGAGGCCATTTTTCCCCGCAAAGCAGGGGTTGGCCTTTTTCAGGGACCGTGGTTGTTGTTGTTTTTGGGGTCCCCTTTTTGAAGCAATGTTTTACGGCCGGATGCCCTTCCTGACGCCAACCCTTTTTGCCGCCTTTTTACGACACACAGGGAATTACCAGTGAACTGGTACTCAATTAGCCGACCTCGGAAGGATGACAGGCTGAGTCAACCCCCTGGCGTTAATTCAGCGATCGACCGGGATTCGAACCCAGGATCCTAGGATCCTAAGCCGACACCCTAGCCGCTCGCCCAAGACCAACACCAATATTATGAGGGATGAAATAGCCTCGCCTCTCTTCCTGGTCATCGGGTTCAGCCGCCATAGTTGCTATATATCTCTGGGCATCCGTATAACTAATAGTTGCCAAATCTATTTAGTAATGTAACTGTGTCTTTGCTCCGTGTCTGTTTTATTATATGTATAGCAGTACCTACATGTTTCAGAGTTTTTACATTGGAAATGGCAGCACATATATCCTGAGTTAGGTTAAGAACATTTTCATGCTGTTTCTTTTCTTGTACAACACGCCCTTCAGACCCTATTTCTTCATCTGCTCCTGTTATCATCCATGCAATGTGGTTGTAAAGATCAGTTGGGACACATTTCTCAGCAGACTCATAAGAGATGGCCATGTTAGTTTGTTGAACATTCATTTGTTCTGATGACATACTTGATTGCATCTTATCCTTAATACTGATATATTTCACTTGACTACGAATAGCTTTCGCGGTATGGATGATTCTTTCATTGACACACAGTATTGACCTACACCTACCTGTTCAGACTCTGTGGTAACTTTTTCATTTTCAGTGCCAAGCTCGATGTAATCAAAATCTTTTAACTGACTCTTTACCTTTTTAACTTCTGCAAGTACTTTTGCCAAATTTAGCTCAGAGGAGCATAAAAGATTGGAAGCTCCAACCTGTGGAACAATAATTACCCTGTCGCCATAATGGTTTTGAAACTGCCTAGACAAGAGCCGCATATCACTACCAACTGACATTGCATTTTCAACATTATTATCAAGTAACCAACTTCTTAGCATATCACGCAAACGAGAAACTGAATAAACACAACCATCGTTGAACAATTTCGGTTCAATCTTAGAAATTACCCATAGAAATCCTTCTTCGTATGACGTTAACCCCTTATCAGTATTTTTTGCTATAACACGTTTCGTTAAGAAGTTCTCTAAGCACAGTTTATGATACCTGAAATCACTAGCAATCATATCATCACCACTTCCCTGCAATAAATGCAACATTGTTTCGTCATGTAGTTCTTTCGCTTTGTTCCATATCGATTGCTGTCGATCCTCAGTGGCAACAAGACAAAGTTTTCTATCACCTTTTCTGTCTCTCTCTTTACCACAAACAAAACATGTCGTTTTTAAATCGAATTTCGAAACAATCTTTAAGCGAGTTGATAAGCCAACAGGTGCTTCACTTGAATCGATCTCTGCTTGCAACTTCACCCTTTTCTGTTCTCCGGTTTTCTTGTTGACATATGCACTGCGGCAGTCAGCGTGAACCTTGGGATTTCTGTGCAAGAATGAGTCCTTATTTTTGGCATCGTCTATGAGACGGCATGCGACACTATCACCCCGTTGCGTTACAGCTTGCAATAATGATGCATAACCTCTACTTGTGATTTTCTGAAGGGGAGATGATATCTTCTTCTGGCAGATTAGACAGGAGTCGTAATCTGTCTCATGAGGAGTCTTCCTTTTCTGACCAACTTGAATCGATGAGTCCCCCAGAGGTTCCATAATTGTTGTGGCAACAAACCTGTAACATGAATAACACATCATGAGTACCGATGAGTAAAATAACAAAAAACATTATAATGTAAAATTATGCAGGATACATCTTTTTCTAGCAATTTCCACAAATTTGGCTCGAACAATACAAGGGGTCAACATAATGACTATATTACTTTTGATGAATATCTCGCTATCAAAAACTGTTTGTGAGTTCACTTTCTTCAGTAATATGTTTATTTTAGTTCTCATGGTTTATGTGATATAAGACGTCTTATTGAAGAGGTACCTAGATTTTCACATTTGTCCCATTAGGAGTCTTTCTTTTCTGACCAACTTGAATCGATGAGTCCCCTATAGATGTTCCAAGATGGGTGTAGCAACAAGCCTGAAATAAAAATGAATGACACATTATTCGATATATGAATAACATAAAAACAGATTTTCACTTCCCTTTTAGATCAATGAGCTTTTGAGCTCTGGTGACGTCTTCGATGATGTAATAAAATTAATTTTACTACCCAAAGTGTTAATATCTGATATAAAATTGTTATGGAATGCATTATGAAGCTAGATCAAGATAGAATCTATGCTGCTACACCATAAAATGAAAATAATGAATGCTATCTGTATTTCTCAAGAATTTCCCAATTTTGGTGATTTTTCCAAAAATTACCGTTCCGTTGAAATGGGTTTACATAACAAATACGCATCTTTTGTAAACTTTATTTATATTAAAAACTTTGCCTATATGTCTTCTTATATAAAGAGTATATTTGTTATTCTAACTTTATTGGTATGTCTGAAATGGGGCAATCTATTGACGAGATACCTTAATTTTCACTTCCCTTCCAAATCGGTGACCTTTTGACCTCTGATGACGTCATCGGTGATGTAATCAAAATAATTTTACTACCAAATTGTAGCATGGGCCAATACCTTTCTATTAATGCCTAACATGTGTGTTTTCGTCAAAGCTGACCCTATCTAAATCCCAAATGTATTTCCCCTACCCCTAATTTTTTGACAAAAATTGTTGCATGCAAAAATTCATAGTTATGGCCATAATTTCAGTTCGCAAGAGTTTTCGCAGAGCACACAACCTAGAATCTGTGCGGAATGAATATATCTACCAGAAAATCCATTCAAAGAAAGTATAGCATCCATCCCCACCTCCAACCGTTATTTTGCACGATAGCTCACTCTGGCTCCCCTACTATCTGTCTTGTTAGCTGGACGGACAAGGTCTTGCGTTCCCTCAGTGCCTGGCCCTCCATCTCCTGAGCCTGGCGCTCCATCTCCTGAGCCTGGCGCTCCATCTCCTGAGCCTGAAGGACTTCATCCTGCAGCTGCTGTCCACGTTTCTCAGCTCTCTCATCCTCCCCAACTTGACATGTCAGTTCCTCCAGTTCATACTGTTTTCGTTTTTCCATTAGAATAGCTGATTGTACACCACTGAGTTGGGATGTAATGGATGTACGGCTGTAGCTGGAACAATAGCTGCGTCGTGAGCTATGTGCACTGCATAGTGAGGCAGTCTTTGGTCGGTGGCTTCCTGACGAATGTCGTCGGGAAGAAGAACTCGGCCCACACTCCTGATTAAGGGAAGAACCACTCGTGTTTGAAGGTACGTAGTTAAGAACACAGTCTTTCAAACGTTCAGGGATACGTATATTCCTTTCGGGTCGGGAAGACGCCGTTAATTCATTGCCAACTGATGATGGCCGGATCCGGTAATTCGGTGGCTGATACAGGCTGACGGCGGCCACCGAAACAGAGACAAATGGATTCGTGCCATGAGTCGTTAAAAGACTAACCGGGATAATGTCGCTGGTATTGTCTGCTGTTTGAGTACACTCCGCAGTCAGGGTAGCGGCGACATTCTCGTCCATGATTTCCTTGTCCAGCTGTTCGTTATCCGGCTCAAAGGACCATGAAAAGTAGGGTCTGAAATCCTACGGTAAAGGCTATCTAGTACGGAGGATAATAGAGAACAGTGGATCCAGGAAAAGGGCCGTGATCAAACGGTTCGGACAGGACGAGACACTAAACTCCCTTTCGGCACAACATTTAATAAAACAAGGCAAAGATAGCGGCAATCAACTCGCTCACATGAGCCATCAGCAAGAAGCCGGAAGTCTCCTCCCTTTCCGGTGCAAATTAAGAGAAAAAAGTAAGAATTACAGGCTCGCACTACACCAACATGGCATCAACATATTGCAAGAAAACATTCATAAGCAAAGCAGGAAACGTTCACGTATATCGTACGCATAACATCAGAGACTTTCTAACATTCACCTTCAGACCTTTTGTCTCCATACATTCCTTCCACTTGTTCATCTTCTGCTTCAGTCCATCCATACTTTCTGCAATCAACACCAGATCATCTGCATACAACAATTCCCACAGTAAACCCTCCTTTACGTTCCGAGCCAGCACCTCCATCACAGATACAAATAGTAGTGGACTTAGTACCGACCCCTGATGCACTCCCACCTTCACCTCAAACTCACCACTGTTCCCGTCCTTCGTCCTTCCCAGTCCACGTGAACCATTTTGAAAGAATTGCATCGCATGGAGGAAACAACAGCCAAAGAGGACAGCGACCCAGAATATGAGCACGGGGCTAATGCCGTGTTAATTCATAGTCGGGGTTAAGGATACTTTCCTCTGTTCGCAATACCCTCTGTGGCTATCCCTAACACTTATAACATCAGCCGGGCAAGCTATTCACGCTCCAATGGACAGGATAGCAAAAAGACCTGCCTAGAAGAGGCGGAGCTACAATGGTTTTATGGGCGGGTGGGTGGGGGGGAGGGCTTGGACAGGGTCGGCAGGCCACGTCCCCCCGCCCCTCCAGAGTGATGTGGCCCGATGAGGTGGGCGAAGTGTGAAGAAGAAGCTTCGAGATTCTGGCTTTGGCAGTGTGACTGAGGAGGCCCGTTGTCTCGGGTGTGCTGGTATGCTGCAGGATGTGGTCGTGCTTCCTTTCGCAAAGAACGAGATTTTTTTTTTATATCTCTCGTGAACGAGTGTGAAGTGGTGGACAGAGGAGAAAAGAACGAGGGCTGTGCTCCCTGATCGCCTCGATCCCGGGTGCCATCGGCTTTTGGTTTTGCCGCCACCTTTCTGGGCTTCCCACCTGTGTGGCTTCGGGCTCCAACAACTGCCGACTTAGCATGGGATCCATTTTGGGCCAGTTGAGTGCCGGAGTGTGAACTTTACTTTCTTACCTTACCCTGTGTGTGTTTTTGTGTCTGTGTGGAGGCTCCTCACCTTATCATTTTTACCTCGGCATTTATTTTCTTTATTTTCATTCCGTGCCTTATTTTATTGAAAATAATTATTGTTACATTTTTTGTTGTATTATTCTTGATTGGGTTTCAAAATAAACCCGTGCATTCGCGAGAATAAACGCTTCCTGGTTCTTCAGTCCCGCGGGTCAATAACCGCCAAAATTGTAAATCACCTCGGGAGTTAAAGCTGGTTCGGCTCATCCATCCAAGGCTTGATGGTAACCCAGCTGTGGACAGGACAGTATTTTTCGTGGTAATGAGTGTGGAAATATTGGTACGAACATGGTTTAAAAGACCGCTCAAGGGAACCCCCGAAAAGTTTGATGACAGGTTGTCTCTTGTTCCAACCAAACCAAAACAGACTTGTTCCACACAAGATTTGTTTTAAATTATAACTGTAACTTGAAAAAAGTCTTATAAATTGTTATAAATTGTTCTAAAGCACGTAATGTCATACAGTGTATGTGAAGAAATATTAACAAACGTTTTATCAAAAAATATGAAACAACTGAAGTTCTCCGTCTCTGTTATGATTAGCACATGAAGTGGTTAAAGGCAACAACAAACTTTTACTTTGACATGTACATATGTGCAACGATTTTACTATAATGTGAGAACCCTAAGCGACATTTTCCCGACCTATTTCCCGAAGAAATGCTCCTACACATCACACGGTCCATGCTATTCCTAACTCAAACCTACCTTACTTACCTCCATAAACATAACAATGAAGCGCGGTGCCACACGCGCTACTTGCTACCAAGGAGGAAGCGGACAACGCGGTAGGTTTTAAGGGTCTTTATTCCAACGGGTTCACTGTAGCACTGGCGCGCTCCGGGCTGCGCGCCCGGTGTATATCCTGAGGCCACGCCTACCCCTGGGGTGTGGCCGCCGCCCACTTGGTGCGCGGAATAATGTCACCACGCCAGTGAGCTTTCGTGTCCGCCACACGCGCCCCCCCAGAATTCCCGCGCACCTGGAGGGCCAGTTTGCGGGGCAAACGGATGACCCGGCCGAAGCGCCCTCTGGCGACCGGCGGCGTCCGAGGTGCAGGGATGCCAGCTGGGATGCCCACGGCTGTACCCGGGATGGGTGCCGGACCGGGGGGCGGCGTGCCGGCGGTGCTGGGCGGTGCCGGGGGTCCGCCCAAAGGGGGGCGGCCCCGACGCGGGGGCCGAGCCACCGGCGGTGGGTGGTCCACGTCGAGGTGGGCCGGCTTGAGGCGATCCACCGAGACGCGGTCGGGAGTACCGCCGATGTCCAAGGTGAAGTGTTTCACCCCGGTCTCCAGCACGCGGAAAGGCCCGTCGTACGGGGGCCGCTGTGGCGTCCGGTGGGCGTCGTGCCAGATGAAGACATACTCCGCGGTACGAAGCTCCGGGGCGACGTGCGTGGGTGGGTGCCCGTGGTGCGCCGTCGGCTCCGGGGCGAACCTCCGGGCGGTCTCCTGCAGTGCGGAGTGCTCCTGCGCCGCGGACCATGGTGCCGTGGGGTCGGGGAGGAACTCGCCCGGCACCCGCCGCGGTTGTCCAAAGACCAACTCCGCCGCGGATGCGCGCAGGTCGTCCTTGGGCGCCGTCCGGAGGCCCAGGAGGACCCAGGGGAGCCTGTCGACCCAGCCGCCATCGCGGAGGGTGGCCCGGAGCGTGGCCTTCAACGAGCGGTGGAACTGCTCGCACAGGCCGTTGGCCTGGGGGTGGTAGGCCGTGGTTCGGTGCAGCTGGACCCCGAGCCCCTGCGCGACTGCGGCCCAGAGCTCCGAGGTGAACTGGGGGCCGCGGTTGGACGAGATGTCCGAGGGGGCGTCGAACCGGGCGACCCAGGTGGCGATGAACGCCTGTGCGACGTCCGCCGCCGTCGTCGCCGCCAAAGGCACAGCCTCCGGCCACCGGGTGGTGCGGTCCACCATGGTAAGGACGTGGGTGAAACCCCGCGAGGGGGGTAGAGGTCCCAACAGGTCCACGTGCACGTGGTCAAACCTACGTGCCGGCACCGCAAACGGAGCCAATGGGGCCTGGGTATGCCGGTGCACCTTTGCGCGCTGGCACGCGAGGCACGTCCTGGTCCAGCCGCTGACGGCCTTCCGGAGGCCATGCCAGACAAACTTGTCGGCGACCAACCTCTGGGAGGCCTTCGTGCCCGGGTGGGACAGGCCGTGGATGGCGTCAAAAACCTGGTGCTGCCAGCCCGCGGGCACAATGGGGCGAGGGAGACGTCACACAAGAGGGCCGTGCCCGCGCCGTCGAACGGCACCTCGGTGACGCGGAGGCCCGTGACGGCGGTCCGCAAGGCCTGGACACCGGGGTCGGGGGCCTGGTCCGCCGCCATCCGGGCGTAGTCGATGCCAAGGTGGACGGTGTGGGCGACGGACCGGGAAAGGCAATCCGCCACCGGGTTGTCCTTTCCCACGACATGCCGGATGTCCGTCGTATACTCGGACACGGCCGAGAGGTGACGCTGCTGCCGGGCCGACCACGGCTCGGTGACCTTGCCCATCGCGAAGATCAGCGGCTTGTGGTCGACGAAGGCAGTGAACGCACGGCCCTCGAGCAGATGGCGGAAGTGCCTGACCGCCAAGTGAAGCCCGAGCAACTCGCGGTCGAAGGTACTGTAACGGCGTTCGGGCGGGCGAAGCTGCCGGCTAAAGAACGCCAGCGGTTGCCAAGCTCCACGCACCCATTGCTCGTGCACCGCGCCCACCGCGTAGTCCGAGGCATCGGTGGTGAGGGCGATCGGTGCATCAGGCGCCGAGTGCGCGAGCATGGTGGCGTTAGCCAAGGCGAGCTTCGCGCCCGTGAACGCCGTGTCCATCTGCTCGGTCCAGGTAACGTCGCCTTTGCGCGGCTTACCTCGGAGAGCTTCGTGCAGGGGGCGCAGGAGCTGGGCAATACGGGGCAGGAACCGATGGTAAAAGTTCACCATGCCCAGGAACTCCTGCAGCCCTCTGATCGTGCGGGGGCGCGGAAACCCCTTCACCGCCTCCACCTTGGCCGGCAGGGGGACGGCTCCGTGCCTGGTGACACGTGCCCCAGAAAATCGATTATGGCGGTGCCGAACCGGCACTTTGCGGGGTTCACAATCAGGCCATGCTGGCCCAGGCGTTCGAAGAGCGTGCGGAGGTGGCGTAGGTGCTCTTCGCGGGACGCGCTGGCGACGAGGATATCGTCCAGGTAGACGTAGACAAAATCCAAGTCGCGTAGGACGCTGTCCATCAGTCGCTGGAACGCCTGAGCCGCATTCTTCAGACCGAAGGGCATGCGCAGGAACTCGAAGAGTCCGAATGGCGTGATGACCGCCGTCTTCGGGACGTCCTCCGGCCTGACGGGGACCTGATGGTAGCCGCGTATGAGGTCCACCTTCGAGAAGAAGGACATGCCCGCCAAACGGGCGGAAAAGTCCTGAATGTGGGGGACGGGGTAGCGGTCGGGAGTCGTGGCGTCATTGAGACGGCGATAGTCCCCGCACGGTCGCCATCCCCCGCCGGGCTTCGGCACGATGTGCAGCGGCGACGCCCAAGCGCTCTCTGAGCGCAGAACGATGCCGAGTCGCTCCAGGGTAGCGAACCCCGCTTTTGCCACCGCCAGCTTCGTCGGCTCGAGGCGGCGTGCCCGGGCGTAGACCGGTGGCCCGACGGTGGGGATGTGATGGGCCACCCCGTGCTTGACGGCCCCCGCCGAGAAGGTGGGCCACGTGAGGGCCGGGAAGCCGGCGAGGAGGCGGGTGAATGCGTCCGCTGCCGGAAGCGTACAGACCAACGTGGCCGGAACCGAACCGTTCGGCAAGCCGCTTGGCAAGCCGCTCGTTGAGCTGCTCGGCGAGCTGGGCAACCCACAAGCGAGCGAGCTGAACGTCTCGGCCTGGACAAGACGTCTGCGCTTGACGTCGACCAGGAGCCCATTAGCACACTGGAAGTCCGCGCCAAGCAGTGCCATGGGCACGTCGGCGGTGACGAACGTCCATCGGAAAACCTGCCCTCCGAACCGCAGAGAGAGGCAGCGTTTTCCGTACGTACGGATGGGCGTCCCGTTCGCGGCAAGCAGCGCGGGGCCCCCACCCGCGGCGTGCTTGTCTGACGTGCCGGCGGGAACGACACTCACCTGCGCTCCCGTGTCGCACAGGTAACGGCGCCCGGAGAAGGTGTCTGTTATGAACAGCAGGCTGCTCGAACGGCCGGCGCTCATCGGCACTATTGAGCGCCGGCCCGGGCGTTTCCCAACCTGTTGAAGGAGCATGGCGGATGACACTGCCGAGCTTCGTGGCCGAACTTGGCGTGGAACCAGCACCAGGTGGTGGAGCTGGAGGAGCGCTGCTGGCTCTGCCAGGCTGGTGGAGTTGGCGGGTTTCCCCACGGTGGCGGTTTTCGCCGCGGCGGTGGGCGGGGCGTGGCGGCGGTCACGAGGTGCGTATCAGCATGCTGCGTACGCTGTATAAGCTGATGCTGTGGATCAGCAGCATCAGCAGCATTAGCAGCATCAGCCACGAGGGCCGTGACGGCCACGCCGACTCTCGCCCGCGTGTCCGAAGCGGCGAAGTACTTGTCCGCCTCGGCTGCCAATGCTCGGGGTTCCGTTAGCCCGGTCACGGCCAACGCGAGGCGAACCTGCGCTGGAAGTTGGCGACGGAAAAGCGCCCGGAATCGAGAACCGGGGGCTTCGTCGCCCAACAGTGACAGCATATGGTCCATTCGGACCGACGGGCGCGTGTCACCGAGCTCGAGGAGATCCAGGAGGCGGTCGGCCCGTGCGTCGTCCGTGAGGCCGAACGTGGCTAGGAGTAGCCGCTTGAGTGCCTCGTACTTGTGGCCGTCCGGTGGGTGGCGAAGGACGGACACAACTGGAGCGGCTGTGCCGGGCCCGAGGGAGGCGACAACGTGGCAATAGCGCGTGTCATCGCCGGTGAGGCGTCGAAGCTGAAATTGGGCTTCGGCCTGGACGAACCAGACTTCGGCCTGAGCCTCCCAAAATTCGGGAAGTTTGATGAAGTTGGCCATGGCAATGGCGTCGCGTGTGGAAGGATCGCTCCGGCAGATCCAACGTCGAGGGGGTCACCAGTAAAGCGCGGCGTTACGTGCGCTGCTTGCGAGCAAGGAGGAAGCGGACAAGCGGTAACTTATAAGCGTCTTTATTTCAGGAGCTCACTGTAACACTGGCGCGCTCCGGGCTGCGCGCCCGGTGTATCTCATGAGGCCACGCCTACCCCTCGGGCGTGGCCACCGCCCACTTGGTGCGCGGAATGATGTCACCACGCCAGTGGGCTTTTGTGTCCGCCACAGTGGGATGATTGCCCTTGGGATAAGGAAGAATTGATCATTCGTTTTTGGTGAAGCTCAGGATATTATTCCGGATCAAGGAATTTTTTTCGGGAATTTTTTTGGGAAAGATTTTTTTCTGTTTTACTGCATTAAATCTTTTATTCTTATTCTTCAATGATGTTTTTCTCCTCCAATTCCGAGATATATCAAAATAAATTCTCTGACAGTTCGGGCCTACTTTCTTTTTCATTTATTGTTTTGGGGAGAAGGGATGTTAAACAAAACGTATTATTCCAACTAAACCCACGGCGGGAGTATGCGCTCTACTTAGTGGCGTTCTAGTTCCCATTATAATTATTGTGGTATCGTGTTATTCCGTCATTTTTCAAATATTGTCACCATGGTTACCAGTCATTTCAGAGCCGGTCAATCCCTTGGCCTATGTAATTAACATCTTCAGAACTGTCTATATTTTTGCGGCCCTGGGTTTCGTGGCTCCTAAGAGGGGTAGCATCAGTTGACCTCAAATTTACAGGGCCTGAGGCTACCGCGCATGAACTTCTTGTGCCGCAGCAGGTCGATAAATCAACCGTGGATACCAACCAGTCAATCAGTGCTTCAGTGTCCGCTGTCTAATACCGTTTAACTACTTTTGTTGTGCTTTTGTGCTTCCCTCTCTTCCCCATCTTGTCTCCTGCTCGCTTTATTATATGTTTTATGTGTCTGTTTTTTATTATTAATGTTAGCTCTTACACGAGCTCGATCTTATATACAATTTTTTAAATAAAAACAAAAGTAACACAGGGCACACTATATTAATTATTATGCATAGGGACTGTGTGGCCACCCTGTACAGGTGCAGGTGAGGTGCGTGTAATGCGGATGATGCAAGAGGACGCGCGAAATTGTGTGTGTGTTTAAGAAAGAACGATAAAAATAAAAGAAAGCTGAGAGAAGAAAGTGTCAGAGTAAACTCAAGAACCAATAAAGAAAATAAATTTTCAACCTTTAAAAATCGTGTGAGTAAATTCTGATTTTTTGTTCTTATTGTACAAATTATTCACCTGTACAAATGAGCTGTGGACACTAATGAGGCGTGAATGGCGATTTGCTTAGTTTCCCGGCATGCCACACGATCCTTTTTCCCGCCTCCTCTCTCGGGTATATCGTTGGCCGCAATTATATGTCCGGATTTGTGGACGGTGGCTTGCAAACCGAGCCTCAAGGTCGGTGTACGGTGGCGTTTTTTAAAAAATTACAATAAATACACGGTGTAGGGAGGTGAAATTCGCTGAACGTGACGTGCAAAGTGTGCAGAGTAAACTGATTCTTCATTTACGTCTGTGGGATGTCAATCCAAAACACCAAAAAGACCCTTATAGATCCTGAGGGTGCAGTGGATCTCAAAGACCAAAATTACCCAAAGACCCATATGACCGAAAATACACGAGGACCCCAAAGATCCAGAGGACCCAAAATACTTCACTGTTTCTCAGCTGTCCCATTGGAATTCCTGCAATTTGGCATGAATGCAGACGTTTCTCATCACCTCAAACATGTTTTTAATAAAGCTTGCTCGTGTTCAGCTTCTAAATCATTTGGTGAATGATGGCTGTTTGCTTTGACCTTCCGATGGGAAGAGATGGTAAAGCTACTGTGATCTCAATGCAAATTTGATGGATTGTGCTCCCAAACCAACAGAAATCTCTTCCATTGAACTTCAAGTGTTGACCACAGCAGAGGAACGAAATCTGCACAATTCATTTGTGGGTTTTGCAGTAGCTTAATAGGATTTGTGTTTACCCAATAACCATTGGAGCACATGACATTGTGGGCGTGCGTTCCCACAGTCCGGGCTTTTTGCGCTTTGTGAATGTGCTTTGCAAGATGGCCCCGCACGAACGCGAGGCCTTGCTGCAGTTCATGACAAGTTGTTCATCGCTACCTCCTGGTGGCATGTCGAACCTACATCCCCGTCTCACGATTGTCAGAAAGGTGAGTGAAGTGCAAAGTGCAGAGTATTCCAATAAGAACCCCTCCTATCGTGCGTGGCAATGACATGTGCTTGTCTGTGTTGTTATTGCATAGTCTTATTAAAAGTTTTTTTACTGCGTAGCCCATCGGGCAAAGCCGTCGAGAACAGTGTTTGTCTGTCCGTATGTATGTATGTATGAATGTATGCCCCCTCAAACGTACACCAATCAGAGTTGAGGATCTGGTCACGTGACAGGGGTGATGTGATGTCATTTCGGCGGTGCGATCGCTGACTCCACACACCGCCATTTTGATTCCTATGCCGTTTGATTCCTATGGTGCATCCTGATTCAGAAAGTGGATGGGAGGGTTGTCCAGTCGGTCTTTTCGGAGAGACATCGTAAGAGTGTGAGCTTTGTCAGGATTGAAAGACATGATCCACTTGTTTGCCCAGTCTGCGATTTTGTCTAGGTCTGCAGAGAGTGAGGAGGCTGCAGACTGCCGATCTGAGGGATGAGGAATGGAGCGGCAGAGAGTGGAGTCATCAGCAAAGAGATAGAGAGGATTTCCAAGAGAGTCGGAGAGATCATTGATGAAGACCAGAAAAAGCACAGGGCCCAGAACACTGCCTTGGGGAACTCCAGCCTGAACAGGAAGAGGAGATGAGAGAAACCCATTCAGGGCCACGCGTTGACTACGACTAGAGAGGAAGTCCGCCAGCCATGCATGGAGATTTCCACAGATACCAAAGGAGGAGAGTTTGGTGAGCAGAGCGGGGTGCCAGACCGTATCGAAGGCACATGATATGTCGAAGGAGACAGCTCTAATTTCCTGTTTGGCATTGAGGACCTCCATCCATTGTTGAGACAGCAGAAGCAGCATGTCCAGAGTAGAGTGACCTGGTCAGAAACCAAATTGATGATCAGAGATCAAGCCATTGGAGAAGAGGAAAGATTTCATATTCGAAGCAATGATGGATTCCATGACTTTGCTGATAATTTGGGAGAAGGCTGATTGGTCTGTAGTTGCTAGGATCTGTTTTTGCACCTTTTTCTGTAAAGCGGAAGAACAGGATTTTAGGACCCGTGGGCTGATGCCGTCAGGTCCAGTTGCAGAATCAGAGTCGAGGGTTGACAGAAACTTTTTCACCTTGTCAGGAGGAAAGGACACAGAGTCCAGGAGCAGCTGGGTATGACTGGGTACGGTGGGTACAGAGAGGGATGGGTTTGGGACACAAGATTTAGAGGCAAACACAGAGTTGAGGCATTCAGCTTTCACGTTTCACGTGCCATTTTTCACGTTTTTCACCCTTACATCAACTGGCAGAATACTCAGGTCCTGTGGAAATAATGATGTTAAGGATAAATGAATTATGGATAAAACCACAGAATGGTAAATAATTTGGTATAATTTTAATAATAAAGGCACTGTAATTATTTATTTATGACTAAGGCTAATATAGTTAAAGATATGGTACTTTGAAATAAAGTTTTTTTTGAAGATAGTCAATGAATGACCTTCAAAAATTAATGAAGTCTTCAAGAACTTTAAAAGGATGATTGCTCCGAAAAGTCTAGCAGAAGACAATGGGAAACAGATGTGCCTCATTAAAAGATTTGATATGTGGACCTACTCGGCGGGAAGTCCACCCATCGCAGCATTCACTCGACCAATCACATTGTATCCCTCAATCTTTGCTCCCTCCCACCCCAATATTTCATTCGACCAATCCCCACTTCCCTCATCCCTCCCACCTACACTTTGCTTAACCAATCCTACTGCTCTCCTCCCCTTTTCTTCATGCGACCAATCCCATCTTCGCTACACCCTCTCCACTTTCTCCTCCCAGTTTCAGCAAGAATAAAAGTTATGACTAACTTCAAATGTTAGGATTTTCACTTGGGCTGTCGATACTGTATGTTGATGTAATTAGGATTTCACTTATTTTTTATGTTGATGTAATTATGATTTTGTGGCGGACACGAAAGCACTGACGTGGTGACATCACCCCGCACACCGAGTGGGGGTGGGCCACGCCCGGGAGAGAGGCGTGGCCTCACGTTATACACAGGGCGCGCAGCCCTGAGAGTTCAGTGTTACAGTGAGCTCTTGAATAAAGACTCTTACAAATTACCGCGTTGTCCGCTTCCTCCTTGTTTACAAACAGCGCGCGTAACACCGCGCTTTACTGGTGACCCTCGACGTTGGATCTGCCGTAGCGATCCTTCCAAACACGACGCCATTGCCATGGCCCACAATGCGATGTCGATTAAACTTCCCGAATTTTGGGAGGCCCAGGCCGAAGTTTGGTTCGTCCAAGCCGAAGCCCAGTTTCAGCTTCGGCGCCTCACCCACGACGACACGCGCTACTGCCACGTCGTCGCCTCCCTCGGGCCCGGCACGGCCGCTCGAGTTGTGTCCGTCCTTCGCCACCCACCGGACGGCCACAAGTACGAGGCACTCAAGTGGCTGCTCCTAGCCACGTTCGGCCTCACGGAGGACGCATGGGCCGACAGCCTCCTGGATCTCCCCGAGCTCGGCGACACGCGCCCGTCGGTCCGAATGGACCATATGCTGTCACTGTTGGGTGACGAAGCCCCTGGTTCTCTATTCCGGGCGCTTTTCCGTCGCCAACTTCCAGCACAGGTACGCCTCACGTTGGCCGGGACCGTGCTAACGGAACCCTGAGCATTGGCCGCTGCGGCGGACAGGTACTTCGCGGCTTCGGACACGTGGGCGAGAGTTGGTGCGGCCGTCACGGACCTCGAGGCTGATGCTGCTGATGATGCTGATCCACAGCATCAGCTTACACAGCATACTCAGCATGCTGATACGCACCTCGTGGCCGCCGCCACAACCCCGCCCACCGCCGCGGCGAAAACCGCCACCGTGGGGAACACCGCCAACTCCGCCGGCCTGGCGGAGCCAGCCGCACTCCTCCAGCTCCACCACCTGGTGCTGGTTCCACGCCAAGTTCGGCCACGAGGCTCGACAGTGTCATCCGCCATGCTCCTTCAACAGGTCGGGAAACGCCCGGGCCGGCGCTCGATAGTGGCAATGAGCGCCGGCCATTCGACCAGCCTGCTGTTCATCACGGACACCTTATCTGGGTGCCGTTACCTGTGCGACACAGGAGCGCAGGTGAGTGTCGTTCCTGCCGGTACGTTGGACAAGCACGCCGCGGGCGGGGGCCCCGCGCTGCTTGCCACAAACGGGACGCCCATCCGTACGTATGGAAAACGCTGCCTCTCTCTGCGGTTCGGAGGGCAGGTTTTCCGATGGTCGTTCATCACCGCCGACGTGCCCATGGCATTGCTTGGCACGGACTTCCTGTGCGCAAATGGGCTCCTGGTCGACGTAAAGCACAGACGTCTTGTCCAGGCTGAGACGTTCAGCTCGCTCACTTGTGCGCTGCCCAGCTCGTCGAGCAGCCCACTGAGCGGCTCACCGAGCGGCTTGCCAAGCGGCTTGCTGAACGGTACGGTTCCGGCCACGTTGATCTGTACGCTTCCGGCAGCGGACGAATTCACCCGCCTCCTCGCCGGCTCCCGGCCCTCACGTGGCCCACCTTCTCGGCGGGGGCCGTCAAGCACGGGGTGGCCCATCACATCCCCACCGTCAGGCCACCAGTCTACGCCCGGGCACGCCGCCTCGAGCCGACGAAGCTGGCGGTAGCAAAAGCGGCGTTCGCTACCCTGGAGCGACTCGGCATCGTTCGGCGCACGGAGAGTGCTTGGGCGTCGCCGCTGCACATCGTGCCGAAGCCCGGCGGGGGATGGCGACCGTGCGGGGACTATCGCCGTCTCAATGACGCCACCACCCCCGACCGCTACCCCGTCCCCCACATTCAGGACTTTTCCACCCGTTTGGCGGGCATGTCCTTCTTCTCGAAGGTGGACCTCATACGCGGTTACCATCAGGTCCCCGTCAGGCCGGAGGACGTCCCGAAGACGGCGGTCATCACGCCGTTCGGACTCTTTGAATTCCTGCGGCTGCCCTTCGGTCTGAAGAATGCGGCTCAGGCGTTCCAGCGGCTGATGGACAGCGTCCTGCGCGACTTGGATTTTGTATACGTCTACCTGGACGATATCCTCGTCGCCAGCGCGTCCCGCGAAGAGCACCTACACCACCTCCGCACGCTCTTCGAACGCCTGGGCCAGCATGGCCTGATTGTGAACCCCGCAAAGTGCCGGTTCGGCGTCACCGAACTCGATTTTCTGGGGCACCGCGTCACCAGGCACGGAGCCGTCCCCCTGCCGGCCAAGGTGGAGGCGGTGAGGGGGTTTCCGTGCCCCCGCACGATCAGGGGGCTGCAGGAGTTCCTGGGCATGGTGAACTTTTACCATCGGTTCCTGCCCCGTATCGCCCAGCTCCTGCGCCCCCTGCACGAAGCTCTCCGAGGTAAGCCGGGCAAAGGCGACGTCACCTGGACCGAGCAGATGGACGCGACGTTCACGGGCGCGAAGCTCGCCTTGGCCAACGCCACCATGCTCGCGCACCCGGCGCCCGATGCGCCGATCGCCCTCACCACCGACGCCTCGGACTACGCGGTGGGTGCGGTGCACGAGCAATGGGTGCGTGGAGCTTGGCAACCGCTGGCGTTCTTTAGACGGCAGCTTCGCCCGCCCGAACGCCGTTACAGTACCTTTGACCGCGAGTTGCTCGGGCTTCACTTGGCGGTCAGGCACTTCCGCCATCTGCTCGAGGGCCGTGCCTTCACGGCCTTCGTCGACCACAAGCCGCTGGTCTTCGCGATAGGCAAGGTCACCGAGCCGTGGTCGGCCCGGCAGCAGCGTCACCTCTCGGCCGTGTCCGAGTACACGACGGACATCCGGCACGTCGCGGGGAAGGACAACCCGGTGGCGGATTGCCTTTCCCGGGCCGTCGCCCACGCAGTCCACCTCGGCATCGACTATGCCCGGATGGCAGCGGACCAGGCCGCTGACCCCGACGTCCAGGCCTTGCGGACCGCCGTCACGGGCCTCCGCGTCACCGAGGTGCCGTTCGACGGAGCGGGCGTGGCCCTCTTGTGCGACGTCTCCCTCGGGCGGCCTCGCCCCATCGTGCCCGCGGGCTGGCAGCGCCAGGTGTTTGACGCCATCCATGGCCTGTCCCACCCGGGCGCGAGGGCCTCCCAAAGGTTGATCGCCGACAAATTCGTCTGTCATGGCCTCCGGAAGGCCGTCCGTGGTTGGGCCAGGACGTGCCTCGCGTGCCAGCGCGCCAAGGTGCACCGGCACACCCAGGCCCCGTTGGCCCCGTTTACGGTGCCAGAACGCCGGTTTGACCACGTCCACGTGGACCTGGTGGGACCTCTGCCCCCCTCGCGGGGTTTCACCCACGTCCTCACCATGGTGGACCGCACCACCCGGTGGCCGGAGGCCGTGCCCTTGGCGTCGACGACGGCGGCGGACGTCGTGCAGGCTTTCATCGCCACCTGGGTCGCCCGGTTCGGCGCCCCCTCAGAGATTTCATCCGACCGTGGCCCCCAGTTCACCTCGGAGCTCTGGGGGGCAGTCGCGCAGGGGCTCGGGGTCCGGCTGCACCGAACCACGGCCTACCACCCCCAGGCTAACGGCCTGTGTGAGCGATTTCACCGCTCATTGAAGGCCGCGCTCCGGGCCACCCTCCGCGACGGCGGCTGGGTCGACAGGCTCCCCTGGGTCCTGCTGGGCCTCCGGACGGCGCCCAAGGAGGACCTGCGCGCATCCACGGCGGAGTTGGTCTTCGGGCAACCGCTGCGGGTGCCGGGCGAGTTCCTCCCCGACTCCACGGCACCATGGTCCGCGGCACAGCAGCGCTCCGCTCTGCAGGAGACCGCCCAGAGGTTCGCCCCGGTGCCAACGGCACACCACGGGCACCCACCGACGCACGTCGCCCCGGAGCTTTGCACGGCGGAGTACGTCTTCGTCCGCCACGATGCCCACCGGACACCACTGCGGCCCCCGTACGACGGGCCCTTCCGCGTGCTGGAGACCGGGGTGAAGCACTTCACCCTGGACATCGGCGGTACTCCTGACCACGTTTCTGTGGACCGCCTCAAGCCGGCCCACCTCGACGTGGACCATCCACCGCCAGTGGCCCGACCCCCGCGTCGGGGCCGCCCCCCTGCGGGCGGACCCCCGGCACCGCCCAGCCCCGCCGCCCCCCGGTCCTGCACCCATCCCAGGGGCAGCCGGAGGCATCCCAGATGGCATCGCTGAATCCCAGACGCCAGGGGGTGCTTCGGCCGGGTCATCCGTTTGCCCCGCAAACTGGCCCTTCAGGTGCGCGGGGATTCTGGGGGGGCGCGTGTGGCAGACACGAAAGCACTGACGTGGTGACATCACCCCGCACACCGAGTGCGGGTGGGCCACGCCCGGGAGAGAGGCGTGGCATCACGATATACACGGGGCGCGCATCCCTGAGAGTTCAGTGTTACAGTGAGCTCTTGAATAAAGACTCTTACAAATTACCGCGTTGTCCGCTTCCTCCTTGTTTACAAACAGCGCGCGTAACACCGCGCTTTAATTTCACTTATTTTGTATGTTGATATTGTACTTAGGATTGCACTTGGTTTGTAAATACAGTATGTTGTTCTGTGCCCGAGCCACAAGCTTGCTGGCAGATCTTTTCTTTTTAAAATGAACAATGTAAAATGTTCAATTGTTTTGACGGTTCTTGTAAGGTTCTAGCATGACTAATTGAGTCAAGACATGGATAGAAACAATCACCAGCTTTCACCTCATTCTATCCAGCGGTTTAGGAATGCATAAACGTCAAATAAAGAAACGTACAATGAAACAGACACTTCTCACATTATAGTAGAATGACAAGTAAAGAGTGCGGTACAGGATTATGTGTACATGTAAAGTTGTATTTACTCCTGTTCACAAGTTCCTTCAGCATTAAAAATGTATTTCTCCAACGAATAGGAATATGCATGGAGTATAAATGTATTGTTATGTTTATGGAGGTAGGTAAGGTAGGTTTGAGTTAGGAATAGCATGGACCGTGTGATGTGTAGGAGCATTTCGTCGGGAAATAGGTCGGGAAAATGTCGCTTAAGGTTCTCACATTATAGTAGAATCGTTGCACATATGTACATGTCAAAGTAAAAGTTTGTTTTTGCCTTTAACCACTTCATGTGCTAATCATAACAGAGACAGAGAACTTCAGTTGTTTCATATTTTTTGATAAAACATTTGTTAATATTTCTTCACATACACTGTATGACATTACGTGCTTTAGAACAATTTATAACAATTTATAAGACTTTTTTCAAGTTATAGTTATAATTTAAAACAAATCTTGTGTGGAACAAGTCTGTTTTGGTTTGGTTGGAACAAGAGACAACCTGTCATCCAACTTTTCGGGGGTTCCCTTGAGCGGTCTTTTAAACCATGTTCGTACCAATATTTCCACACTCATTACCACGAAAAATACTGACCTGTCCACAGCTGGGTTACCATCAAGCCTTGGATGGATGAGCCGAACAAGCTTTAACTCCCGAGGTGATTTACAATTTTTGCGGTTATTGACCCGCGGGACTGAAGAACCAGGAAGCGTTTATTCTCGCGAACGCACGGGTTTATTTTGAAACCCAATCAAGAATAATACAACAAAAAATGTAACAATAATTATTTTCCATAAAATAAGGCACGGAATGAAAATAAAGAAAATAAATGCCGAGGTAAAAATGATAACGTGAGGATCCTCCACACAGACACAAAAACACACACAGGGTAAGGTAATGAAGTAAAGTTCACACTCCGGCACTCAACTGGCCCAAAATGGATCCCATGCTAAGTCGGCAGTTGTTGGAGCCCGAAGCCACACAGGTGGGAAGCCCAGAAAGGTGGCGGCAAAACCAAAAGCCGATGGCACCCGGGATCGAGGCGATCAGGGAGCACAGCCCTCGTTCTTTTCTCCCCTGTCCACCACTTCACACTCGTTCACGAGAGATATAAAAAAAAATCTTGTTCTTTGCAAAAGGAAGCACGACCACATCCTGCAGCATACCAGCACACCCGAGACAACGGGCCTCCTCACAGTCACACTGCTAAAGCCAGAATCCCGAAGCTTCTTCTTCACACTTCGCCCACCTCATCAGGCCACATCACTCTGGAGGGGCGGGGGGACGTGGCCTGCCGACCCTGTCCAAGCCCTCCCCCCCACCCACCCGCCCATAAAACCATTGTAGCTCCGCCTCTTCTAGGCAGGTCTTTTTGCTATCGTGTCCATTGGAGCGTGAATAGCTTGCCCGGCTGATGTTATAAGTGTTAGGGATAGCCACAGAGGGTATTGCGAACAGGGGAAAGTATCCTTAACCCCGACTACGAATTAACACGGCATTAGCCCCGTGCTCATATTCTGGGTCGCTGTCTTCTTTGGCTGTTGTTTCCTCCATGCGATGCAATTCTTTCAAAATGGTTCACGTGGACTGTGAAGGACGAAGGACGGGAACAGTGGTGAGTTTGAGGTGAAGGTGGGAGTGCATCAGGGGTCGGTACTAAGTCCACTACTATTTGTATCTGTGATGGAGGTGCTGGCTCGGAACGTAAAGGAGGGTTTACTGTGGGAATTGTTGTATGCAGATGATCTGGTGTTGATTGCAGAAAGTATGGATGGACTGAAGCAGAAGATGAACAAGTGGAAGGAATGTATGGAGACAAAAGGTCTGAAGGTGAATGTTAGAAAGTCTCTGATGTTATGCGTACGATATACGTGAACGTTTCCTGCTTTGCTTATGAATGTTTTCTTGCAATATGTTGATGCCATGTTGGTGTAGTGCGAGCCTGTAATTCTTACTTTTTTCTCTTCATTTGCACCGGAAAGGGAGAAGACTTCCGGCTTCTTGCTGATGGCTCATGTGAGCGAGTTGATTGCCGCCATCTTTGCCTTGTTATATTAAATGTTGTGCTGAAAGGGAGTTTAGTGTCTCGTCCTGTCCGAACCGTTTGATCACGGCCCTTTTCCTGGATCCACTGTTCTCTATTATCCTCCGTACTAGCTAGCCTTTACCGTAGGATTTCAGACCCTACTTTTCATGGTCCTTTGAGCCGGATAACGAACAGCTGGACAAGGAAATCATGGACGAGAATGTCGCCGCTACCCTGACTGTGGAGTGTACTCAAACAGCAGACAATACCAGCGACATTATACCGGTTAGTCTTTTAACGACTCATGGCACGAATCCATTTGTCTCTGTTTCGGTGGCCGCCATCAGCCCCGCGCCTGTATCAGCCACCGAATTACCGGATCCGGCCATCATCAGCATTGGCAATGAATTAACGGCGTTTTCCCGACCCGAAAGGAATATACGTATTCCTGAACGTTTGAAAGACTATGTTCTTAACTACGTACCCTCAAACACGAGTGGTTCTTCCCTTAATCAGGAGTGTGGGCCGAGTTCTTCTTCCCGACGACATTCGTCAGGAAGCCACCGACCAAAGACTGCCTCACTATGCAGTGCACATAGCTCACGACGCAGCTATTGTTCCAGCTACAGCCGTACATCCATTACATCCCAACTCAGTGGTGTACAATCAGCTATTCTAATGGAAAAACGAAAACAGTATGAACTGGAGGAACTGACATGTCAAGTTGGGGAGGATGAGAGAGCTGAGAAACGTGGACAGCAGCTGCAGGATGAAGTCCTTCAGGCTCAGGAGATGGAGCGCCAGGCTCAGGAGATGGAGTGCCAGGCTCAGGAGATGGAGCGCCAGGCTCAGGAGATGGAGCGCCAGGCTCAGGAGATGGAGCGCCAGGCTCTGAGGGAACGCGAGACCTTGTCCGTCCAGCTAACAAGACAGAGACATCTGAGGAAGGCCGAATAGGAACTGGAGGAAGCACGGTTGATAGTGTCGTTCTTAAATGCAGGAGATGAAGCGCCTACCTCTCCAACCGGGCGTCCAACCGTTACCGCCCAGCATACGATTCTGCACGGTGGTGGAGCGTCATGTACTCCCTCAGTTCAACCAAACAAACCATTGCCAACGCAGCTGCCGCTACTGCGGCCAGAGCCTGAAATTGCCATCACTGCCGACCTGCAATCCACATCTACTCCTCGATTAATCATCAATGACAATCCATCACCGAAAAAGAAGGTGAAGCAAACTCATCCAACTGCATATTCATCCGCAACCACAGCTCCATTCCAAGCTTCAAATTTTCATCCTAACATGTTACCATGTCATCATGCACCCTATCTACCACCCTCGACTTTACCACATGGGCATGCAGTTCACCCATCTGAGACGCATGCAACACCCAACCTCATGGACCTACTCATAGCTTCATCCTATGGCGTACCAAAACCGAGTCTGCCTTATTTCCACAGTGGCAGAGAAAGTGACTTTGCCCTTCTCAAGCTTGCATTGGATCGCCTGATAAGTAATCACACCTACTTGTCAGGGGAGTACAAATATCAAGTACTCTTAACCCACCTGAAGCTACCAAGTGCATACAAACTTGCTCAGGCCTACATGCATGATCTGAAGCCATACACGGTGGCCTTACGGGCCCTGCGGGACAAGTATGGACAGCCAAGGCAACTCGTACAGAGCGAAATTGGTGCCATCATGAACATGGCACCAGTGAGGACTGGAGATGCAGAGGCCTTTGAAGAATTTGCTCTTGCAGTGCACTCCCTTGAGGGTATGTTACAATCCCTCGAGGGTGAGCATGGATTTGAACTACGATGTGGCTCACATGTCGACAGGCTAATTAGCAAACTGCCTCTGAGCTATCGTGATGGATTTATTGAGCACTGCATTAACCAAGGACTTTTAAATGCAGATTCTAATCAGACCTACACGTTGCACCATCTGAGTATTCATACCCAGTGGCCGATCTTCAGAAACGGCACCCCCACCTAGCTGGGATACCACTCCCTTTGATTAACAAGGCTCAACCAACAATATTGATCGGGTCAGACTATCCGCACCTCATCTTACCAAAGCAACCTGTGCGATTTGGCCCCATGGGTGCTCCAGTAGCAGTTTGCTCTAGTACGCTGACCGGTCCTTGTAGTGACCAGCCCAGGTTGGTACAAAGTGATGTGACTGAGCTCTGGAAGTCAACCTTCTGTGGAACAATGTCGGTGGACATACAGGCCTTCCCTGACCCTTCACAGTACAAGACTTGGAACACTATGGTTGTGGCTGCACAGCAGTGTCCCAACGGGGTGGCCTACGATCAAGACTATCTTACCTTAAGCGCTCACCAGCATGGGGAGATAGAGAATCTTCTGCTTCAACGCTCACAGCACAATAGTTTTCCGGACGAAGTCCAGATACTTGCCACGGGTAGGGATTTACCCATCAGAGGTCGACTGGCATCTCTCTCACCTGAATATGACCGTACCCTTGGTCTCATCAGAGTAGGAGGAAGACTACGCCATGCGGATGTCCTTACACAAGATGCTGTGCATCCTATTGTTTTAGATCCTCCTCACCCAGTAACCAAGCTCCTCATTCAAGAATGTGATGACCAACTGCTTCACTGTGGTCCGGAGAGAATTCTTGCTGAAGTACGTAGCAAGTACGGGATTCTGCGTGGTTGAGAGGCTATTCGTCGACACCAACATCAATGCCACGAGTGCCGAAGATGGCGTGCCAATCCAGAGGTGCCAAGGATGGCTGATCTACCTTCTGCTCGGTTACGACTATACAAGCCTGCCTTCTACTCTACTGGAGTGGACTGCTTCGGTCCTTTCACCATAAAAATTGGAAGACGAACGGAGAAGCGCTGGGGTATAATCCTCAAGTGCCTCACTACCCGCAGCGTACATCTGGGCCTCCTGGAGGGCCTTGATGCTGATGCCTTCCTAATGTCCGTCCGTCGCCTCATCGCCCATAGAGGGAAACCTCACGAGACCTTTCCGGGCTCAGATGACCGTGCTCGAACTGCCAGTGTTCAAGTTCGTGGCAAGAACTATGTTCGACCACTTGCTAAATTGATCCGGCTGTCGAAGCTTCAAGATGATGGGTGAGGGGTGAATGGACTGAAAGACTTTCCCTTTTTTCAAATTTATTCCACAAATTTGAGGGTGGCTGTTAGAAAGTCTCTGATGTTATGCGTACGATATACGTGAACGTTTCCTGCTTTGCTTAGGAATGTTTTCTTGCAATATGTTGATGCTATGTTGGTGTAGTGTGAGCCTGTAATTCTTACTTTTTTCTCTTAATTTGCACCGGAAAGGGAGGAGACTTCCGGCTTCTTGCTGATGGCTCGTGTGAGCGAGTTGATTGCCGCCATCTTTGCCTTGTTTTATTAAATGTTGTGCCGAAAGGGAGTTTAGTGTCTCGTCCTGTCCGAACCGTTTGATCACGGCCCTTTTCCTGGATCCACTGTTCTCTATTATCCTCCATACTAGCTCGCCTTTACCGTAGGATTTCAAACCCTACTTTTCAGTGAATATCGGAAAGACGAAGGTGATGGCAAGTGGTAAAGCATGTGGTGAGGTGGAAAGAACTGGGAAGTGGCCGTGTGCTGCGTGCTGCTTTGACATGCAGGCCCTCATGGCGCAGCTGCAGGCGGTCATACAATTGGAGATGGCAAAGAGTAGTAAGCAGATGGACAATAAAATGGATGCTCAGAGTAATAAACGTGAAGAGCAAGTGGGAAGCCAAATTGGGAAGTTAGACAGCAAAATTGGGGGAATGAGAAATGATTTGGGAAGCAAATTGGGGAGATTAGGAAGGAAATTCGGGGGATTAGGAAGCAGATTGGGGGATTAGGAAATCAAATTGAAGGGTTTAGAACCCGAATAGGTGGCCAGATAAAAGCATTGGGGAAGGACTTTGACCGCAGGTCAAGCGGGAATAGCGCATTTGTACGTGACAAGAGCGCGGGAGAAGCGACGTTGAGCAAGGCAAAGTCACGTGGACCGGGGTAGAGATCGTGACCCGGGGTATGGGGAAGCCGGCGACCGCCGAAGTAGAGAAAATTTTAATAGAGCCAGCGGTCGTCGAGGGAAAAGACATTGAAATTAAAGAAAAAGAAATTAGAATCGAATCAATCGAACAAATAGTCGAAATTGAAAATGAAAAGACGACGGAGGTAGTCCAGGAATTGAAGGGAGAGATGGATAATGCACAGAGTCTGTGCTCGCATCATGATGCCCTGCTTAATCCTTATAAAGATTTGCAGGTGTTGGAGCGAGGAGGAAGAGGAAGCACCCAGGTGAGTCGGGCTGTGGTTGGTGCAAAAATAATTTTCGCGCGCTTGGGATGCAGGCGTAACCCGGGCACTCGTAAAAGGGCCGTGGTGCGCTGTGTGAATGGCAATGGCGCACGTGTGAGGAAAAGGTGTGTGAAGGTGAACGGCGCGCGTGTGCGAATGATGACAGAGTATGGGAGTGATACCGAGTGCGAGAGTGAATGCACATCGGAGTGTGGAAGTGGAACGACGAGTGATACGGAGAGTGAGATGGATGAGGAGCGGGTGCGAGGATGCACACTTGGAATGGTTGAGCGTGTGCGAGGAGGCACACCTGAGTTGGTGGTGGAGCGCGTGATGGGGAGTGTTACAGGGGATGTAAGGAAGAGTGCACACCCGTGGTGGTTACGGAATACGTAACGGGGGTGAGTGCACGTGAGGTGTGCGAACGACGAGTGTGCGCCAAGGTGTGTTATGGAGTGTGCGAACAGCGAGTGGTGTGTAACAGAGAGTGCGGTGGTGGAATTGACGGAGTGTATGGGATGTATGAGTAAAGAATGGAACGAGTGGTGTGAGCATGCGAGTAGGGCATCGATGTTGACCGCGGCAGCGTTTAGGCTGACGGATAGCCGACATGAGCCCTCGGTCCGTGACGGGTGGTGTGTGCTGCGGGAACCGGCGGGGATCGGTGTCGCGTCGCTCCTGTTCGGAGAGTCGTGCACGATTCGGGCCGGGCCCCGCCCTGCACGGTCGAGTCCACGCTTTGCCAGGCAAAGCGGGCGGCTCGGTTCGAGAGGAAGGAGGAGGGGCCGGCGCGGTGCCCCCTTGTGGTGGCGGCGCTCCACCCGGGCAAGGCTAGGCCATCGCGCTTGGGAGCGCAAGGCCCCGCGCCGGGATGGTGCTTGGAGCCTTGGCCCGAGCAAACCTCCCCCCCTGAACCAAATGCCGGACGGACCCAACCTGCAGCAGACCAAACCACCCGTATTCATTGCTCGGCTTTGTGAAGCCGAGATTTAATGATGTATTGACGTTCCGGGTGGCTCAAGTTTAATGGACTGTGATGGCGATAGTGATCGTGTAATAGGGAAATTAATGGCAAATGGTATATGGTGTAGAGGGATGGTAGATTTACCATCCCTCACATCGTATGCGGGGGCAGAGGAGCTATAGTTTTATGGGGTAGGGCAGTGAAAACCAAGCCAGGGAGGATTTGGATAATGATAGGGATTTAGAAAGATGACCATAGGTAACTGTAGATTTAAGTAGCGACATCATACCTGTAGTAGGGGACGTAGGTAGATTAGTTTGGATGATAACGACGTGGGATGTGCAATAGTATAAGGGAAGATGGGAAGCACTAAGTTAGTGGGAAAACCAGGTAGATCAGATGATGCAGTGTGTGTGTAGGAAGTGATTGAGCAGAGTATTGTGAAAGGTGTGATTGTGCATTGAGTTGAGTGTATTGTATTGAGTGAATGGTCCTGGAGGGAAGGAGGGTGCAAGTGCCACCAGGTGTGCAGGTGCCACCAGGTGTGCAAGTGCCACCAGGTGTGCAAGTGCCACCAGGTGTGTGGGCACAAGGTGTGCAAGTGAAAGTACCGATGAATGAAGAATGGTTACATGGAATAAATTGTATGGAATACATGGAGTATGGAATGGATGGTGTGGAGTGAGTAGTGTGGAATACGTGGAGTGGAGTGGTTGGTGCGAAAGGAGTGGATGGGGAAGGATGGACCCGCCCTTCACGAGTACCCAGGTAGGGTAGTTTAAAAGTTAGGTAGAGGGAGTAGGTAAATTGTGTTTGGATATTGGCATCTGTGGTGCGAGAGTCGCAGAGTACTGCTTGGATGGGTGCAATAGTGGAACGAAATTGGCTGGGCGTGTGGCCTGTTAGTACGTATGGTTAAATGGGCACTCCGCCACTGTTAGTCTGTCGGCCAGGTGAGGCCACAGGTAGGCTCTGGGAGCCAGTAGAGTTGTTCAATGGTGCCCAACGATCCGGAGGACGGACCCGGGTAGCCCGACGCCAGCGAGGGCGGTAGTGGGGTAAGGGAGCCAGAGGGCCTTCCCCAGGTAGGTTAGGGTAAGGAGCAGGTAAGCTCGGGAGACAACTGCAGTGGCGGAGGTGTGCAGGTGAGCGGACCTGCTGGGAGCTCCACATGACTCAGCCTTGAAATTGTGCGAGGGCACAGGGTGAAGAATCGGGGGAGTGAGACCCCAAATTGGTGAGCACCACAGTTTGGTCAATGGGAGTTCGATTTTTAGAACCACATCGTGTAAAATGGCCAATGGTTTTGCATGGAAAGACCCCGGGTAGGGTAAAAGTGTTAAAGTCATTTAGAAGATAGTTAGGATTGAAGTCTCTTCGCACCATCTGCATCCACTCACCAGGGTGATAGCACTCAACACCACCGGTTTTTTGCAAATGTCTGGTATGTAAGACGCATCTTGACGTGGGGGTGACATTGTGCTTGTTATTCCATCTCTTCCTCCTTATGAGGGATTGATGGTAAATTCGGAATAAATGGATTAATGAGAAATTGGGATTGATGACGAATTTGGTATAGAGGGAAGATATGGGGAAGACAAGACGTCGCGACGAATTTGTAAATTGTGTAAATATGGGGTAAGGGCAAGGGTAGATTAGGTGACAGGGGGGGAGCATACGCTAGGGACAATCTTTCTCCGCTCGCTCTCCAACGCACCTCACCTCTGCATTACCTTGTGTTAACGTGTACTCTTGCGCCCTTGCACCCCGCTAACCCTGCTTTGTCTTCCTTCCCCACTCATGGACCGTGGTCTTTGTGTGGCGAGGGGAAAGTGTGCAGGTGTCACAGTTGTGTGCCCGCACCCTCGCTGCTGCCTGCCTGGACCGGTACCACACTTATGGACCGCACGTTGTTGTGGCCGAGCACCACCATATGGACCACAGGTCTGTGGCCGAGCACCACATTCATGGACCCCACATTTTGGGGCCTGGCACCTCTGCTGGGACCCGGCCGTTGTGACCAGGGAGATCTTGCTTGCGGACCACGGCAAAGGTGGCACCTAAGCCAAGCAGGTGAACCACCTTTAGTTGGCCCCTGCTGGCCCTAATTTTAAAAAAGTGGACGCGTTTTGTGCCTTTTTTATTATTACCAAATGGGCCGCAAGCAAAGAAGTCATCCAGAACCAGCGGCCCAGCAGAGGAGACATCGCAAGGCTTCGTTTATTGCAATGTATGACTGTGCACCGGATGGTGCTTTTTGTGCATATTGGTGTTTTGGTGCTTTTTGTTCTATGGTGCTTATTGGTGCTGGTGGTATCGGTGCAGTGCAGTGTATGCTTTCCTCTTTTCAAAACATCTTCTTTTTGTTTCCCAAAAGACAGGTCCTGGGTTCGCGTTTGTAAATACCAAATAGTGTCTTTGTAAATAATGCTCCCCACCGTCCATGTTTAGTTTTGAAATTAAATCCGTGATTCGGTTATCCTGTGGGCGTGAATCTGTTAGATAGAATGCAACGCAGCAGGCGGGACATACTTAATGGTTTTTAAAATGTCGCACTCAGGGTGAAGTTAATAGTAGAGGGTTACCACACCTGAGTGTCACACTAAGTTAAAGTTCTTTCGGGCCGGGACGGCCCTGGAGGTAATGAGGGTGCAGTGTTGTGGTTTTTAGAACCCTCCACTTTGTAAATATCTGTAATATTCCCTTATAAATAATCCCCTGTAAATAATCCCATTTTTGGTGCAAAGGTCAAAGGTCGCACCCTAGTTAGGCCACGAGCAACACGTAGCACACCTTAGGATCTCTATAGATATCTCATTAGTATGTGTGTAATTAAGGCTGTGTTCCCAATAGTTTGAATCTATGTTGCATCAAGATCCGGATTCGGCTCCTATAATTTTTAAAGTGATTCTTTACCATCGGGAGATTGGGCCAAGAACGACACATAGCAGGATATCTCAAAAAATTGTGGACTGATGATTTTGATTAAATGTGATTCTGTATTGTGATTTTCTGAAGCGCGTGCGATTTGGTCTCTTCCGAAGACAGAAGCCTCTTCCGGAAGATTGCTTTGCGCCGAACAGGCAGAAGAGAAGCAAGATGGCGGCCAAACATGTATTACTCGCGCTCATGATGGAATAATTAGACAAAGATGACAGGACATCACAAGTTGATGCAAATATCCAGATTGTGTTTTCACTTGCAAGTTTTGCTGCGTAAGTATAACCTCTTCTCTTCCGCCTCTTCCTCTTCTAACCGCCTCTTCTGCTGGATAACGGAAGGGGCAGAAGAACTTCCGAGAAGAGAAGAGTCCATATCAAACGACGGGAAGGTCTACTCTGGGATCTTCGTTCTTATTTCATTCAGCATTATTATCCGGAAGTAAAGGTTCACGTGTTCATTTCACCTGTGCAAAAACAAACTCCATTTTACGTGTGCATGGACGTGTAATTCACATATGTTAAATAAATAAATTATCAGATGGGAAATTGCTGATTGATATTTCGTTCGGGGCGATTATACATCGCCCAAAGGAAAAATTTCACCGATAAACAGAGTGAATTCACCGAGCGAATTTCATCGAATTTCACCGAGTTTCAGGAAATTACAGAGATATTTCTTCGTTTTAATTTTATTAGTTACGAGCAGAAGTACACGGCGTTGCCGGGTGGGGGAGGGAGGGACGGGGGAGGTGGGGGCGCAGGGGGAAGGAGGGGGGGGGAGAGGGGAAGGGCACGTATACTTTAAATATGTATATACATGTGGGATGTGTGTAGGTGTACATATGTGTGTGTGTGTGTGTGTATATGTGTGTGTGTGTGTGTATATGTGTGTGTGTGTGTGTGTAAAAAATGTGCATATATATATGCGTGTGTGTATGTGTATGCATGTGTGTCGGTGTACGTGTGTGTGTGTGTGTCTGCCATGTGCTGTGTCATAAAAGAGCAGCACATGGTAACTTCAGTGGTGGTGTGATCTCCTTCATCGCTGTTCTGCACGAGCTTCCTCACGTATCGTTTGGAGGTAGTTTGGTCGCTCGACCTTTCGGCGTGGAATCCAATTATGCTAAGGAAGGGAAGCGCATACCTGTGGTTATGGATGCAGGTGGTTTGTTATTTATTTTATTTTCAAACAAAGTCAAGGCTCGTATAAGCGCCAACACACACTCGTATAAAAACATATAATAAAGGGAGCAGGAAACAAGAGGGGGAGAGAGGGAAGCACAACAACAGTAGAGAACATGCACATTGGGTGATCTGTGGAAGGGAGAGGACTGTGGCGGGGTACACGGTATAAAGAAGATGGACGCTACAGGGGATTTCAGGAAAGAAAACGGAATTTCAAGAGGTGGGCTTGGCATGGATTAACGGGGGTGAAAAAGATCAATGTTTTGGATGTGGGAACACAAGAGATGGTGGTGAACAGCTGTTTTGAAGACCTGGAGGTAGAAGTGGGATTGAAGAGAGTGAAGGAGTTTGTTGCAGATGCGGGAGAAAAGAGGAATGAAAGAGTGAAGGTGAGCAGAGAGCCTAGATTTTGGCAGTTTAACCATAAGAGGGTTGCAGGCAGATCTTGTGCGACCTGTAGGAATATTTGGGGTTCAGAGCACAGACAGAGCTGGGGGAGAAAGGCCGGAGAGGAGTCGGTAGAAGACAGAAAGACCACCAACCTGCCTGCAGTGAGTAAGTGAAAGGCCCTCGGAGTTAACTTCATCGCAGGAGATTCCAATGATGCTGAAAGCTTTCGTTTCAACCGCGTTAAGCCGAGCTAGGTGTGAGGCAGGAGCACCGGCTCAGAGGGGAGAACAGTATTCCATTGAGCTGTGGATGAAAGCCTTGTATGTGGTGAGAAGCTCAGGTGTGCCATGGAAGGACTTCGCACGACGGAGGATGCCCAGTCGGCGACTGGCTTTGGAGGCCAGCTTGGAAATGTGGTCTTCCCAAGAAAGATCATGGCAGATAGTGAGACCCAAGAGCTTGAGCGACAGAACTTCTTGGAGAGGATTGTTGAGAAAGTAGATGGGAGGGTCGTCCAGTCTGTCTTTTCGGAGAGACATAGTAAGAGTGTGAGATTTGTCAGGATTGAAAGACATGTTCCACTTGTTTGACCAGTCTGTGATTTTGTCCAGGTCTGCAGAGAGTGAGGATGCTGCAGACTGCCGATCTGAGGGATGAGGAATGGAGCGGCAGAGAGTGGAGTCATCAGCAAAGACATAGAGAGGATTTTCAAGAGAGTCGGAGAAATCATTGATGAAGACCAGAAAAATCACAGGGCCCAGAACACTGCCTTGGGGATCTCCAGCCTGAACAGGAAGGGGAGATGAGAGAAACCCATTCAGGGCCACACGTTGAGTACGACCGGAGAGGAAGTCCGCAAGCCATGAGTGGAGGTTTCCATGGATACCATAGGATGGGAGATTGGTGAGCAGAGCTGGGTGCCAGACCGTATCGAAGGCACGTGATACGTCATGGGGGACACCTCTGATTTCCTGTTTGGCATTGAGGACCTCCATCCATTGCTGAGATGGCAGAAGCAGCATGTCCAGAGTGGAGTGACCTGGTCTGAATCCAAATTGATGATCAGAGATCATGCCATTAGTGAAGAGGAAGGATTTGATATCAGAAGCAATATTGGATTCCATGAGCTGATAATTGGGAGCAGGCTGATTGGTCTGTAGTTGCAAGGATCTGTTTTTGCACCTTTTTTGTGTAAAGCGGTAATGTTGGCTGATTTCCAAGCAGATGGCAGATGACCTTGAGCAAAAGAGAGGGTGAAGAGAATAGAGAGAGGGTGAAGAGAATAGAGAGAGGGTGAGATAGAGCGGCAGAGCAGGATCTTAGGACCCATGGGCTGATGTCGTCTGGTCCAGTTGCAGAATCAGAGTCGAGGTTTGAAAAAACTTCTCCACCTTGTCGGGAGAGAAGGACACAGAGCACAGGAGCAGCTGGGTATGACTGGGTAAGGTGGGAACAGAGAGAGATGGGTTTGGGACATAAGATTTTGAAGCAAACAGAGTTGAGGCATTTGACTTTGTCACGTGCGGTGTCAACTGTGTCACCATTTGAGGTAAGGGAGGGGGAACAAACACCAGAAACGGATTTGACCAGACGCCACCAGGATTTGGAGGAAGGAGACAGGTTTGAGAGTTCATTCTTGAGTGTGGAGAGATAGTGCTTCCTGGCACTCCTGAGGGTAGACACACACTTGTTCCGAGCTTGGTGGAAGGAACTGAGATTGCCTTCAGTTGGATTAGCCTTCGAAGAGGCAAAGGCAAGTTGTTTCAGGGCAACTGCCTCAACACAAGACTCAGTGTACCATGGACGGGAGGAAGGGTAAGACAACTGAAGACGAGATGGGATAAATCTGCGCATGAGAGAGAGCAGTTTGCTTTGGAAGAATTCCCAGGAAGAATTGATGTCAGAGGCAGTAGAGATGGGAGACCAGTCCAGGTGATTGATGGCTGCTTGCAGACCGTGCCAGTCGGCCTGAGTGAAATGCCAGACTCGTCGGCGCTGAGGAGGCTCTCTGAGAATGGCCAGAGAGATGTTCACTTTAACAAGCACATGATCAGAATAACCGATTGGAGCAGAAGAAGAGCAGCAGACATTTGCAGGGAAGTTTGTCATAACCAAGTCTAGAAGAGAAGATACTCCATTGACTGAGATCCGGGTCGGGAATTTACAGATTGTGTCAGTCCCAGTGAGTCACAGAAGTCCTTTGCTGAGATGCCATGGCTTGTGAGAGAGGAACCCACACCCAACCAGCTGGCGTGATGACATTTGAAGGGGAGGGTTGAGGGGGGAGATTAGAAGGGAAGGGGTGTGGGGGGGGGGGTTATTTAAAGGGGAGAGTTTATGGGGGGAGAAATGAAGGGAAGGGGTGTGGGGGGAGTTTTGAAAGGGAGTGGTAGCGGGCAGGTAGTGATGGAATGGGGGTATGGAGTGGGATGCTGGTAAGAGATAGGGTTGGTAGGATCGGGGCGAGTACCAGGAGAGGAGGGAAAAGACAGGGAAGGGTTTGGCACTGAAGATGTACAAAAGTAGCGATTAATGAAATACGAACATCAACTGCAAACAAACTGGGGTTCTCGGGATTTTCAAGTCAGATACATTTGAAAACGTTGGAGGAAGGGTGGAATGAAGGTGAGTTTAGAGTTTTGAGAAGGGAAAAACTGTAAGAGGTTAAACTTTTATAAAGGGAATGATTTAAAGAGCGATTTGAAAACAGCCTTTTGAAAAGAAGGAGAAGAGTGAATTGTAATAGAAGAGAGTAAACAACGCGGAAGAAGGAAGTTTAAACATTTTAAAACAAAACAGTGAAGACCGTCTGGGAATTCACTGAAAAGAGGGCAGGGAGTCTAAAGATCAGCATGACCGAGCTCGAGGAACCGGGACGGTAGACGGCTTGAGACAGGTATTCATTGTGAATTGGCACACCTGAGGACGATAGGTGTGACTTACCATACGAAGATCTACCAGATCCTGGAGCATGAAACGGATGCGTGGCACCATTTTCCGCTCCTTCATTAATTTGTCCAAAAAGGTGAAATACTCATCCATCTGTGAAGACAGAAAAACATGGTGCTCGGTGAGCAAAACGAAGACGAGCAAGAAGGATGATTTTAAAGGGGAAGTTGAAGAGTAAAGGTGTTTATGGAAACTCCAAAGTGAAGGTTCATTACCATTTTGGCTTGCGTCGAGTCGATGACCTTTCCAGCAATTCCAATGAGACGACAGAAGCACTCGAGAGATTGCTCATTCCCATCCTGGAGCAATCCCTTACCTGTGTTGGTGATAAATGATTCGTCCAATACCTGTGCGTTGAAAAGCTCCCCGATGAAGACCACGTGGCCCAGCGCGCGCTGTCGACCTTTCTCTTTGGATGCGTCATCATCCGAGCTGGAGTTCGCATCATTCCCCATTCTCAACTCATTCTTGCAGCTTTCAATGAGGAGCGTGTGGAAGTTGAGGACCTTTCCAGGTTTATCTCTTCCTTGTACCTCAATCTATGAAAACATCAAAGAATGGTGGATGTTGTTGAAGAAAAGGGGGTACCTGTTTATTAAATACTTTCTAAACAGGTGTGGGTCAAGGGAGATAAATTGAGAAAATCAAAAGTGAAAAAAAGAAGGGAAGGAGTGCAGTGAGGCCTGTAATAGAGGGAGTGAAAAAAAGAAGGGAAGGAGTGCAGTGAGGCCTGTAATGGAGGGTAAACAAGTTTGGGAGGAAATATCACCAAGGAAATGAGAGTAATGCACACTGTGTATCAGTTTGTGAAAAGGGGAGTGGGGAAGGTGGGGGTGGTAGGGGGTGGTAGGAGGTGGTATGAGGAGGTGTTAGGAGGGGGTGGTAGGAGGAGGTGGTAGGAGGAGGTGGTAAGAGGGGGTGGTAGGAGGTGGTAGGAGGCGGTGGTCGGAGAAAATGGTAGGAGGGCAATGGTAAGAGGGGGTGGTAGGAGTAGGTGGTAGGACGGGATGGTAGGAGGTGGTGGTAAGAGGGGGTGGTTGGAGATGGTAGGAGGAGGTGTTAGGAGGGGGTGGTATGAGGGGTGGTAGGAGGGGGTAGGAGGAGGTGGTGGTAGGAGGGGGGAGGAGGTGGTGGTAGGAGGGGGTAGTAGGAGGTGGTAGGAGGTGATAGGAGGGGCGCAGAGCAGATATTTCACAAGTTTCAGAAAATGATGTCTGTTGGTATGGTGTTCTTCCTCTCATGAGTTGTGGTAGTGGTTAACTTAACTCACCTTTGCAAGGTGGTGACACACGTGTGCGTACACCTCAGAAAATTTGGATTCCTTTATCGCCTTGTCCAGGACAAGCTGTACAATGTCCTCAAGATCTTCTTCTTTGGTGATATTGACCCTCTTCATCTGATTTATGAGGCGGCCAAAATTTTCCGGTGTCATTTTGTTGAGGAGAACTCGAAACTGTCGACATACATCCTTGGGGAAGGAAATGGGAATAAAACAAAGGAGGTGTCATTGGTGAGGTGTCAAAATAATAAATGAGAGAAGAAAGGAAAGTTTGATGTTTTAACGTGAAATCGACACAAATGAGCATCCTCTCAAATAGAACACACCAAACTCACTTGATCACAACTTGTGATCCCTGTTTTCGTGCTGGGCCTCCAGGCATTGTTGGAAGTTTTGAGGTCCAGACCACTTGGGATGACGTACTTAACAACGCGAGCACCCTGTGGAAACAAATGAAGAGTTTTTCAAATAAAACAGCAGCAGAAAAACATGAAAGTGACAATACTGTAAAGTGGACACCGCACCTGCTCCAAAAATGATAATATTAATAATAATAATCATAATAATAATCATAATAAATGAGAGAAGAAAGGAAAGTTTGATGTTTTAACGTGAAATCGACACAAATGAGCATCCTCTCAAATAGAACACAGCAAACTCACTTGATCACAACTTGTCATCCCTGTTTTCGTGCTGGACCTCCAGGTATTGTTGGAAGTTTTGAGGTCCAGAGCACTTGGGACGACGTGCTTAACAACGCGAGCACCCTGTGGAAACAAATGAAGAGTTTTTCAAATAAAACAGCAGCAGAAGAACATGAAATTGACAATACTGTAAAGTGAACACCGCACCTGCTCCAAAAATGATAATATTAATCATAATAATCATCATAATCATCATAATAATAGCAATCATCCAATTTATCACTGGAGAAGTCTTTGTTTGTGTGTTTGTGTGTTTGTTTGTGTGTTTGTCTGTTTGTGTGTTTGTTTGTCTGTTTGTGTGTTTGTTTGTGTGTTTGTCTGTTTGTGTGTTTGTTTGTGTGTTTGTCTGTGTTTGTTTGTGTGTTTGTTTGTGTGTTTGTTTGTGTGTTTGTCTGTTTGTGTGTTTGTTTGTGTGTTTGTCTGTTTGTTTGTTTGTGTTTGTTTGTGTGTTTGTTTGTGTGTTTGTCTATTTGTGTGTTTGTTTGTGTGTTTATCCATTTGTTTGTGTGTTTGTTTGTGTGTCTGTCCATTTGTATGTTTGTTTGTGTGTTTGTCCATTTGTGTGTTTGTTTGTGTGTTTGTTTGTTTGTTTGTTTGTGTTTGTCTGTTTGATTGTGTGGTTGTCTGTTTGTTACCTCCGCCACCAAAGGTGGATGGAGATTATATTTTCACCCCTGTCTGTCTGTCTGTCTGTCTGTCTGTCCGTTTGTGAACAAGATATCTCAAAAATTTGTGGATGGATGCGGACGAAATTTGTCAGAGACGTGAGCAGGACTAAATTATTAGATTTTGGTGAAGCTCCAGATCCGGCTACTATAATTTTTAAGCGATTCTTCACCATCGGGAGATTGGGCCAAAAATGCTACAAAGCCGGATTTGTCAAAAAGTTGTGGATGGATGATTTTGATTAAATGTGATTCTGTATTGTGATTTTCTGGTCTACTCTGGGATACAAAACGTGAACTGTTCACCTTGCGGAGGTATGTCTCTACTGAGTGCAGTTATAGTTTGTTGTACACCGCACATTTCTTATGTCATCTCCAGGCATTGCAAAACGTCATTGCCGGGCACCGAAGGGAGCTCGGCAGTGACGCACGCTGAAAGGGAGTACTCAGTTTTCACTCTGGTTGTTTGTTTTCTTGGTTGTTGTACACCGCACTTTTCCTATGCCATCTCCAGGCATTGCAAATCGTCATTGCTGGGCACCGAAGGGGGCTCGGCAGTGACGCACGCTGAAAGAGAGTACTCAGTTTTCACTCTGGTTTCTTGGTTTCTTGTTGTACACCGCTCCTTTCCTATGCCACCTCCAGGCATTGCAAATCGTCATTGCCGGGCACCGAAGGGGGCTCGGCAGTGACGCACGCTGAAAGAGAGTACTCAGTTTTCACTCTGGTTTCTTGTTTGTTGTACACCGCTCCTTTCCTATGCCACCTCCAGGCATTGCAAATCGTCATTGCCGGGCACCGAAGGGGGCTTGGCAGTGACGCACGCTGAAAGAGAGTACTCAGTTTTCACTCTGGTTTCTTGTTTGTTGTACACCGCTCCTTTCCTATGCCATCTCCAGGCATTGCAAATCGTCATTGCCGGGCACCAAAGGGGGCTCGGCAGTGACGCACGCTGAAAGAGAGTACTCAGTTTTCACTCTGGTTTCTTGTTGTACACCGCTCCTTTCCTATGCCATCTCCAGGCATTGCAAATCGTCATTGCCGGGCACCAAAGGGGGCTCGGCAGTGACGCACGCTGAAAGAGAGTACTCAGTTTTCACTCTGGTTTCTTGTTTGTTTGTTTTCTTGGTTGTTTGTTTGTTTGTTTTCTTTCTTGGTTGTCCGGACGATATCTCAGCCATCCTTTGAGCTAGGAAGCTGAAATTTCGGCACAGTAGTGAGCAAGTCCTTTGTCAAATACGGTATTTTTTGTTTTTTGAATAATCAATTAATTGAGGAGTTATTTAATTATTAGCGTTTAATTAAGTACTTATTTAATTAATTAAATTTCATTTCTATTCTGACCATTATTAACTCAGGCACCTTTTGAGTTAGGAAGCTGATATTTGGACATGCCAATGACCAGGTGATTTGGCTGCAAAGGATATTTTTGATTTATTAATTAATCAATTAATCGATTAATTATTTAATTATTCGATTAATGACAAAAAATTTTTTTTTTTTTAAGTTACAGATTCTGATGAAATAGTGGTAGTTTATGTGTTCTCTGACCAAATTGATTAATAATTTAATTTTTTTATGATTATTATTTATTTATTTTCATTATTAATCATTTATTTATTTTCTTTCTCATTTGGCCAATATCTCAGGCACCTTTTGAGCTGGAAAGCTAATATTTGGACATGAGTGACCAAGTGATGTGGCTATCAAGGATATTTTTGATTTATTGATTAATCATTTCATCTATTAATTATTTATTGATTAATCGATTAATTATTTATTGAGTAATCAATTAATTATTTAATTTTTTATAAATGACTTATTTAATTAAATTTCTAAAAGATACATCTTCGGATGAAGCACTAGTGGTTTAGTTATGCGATTAGCCAATTGATTATGAAAATATTTTGTGATAATCTTTTATTGATTTTAATTATACAATTAATCAATCAATTAGTGTACACCCCTCCCTCCCAATGCAGCCTTAATGAGCTGCACTGCGGTATTGCCGGGCGCCAGAGGCGCCCCGGCAATGCCGCGCTGCAGCATATTTAATTATTTGGCATGGGGCGGTGTACTTTGAATGTATGTGTACTTGTTTGTTTGTTTGTTTTCTTGCTTTCTTGTTTGTTTGTCCGGACGATATCTCAGCCATCCTTTGAGCTAGGAAGCTGAAATTTCGGCACAATAGTGAGCAAGTCCTTTGTCAAAAACGGTATTTTTTGTTTTTTGATTAATCAATTAATTGAGGAGTTATTTAATTATTAGCGATTAATTAAGTACTTATTTAATTAATTAAATTTCCTTTCTCTTCTGACCATCAACTCAGGCACCTTTTGAGTTAGGAAGCTGATATTTGGACATGCCAATGACCAGGTGATTTGGCTGCAAAGGCTATATTTGATTTATTAATTAATCAATCAATTAATCGATTAATTATTTAATTATTTGATTAATGACTAAAAATTTTTTTTTTAAAGTTACAGATTCTGATGAAATGGTGGTGGTTTATGCATTCTATGACCGAATTGATTAATAATTTAATTTTTTAATGATTATTATTTATTTATTTATTTATTACTTATTTAATTATTTGATTAATGAGAAAAAAATTTTTTTTTTAAGTTACAGATTCTGATGAAATGGTGGTGGTTTATTTGTTCTCTGACCGAATTGATTAATAATTTAATTTTTTTATGATTATTATTTATTTATTTTCATTATTAATCATTTATTTATCTTCTTTCTCATTTGGCCAATATCTCAGGCACCTTTTGAGCTGGGAAGCTAATATTTGGACATGAGTGACCAAGTGATGTGGCTATCAAGGATATTTTTGATTTATTGATTAATCAATTATTAATTAATCAATTAATCGATTAATTATTTAATTATTTGATTTATGACCAAAAAAATTTTTTTTCCCCTCAGTTACAGATTCTGATGAAATGGTGGTGGTTTATGTGTTCTGTGACCGAATTTATTGATAATGCAATTTTTTAATGATTATTATTTATTTATTTTCATTATTAATCATTTATTTATTTTCTTTCTCATTTGGCCAATATCTCAGGCACCTTTTGAGCTGGGAAGCTAATATTTGGACATGACAGTGACCAAGTGATGTGGCTATCAAGGATATTTTTGATTTATTGATTAATCATTTAATCGATTAATTATTTATTGGTGAATCAATTAATTATTTAATTTTTTATTAATGACTTATTTAATTAAATTTCTAAAAGATACATCTTCGGATGAAGCAGGAGTGGTTTAGTTATGCTATTAGCCAATTGATTAAGAAAATAATTTGTGATAATCTTTTATTGATTTTAATTCTACAATTAATCAATCAATTAGCGTACACCTCTCCCTCCCAATGGAGCCTCTATGAGGTGCACTGCGGTATTGCCGGGCGCCATAGGCGCCCCGGCAATGCCGCGCTGCAGGATATTTAATTATTTGGCATGGGGGCGGTGTACTTTGAATGTATGTGTACTTGTTTGTTTTCTTGTTTCCTTGGTTGTCCGGACGATATCTCAGCCATCCTTTGAGCTAGGAAGCTGAAATTTCGGCACAATAGTGAGCAAGTCCTTTGTCAAAAACGGTATTTTTTGTTTTTTGATTAATCAATTAATTGAGGAGTTATTTAATTATTAGCGTTTAATTAAGTACTTATTTAATTAATTAAATTTCATTTCTCTTCTGACCATTATTAACTCAGGCACCTTTTGAGTTAGGAAGCTGATATATGGACATGCCAATGACCAGGTGATTTGGCTGCAAAGGATATTTTTGATTTACGAATTAATCAATTAATCGATTAATTATTTAATTATTCGATTAATGACAAAAAATTTTTTTTTTTTAAAGTTACAGATTCTGATGAAATAGTGGTAGTTTATGTGTTCTCTGACCAAATTGATTAATAATTTAATTTTTTTATGATTATTATTTATTTATTTTCATTATTAATCATTTATTTATTTTCTTTCTCATTTGGCCAATATCTCAGGCACCTTTTGAGCTCGGAAGCTAATATTTGGACATGAGTGAACAAGTGATGCGGCTATCAAGGATATTTTTGATTTATTGATTGATGAATTAATCGATTAATTATTTAATTATTCGATTAATTACTAAAAAAATTTTTTTTTATTTCAGTTCCAGATTCTGATGAAATGGTGGTGGTTTGTGTGTTCTGTGACCGAATTGATTAATAATTTAATTTTTTAATCATTATTATTTATTTATTTTCATTATTAATCATTTATTTATTTTCTTTCTCATTTAGCCAATATCTCCTTCACCTTTTGAGCTTGGAAGCTAATATTTGGACATGACAGTGACCAAATGATGTGGCTATCAAGGATATTTTTGATTTGTTGATTAATCATTTGATCGATTAATTATTTATTGATTAATTGATTAATTATTTATTGATTAATCAATTAATTATTTAATTTTTTATTAATGACTTATTTAATTAAATTTCAAAAAGATACATCTTCGGATGAAGCACTTGTGGTTTATTTATGCTATTAGCCAATTGATTAAGAAAATATTTTGTGATAATCTTTTATTGATTTTAATTATACAATTAATCAATCAATTAGCGTGCACCTCTCCCTCCCAATGCAGCCTCTATGAGGTGCACTGCGGTATTGCCCGGCACCGGAGGCGCCCCGGCAATGCCGCGCTGTGGGATATTTAATTCTTTGGCATGGGGGCGGTGTACTTTGAATGTATCTGTACTTGTTTGTTTTCTTTCTTGTTTTCTTGTTTTCTTTCTTGTTTGTTTGTCCGGGCGATATCTCAGCCATCCTTTGAGCTAGGAAGCTGAAATTTCGGCACAATAGTGAGCAAGTCCTTTGTCAAAAACGGTATTTTTTTTTTTTGATTAATCAATAAATTGAGGAGTTATTTAATTATTAGCGATTAATTAAGTACTTATTTAATTAATCAAATTTCCTTTCTCTTCTGACCATTAACTCAGGCACCTTTTGAGTTAGGAAGCTGACATTTGGACATGCCAATGACCAGGTGATTTGGCTGCAAAGGATATTTTTGATTTATTAATTAATCAATTAATCGATTAGTTATTTAATTATTCGATTAATGACCAAAAAAATTTTTTTTTTAAGTTACAGATTCTGATGAAATAGTGGTAGTTTATGTGTTCTCTGACCAAATTGATTAATAATTTAATTTTTTTAGGATTATTATTTATTTATTTTCATTATTAATCATTTATTTATTTTCTTTCTCATTTGGCCAATATCTCAGGCACCTTTTGAGCTGGGAAGCTAATATTTGGACATGAGTGACCAAGTGATGTGGCTATCAAGGATATTTTTGATTTATTGATTAATCATTTCATCTATTAATTATTTATTGATTAATCGATTAATTATTTATTGAGTAATCAATTAATTATTTAATTTTTTATAAATGACTTATTTAATAAAATTTCTAAAAGATACATCTTCGGATGAAGCACTAGTGGTTTAGTTATGCGATTAGCCAATTGATTATGAAAATATTTTGTGATAATCTTTTATTGATTTTAATTATACAATTAATCAATCAATTAGTGTACACCTCTCCCTCCCAATGCAGCCTCAATGAGCTGCACTGCGGTATTGCCAGGCGCCGGAGGCGCCCCGGCAATGCCGCGCTGCAGCATATTTAATTATTTGGCATGGGGCGGTGTACTTTGAATGTATGTGTACTTCTTTGTTGTACACCACTCCTTTCCTATGCCATCTCCAGGCATTGCAAATCGTCATTGCTGGGCACCGAAGGGGGCTCGGCAGTGACGCACGCTGAAAGAGAGTACTCAGTTTTCACTCTGGTTGTTTGTTTTCTTGTTTTCTTTCTTTCTTGTTTGTTTGTTTCTTTCTTTCTTGGTTGTCCGGGCGATATCTCAGCCATCCTTTGAGCTAGGAAGCTGAAATTTCGGCACAGTAGTGAGCAAGTCCTTTGTCAAAAACGATATTATTTTTTTTGATTAATCAATAAATTGAGGAGTTATTTAATTATTAGCGATTAATTAAGTACTTATTTAATTAATCAAATTTCCTTTATCTTCTGACCATTAACTCAGGCACCTTTTGAGCTCGGAAGCTGATATTTGGACATGACAATGACGAAGTGATTTGTCTGTAAAGGGTATTTTTGATTTATTGATGAATTAATCAATCGATAAATTATTTAATTATTCGATGAATGACCTAATTCATTTTTTTGTTTTGAAGTTACAGATTCGGATGAAATGGTGGTGGTTTATGTATTCTATTAGCCAATTGATTAACTATTTAATTTTTTTATGATTATTATTTATTTATTTTCAATATTAATCATTTATTTATTTTCTTTCTCATCTGGGCAATATCTCAGGCACCTTTTGAGCTTGGAAGCTAATATTTGGACATGACAGTGACCAGGTTATGTTGCCATAATGGATATTTTTGATTTATTGATTAATCATTTAATCGATAAATTATTTATTGATTAATCAATTAATTAATTATTTTTTATTAATGACCTATTTAATTAAATTTCTAAAAGTTACATCTTCGGATGAAGCACTCGTGGTTTAGGTTTGCTATTAGCCAATTGATGAAGAAAATATTTTATGATAATCTTTTACTGATTTTAATTATGCAATTAATCAATCAATTATTGTACACCTCTGCCTCCCAATGCACTCTCTATGAGCTGCACTGCGGTATTGCCGGGCGCCATAGGCGCCCCGGCAATGCCGCTCTTTAAGATATTTAATTATTTGGCATCGGGGCGGTGTACTTTGAATGTATGTTTACTTGTTTTCTTGTTTTCTTGGTTGTCCGGACGATATCTCAGCCATCCTTTGAGCTAGGAAGCTGAAATTTCGGCACAGTAGTGAGCAAGTCCTTTGTCAAATACGGTATTTTTTGTTTTTTGAATAATCAATTAATTGAGGAGTTATTTAATTATTAGCGTTTAATTAAGTACTTATTTAATTAATTAAATTTCATTTATCTTCTGACCATTATTAACTCAGGCACCTTTTGAGTTAGGAAGCTGACATTTGGACATGCCAATGACCAGGTGATTTGGCTGCAAAGGATATTTTTGATTTATTAATTAATCAATTAATCGATTAGTTATTTAATTATTCGATTAATGACCAAAAAAATTTTTTTTTTAAGTTACAGATTCTGATGAAATAGTGGTAGTTTATGTGTTCTCTGACCAAATTGATTAATAATTTAATTTTTTTAGGATTATTATTTATTTATTTTCATTATTAATCATTTATTTATTTTCTTTCTCATTTGGCCAATATCTCAGGCACCTTTTGAGCTGGGAAGCTAATATTTGGACATGAGTGACCAAGTGATGTGGCTATCAAGGATATTTTTGATTTATTGATTAATCATTTCATCTATTAATTATTTATTGATTAATCGATTAATTATTTATTGAGTAATCAATTAATTATTTAATTTTTTATAAATGACTTATTTAATAAAATTTCTAAAAGATACATCTTCGGATGAAGCACTAGTGGTTTAGTTATGCGATTAGCCAATTGATTATGAAAATATTTTGTGATAATCTTTTATTGATTTTAATTATACAATTAATCAATCAATTAGTGTACACCTCTCCCTCCCAATGCAGCCTCAATGAGCTGCACTGCGGTATTGCCGGGCGCCGGAGGCGCCCCGGCAATGCCGCGCTGCAGCATATTTAATTATTTGGCATGGGGCGGTGTACTTTGAATGTATGTGTACTTCTTTGTTGTACACCACTCCTTTCCTATGCCATCTCCAGGCATTGCAAATCGTCATTGCTGGGCACCGAAGGGGGCTCGGCAGTGACGCACGCTGAAAGAGAGTACTCAGTTTTCACTCTGGTTGTTTGTTTTCTTGTTTTCTTTCTTTCTTGTTTGTTTGTTTCTTTCTTTCTTGGTTGTCCGGGCGATATCTCAGCCATCCTTTGAGCTAGGAAGCTGAAATTTCGGCACAGTAGTGAGCAAGTCCTTTGTCAAAAACGATATTATTTTTTTTGATTAATCAATAAATTGAGGAGTTATTTAATTATTAGCGATTAATTAAGTACTTATTTAATTAATCAAATTTCCTTTATCTTCTGACCATTAACTCAGGCACCTTTTGAGCTCGGAAGCTGATATTTGGACATGACAATGACGAAGTGATTTGTCTGTAAAGGGTATTTTTGATTTATTGATGAATTAATCAATCGATAAATTATTTAATTATTCGATGAATGACCTAATTCATTTTTTTGTTTTGAAGTTACAGATTCGGATGAAATGGTGGTGGTTTATGTATTCTATTAGCCAATTGATTAACTATTTAATTTTTTTATGATTATTATTTATTTATTTTCAATATTAATCATTTATTTATTTTCTTTCTCATCTGGGCAATATCTCAGGCACCTTTTGAGCTTGGAAGCTAATATTTGGACATGACAGTGACCAGGTTATGTTGCCATAATGGATATTTTTGATTTATTGATTAATCATTTAATCGATAAATTATTTATTGATTAATCAATTAATTAATTATTTTTTATTAATGACCTATTTAATTAAATTTCTAAAAGTTACATCTTCGGATGAAGCACTCGTGGTTTAGGTTTGCTATTAGCCAATTGATGAAGAAAATATTTTATGATAATCTTTTACTGATTTTAATTATGCAATTAATCAATCAATTATTGTACACCTCTGCCTCCCAATGCACTCTCTATGAGCTGCACTGCGGTATTGCCGGGCGCCATAGGCGCCCCGGCAATGCCGCTCTTTAAGATATTTAATTATTTGGCATCGGGGCGGTGTACTTTGAATGTATGTTTACTTGTTTTCTTGTTTTCTTGGTTGTCCGGACGATATCTCAGCCATCCTTTGAGCTAGGAAGCTGAAATTTCGGCACAGTAGTGAGCAAGTCCTTTGTCAAATACGGTATTTTTTGTTTTTTGAATAATCAATTAATTGAGGAGTTATTTAATTATTAGCGTTTAATTAAGTACTTATTTAATTAATTAAATTTCATTTATCTTCTGACCATTATTAACTCAGGCACCTTTTGAGTTAGGAAGCTGATATTTGGACATGCCAATGACCAGGTGATTTGGCTGCAAAGGATATTTTTGATTTATTAATTAATCAATTAATCGATTAATTATTTAATTATTCGATTAATGACAAAAAAAATTTTTTTTTTTAAGTTACAGATTCTGATGAAATAGTGGTAGTTTATGTGTTCTCTGACCAAATTGATTAATAATTTAATTTTTTTATGATTATTATTTATTTATTTTCATTATTAATCATTTATTTATTTTCTTTCTCATTTGGCCAATATCTCAGGCACCTTTTGAGCTGGGAAGCTAATATTTGGACATGAGTGACCAAGTGATGTGGCTATCAAGGATATTTTTGATTTATTGATTAATCATTTCATCTATTAAGTATTTATTGATTAATCGATTAATTATTTATTGAGTAATCAATTAATTATTTAATTTTTTATAAATGACTTATTTAATTAAATTTCTAAAAGATACATCTTCGGATGAAGCACTACTGGTTTAGTTATGCGATTAGCCAATTGATTATGAAAATATTTTGTGATAATCTTTTATTGATTTTAATTATACAATTAATCAATCAATTAGTGTACACCTCTCCCTCCCAATGCAGCCTCAATGAGCTGCACTGCGGTATTGCCGGGCGCCGAAGGCGCCCCGACAATGCCGCGCTGTAGGATATTTAATTATTTGGCATGGGGGCGGTGTACTTTGAATGTATCTGTACTTGTCTTTCTTTCTTGTCAATCAATTAATCAATTAATCGATTAATTATTAAATTATTCGATTAATGACCAAAAAATTTTTTTTTTTAGTTACAAATTCTGATGAAATGGTGGTGGTTTATGTGTTCTATGACCGAATTGATTAATAATTTAATTTTTTAATGATTATTATTCATTTATTTTCATTATTAATCATTTATTTATTTTCTTTCTAATTTTGCCAATATCTCAGGCACCTTTTGAGCTCAGAAGCTAATATTTGGACATGAGTGACCATGTGATTTGGCTGCAAAGGCTATTTTTGATTTATTAATTAATCAATTAATCGATTAATTATTTAATTATTCGATTAATGACCAAAATTTATTTTTTTTCAGTTACAGATTCTGATGAAATGGTGGTGGTTTATGTGTTCTGTGACCAAAATGATTGATAATTTAATTTTTTAATGATTATTATTTATTTATTTTAATTATTAATCATTTAGTTATTTTCTTTCTCATTTGGCCAATATCTCAGGCACCTTTTGAGCTGGGTAGCTAATATTTGGACATGAGTGACCAAGTGATGTGGCTATCAAGGATATATTTGATTTATTGATTAATCATTTAATTGATTAATTATTTATTGATTAATCAATCAATTATTTAATTTTTTATTGATGACATATTTAATTAAATTTCTAAAAGAAACGTCTTCGGATGAAGCACTAGTGGTTTAGTTATGCTAATAGCCAATTTATTAAGAAAATATTTTGTGATAATCCTTTATATGATTTTAATTATACAATTAATCAATCAATTAGCATACACCTCTCCCTCCCAATGCAGTCTCTATGAGCTGCACTGCGGTATTGTCGGGCGCCATAGGCGCCCGGACATGCCGCGCTGAAGGATATTTAATTATTTGGCATGGGGTCGGTGTACTTTGAATGTATCTGTACTTGTTTGTGTGTTTGTTTGACATCCATGCACTCCTGAACCACTGGACAGAATGAGTTGAAAACTTTTGGTTGTATGAGGGGTGTGCACATGAAAGTTTTAGGGGGTAAAAACAATTCAGTCCCCAGGGTTCAGGGTGGACGTGTACACCAATTCTCTCTATGTAAATGTTTATCGTGTCGCGCCTCCTGGTGGTGAAAGTCGATATTACAAGTTGGACTAAAATACGCCATTTTCGACGGAATTAACCCGAACCTGAGGACGAGTTCTTCACCAGTAAATATCGTGTTCCAAAGTAAAACCAGATTGGAAAATGATTCGAATGTTCAGAAATGCAAGTTGGTTTCCGTGTTTTGATGACTGCCCAACAATGTTGTTTTTAACCTATAAAGTTACCCCAAAAACTGATCATAAACATTGTTAACCCAAAAAGAGCGTTGGGCCACTATCCTCCAGTAAATGAGTTTAAACTGACGTCAACCAAAAGAACGAATCATGACTTTTCTTACAATGTGTAATTCCCAGGTAACTTATGGAAATCTTGCTTCTAATTGGTGGAGAAAAGCCGTTAACAAAAAGCATTTATGGCCGAACAAGCAGTAAATGGAGCACTTCATGGGTTAACTGTAGTATTTGTGTTGGCTTCTTGAGATTGTGCTGCGGTACCTTATTTGGCTGTGATGGATACACCTGCTGCTGGTTCTTTCGGCACACCTGTTCCTTCTCTTTCAATTTCTCCATCCACTTGAACAGCTCGTACATCGCTTTCATGGCGTTGTGGTTTTTAACGGCCACGTCTCTCCAGCGGTTGTCTCGATCCTCCAAATCCGTCTCCAGCTGCGTCACCTGCAAGTGATTAAAACACATAAGACACATCAAGGGAAACATTATCTTCAACTCTTTGGTATCTGCTCTTTTGTGTTCACCGGTTACACATTGCAGAGCAAGTCCCACATTGTTTGATAACGGTTGCTCACCTGTTGATGGTAATCAACATCCTGGTGCTCCTGCCTCTCTCGCTGTTCTTGCTGCTGCTGTTCCAATGCAGCAAACCTGCTGCTCAGGTGTGATTGATGCCCTGAAAGTCCTTCAAATTGGACAGCGAGCCCATGGTGTTTATGCTCATTTGCTTTCAACAGCTCAGGTAGCAGGTCGACCTGTGCGACAGAAACATGACGGTGTCATTGACAGGAAAGTTTGTTTTCTGTTCTACTTTCCAATCAACAGTCTTCCACTTGTGAAAGTCTCATGAGCAGCATGAATCCTACAAGGTGTTAAAACTCATCAGAACATGTGCAGGTGAGCATGATGTTCACCACCTTGGCCATCTGTAATCCAACATGTTGGATAACGGTTCTTTACCTGTTGGCAGCTCTCAACGTTCTTCTGTTGCTGCTCCTCATGTTGTTGTTGCTGCTCCTCGAGCTGAAGTTCCACTTCCGACAAGGTGCTGGAAACTTTCGTGAGATCCGCCGAAAGTTCGTTGTTTTTCACGGTGATCTCATCGAATTGATCATCTTGCATGATCAAGCGTTGTGAAAGAACCTCGACCTGTGTGGTAGAAACATGACAGTGTAATCAACAGTTAAAGTTACTGTTTTCTGATCTACACATAATCAATACTTTATGGAGGTGTCTTCTCAAGTCTAAAGTGGGATCAATTCTGGTTACAGTGCAAAGTTCACATGGAATCACACTAAATACGCCATTTCGTGTCTGATCTGATGAATTTTTGACGCCAACACATTCTGTCGTTACTTATCCAAGACCAATCTCAACCAAACCTGACAGGATGACGAAGGGTTGCACAATGAAGGTTGTAGCACATTCATTTGCCCCCCTCCCCAAGGGGGTTTTCTCCCCCCGGGCGAGTTTCCCCGCCATTGCCGTCAATGGGGTTGAACGTTGAGGTGTATATAAATGTTAAATTAGCTTTATCGTGGCGTTTTTCCAAAGAAGATTTATCGTGGCGTTTTTCCAAAGACGCTTTTAATAACAAAATTAATGATAATCGCATATTATTGATGCTAATACAAAATAATATTCATACTAATAATGTCCGACTTCCCCAAGGTGTTTTTCCTGCAGTGATAACGTGTATAAATATCTTATTGCTATAATGGCGTTTCTGTGTGATCAACAGCTTCTACTGGAAGTAAAAATACTAGTACCGACTGCAAAGCCACAATGAGCTGGCGAAGCCAAAGCCTCTTGCCACTATTTTACCCATCACTATGGCATCAGTAGGTTAGGTAGTTGATAGTAGGTCGGTGTAGGTACCGTACCTGGTATGACTTGGTAAAAGAGAAGAGCAGACAGTCCTCCCCAATACCTGCATACAATAAATGTCACAAGAAGCTTAAGGAAGTAACTATACGATGTGCTAGCTTAAGGCCTATTTTAAGAAATTTTAACTGGGCTTAACATACGTTTTCACAGTATGTGTGTAGTCTTCTAACTTCAGTCGCTGTCAGGACTGGTTCTCTCCGGGCACTGCGGCTTCCTCCACCAGAAGAAGTTAGCTTACAGTGATTAATTCGGTGAATTCCGTCTCAACTTCGGATATTTCCGGCCGTGACAAACTATCCGTATTTCTAAACTAAATATGTAAACGCTTATACCGTATTTCTGGCCGTGAAAAACTATCCATATTTCTAAACTAAATATGTAAACCGCTTATACCATATTTCTGGCGGTGAAAAACTATCCCCGATGGCCAAGAGATTTCTAAAAAAATAATTCTTCGTCAATTTTAGAATATTGGATGCCGTTTTCACCTTCCGAAACGCGTAATAAGCTTTAAAATTTTTCTTTTTCAAATGCTCGAATCTCATTGGTTTTGGTGTTTGGTGACGATTTTCGGTGAAGATAACGAGGTTGGTCTTAACGTATTTTAATTACAAATTAGAGATTCATTAGATTGTGAATCAAAGAAAGACGGGTGAAACAAACTCCTATTGAACTTTTTCGCAATTGGTTTATGCAAACTTCCGCATCCGGTCAATGGCGGCCTCCAGTGCGTGATTTGGTTTTAGAAATATTTTTTCAAATGCTCGACTCTCATTGGGTCCGGTGTTTGGTGACGCGTTTCGTTTAAGATCAACCTCGGCCCGCACGGGCCTGGTAATACCTTCAAGTATTTTAACAATAAATTAGAGGTGCATAAGATTGTGAATCAAACAATGACGGGTGAAAGAAACTCCTATTGAACGTTTTCAATTTGTTATGCATACTTCCGCATCCGCAAGTTGGCGGCCTCCATTGCGCTTCGGAATTCTCAAGCCAAGGCATAATCAGGTTTTCGACATAATACGTACGCGTTTATTGACAACACCGGCTTCGCCGGCTATTATGAACTACAAACACGTGTGATTAACTTTTTAAACAGTCGCTAATGCTCTTTAAAACACTAAATTAAGAAATTTGGAGGAATCCCAACATCCGTGAAGTAAGGTTTACTTACAGAACTGAGCGAAGATCTACTGTACTCTAAATAACCCACAAATGTTGGGTTAATAACATGGCCTTTCCTGGCGCTAACGTGGCGTTTTTCGTAGTGAACTTTTGAAACAAGCTCCTTCTGTTCAACGCGAAACTGAAAGGGACAAGCTCGGGCTGTGCTCCTTTACCAAGCAGCTAGCTAGCGCTTGCCAAGCCAGCCGTTCTTTCACGGTTTTGAATGGAGTGCTTGCTCAAATGCTTAAACCACTTGACGATCTCTCCACAAGAAGCTTGGTAAATGAACACACACCCAATGTTCTTGAGACCCGACCATAGATCGACTGTAATCGAAATACCCCAAAGAGGAATGACCCTTCCTGGCTCTCCTGTAGTTAGCAGGTGGACTAGTTTCACAAATCTCAATCAACAGTCTTCCATTTGTGAAAGTCTCAAGAGCAGCATGAACCGTGCAAGGTGTTAAAACTCATCAGAACATGTGCAGGTGAGCATGATGTTCACCACCTTGGCCATCTGTAGTCCCACATGTTTGATAACGGTTATTTACCTTTTGGCAGCTCTCAACGTTCTTCTGTTGCTGTTCCTCATGTTGTTGTTGCTGCTCCTCGAGCTGAAGTTCCACTTCCGACAAGGTGCTGGAAACTTTTTTGAGATCCGCCGAAAGTTTGTTGTTTTTCACGGTGATCTCATCGAATTGATCATCTTGCATGATCAAGCGTTCTGAAAGAACCTCGACCTGTGTGGTAGAAACATTGCGCTCACGAAGAGACAGAAATAGCATAATGAAGATAATAATTCACACATACAAGCAACGATAATTATAATTGGTTGGTAATTAGTGGTAATTAATGGATTCCAGCTCTAATTGGTGTTCCTTTTTCTGTCCCTTCTGCACCTCTCGTTTCGCTAGCAATGCATCTTTTTCTTCCTTTCCCTGATTCTCTTCTTCCTTTACTCCTTGCATCTCCTCTTCTTCCTTTTATTGAAACTCCTAGTCTAGGCAGAGCAGATATTTGGCCACAATGCTGGTCAGGTCACCACTCCAGCTCAGCGTACGGAAGTTGGGGCAGGAATTTGAAATGTGTTCAGGTTGCCAGCGATAGTTTGCCTCCTCTTTGTGAAGTACATCGTGGGATCTTTAATGTCCACCAACTAATTCCGGCATACGGATGACCAGTTTAACGTCCATCCGAAGGACGACACACACATTGATGAATCACAGGGCCTATGAAACACCGGAATGACAGTTTATAGCTGGGTTGGGATTCAAACCCAGGCTAGACAGCTCACATCAACGACTAAGATATCTCATGGGAACTAAAAAGGAAGAAATAATTGGAATAATAAATAAATGGAGTAATACCACCAATTATGTCATCACGTAATTATAGCACCACCGACTTGCGTCGCCTCAACTCACACGTACATCACTTGATAAGACTGAACTTTTATTCTCGAACGTTTTCAGAACTTACAAGACTGATAGAAACACCATAATACATCACAAAGTACAAAATTGGGAAATCGCAAAATCGTCGACAGAACGACTGTACGTTTGTGAACTTGAAACTTGTACCAAGTTTGATTTAAATCCCATCAGCTGTTCTCAAGTTATCACATTTTACCTGACATGACCTCTGACCTCACTAAAATCACCAAATCACCTCAATTCTCACATTTGATGCCAAAATATAAGAAGTTCATCTTTGCATCATAATATATACTTGTACCAAGTTTGGGCAAAATCCCATTGCCGGTTCACAAGTTAGAACAGCAAAACATTTTTTCCGAAACAGGACCTCTGACCTCTTCCCCCCAAAATTTAATCAGCTCATGTTTACATCATTATAATACCTGCACCAAGTTTGATTTAAATCCCATCAGCTGTTCTCAAGTTATCACATTTTTACCTGGCGTGACCTCTGAACTTTAATTTGTTGATGCCACAATCCAATCAGTTCATGTTTGTATCATAAACACTAACACCAAGTGTGTTCAAAATCCCATTACTGGTTCAGGAGTTGGCGCAGCAACATAATTTTTTACTTAACATGACCTGTGACCTTTAACCTCTTGACCAGAAAATCTAATCAGTTCATCTTTACATCATTATACATACCTGTGCCAAGTTTGAATTAGATCGCTTCAGTCATTCTCAAGTTGTAGACCTATCACAGATACCTTTTGACCCTTTAACCTCTTGACGCCAAAATCAAATAATTTAATCTCAGCATCATAATACATCCTTGTATCAACTTTGGGCAGATCACATCACTGGTTCACAAGTTATTGCGGTAACAGGATTTTTCCAAACATGACCTCTGACCTTTCACCTCGTGACCCCAAAATCTAATCAGTTAATCTTTACCTCATTATACATACCTGCACCAAGTTTGACTAAGATCCCTTCAGCAGTTCTCAAGTTATCGCGGTAATGAAAACCTATCACGGACGGACGGACGGACAACCTGAAAACATAATGCCTCCGGCGACTTCGGTAACAGAGGCACAAAAAGGAAATTGAATGTCTTGCTTACCACCACCTGCTGCACCTCGTACTCTCCAAGATCAGGTCTGCAATAACTACCATCAATGGAAGTAGTCTCATCACCGGAAGTACTCTCATCACCGGAAGAACTCTCATCATCTTCACCATGACAGAGAGAAGATCCTGGAAAGAAGAGGAAAAATGAACATGAAACAGATATTGTGACAGAAAAAGATCAATGGACAGAATATCACTAAGTTCAGATATGGGGGAGATTGGGAGGGGAGGGGTGAGTTTGGAGATTAGGAGGGGAGGGGTGAGTTTGGAGGAGAGGGGAAATTGGGAGGGGAGGGTGGAGTTTGGATTGTAGAAAGTGTTGGACGGTTAGTGGAAAACGAACATTTATTGCAAAATGAGTGTTGCCTTGTTCAGTTACATTATCTGATACTAGTGATACCAGATGGTGAGTAATATCAGACCATCCCTGTTGCTCAAGGACTGGGGAGGAACTTTTAGATGTCAGGATGTATTTAGTTGATCCAGGTGATCCCAGTGCATTCTTACAGGCTGACTGGCCAAGTTCACACTGTACAGGTATTCCTAGTTGGTTGGGTATTCCGATTCCGACTGAATCCGATTCAATCATACACCATCGGGTGTTTACATGTCGGGATGCATGAACAGTGATGATCACTTGCTGATTGATTGTCGTGAACCAAATGGACATCAAATTGAGGATTGTACAAAACTCTAAATTTCCATTCTCCATTCCATGAGACACAAGAGACACATTCTCTCGGGCCTCTGATCTGATGCCATATGATCTGAAGCCGCTCTGCATCACTGTGGATAAACCATCACCTCTCTGTAGCATGGCCGTCTGATTCTGAAGAGCTGGTGGTCGCGATGTGTGATGCTGCTGTGATTCCATGATCACCATAAGAGCATCCACTTCCGGGATCCCATCATTCCGTCTCCCGGTGCTTCTGCTCTTCGTGTAGTTTTTTCCCGTGCAGGCTGTGAATGAGTTAACAAAATCATTACCAGATGGAGTGGCAATTCCTCAAGTTATTTTTATTTTATTATTAGTGTACTTTCGTAAAATGTCCCCAATCTCAATTCCAGAAGCTTGAACTTACAGCATTTGTTGCGATGTCGGTGATTCTGGAAGCCATTTATGATCTGTAACACAAAGAGCAGCAAACAATACACATTAAGAGAGGACCTTGTGTCTTGGCATATTTTTGTTGGGTTGTTGTTTTGGGATATTTTAAAATTTAAAACCTGACATTTCTCAATCTTGACTGAGACTAATCACAAACCCCACGGTCTACTCCTCCACCAAGTAGCGATGGATCCTTGGGTATATGACCTCCTGCTGTTTAGCATCACTTGTTCAATCTGAGGTGTAATTCCGTTTGGGACTGCATTTTATCACTTGAACTTTTTCACCCAAAATAAACTCTGAAATGGTCTGTCAACGAGATTGTTAACCAAAGCCCATGAGCTTATATCACTTTTATACCTCGATGATGAGGCTGAGGAACACGACAAGTGTAATAAATTTTTGGTAATTCATCATCATTCCCATCTGCCAGTGTTGAGTGGCGGCTCGGTTGAAGTACTCGCTCCAGGAAGATGTTAGTCCTGTAAACAAGAGCAAAGAGAGTGTTAAAAGGCTTATTTCAACTTTCATTGATTCAAAGATACATACATCAATTAGGGGACAAGGATATTGATATAAACATCTGTGTACTTGAATGTGAATTACAAAGACATTGGTAGACAATGAACAATTCCATTGCACGAGGGACCTGAACACCTATCTTCCTTGGCAACATGAGCGAGGAGTTCAGATAAAGACCACCAGCAGATTAACCCAGAGAAAGTGGTTTCTTGGTTTCATTGTGCTTCAAATAATAGGAGATAAGTTATAAATGATCAAAACTAGACAAGGTAATTTACCCGAAGTTTCACCTGAAGAAAAGGTAATTTACCTGAAATTTGCCTGAAGAAGGGAACTTCCGCTGCCGCTTTTGCAGGCGAAGTTGTGTTTTTTCGAAGATCTCCACGCTCTCCATGCTATCAAAGTTAAGTAATTGTTCCCGTTTGTATTTTTGTCAAAACTGTATTTTTATGTCACGGTGTGTGTACTTACTATGTGTCTCTAGGAAGATCTTGGTGTAAATCATGCACACCTGTATAAAATCGTCGGTTATTTCCTGCCACGATTTTGAGGCCTGGTCTTTCAAGTTTACTGCCTTGAGGCCTTGTTGTCTTCTCTCAGCGGTCGATTGTAGTCCATTTATTTTCGTTCTCTCACAGTTTTTCCGAGTTTTCTTTTCACCCCATACTTCCCCCGAACATCTTACCCTTTGTTTAAAATCTTAATTAAAAAAATACATATATATACATTATTTATTTCCTTCTTTGTTCGTGTTCGTTCGTTCTTCCAACGTTTTCAAAAGGATCTCTGACTAGAAAATCACAAGAAACTAATTTTGCAATAAATGTTCGTTTTCCATTTATAATTGTCCAACACTTTCTAAAATCCAAACTCATCCCTCCCCTCATAAACTCCACCCTCGCCCCTCCCCTCCTAAACATCCCCCTCACCCCTCCTCTCCTAAACTCCCCCCTCACCATCTCCTCCCAAACTCCCCCCTCACCCTTCCCCTCCTAAACTCCACCCTCGCCCCTCCCCTCCTAAACATCCCCTCACCCCTCCTCTCCTAAACTCCCCCCTCACCATCCCCTCCCAAACTCCCCCCTTACCCTTCCCCTCCTAAACTCCACCCTCGCCCCTCCCCTCCTAAACATGCCCCTCACCCCTCCTCTCCGAAACTCCCCCCTCACCATCCCCTCCCAAACTCCCCCCTCACCTCGCTCCTCCTAAATTACACCTTCACCCCTCTCCTTAAAAACTCCCCTCTCCCCTTCAAATCTCCCCACTCGACTTTTTTTTCTCCAATTCTCCCTTCTCCCCCCTCCTCCTCAAAGCGTCCTCCCCGCTTCCTCTCCCTTCCAATTGTCAACCTCCAACTCCTCCAAACTTCTTCCTCTCTCTGCCCCTCCCCACCCCCCTGAAACAACACCTCGCTGTGCCTCACCCAATCACCATCAAACCCCTTGTCCTCCTCATCCTTCCCTTCCTCCGAACTATTCTGAAATCTCTGACACACCTTCAACAGCTCTCCCTACCTCCTCCTCCTCTTCCACATCTTACCCGACCCCTCCCCTCCCCTGTCCTGTATCCGATGCTCCCCCTTCCTCTTCATTAACGGTATGGACCTCAAACATCTGGGGCCTTCGCTCAAACTTGATTGATCTCTCCATTCAGGTTGCTTCTGACAAACCAGACTTGATCTGCTTAACAGAAACTTTCCTCCTTCAAGATGTCTCTGATTCCTTAATATCTCTCCCTGGTTACTCCCTCCTCCGGTATGATAGACCTGAGCCTCGTCCTGGTGGTGTGGTTGCTATCTTTATCAAAAACTCTTCCTCACTTGCCCTGCACTGCCCTCTCTCCATCTCACCCCCAGGAGTACCTCTGGCTACGGCATCCCCTTCGCTCCCACCTTTTTTTCATGTGTGTGTTGTACCGTCCACCAAACAGTGATGACTCCATCTACATCTCGCTGTCTGACAACATGGACCAACTTCTATCCACTCATCCCAACCGTCTCTTCCTCATATGTGGTGATTTCAACTGTCACCATGCCAGTTGGCTGGGTGTGGGTACCTCTCTCACCAGTCATGGCTCTTCAGCAAAGGACTTCTGCGACGAACGGGGACTGGCACAATCTGTCAATTTCCCGACCCGGATCTCAGTCAATGGAGTATCTTCTCTTCGAGACTTGGTTATGACGAACTTCACTGCAAATGTCTGCTGCTCTTCTTCTGCTCCAATCGGTTCATCTTACCACATGCTTGTTCAAGTGTAAGCTCTTTCACGAGCCTCGATCTTGTATACAAAAAAAAGAAGTGAATAAACATACTTACATTTGTGGTGTTCTGTTCAATGCGTGTGAATTCGATTCAATCTGCAATCTCATCATGTATGGCAAATAGAACAAAGATGAAAATGAACATAATGGAACATAATGACTTACCCTGAGAGAGTTTTGATATCCAGTTTGTTTTCCGGGGCTGCGTTAGAATAGAAAGAGCAACAATGTCAAAAAGGATAAGTTTTCACTCATCTTCTTCTTCGAGTTTGAGTCCTCGAGTCAAAGTTGTACTCTCTCACAACAAGCGCACACAGATGCACTCATGCACACAGACGTGCACACACACCACAGGATGGTCTACCAGCCAATCTCCTCAGCCCAAGGGGTATCCACTCCATGCTGATGACAACCAGTGAGCCAGAAATATGTCCCTGGATTGATCCATTTCCTCAAGAGGTGGGCTCCTGATTTGCCAAATAAAAGCCTTCTGAAGGCGTCTAGGCTGATTGTTGCTACAGTTAGCGGTGTAGCAGCTGGTACTGTATCAGGCAGCGGTGGTTCTGTGTTTTATTACAAACTGCAACTGAACTGGTTTACCGGTTTAATGTTATATATAAATTTTAACCTTCATCCCAATATAGTATTTTATATCACGTACCTGGAGTCATCCATGCCATCTTACCTTCAAGAAAGGAACAAGGTTGAAGAGTCTTTTCAAGGGATGGTCGGAAAAACTTTGAGGTTTCTGGAGGACAGACACAAACAAAATATCTTGATGTACCATCTGCACTGCTAATCCCAGTGAACATGCAAATAAATAACAAGACGCAATCACGTCTCTCACCCACAATTGGAGGGTATAACCAATCCGCTCTCACCTAACCAATTACCCCAGGTGGCTAGGATTATCAAATAAATCAAGTCCCATGCTCTTCCAGCGAAGAAAGCTGCATCAAGTAACCAAGAAAAGCTACACACGGTTATAATCTCATACAAACATGGGAATCCCAATGCCCCCCCCCCCCACCCCCCTCTCGAAACCATCTTATCTTCAAGAAGGGAACATAGTTGAAGAATCTTTCCCAAAGATGGTCAGAAAGACCTGGAGGCTCCTGTACGACAGACAGAGATAAACAAAACATCTTGTATCAGTCAAAGTGAATTTCCTGAATTGTGTTTTACTGTCGAAGGGAAAGTACCACCCGGAAATGTGTACGATGTAAACTCAGAGCTCGATACAAATTGTCCATCAGCTCTTTCTGATGCACATGTGGTCACTCAGAAGAACAACATTGGGACGATTGTACCTGACGAGATTGTTTATGTTTGTGGCGAATGATGTGTGGAGACCACAAGGTTTTAAAACACCACGTCATAAGCTCTGTCTGGACAATGTTATTATGTTGTGGAAGTGTGCGGTGGAAGAGATATCGACTCAGGAGATACAAAGTTATTCCACAGCCGACTCACCTGCCTTTCCCACTTCCCTACCTGTTTGTAAGGTTCCTGCTGGTGTCCTTTATCTCTGCTCTTTGAATTTTACCTCCTCTTATAAAACACTTGTGTACTGTTGCTTACACGGAAAATTTGTCACATATTGATGGAGTGTTGTTTGACGTCATACCTGAAACGTAACGAGGTTTACCAGACTCTCGGAGATGTATCCGAAATATCCTGGCAGCTTCTATATGAGAGAGATGGAAGCAAAAAACATTTTGGATCAGGAAAACTTATTTGGACCAATTGGTGGTGAAATCGGACACACACACACACACACACACACACACACACACACACACACACACACACACACACACACACACACACACACACACACACACACACACACACACACACACACACGACGAAGTCGGTTCGAAAAACTCAGCTCCAGCGAGGTGGAAACGAGCACCTGCACATTTTACCATCCACATGGAAGGTTTTCGAACCGCACCTTTAAACCAGGTAAAACGTACACGTAAATCTTCCCACTCCTTTAAAGCTCACCTGTTGAAGTCCTAGCAGGTAACCGAGGTTGAAGTAGAGCATGAAACAACAAATCAAAGCAACGAGAAAGAAACACGTCCTCGCCATCTTGAAGCAATGTTTCAAATGCGATAAATAACTGTCGCTCTGTGACGTCACACACTCATGCAGTCACGCCCATTGGTGACTTCACAATTAAGGGTTCTGATGGCTGTCGCTTCTAATAGTCGAATTGAAATGGAATTTAATTTCGAGTATGTTCGTTAACCCATTGATGATGAGCCCTCGTCATTTGTTTCCATATATTTACGCCCGCCAGGGAGTAATGCATCCGATCGTGTCCGTCCATGTGTGTGTGTGCGTGTCTGTGTTTGTGTGTTTGTGAACAAGATATCTGGAAAAGTTCTGAACGGATTTGGATGAAAGTTGGTGGGATGATTTCCCTTGGGATAAGGAAGAATTGATTAGTTTTTGGTGAAGCTCAGGATGTTATTCCGGATCCAGGAATTTTCTTTGGGAATTTTTTCGGGAATTTTTTTTTCTGTTTTCCTTTAAAAACCATTTTCTCTGCAATAATTGGAGCGATTGAGAGCAAATTTTCACCATAGGAGGGACTCGGTCTGTACAATATTTTTATGGTAATTATGACGTCACAGGCCATGTGGTTCGGCCGCCATATTGTTTTGAGTGAAAAACACTAAAATCCAATTTTCTCCAAAACGCCTGAACAGATCGAGGCCAAACTTTGCAGGCAGAATCGCATACCCATGACGAACAAAAAAGTCAACGAGCATGACGTCATGCATCACATGGTTTCAGAGTTATATAACGTTTTTAAGCACAAACATTTAAAACCTAGCTCCTCCCTCATTTGTGATCCAATCGAGGGGAAACTTCACAGATCTGTTCAGCATATCAGTCTACTAAAATGTCCTTTTGGAATTTGCGATAGGTCACGTGGTTTGGCAGACATCGTTAATTAAACGCAAATAATAAAAACATTTATATCTCTTGAACCATGAAACGGTTCATTGATTGCATTGCAAACGATCATTGATCGCTGTGAAACTTCATACTGTAGTAGAAGTCATGAAGAGTAACAAGTGTGCAAAATTTGAAGATCATTGGATGTATGGTCTGGAAGCTAGAAGTTGTTATTGTGTGAAGAAGAAGAGTCTTCGACTGTGGCGGATTAATTATTTATCACATGTACAGACTTGCAGGCATCGTTTGACACAATCTCCCGGGTTAATTTGAACCTCAAATAAAATTATAATTCCAGATTTGTCAATGGCTGAGGTATATTAACAAACGAATAAAACAGATTTGGCAAAATTCGAACTTTTTTTTAAAAGATCGCATATTCACCCAGGGTTGTGAGAGGCTGAAGAAGAAGAAACCTCGCATGGGCTTCCCAGACCAAATAAATAATTCTCGTTCTGGCTCTGCGATTTTCAGGTTTATTACTCCCGCAAGGGAGTCCGTGTGTGTGTTCGTATGTTCATGTGTTCGTGTGTTTGTGAACAAGATATCTGGAAAAGTTCTGAACGGATTTGGATGAAAGTTGGTGGGATGATTGCCCTTGGGATAAGGAAGAATTGATCATTAGTTTTTGGTGAAGCTCAGGATATTATTCCGGATCAAGGAATTTTTTTGGGAAAGATTTTTCTGTTTTACTGCATTAAATCTTTTATTCTTATTCTTAAATGATGTTTTTCTCCTCCAATTCCGAGATATATCAAAATAAATTCTCTGACAGTTCGGGCCTACTTTCTTTTTCATTTATTGTTTTGGGGAGAAGGGATGTTAAACAAAACGTATTATTCCAACTAAACCCACGGCGGGAGTATGCGCTCTACTTAGTGGCGTTCTAGTTCCCATTATAATTATTGTGGTATCGTGTTATTCCGTCATTTTTCAAATATTGTCACCATGGTTACCAGTCATTTCAGAGCCGGTCAATCCCTTGGCCTATGTAATTAACATCTTCAGAACTGTCTATATTTTTGCGGCCCTGGGTTTCGTGGCTACTAACAGGGGTAGCATCAGTTGACCTCAAATTTACAGGGCCTGAGGCTACCGCGCATGAACTTCTTGTGCCGCAGCAGGTCGATAAATCAACCGTGGATACCAACCAGTCAATCAGTGCTTCAGTGTCCGCCGTCTAATACCGTTGAACTACTTTTGTTGTGCTTTTGTACTTCCCTCTCTTCCCCATCTTGTCTCCTGCTCCCTTTATTATATGTTTTATGTGTCTGTTTTTTGTTATTAATGTTAGCTCTTACACGAGCCTCGATCTTATATACAATTTTTAAAATAAAAACAAAAGTAACACAGGGCACACGATATTAATTATTATGCATAGGGACTTTGTGGCCACCCTGTACAGGTGCAGGTGAGGTGCGTGTAATGCGGATGATGCAAGAGGACGCGCGAAATTGTGTGTGTGTTTAAGAAAGAACGATAAAAATAAAAGAAAGCTGAGAGAAGAAAGTGTCAGAGTAAACTCAAGAACCAATAAAGAAAATAAATTTTCAACCTTTAAAAATCGTGTGAGTAAATTCTGATTTTTTTGTTCTTATTGTACAAATTATTCACCTGTACAAATGAGCTGTGGACACTAATGAGGCGTGAATGGCGATTTGCTTAGTTTCCCGGCATGCCACACGATCCTTTTTCCCGCCTCCTCTCTCGGGGATATCGTTGGCCGCAATTATATGTCCGGATTTGTGGACGGTGGCTTGCAAACCGAGCCTCAAGGTCGGTGTACGGTGGCGTTTTAAAAAAAAATACAATAAATACACGGTGTAGGGAGGTGAAATTCGCTGAACGTGACGTGCAAAGTGTGCAGAGTAAACTGATTCTTCATTTACGTCTGTGGGATGTCAATCCAAAACACCAAAAAGACCCTTAAAGATCCTGAGGGTGCAGTGGATCTCAAAGACCAAAATTACCCAAAGACCCATATGACCGAAAATACACGAGGACCCCAAATATCCAGAGGACCCAAAAGACTTTACTGTTTCTCAGCTGTCCCATTGGAATTCCTGCAATTTGGCATGAATGCAGACGTTTCTCATCACCTCAAACATGTTTTAAAAAAAGCTTGCTCGTGTTCAGCTTCTAAATCATTTGGTGAATGATGGCTGTTTGCTTTGACCTTCCGATGGGAAGAGATGGTAAAGCTACTGTGATCTCAATGCAAATTTGATGGATTGTGCTCCCAAACCAACAGAAATCTCTTCCATTGAACTTCAAGTGTTGACCACAGCAGAGGAACGAAATCTGCACAATTCATTTGTGGGTTTTGCAGTAGCTTAATAGGATTTGTGTTTACCCAATAACCATTGGAGCACATGACATTGTGGGCGTGCGTTCCCACAGTCCGGGCTTTTTGCGCTTTGTGAATGTGCTTTGCAAGATGGCCCCGCACGAACGTGAGGCCTTGCTGCAGTTCACCACCAGTTGTTCATCGTTACCTCCTGGTGGCATGTCGAACCTACATCCCCATCTCACGATTGTCAGAAAGGTGAGTGAAGTGCAAAGTGCAGAGTATTCCAATAAGAACCCCTCCTATCGTGCGTGGCAATGACATGTGCTTGTCTGTGTTGTCATTGCATAGTCTTATTAAAAGTTTTTTACTGCGTAGCCCATCGGGCAAAGCCGTCGAGAACAGTGTTTGTCTGTCCGTATGTATGTATGTATGAATGTATGCCCCCTCAAACGTACACCAATCAGAGTTGAGGATCTGGTCACGTGACAGGGGTGATGTGATGTCATTTCGGCGGTGCGACGGCTGACTCCACACACCGCCATTTTGATTCCTATGCCGTTTGATTCCTATGGTGCATCCTGATTCAGAAAGTGGATGGGAGGGTTGTCCAGTCGGTCTTTTCGGAGAGACATCATAAGAGTGTGAACTTTGTCAGGATTGAAAGACATGTTCCACTTGTTTGCCCAGTCTGTGATTTTGTCTAGGTCTGCAGAGAGTGAGGAGGCTGCAGACTGCCAATCTGAGGGATGAGGAATGGAGCGGCAGAGAGTGGCGTCATCAGCAAAGAGATAGAGAGGATTTCCAAGAGAGTCGGAGAGATCATTGATGAAGACCAGAAAAAGCACAGGGCCCAGAACACTGCCTTGGGGAACTCCAGCCTGAACAGGAAGAGGAGATGAGAGAACCCCATTCAGGGCCATGCGTTGACTACGACTAGAGAGGAAGTCCGCCAGCCATGCATGGAGATTTCCACAGATACCAAAGGAGGAGAGTTTGGTGAGCAGAGCGGGGTGCCAGACCGTATCGAAGGCACATGATATGTCGAAGGAGACAGCTCTAATTTCCTGTTTGGCATTGAGGACCTCCATCCATTGTTGAGACAGCAGAAGCAGCATGTCCAGAGTAGAGTGACCTGGTCAGAAACCAAATTGATGATCAGAGATCAAGCCATTGGAGAAGAGGAAAGATTTCATATTCGAAGCAATGATGGATTCCATGACTTTGCTGATAATTTGGGAGAAGGCTGATTGGTCTGTAGTTGCTAGGATCTGTTTTTGCACCTTTTTTCTGTAAAGCGGAGGAACAGGATTTTAGGACCCGTGGGCTGATGCCATCAGGACCAGTTGCAGAATCAGTCGAGGGTTGACAGAAACTTTTGCACCTTGTCAGGAGGAAAGGACACAGAGTCCAGGAGCAGCTGGGTACGACTGGTTACGGTGGGTACAGAGAGGGATGGGTTTGGGACACAAGATTTAGAGGCAAACACAGAGTTGAGGCATTCAGCTTTCACGTTTCACGTGCCATTTTTCACGTTTTTCACCCTTACATCAACTGGCAGAATACTCAGGTCCTGTGGAAACAATGATGTTAAGGATAAATGAATTATGGATAAAACCACAGAATGGTAAATAATTTGGTATAATTTTAATAATAAAGGCACTGTAATTATTTATTTATGACTAAGGCTAATATAGTTAAAGATATGGTACTTTGAAATAAAGTTTTTTTTGAAGATAGTCAATGAATGACCTTCAAAAATTAATGAAGTCTTCAAGAACTTTAAAAGGATGATTGCTCCGAAAAGTCTAGCAGAAGACAATGGGAAACAGATGTGCCTCATTAAAAGATTTGATATGTGGACCTACTCGGCGGGAAGTCCACCCATCGCAGCATTCACTCGACCAATCACATTGTATCCCTCAATCTTTGCTCCCTCCCACCCCAATATTTCATTCGACCAATCCCCACTTCCCTCATCCCTCCCACCTACACTTTGCTTAACCAATCCTACTGCTCTCCTCCCCTTTTCTTCATGCGACCAATCCCATCTTCGCTCCTCCCTCTCCACTTTCTCCTCCCAGTTTCAGCAAGTATAAAAGTTATGACTAACTTCAAATGTTAGGATTTTCACTTGGGCTGTCGATACTGTATGTTGATGTAATTAGGATTTCACTTATTTTTTATGTTGATGTAATTATGATTTCACTTATTTTGTATGTTGATATTGTACTTAGGATTGCACTTGGTTTGTAAATACAGTATGTTGTTCTGTGCATGAGCCACAAGCTTGCTGGCAGATCTTTTCTTTTTAAAATGAACAATGTAAAATGTTCAATTGTTTTGACGGTTCTTGTAAGGTTCTAGCATGACTAATTGAGTCAAGACATGGATAGAAACAATCACCAGCTTTCACCTCATTCTATCCAGCGGTTTAGGAATGCATAAACGTCAAATAAAGAAACGTACAATGAAACAGACACTTCTCACATTGTCGTAGAATGACAAGTAAAGAGTGCGGTACAGGATTATGTGTACATGTAAAGTTGTATTTACTCCTGTTCACAAGTTCCTTCAGCATTAAAAATGTATTTCTCCAACGAATAGGAATATGCATGGAGTATAAATGTATTGTTATGTTTATGGAGGTAGGTAAGGTAGGTTTGAGTTAGGAATAGCATGGACCGTGTGATGTGTAGGAGCATTTCGTCGGGAAATAGGTCGGGAAAATGTCGCTTAAGGTTCTCACATTATAGTAGAATCGTTGCACATATGTACATGTCAAAGTAAAAGTTTGTTTTTGCCTTTAACCACTTCATGTGCTAATCATAACAGAGATGGAGAACTTCAGTTGTTTCATATTTTTTGATAAAACGTTTGTTAATATTTCTTCACATACACTGTATGACATTACGTGCTTTAGAACAATTTATAAGACTTTTTTCAAGTTACAGTTATAATTTAAAACAAATCTTGTGTGGAACAAGTCTGTTTTGGTTTGGTTGGAACAAGAGACAACCTGTCATCAAACTTTTCGGGGGTTCCCTTGAGCGGTCTTTTAAACCATGTTCGTACCAATATTTCCACACTCATTACCACGAAAAATACTGTCCTGTCCACAGCTGGGTTACCACCAAGCCTTGGATGGATGAGCCGAACCAGCTTTAACTCCCGAGGTGATTTACAATTTTGGCGGTTATTGACCCGCGGGACTGAAGAACCAGGAAGCGTTTATTCTCGCGAATGCACGGGTTTATTTTGAAACCCAATCAAGAATAATACAACAAAAAATGTAACAATAATTATTTTCAATAAAATAAGGCACGGAATGAAAATAAAGAAAATAAATGCCGAGGTAAAAATGATAAGGTGAGGATCCTCCACACAGACACAAAAACACACACAGGGTAAGGTAATAAAGTAAAGTTCACACTCCGGCACTCAACTGGCCCAAAATGGATCCCATGCTAAGTCGGCAGTTGTTGGAGCCCGAAGCCACACAGGTGGGAAGCCCAGAAAGGTGGCGGCAAAACCAAAAGCCGATGGCACCCGGGATCGAGGCGATCAGGGAGCACAGCCCTCGTTCTTTTCTCCCCTGTCCACCACTTCACACTCGTTCACGAGAGATATAAAAAAAAAATCTTGTTCTTTGCAAAAGGAAGCACGACCACATCCTGCAGCATACCATCACACCCGAGACAACGGGCCTCCTCACAGTCACACTGCTAAAGCCAGAATCCCGAAGCTTCTTCTTTACACTTCGCCCACCTCATCAGGCCACATCACTCTGGAGGGGCGGGGGGACGTGGCCTGCCGACCCTGTCCAAGCCCTCCCCCCCACCCACCCGCCCATAAAACCATTGTAGCTCCGCCTCTTCTAGGCAGGTCTTTTTGCTATCGTGTCCATTGGAGCGTGAATAGCTTGCCCGGCTGATGTTATAAGTGTTAGGGATAGCCACAGAGGGTATTGCGAACAGGGGAAAGTATCCTTAACCCCGACTACGAATTAACACGGCATTAGCCCCGTGCTCATATTCTGGGTCGCTGTCTTCTTTGGCTGTTGTTTCCTCCATGCGATGCAATTCTTTCAAAATGGTTCACGTGGACTGTGAAGGACGAAGGACGGGAACAGTGGTGAGTTTGAGGTGAAGGTGGGAGTGCATCAGGGGTCGGTACTAAGTCCACTACTATTTGTATCTGTGATGGAGGTGCTGGCTCAGAACGTAAAGGAGGGTTTACTGCGGGAATTGTTGTATGCAGATGATCTGGTGTTGATTGCAGAAAGTATGGATGGACTGAAGCAGAAGATGAACAAGTGGAAGGAATGTATGGAGACAAAAGGTCTGAAGGTGAATGTTAGAAAGTCTCTGATGTTATGCGTACGATATACGTGAACGTTTCCTGCTTTGCTTATGAATGTTTTCTTACGAAACTTCCTGTTTCTCCACAACTTGACGAAGGTTTGTCTGATCGGAACATAATTTACATCACATCCCCCCAGGCTAAAGGTCAATGTGAAATGGTGGTCAGATAAAAAAAAACAAAAAAAAACAACAATAACAACAAACCCATTTTATGTCATCTCAGTTCTGACAATGCAGAATTTCAAAGACTGCTTGGCCTTCTAAGATGTTATTGCATCATAACGGTGTACCTGCACTGAAGTTGTGCACCTCATATTTGATAAGTGTCCTTGACATACTTACTCTTTTTTTCCGAATGGGAACCCAATTAAGAAATAACACCTCATTGATCATAACTTGAATAATTTTCCTCCGATTTTCATGACGTTTATGGATAGATTGTCGAGGGAGACACATTTTATTAATTAACAAAATATCCACAAACGTTGAAGGTCAAGGTCATATGGCATTCCGAACAAAATATTCCATCATTGGTAAGTCGCAGGTGATTGCCAAGCGTAAGCCTCCCCGGCTTACCCTTGGCAGTCGCAGATTATCTTGTTTGATTTTTTTTTCTATGCCAACACTCTGCACTCAACACTTCTGAAATTGAACAAGAAGGTTCTTCAAAAGGAGCCGGAAGCTATACAAAACGGCTCAAATTCCCTCAAATTTATGTTTAAATCCAGTGTCGCTTAAAATTTCAATAAGTAATATTGTCTTGAATCTCAATGGTAGCAACTTTGTTTTTGTAATTTTCCTTGCCACCAATGTTTTATTGGTCTTCACTGCCAAATTATATTTCAGAACTTTCACACGAGTTGTTGTAACTACTGCTGGGTGATTTACCGTAGTTCAAATAATGTGGGATATATTACTCGCACCGACAACTAAAAAGGTTACCGTCATACCTATTCGTCACATCAAAACGAAATTGTAAGATAGTTAATGTCAACGCAATTCATGTTAAATTGAACCGATTTAAAATTTCATTTGTTTTTGTTTGTTTGCAAAATTCAATGTGTCCTTGGGACTATGAACCCAACGACATAAATTAACATTCAGTAACATTGTTCCTCGTTTGTTAAGTAAGCATAAGTGTATCTGACCTGGTAAAGCTGGAAGCAGAGAGCAGGTGTGGGGTGTGAAGGTGCTTGAAGCAAAATGATTGGCAGTTCCTTCAGGTGGCAAGCCATCATTTTAAAGGCAAAACGTTTGTGGGCAGCAGCACTGCACGAGCCATTAAAACCATTCCCTTTGAAGCAGCACTTTGAAGTCACACAGGGTAGAAAGCTTATTTTGAAGGAAACATCTAACTTTATTTCCAATGAAACCAATTTTTTTTTCTACAGTGAAAATGCTGAAATAGAAAGTTTCACATTTTAACTACAGGCCATAAAAATGTTATTGGCTCCAGTTTATAAGAACAGTTACATGAGCATGTACCGAATAATAACTACAAAATAATTCATTATCGTCGAACCAAAAATACAATCCTGCATTACTGAACAAGGCAGCCGCAACACCGAATATGCAAGTTGGAGTACATGTTTCCTAAACAAATTAATTTTTCCCAATGAAAAAAAAAAATACCCATTTGTTACAACAGCAGTTGATTCAGTCATTTAAAAATGACGTACAGACGAATGCGTCCTCAAGCTGAAAACAAATTTTGGCATTTATTTTTCCATTAAAAAGCCACAATTAAGCTAATGGGAAAGAACCATCAAGTTAATACTCATAATAATACATTTATTTTATATAGCGCTTTTCAAGAAGCCCAAAGGCACTTTGACAGAGTACAAAAAACAAGTGCAAAAAGACAAAAATCAATAGGTAAATAAATCAAAGCAAAAGGAAGGAGAAGGAGAAGAGATAGTCAGGGGTTAAGTGCTGTGGGTTCAATGTTGAATGCAGTGTTGAACAGGTGGGTCTTGAGTGATGTTTTGAATGTGGTGAGTGAGGAGGAGTCTCTGATGGTGTGAGGTAGTGAGTTCCAGAGGGTGGGAGCAGCGATGGAGAAGGCCCTGTCCCCCCAGGATCTGAATTTGGTCCGGATGGGGGGGGGGGAGGGGGGTCAGGAGGTTAGCACCAGCAGAGCGGAGGTTGTGGGTGGGAGTGTGTCTGGAGAGGAGGTCAGTCAGGTAGGATGGGGCCAGGTTATGGAGGGCTTTGTTGGTCAAGAGGAGGATTTTGTACTGGATTCTCTGGGGGATGGGGAGCCAGTGAAGCTTGTAAAGGACGGGGGGTGATGTGGCCACGGGTCCGGGAATGGGTGAGTAGACTGGCAGCGGAGTTCTGAATGTATTGGAGTTTATTGGTGATTATTGAGGGTGAACCATAGAGGAGGCTGTTGCAGTAGTCCAGACGGGAGGTGATGAAGGCGTGGATGAGGGTTTCTGCAGCCGTGGAGGAGAGGGATGGACGGAGACGGGCGATGTTTTTCAGGTGAAAGAAGGCTGTCTTTGTGATCTGTTTAGTGTATTTGTCGAAGGAGAGGGTTTGGCCAAAGATGATGCCAAGATTCCGGATGTGAGGGGAGGTGGATACTGGGAAACCGTCGATGTTGAGGGCAAAGTTATGGGTGGATTTGGTGAGCGTTTTTGGGCCAATGATGATTATTTCAGATTTATCATAGTTAAGTTTGAGGAAGTTGATTTGAAGCCAGGATTTTATTTCAGTGATGCAGTTTGTCAGGATAGAGTGGGTGGCGGTGGAGATGGACTTGGTGGAGATGAAAAGCTGGATGTCATCGGCGAAGCAGTGGAATTGGAGACCATGACGGCGGATTAAGTGACCAAGGGGGGACAGGTACAGGATGAAGAGGAGGGGGCCAAGAACTGAACCTTGGGGGACACCTTGGGGGAGGGGAGCAGTGGGGGATTTGCAGTTATTGATGGAGATGAACTGGCGTCTGTCAGAGAGGTATGATTTGATCCAAGAGAGGGCAGTGCCGGTAATGTTAAAGGTGGTTTCAAGTGGGGTGAGGAGGATGGTGTGATTGATGGTGTCAAAGGCGGCGCTGAGGTCGAGGAGGATGAGAATGTTGAGGTTGCCAGCGTCAGAGGAGAGGAGAAGGTCGTTGGTGATTTTGAGGAGAGCAGTTTCAGTACTGTGGTTAGAGCGGAATTCCGGATTGGAATGTTTCATACAGGGTATTGGCAGAGAGGTGATGTTTGAGTTGAGTGGCTACAGCGCATTCCAAAACTTTTGACAGAAAGGGTAGGTTGGAGATGGGTCTGAAGTTATTTAGGGTGTCAGGGTTGAGTCCAGGTTTTTTCAGAATGGGGGTAACAGCAGCAATTTTGAGGGATGGTGGGACGATGCCTGTAGACAGGGAGGAGTTTATTGTTGTAGTGATAAGTAGAGAGAGAGCAGGGAGGCCTTGACAAAGCTGGAGGGGATGGGGTCAAGAGTGCAGGTGGCAGTTTTCATTCCTATGAGTTCAGAGAGGTCAGTAGGGGAGACTGGGGAGAACTGAGACAGGGGTTGGCAGGATAAGGGGGGGCAGGTGGTTTGAGGGGGAGCGGGTGCGGTGGTGGTTAAGCTGTTGTAGATGTTGTCAATTTTGCATTGGAAGAATGAAAGGAAGGAGATGCAGTTGTCTACTGTGAATGACTGGGTGGTGGTGTTCAGGGGGCTGAGGAGTTTGTTTATTGCAGAGAAGAGTGCTTTTGGGTTTCCAGAGCCAGAGTGGATAATTTGAGAGTATTAGGCGGAGCGGGCGTGGGAGAGGGCATCTTTGTAGTGTTGTAGGTGGTCCTTGTAGGCTTGGGAGTGAATTGTGAGACCTCTTTTATTGCGGAGTCTTTCAAGTTGGCGAGCACGAGTTTTCATCAGGCGGAGTTCAAGGGTAAACCAGGGAGCAGAATGGATGAAAGAAACTGTTTTGGTTTTTATAGGCGCAAGCTGGTCAAGGCAGGAGGAGAGAGTGTGGTTGTCGTAGTCAGTGAGGTCAGAAGGGGTGTGGAGGTCAACGAAGGGAGAAGTGGACATTTTTTCAGAGAGGGTGGATGAGAATGAGGTAGGTGAAAGAGCGTTTAGCTTACGGAAGTTGATAGTGCGATAATGCCTTGGTGCTGGGGTGGGGATGTTGATGGTCATAGTGATGGCTAAGTGGTCAGAGAGGGTGAGGTCAGAGCCAGAGAGATGGTGCAAAATTAATCCAGTAGAGCAGACAAGGTCCAGAATGTGACCACGGTTATGGGTAGGAAAGTTGACATGTTGAGTGAGGTTAAAGCAGGTGAGTAAATCAGTGAAGTCAGTGGTTATTGTGGAGTCAGTGGAGTCCATGTGGATATTGAAATCACCGAGGAGGAGGATTGAGGGAGAGAGGGAACAGAGCTGGGTCAGAAAGTAGGAGAAGTCAGATAGGAATGATGGGTGTGGTTTGGGAGGGGGGTAGACGACAGCCATGACTGACTGTGTGTGACCAGAGAGTTTAAAAGCCAGGTGTTCAAATGATGGAGCAGATGAGATGGAGATGAGGCTGGTCTTGATGTCCTGTCGGTGTATTACGGCAATTCCACCACCTCGGCCCTCCGAGCGTGGTTTATTGATGTAACAATATCCATTGGGTGTAGTGAGGTTGAGTGCGAAGTAGTCCAGTTATGCTGGTAATTCCAACAAAAGACATACTGGCTCTTAAAAATATTCGTCATTTCAACTACATCCATGCAGCAGTACTTGAGCTTTTAGATAGAGATTATTTTGGACAGAATGTGAAAAAGAAAAATGCACATGCTTCAACTTTCACCCCCCCCCCCCCCAAAAAAAAATAAAAAAATACAAGATCTACAGTCCACAAAATCTATAACAGGAGCTATGTAAATACGGTACTCCTTGCTAACCACCCCCCAAAAAAATTGAATTCAGAGGACGTGTTACAACAGGGCAAGCTAATACTCGATTGGGAATTTGAGAAAGACTCGATGTAAAGGGCCTGGGCCAGGTGTGTGGCATTGGGAGCATCAGGGCAGTTCAGTACCCTGGGTAAGGGTGACTGCGATAGACACCACGTGTCGCAAGGGAAGGAGGGGCTTTCGGCCGACTTGCACCCACCCAGTCTCTTTGCTCGCCTTGGGTGGGAGAGGGAAGTTCACATGCAAAACGGAGATTTACACTTCTGATTTTTCGATTATCGCTTAATGTCCACTACCCAGAGAGTTTAATCCTTGCAGTCAGGCTAGCCATTCATAACTTTAGGTCACCGATGTCATCGAGATGTTTGCAAGCCTTACAGAAGATGGAATTGCAACTGGCTTCACCAATAAAACAGCATATTATGAAGCATCTTATGAAGGAGAAATCTCCACAGGGCGACACCATAGATCAACAATCCAAAAGGGTTCGTGCACGTCAGGTGGATTTTCACAAGTTTGTATACAAATGCATTTCGGAACATCGTTGTTTCTCTTTCAATTCTGGGCAGAGTTATTTCTTTTGATATGAAAAGTTAAAAATAAAATAAATCAAAACATTGGGACAAATCTGAACACAAACATGAACGCACATACGGACACACCAAACTCCATGATCCCGCAAGGATAGTAAAGCCAAAACATCTGCACCTTGGCAATAAGGCCAAAATGCCTGGTCATAATGCAGATAGGTTGGTGGCCTCTGTCTTCTACGATCTCCTTCCCTCTTCTGGTTTAACTCCCAAAATCCAGGCCGACTGCTCACCTCAACTCATTTGTTCCTCTTTTCCCACATGTGAATCAGACTTCCTCATTCTTCAGTTCCATGCTCCCTGCTGTTCACCACTACCACAGGTCACTCCCTCCACCCCCATCCATATTCATGATACTCTCTACTCTCATTAACTCTCTTAGACACCCTTCCTTTCCAGGTTATTGTGTTCTCCCCACTCTCCCACAGCCTCCTTTGAGTTTTTTGTTCCATTTTATGTTTCATACCCAGTTTTCCCTTACTCCTCTTGCTGACTTTAAGCTTACATCCAGTTTATTAACCTAAAGTCCCCCCCCCCCCCCCCACCCTCTATTTGACATTTCCTCCCCATGTCCATTCTTCCTCCAAATGTACCTGTTGTGTCCATCTACCCAACCCTTACTTGCAAGGATAGAAAAAAGACAAATTCGTTTCGGAAAGTAAAGACAGAAGTAGAAAATAAATAAAATAATTAATCAGACAGAATAAAGGCCAAAGAAGACAACCGAGTTGAAAACCACGTCATATCCTGCCAGCAGGACTGGACTGATGAAGGACTCGCATGAAGAGTCTGTAATTAAACCAATGAGCAAAATAAAAACGCAGAGATGGCCACGGATCAAACTAGAACGGCACTCGGTGGAGCGCATACCTCGGTCAGGTTGAACAGTTTACGGGTTCGATGCCACCATTAGGCTGGATCTGGATCCGGAACTGAACCAAAATCTAATGGGATCGTTCTTGTCACTTACCCAACTCATCCACTAGTTTTGTCCAAATCCGTCAATAACTTTTTGAGATATAGTGCTCACAGACAGATACACAAACAAACAAACAGACAGGGGCGAAAACATAACCTCCGTCCACCTTTGGTGGCGGAGGTGATTATCAATGAAAATTTGGTTTAATCAACAACATGTCCACATTATTTGGTTCTTCAAACAGGTAAAAGGAATGTCTAAGTTCAACACAAAACATTTACTGGCTCATGAACTAATAAAAAGTAAATCCCTCCCTTAATCCAACAACTCCCCTCCCGCACAATACATTACTCAAATGATCCATAAAAGCAACTACAGTATTGGTGTAAAAACAAGTCAGTACCTCACCAAGCTCGGCCCGAACAAGGGAGAAAAGACACACCGATTCCACAAGATCTGGTGAATATTCAGCACCATTTATCCATGATGGCAAAGTGTATTTGCGACAGAGGAAGATCTCTGGAGAAAGCTTCTCATGTGATGGCCGAACGCCTCGAATTGTCGATAAGAAAGTTTATATCGATCACGGTGGGCATTCCAGATGTGTAAAGTTAACATCATTCCAAAAAAGAATTTAAATTTTTTTTCCCACACAACAGACGTGATTGATTGTGACAATGAAAGCCTCAAACATTCCATCATTATCGATATCCAGACATATCTAGCAATATTTTGAGGGAGGGAGATGGGAAGGGGGGAGAAGGTCGGAAAAATTACATTTTGATTTTGCGTTATTGCTTCCAAGCATCTCTTGCCTTGAGAGGATGTTTTACAAAGAATGAAGTTAATAACCCTCTGACAAACCCTTTATCAGAGAATCTGTTTCAACAAAAATGGACGGATATTGAACAATGTGACGTGATTGGGACAATAATTCCAATGGGTAATAAAAAGTTATCTTTTCTGTTTTTTAGCTGCAAACAGTTGCCAAAGCAAGCTCGCATACACCATTTCCGAGAAGCAAAGGCGATCAATGCCAATTGGAGGGATTCCTGAATAAAATTGTGAAGAAGAGGGCGAAACGTAGTTAGCTAGTTGGGTGATGCGAGCCAATAAAATCACGTCCGTATCGTTTTACGACGACTTCTAATGACCGAGGAAAGTCTTGTGATTTTATAAATGCGAGATGGGTTTGAGATGACAAAAACAAAACGTTTTGCTTGAAGGTTTTCACCTTGGTGATGAACACAAGTGAAGAGTCGACAATTTGAGTAAAACTGGTTTCTCATGCAAAAAAACAAATAATTTAATGAACAGATTATTTTGTATACATGACCAATGCTTGGGGAAGAGCGAGCTCAAAATGGAAAAGGGGAAACACCAACAGCAGAATACAAGTGAGAGTGAGATCAAGGAGAAGGGGAGAAGGACACGTGGGGGTGAACAAGCTGCACACAAGCTGAAAAAAAATCACAATCACATGGAAAAAGGGAGTGCTTGGGAATGTGGTCATTTGAGACAGAAGAGATCATAAATATGGATGGGGTGGTGGTGACGACTGTATTGAAGCTTCGGAAGAACAGAAAAATGGTAATGAACAGAACGGGGATGTTGGTTTCACAGACGAGAGAGAGAAAGAAAAAAAACGAGTGGAGGTGAGTAGTGAGCCGGCATTTTGGGAGTTTAACAAGATGGTTACTGGCATACCATGCAGAAAGACCCTGCAGAAACCTGGGAGAGACTGAGCCAAGAGGGCTGAGGGTGCAAGACCACAAAGGAGGTGGTTCAATACAGAGGCCACCCAAGTGCCTGCGATATGAAGGTAACAGTCAGACACTGAGCTTTGTTGTGGGAGATCCCAATGATTTTGAGGGCCTTGCTTTCCATGACATCAAGAAGGGCAAAGTGTGAGGAAGGGGCACCAGCCCAAAGAGCAATACTCCATCAACATTGCGAGTTGTCAAAAGTTCAGATGGATTCAAGGAAAGACCTCGCACAATGAAGGATACCCAGTCGGCAGCTGGCTTTGGAAGCCATATTGGAAATATGGTCTGCCCAAGAAAGATCATGGCTGATGGTGAGGCACAAAAGTAAGTGACTTAACCTCTTCAAGTGGTTTCTTTGGGAAGCAAATGGGAGGATTTGCCCGGCAGTCTTTTCCGAGAGACTGGCTAAGTGTGAGATTTGGCGGGGTTGAAGGACGTATTCCAATCGTTAAACCAGTTCCTGATTCGATCGAGGTCTGCAGAGAGGGAAGAGGCTGTCTGAAGGATGAGTGATGATACGGCAGATGGTGGCATCATCAGCAAAGATTTAGGCAGGATTTCTCAGGGAATCAGGATAATTGATGAAAATGAGGACCAAGGCTGAGGCTTTGCACAAAAAAGGTGCAAAAACAGATCCCAGCAACTACAGACCAATCAGCCTTCTCTCAATTATCAGTAAAGTCATGGAATCCATCATTGCTTCAGATATGAAATGTTTCCTCTTCTCCAATGGCTTGATCTCTGAACATCAATTTGGTTTCAGACCAGGTCACTCTGCTCTGGACATGCTGCTACTGCTTTCTCAGCAATGGATGGAGGTCCTCAATGCCAAACAGGAAATTAGAGCTGTCTCCCTTGACAAATCACGTGCCTTTGATACGGTCTGGCACCCCGCTCTGCTCACCAAACTCTCCTCTGTTGGTATCCATGGAAATCTCCACGCATGGCTGGCGGACGTCCTCTCTAGTCGTAGTCAACGTGTGGCCCTGAATGGGTTTCTCTCATCTCCTCTTCCTGTTCAGGCTGGAGTTCCCCAAGGCAGTGTTCTGGGCCCTGTGCTTTTTCTGGTCTTCATCAATGATCTCTCCGACTCTCTTGAAAATCCTCTCTATCTCTTTGCTGATGACTACTCTCTGTCGCTCCATTCTTCATCCCTCAGATTGGCAGTCTGCAGCCTCCTCACTCTCTGCAGACCTGGACAAAATCACAGACTGGGCAAACAAGTGGAACATGTCTTTCAATCCTGACAAATCTGACAATCTTACGATGTCTCTCCGAAAAGACCGACTGGACAACCCTCCCATCTACTTTCTGAATAATCCTCTCCAAGAAGTTCTGTCACTCAAACTTTTGGGTCTCACTGTCTGCCATGATCTTTCCTGGGAAAACCACATTTCAAATCTGGCCTCCAAAGCCAGTCGCCGACTGGGCATCCTCCGTCGTGCGAAGTCCTTCCTTGGCACACCTGAGCTCCTCACCACGTACAAGGCTTTCATCCGCAGCTCAATGGAATACTGCTCTCCCCTCTGGGCTGGTGCTCCTGCCTCACACCTAGCTCGTCTTCACGCTGTTGAAAGCAAAGCATTCAGAATCATTGGAATCTCCTGCGATGAAGCTAACTCCAAGGGCCTCTCACTCACTCACCGCAGGCAGGTTGGTGGTCTTTCAGTCTTCTACCGACTCCTCTCTGGCCTTGCCCCCCCCAGCTCTCTCTGGGATCTGTCCCGCAAATATTCCTACAGGTCGCACAAGATCTGCCTGCAACCCTCTTATGGTTAAACTGCCAAAATCAAGACTCTCTGCTCACCTTCACTCCTTCATTCCTCTTTTCTCCCGCCTCTGGAACAAATTCCCTCACTCTCTTCAATCCCACTCCACCCTCCAGGTCTTTAAAACAGCTGTTCACCACCATCTCTTATCTTCCCCCATCCAAAACCTTGATCTTTTCTATCCCCGATAATTTCACCCCAATTCCACTTTTTGAAATACCAACTTCTGTCCTGGAAGTCCTTGGTGTCCTTGTGTTTTATACTTCTCCCACCCCCGCACCCCCTTCCCACGCCTCCTCCCCCCAAGCCCTCTCCCTCCCACACATCTCCCTGCTCTTAAATGTTGTGTGCTCTCAAGTGTTTGTGTGCTTCCCATTCTCTTGTCTTCCGCTCCCTCTTTTTATATATTTTGTTTGTCTGGTTGATTTGTTTGTGAAGTAAATGTCAGCTCTTTCACGAGCCTCGATTCAGTATTAAAAAAAAAAGAAAAAAAAAAAAAAGACTGCCTTGGGACACTACATACTTGAAAGGGAGAGCATATGAGAGGATCCCTTGAACAGCTAAGTGCAGAATGCGGGAGAGGATGAAGTCAGTGATCCATGAGAGAAGGTGGCTTTGGATTCCATAAGTAGAGAGTTTGGAGATCATGGTGTGGTGCCAGACTGTCAAATGCTCAAATAAGAAAGACGGGTGTGATCTCGTGTTTGAGATTCAGGACTCCCATCAATTGTTGGGAGAGTATAAGCAGCACGTCCATAGGTAGTATTACAACAACAACAACAACAACAACAACAAGGCATTTTAAGGCCATTGTTCCTGCTAGAGCGAAGGTTGGCCTTGCGGTCCCCATGACAATAATCTCTATTTTGCCCTATTTTCTGCATCTCCCCTTGCACGCATTTCTTCTTCCACCATCTTCAGCCAAGTCTTTCTCGGTCTTCCCCCTCCTCTACTTCCTTCTACATTCATTTCCATCACTCTTCTCAGCCAGTCACTTTCGTCCTTCCTCAACACATGACCAAACCATCTCAACCTGTTTCTCTTCACAGCATCCATCACAGGCTCTATTCCCATCATCTTTCGCAATTCATCATTTGTCTTCCTCTCTCTCAACGATACTCCACACATCCACCGAACCATTTGCATTTCCACCCTTTCCAGCCTTCGTTGCTGCTCTCCGTTCATCACCCATGTCTCGCTCCCATAAATCATAACACTTCTCACACATGCAGCATACACCTTTCCCTTCAGCTTCAACGACACTCCCCTCCTCGTCAGCACACCACTCAGTTCCCGAAACTTCTTCCATGTGCATCTCACTCCAGCAACCGTTGCGGAGTCTGATCCACCTTCTCCATCCAGCATGTCTCCTATATAGCAAAATGTTTTGACACCTTCCAGCTTCACGCCGTCTCCAACATCCAACTCAACATTTCCTTCATCAGCAGCTCCCTCTGTGCACACCTTACACTTGAATGTAGCTGCCACACTGGTTAATGACCCTCTCAAACCACTACATTTTTGATGAACCCACTCGGCGCACATTGTACATTGAATGGAGTTCACTCCGACACCCTTCCTGCACACAGCACACGGCCACTTCCCAGTTCTTTCCACCTCACCACATGCTTTACGACTTGCCATCACCTTCGTCTTTCCGATATTCACCTTCAGACCTTTTGTCTCCATACATTCCTTCCACTTGTTCATCTTCTCCTTCAGTCCATCCATACTTTCTGCAATCAACACCAGATCATCTGCATACAACAACTCCCACAGTAAACCCTCCTTTACGTTCCGAGCCAGCACCTCCATCACAGCTCCAAATTGTAGTGGACTTAGTACCGTCCCCTGATGTACTCCCACCTTCACCTCAAACTCACCACTGTTCCCGTCCTTACAGCTGTGCGCACTCTTTCGTGCATTTCCATCACTACTCTGATCAACCATTCCTCCACTCCTAACTTCCTCAACACCCATGTCACTACTTCGCATGGAACCCCATCGGATGCTTTCTCCAGATCAACAAACCCAAGAAACAACTTCTTCCTCTTCTCCATGTACTTCTCCTGCAACTGCCTTACAATAAAAAGCGCGTCTGTCGTTCCTCTTCCTGGCATAAATCCAAACTGTATTTCGTCGATCTTCACTTTCTTTCTTATCCTCCTCTCCAATACCTTCATTCCATGCTCCAATAACTTTATCGCTTGATACGAGCCACAGTCCAGAGGGTCACCTTTCCCCTTGTAGAGAGGGACGAGGGTACTCAGTTCCCAATTCACTGGAATGCAGCCTTCTTTCACCACCAGATTACAGATCTCTGTCATTCTCTTCACACCCCAACTTCCTGCTGCCTTCAACATATCTCCCACAACTCCCGCCGGCCCTCCCGCTTTTCTACTCTTCATTGCTTTTATCGCTTCCTCAACTTCCTTCTCAGTTATCTTCTCTGCCGGTCCTAAAACTGGGTTACTCTCAATGTTGCCATCCCATTCATTCTCTGCATTCAACAGCATTTCCATACATCTCTTCCATATTCCTTTAATTCCATCTGGGTCCACAACGATTTGTCCCACTTCATCCTTCAAGCAACTCACCCCCATCACATCACACCTCTCTTTCGCTATATGCTTTGCAATCTATATATATAAAACACAGTGTGTGTGTGTAATGTTACCGATAGACTCCTAAACGGAGAGGCTTACGTGCTTGATATTTGGCATAGACATGGCCATTGAGCCTGGGACGAACATGGCCGAACTCAAAATATTTGACGATCCATATTTTTTATTCATATTTACCTCAGCGCATTTCAGCGCACGGAATCAACGGAATCAGAGCAGGTGGGCGCTGATTCGCTCAGAGCGATCACGTGATGACGCTATGATGCTATGAACGATATGACGCTATGAACGATATGACACTATGACGCTATGACAAAAAAAATCGCTATGCCGCTATGAAACGCTACGACGCAATGAAACGCTATGACGCTATGAACGCTATGAACGATATGACGCTATGAAAAAAAAAATCGCTATGACGCTATGAAAAAAAAATTCGCTCGCTTTACCAAGGGGCTCGCTCTCCCCCCGTTCCCCTCCCCTCCCCCCCCCCCCTTTACCCCTTCTCACCCCCACCCGGCAATGCTGGGTACTTCTGCTAGTCCTGAATACCGCTCTCTGACTGTCTTCCGAATCCAAGCGTTCTCCGAACATTTTCCTACATGCCTCCTGCGCCTTTGCTCCCTCTTTCTTTGCAGCCTTCTTGGCTGCCTTATAATTTTCATACTCTGCCTTTTCTGCCCCCGTACCCTTCGCCTTCTGCCACTCCTTGAACTTCTTCCTCTTCTCGTCAATCCTCTTTCCAACTTCATCATCCCACCACCATGTTTCCGAGTGCCTCGGTGGTCCCTTTGTCCATCCACATACCTCACCAACGGCTCCCAACAGACTATCTTTCATTGACATCCAACCACTTTCAAGCTCAACCACATCATCCTCTACCATACTCAGCTTCTCTTTTAATGCCTCCCTCACTGTCACCTCTTTCAACCTCCACACCTTCATTCTCGGTTGGTACTTCACCCGCCATGCTCTCCTCGCACCTTTCACCCTTATGTCGCAGACAACCAAGTGGTGCTGTGAAACAGCCTCCTTCCCCGGGATCACCTTTGTGTCCAAGAGGTGCCCCCTATCTCGCCAACGCACCATCAGGTAAGTCAACCGTTGTCGTCGACCCACCTGACGTGTATGTAACAAGCTTATTATCCTCTTTCTGGAACTGAGTATCACAAATCAACAAATCAGCTCCATCAGCAAACTCCAAAATCCTTTCACTTTCTCCATTTCTCACACAATATCCGTAACCCCCATGAACTCCCTCAAAACCGTCCATACTCCTTCCCACATGTCCATTTAGGTCTACTCCTACCACAACAACTTCCTCATCTTTCACGTTTTCCATCAGCTTCTCTATTGCACACCAGAACTTGTCTTTCTCTTCAACGCTCCGACCAACCTGCGCAGCATATCCCGAGATGACGTTCACCAAGAGCTTTCCAATCATCATTTTCACCATCATCAACCTATCACTCACTCTATTCACACTCACCACACTGTCTACAAACTCCTCAGAAAACATGACACCAACACCATGCACGTCTTCTGGGCGTAAAATTACTGGGCCTGAAACCAAACTGATGATCTGAGATCAGTCCACGAGAAAAACACAAAACTATTTGATGTCAACTGCCATTATAGATTCCATGGCCTTGCTTATAATTGGAAGCAAGCTAATGGGCCTGCAGTTAAGAGGATACGTTTTGGCATCATGTTTGTGCATTGCAGTGACATTGTCCAACTTCCAGGCGGAGGGAAATTGACAAAAAGAGAACTATCGAGTGAACACAGCAGAAAGAGTATGAGCAAGAGCAGCAGAGCAGTTTTTTTTTAGGACATATGCACTGATGCCGTCCAGGCCAGTTGCAGAATCGGAGTCGAGGTTTGCCTAAAGCATCTCCACCTTCAAGAGAAAAAGAGTATCCAGGAGCAGTTGGGTATGAGGGTAGGGTAGGTGTAGGGAGTGAGTGGTTGGGTACACAATATTTGGAAGCAAACACAATTGACTATTCTGTCTTCTCATGAGCAGAGTAAGCTGTGGTGTTATTTGAAGTGAGGGAAGGGATTAAGGGGCGGCATACTCCAGAGGCAGATGTTGGCTTAGCGGTTAGGGTGCTGGCTTGGGATCCTAGGATCCTAGGTTCGAATCCCGGTCGATCGCTGAATGAACACCAGGGGGGTTGACTCAGCCTGTCATACTTCCGAGGTCGGCAAATTGAGTATCAGCTCACTGGTAATTCCCTGTGTGTCGCAAGAGGCGACTAACAGGGTTGGCGGCAGGAAGGGCATCCAATCATAAAACATTGCTTCAAAAGGGGACCACAGTGCCCGAAAAAGGCCAACCCCTGCTCTGCGGGGAAAATGGCCTCTAAAGTTGGTTCATACTCCAGAGGCAGAGACAGACTTAACACGGCACCACCAGGTCTTTGAAGGAGACGGGTTTGAGAGTTCAATCTTGAGTTTGGACAGATGTTGCTTTCTGGCTCTCCCGAGAGTGGACACACTCGTTCCGGGTTTTGTGGAATGATCCGAGATTGCCTTTGGTTGGATTTGTATTCCAGGAAGAGAAGGTGAGTTGTTTGAAGGAAACTGTCTCAACAGTGGATTCTGTGGGCCAGTGGTGAGAGGATAGGTATAGCAACTGGTATAAACGTGCACACAAGGAAAAGCTGTATTTTGGAAGCTTTGTGAGCCATTTTAGCCAACTCCTTATCTCCCACGCATGATATATTTTAGCGTGCTCTGATGAACGCTGTTGCCATGAGTTTCTGTGCATGTGCGCAAAGAATTGCGGATTGCGTCATTTTGGAAGTCCCATATTGGCATGGTGACAGTTGAAATTGGCACACACGAGGAAGAGAGCAAGATGGGATGGATGGTTACAAGATGGTCCATGTTGGCAGAGAGGGAGACGTAAATCGTCATCCCCTGGTGTTGGGCTAGCGGCTAGGGTGCCAGCTTAGGATACCTAGGATCCTGGGTTCGAATCCCGGTCGATTGCTGAATTAACGCCAGGGGGGTTGACTCAGCCTGTCATCCTTCCGAGGTCGACTAATTGAGTACCAGTTCACTTGTAATTCCCTGCTTGTCGTAAAAGGTGACAGAAAGGGTTGGCGACAGAAAGGGTTGGCGACAGAAAGGGTTGGCGGCAGGAAGGGCATCCGGCCGTAAAACATTGCTTCAAAAAGGGGACCAAAAAAACCAAAAAAAACAACAACCACGGTGCCCGAAAAAGGCCAACCCCCGCTTTGCGGGAAAAAATGGCCTCTAAAGGTGTTTTTTTTTTTAGGATGGAAGAGCACAGACAAAACAGGTGGTGGTTGTGGGGAATAATATAGGTGTAGGGGAGTGGGGGAGCGGAGAGATAGGGTTCTCTATATTAGGGTTCAGCCACTCATGTCAGCCCAATGGGCCGTTGTGTCATCAGAGGCAGAATGGGAGCCCCGTGGGGGATTTATGGAGAAAAGAAAATGTAGTTATTACAGTAGGAAGGGAGGATTTGAAATAGGGGGAGGGGGAATCTCTGTAATGGCTTGACTGATCTTCACCAAACTTGGTAGGGAGAGTGTAGGCCCCATTTAGGGTTGGAGTGGGGAGGGGTAATGATGAAAAAAATGAAGTTATTAGGTCTAATTGATTGAGGTTTAGGGTGACATTTGGAATGTTCAAAGGTTAAAGGTAGAGTAATATTGTGGCGGACACAAAAGCCCACTGGTGGGGTGACATCATTCCGCGCACCAAGTGGGCGGTGGCCACGCCCGAGGGGTAGGCGTGGCCTCATGATATACACCGGGCGCGCAGCCCGGAGCGCGCCAGTGTTACAGTGAGCTCCTGAAATAAAGACGCTTATAAGTTACCGCTTGTCCGCTTCCTCCTTGCTCGCAAGCAGCGCACGTAACGCCGCGCTTTAATATATATATTTATTGGCGCTGAGGAAGCGCCTTTAGCGATTGACTTCCAGCCAGTGTAACGCTAATTCCTGTCACAGGAATTCTGAGATCATATAAGTGGGCGTGGCAGTTCCTGATTGGTTCGTGTTGGGGAACGCCTTCTCGCTGCCGACGTGACGTAAATTCGCGCACGCGCACTGGTGATTGGCGCTGAGGAAGCGCCTCTAGCGAATGACTTCCAGCCAGTGTAACGCTAATTCCTGTCACAGGAATTCTGAGATCATATAAGTGGGCGTGGCAGTTCCTGATTGGTTCGTGTTGGGGAACGCCTTCTCGCTGCCGACGTGACGTAAATTCGCGCACGCGCACTGGTGAAGCTTACTCGATCGTACTCGATCCCATATTACATGTACTTTCATTGCATACAAATTATACTTCCTCCTAGAAATTCCATGCCCAAACCTCAGCGCAATCCAAGAGGATTCACTTGTTATTCATTCATTCATTCGCACACCATGTCAAAGCTCATTGAGGAGCTAGAACAAAGAACAGATCGGGACGTAACAGCAAAATAAAGAACAGTAGAATGGGTGGGGGGGGGGGGGGGGGGGGAAACGGGGCATCAACGGCAGGGTTGAGGGACAAAATGGAGCGAGACTTGGAGAAACGAGGGATGTGGTAAAGAAAGAAGTCTAGGTAAGGACAGAGGGGATGCAGAAGATGGATGCAACTGGGAATTCTCAGGAAGGAAAAACTGTAAACTTATAAAGAGGTGGACTTGGGAATGGTTAGTGGGGGTAAAAAGATGATAGCTTTGGATGGAGGATGACCTGAGACGGTGAACATGCGTCTTGAACCCTGAAGGAAAGATTGAGATTGAGGGGAATGCGGAAGTTCGTTCTACAGGTGGGGAGAGGGGGGAGGATTGGGAGAAGCGAGGGTGGAGGGGAGGGGGAAGGAGGAAAGAATGAATGGAGCTGTGCAGGGAGTCCAAGTTTCACCAAAAGGGGGTTGCTGGCTGATCGCCTGCACACTGCAGAAACTTTGAGGTGGGACGAGGAGGGGAGAGAGCATGGAAAGAAAGAGCAGGGGATGCAAGACCAGGAAGGAGGTGGTAGAATACAGAGACCACCGAGCTGCTTGTGATGTGAAAGTGATAGGCCAATCGACTCAGCTTCGCCGTGGGAAATTCCAATTATCTTAAAGTCCTGAGTTTCCATGTCGCTAATTGAGCAAGGTGAGACAGAGGCACAGACCAGAGGGGAGAGGAGTACTCCAAGCTGCGGATGGAGGCTTTGAAGGTGGATAAATGTTCAGGTGTACCAAGGAAGGACTTACCACGACCGATGTCCAGGAAGCAGCTGGCTTTGGAAATGAGCTTTAAAATGTGGTTTGCTCCATAAATAAAATGGCTGACAGTGAGACCCAAGAGTTTGTGCATGAATTTCAAGAGGATTGTTAAGAAGACAGATGGGTAGGATTGTCAGATGATCCTTTCAAAGACATCTTAGTACTTTACTTGATCCTGAACAGACTCGAAGGATAGTGTAGGCCCCATGTGGAGTACAATGGGGGTGGTTTTTGGAAGGGGTAGGGGTTGGTTGTGCTTGGGTGATCGGGGCGTTTTGGGTCTTTGGGGCACTTTGGGTCTTCGGGGTGTTTTGGGTCTTCGGGTGTTTTGGGTCTTCAGGGTGTTTTGGGTCTTTGGGGTGTTTTGGGTCTTCGGAGTCTTTTAGGTTTCCATTTATTAGTCCCCTACTGGTGAACACTGGAGGGGACTAGAGGTTTGCACTCCATTCCTCCGTCTGTCAGTCAGTCTGTCAGTCAGTCCGTCACGCAAAGAACAGTTTTCCGGACTTTTTTTTTCTAAACTCTTAATGCTAATGATTACAAACTTGGTACATTGTTTCCTCATGATAAGTTCCAGATCAAGTTCGAACTTCATGACGTTTCGATCATTTTTGACAAAGTTATGGCACTTTGAGCTTTGGGAATTTCCCCAACAGTTTTCCGGATGACAGACTGCCGGTCGGGGACATGTATTGCAGCGCAATACTCAGAATGCTTGTTCACATGGAAACATTCAGTCCATTCAGGAAATTCAGGAAAATTCAGGAAAAAAAAGTTAATTCAGGAAACAATCATACAAACATTCAGTCCATTCCTTTTATTAGTCCCATACCGGTGTGCACCGGGGGGGACTATAGGTTTGCCCTCCGTCCCTCCGTCAGTCCGTCCGTCAGTCCGTCAGTCATGCAAAGAACAGTTTTCCGGACTTTCTTTTTCTAAACTCTTCATGATAATGATTTCAAACTTGGTACATGGTTTCCTCATGATAAGTTAGAGATCAAGTTCGAACTTCACGACGTTTCGATCATTTTTGACAAAGTTATGGCACTTTGAACTTTGGTAATTTCCCCAACAGTTTTCCGGACTATAATTTGGAGTGCGGTAAGTCAAAGCTGTTAATATTCCTTGTTTTAACTCCAATTTACATTCTGTTTCCACTTTTAGTGAGAAATAGGGGTCTGTGCAACCATTCATAAACTTTATTTGGTGCAAATTGGATAATTTTAGCCGAGTTACCTCAGCCCGTGAGTTGGTAATTATATAATTCACACATAGTGCAATATGTGCAGGCTGCTCCACGGAGTGACCTTGCGGGCTTATTAGTCCCCTACCGGTGTTCACCGGAGGGGACTATAGGTTTGCACTCCGTCCCTCCGTCTGTCAGTCACTCAGTGTCACACAAAGAACAGTTTTTCGGACTTTTTTTTCTTCTATACTCTTAATGCTTATGATTTCAAACTTGGCACATGGTTTCCTCATGACAAGTTACAGATCAAGTTCGAACTTCACGACGTTTCGATCATTTTTGACAAAGTTATGGCACTTTGAACTTTGGTAATTTCCCCAACAGTTTTCCGGATGACAGACTGCCGGTAGAGGACATGTATTGCAGCGCAATACTCAGAATGCTTGATCACAATGCGTCCGAATCTGTCCATAACTTTTCAAGATATCGTGCGACTATCGTTTTGTGGCCCCGACCTCTCAAAGGTGAAGAATAACTTCAGAAATTATAGTATCGAAATCTTCACCATAGTTTAATGTCTAATCAATCCGTCTAATCAATATTCGTCTGCGTTTGCAATGGTTCGAGCATGTGCGTCAAACGAACGAAATTGGATACGTTTGATTAAATAATAAGATGAACACATCGTCATTGATGCAATCCTGAGAAGCGAGGCACCTGCAGTGAGAGCCCTTAATGAATTTTGAGCTGTTAAGTTTTGAGCATATTTATTTGGGACGGAGCTGTGTAGTGAAGACTGCGAGTACTAGTCGGATTTGTTTTGGGTTTTCAGGTGTCGTAATGGCAGAGTTCCAAGAAGGAAGTGAAGCCAGCTTTGTTGCCATCGTTCTTTACCAAATTGCTCGAATGTATAATAAGGTAAAGTGCCCTCGTCCCGATCAGCGCTGCTTTTCACCATTTGTTATCTTGGGCCATGCTGATGGAGTCGATGCCTTGGCATACAGGAGGTTATGGGTGACATCGGCGCTTTGCCTATTTTGAGAATCTGCGAAGTCACTCAGAGCATCGTCTGCATGGGCAGCAGGATTATCTTTTGGTGATTATGAACTTTTGGTCATGTGCAGGATTACACTTGTAAACATTTTCGATGACACCCGACCAGTGCCAATATAGTTGCATTTATTTCAAATGGAGAATTGTATTAACATAGCAACTTTGTACCAATATAGAATGTAAGTTGTTAGTTTTCTCTAAATAACAAGCATTCTGAGTATTGCGCTGCAATACATGTCCCCTACCGGCAGTCTGTCGTCCGGAAAACTGTTGGGGAAATTACACGTATTGCACTGTGTGAATTATATAATTACCAACTCACGGTCTGAGGTAACTCGGCTAAAAATTATCCGATTTGCACCAAATAAAGTTTATGAATGGTTGCACAGACCCCGACTTCTCACTAAAAGGGGAAAAAGAATGTAAATTGGAGTTAAAACAAGGAATATTAACAGCTTTGACTTACCGCACTCCAAATTATAGTCCGGAAAACTGTTGGGGAAATTACCAAAGTTCAAAGTGCCATAACCTTCTCAAAAATGATCGAAACGTCGTGAAGTTCGAACTTGATCTGTAACTTATCATGAGGAAACCATGTGCAAAGGTTGAAATCATTAGCATTAAGAGTTTAGAAAAAAAGTCCGGAAAGCTGTTCTTTGCGTGACGGACTGAGACTGATGGATGGACGGACAGACTGACAGACGGAGGGACTGAGTGCAAACCTATAGACCCCTCCGGTGTACACCGGTAGGGGGCTAATAACTGAAGGAAGGAAAGATTATTATCGGTAGATGGCCCTCTTCCTCTCACTCATTATTCTCTCCCACACTTCTCCCTTTTTCCCTCTTTCCCATACTCTCCCCCACCCTCTTGGAAAAAGCATCGGTGGCAAAGAAGTCTTTTTGGCCAGGGTTGTACTGGGTGGTTTGCCTTTGCCTTCACAGTAGTCAATCTGTGCAGGAATTAGTTATTAGTCCCCTACCGGTGTACACCGGAGGGGACTATAGGTTTGCACGCCGTCCGTCAGTCCGTCAGTCCTTCACGCAAAGAACAGTTTTCCGGACTTTTTTTCTAAACGCTTAATTCTAATGATTTCAAACTTGGTACATGGTTTCCTCATGATACGTTTTTTTTTTTTGTTTTTTTTTTTTTGTATACAACATCGAGGCTCGTGAAAGAGCGAACATTAATCACACAGAAAGACAAACCGACACATAAAACACATAACATAGGGAGCGGCAGACAAGATGGGGAGAGAGGGGGAAGGACACAAACACAACACCCGAGAGCAGGGACCGAGAGACATGGAGACATCGAGAGATCCGAGAGAGGGCGAGGGCCCGGGGGGGGGGGGGGGGAGCGTGGGAAGGGGGCGGTGGGAGAGGTACAAAACACATGGACACTGCCAGGACTTCCAGGAAAGAAGTTGGAATTTCAAACAAGGTGGATCTGGGGTGAATTAGCGGGGGTAGAAAAGATCAAGGTTTTGGATGGGGGAAGATAAGAGATGGTGGTGAACAGCTGTTTTAAAGACCTGGAGGGAGGAGTGGGATTGAAGGGAGTGAGGGAGTTTGTTCCAGAGGCGGGAGAAAAGAGGAATGAAAGAGTGAAGGTGAGCAGAGAGCCGAGATTTCGGCAGTTTAACCATCAGAGGGTTGCTGGCAGATCTTGTGCGACCTGTAGGAATATTTGGGGGACAGAGCACAGAGAGAGCTGGGGGTGCAAGGCCGGAGAGGAGTCGGTAGAAGACAGAAAGACCACCTACCTGCCTGCGGTGAGTGAGTGAAAGGCCCTCAGAGATAGCTTCATCGCGGGAGATTCCAATAATTCTGAAAGCTTTGGTTTCAACAGCGTGAAGTCGAGCTAGGTGTGAGGCAGGAGCACCGGCCCATAGGGGAGAACAGTATTCCATTGAGCTGCGGATGAAAGCCTTGTATGTGGTGAGGAGCTCAGGTGTGCCGAGGAAGGACTTCGCACGACGGAGGATGCCCAGTCGGCGACTGGCTTTGGAGGCCAGCTTGGAAATGTGGTTTTCCCAAGAAAGATCATGGCAGATAGTGAGACCCAAAATCTTGAGCGACAGAACTTCTTGGAGAGGATTGTTGAGAAAGTAGATGGGAGGGTTGTCCAGTCGATCTTTTCGGAGAGACATAGTAAGAGTGTGAGATTTGTCAGGATTGAAAGACATGTTCCACTTGTTTGACCAGTCTGTGATTTTGTCCAGGTCTTCAGAGAGTGAGGAGGCAGCAGACTGCCGATCTGAGGGAAGAGGAATGGAGCGGCAGAGAGTGGAGTCATCAGCAAAGAGATAGAGAGGATTTTCGAGAGAGTCAGAGAGATCATTGATGAAGACCAGAAAAAGCACGGGGCCCAGAACACTGCCTTGGGGAACTCCAGCCTGAACAGGAAGAGGAGATGAGAGAAACCCATTCAGGGCCACACGTTGACGACGACTAGAGAGGAAGTCCGCCAGCCATGCGTGGAGATTTCCATGGATACCAAAGGAGGAGAGTTTGGTGAGCAGAGCGGGGTGCCAGACCGTGTCGAAGGCACGTGATATGTCGAGGGAGACAGCTCTAATTTCCTGTTTGGCATTGAGGACCTCCATCCATTGTTGAGACAGCAGAAGCAGCATGTCCAGAGTAGAGTGACCTGGTCTGAAACCAAATTGATGATCAGAGATCAAGCCATTGGAGAAGAGGAAAGATTTCATATCCGAAGCAATGATGGATTCCATGACTTTGCTGATAATTGGGAGAAGGCTGATTGGTCTGTAGTTGCTAGGATCTGTTTTTGCACCTTTTTTGTGCAAAGCGGTGATGTTGGCTGATTTCCAAGCAGATGGCAGTTGACCTTGAGCAAAAGAGAGGGTGAAGAGAACAGAGAGAGGGTGAGATAGAGCAGCAGAGCAGGATTTTAGGACCCGTGGGCTGATGCCGTCGGGTCCAGTTGCAGAATCAGAGTCGAGGGTTGACAGAAACTTTTCCACCTTGTCAGGAGGAAAGGACACGGAGTTCAGGAGCAGCAGGGTACGACTGGGTATGGTGGGTACAGAGAGGGATGGGTTTGGGACACAAGATTTAGAGGCAAACACAGAGTTGAGGCATTCAGCTTTTTCACGTGTGGAGTCAGCTGTGTAGCCGTTTGAGGTAAGGGAGGGGATGGAGGGGGAACAAACACCAGAAACGGATTTGACCAGACGCCACCAGGATTTGGAAGAGGGAGACAGATAAGAGAGTTCGTTCTTGAGAACGGAGAGATATTGTTTCCTGGCTCTCCTGAGGGTGGACACACACTTGTTTCGGGCTTTGTGAAAGGAAATGAGATTTCCTTCCGTTGGATTTGCTTTCCAGGAGACGAAGGCAAGTTGTTTCTGGGCAACAGCCTCACCACAAGATTCCGTGTACCATGGACGGGAGGAAGGGTATGACAACTGAAGACGAGATGGGATAAATCTGTGCATGAGAGAGAGCAATTTACTTTGGAAGAATTCCCAGGATGAGTTGATGTCAGAGGTGGTAGAGATGGGAGACCAGTCCAGATGATTGATGGCTGCTTGAAGACCGTGCCAGTTGGCCTGAGTGAAATGCCAGACTCGTCGACGCTGAGCAGGCTCCCTGAGGATGGTCAGAGAGATGTCCACTTTAACAAGGACATGATCAGATGATCCGATCGGAGCAGAAGAAGAGCAGCAGACATTTTCAGGGAAGTTAGTCATAACCAAGTCCAGAAGAGAAGATGTTCCGTTGACTGAGATCCGGGTCGGGAAATTGACAGATTGTGTCAGTCCCAGTGAGTCGCAGAAGTCTTTTGCTGAGGAGCCATGGCTGGTGAGAGAGGTACCCACACCCAGCCAACTGGCATGATGACAGTTGAAATCACCACATATGAGGAAGAGAGAGTTGGGATGAGTAGATAGAAGTTGGTCCATATCATCAGACAGCGAGATGTAGATGGAGTCATCACTGTTTGGTGGACGGTACAACACACATATGAACAAGAGGTGGGAGCGAAGGGAAGCCGTAGCCAGAGGTATTCCTGGGGGTGAGGTGGAGAGAGTGCAGTGCAGGGCGAGTGAGGAAGAGAGTTTTTGATAAAGATAGCAACCCCGCCTCCAGGACGAGGCTCAGGTCTATCATACCGGAGGAGGGAGTAACCCGGGAGAGATACTATGGAATCAGAGACTTCATAAAGGAGGAAAGTTTCTGTTAAGCAGATCACGTCTGGTTTGACAGAAGCAACCTGTATGGAGAGATCAGTTAAGTTTGAACGAAGGCCCCGGATGTTTGAGGTCCATACCGTTAATGAAGAGGAAGGGGGAGCATCAGATACAGAACAGGGGGGAGGAGGGGTAGGGTAAGATGTGGAAGAGGTGGAAGAGGTAGGGAGAGCTGTTGAAGGTGTGTCAGAGATTTCAGAATAGCTCGGAGAAAGGGAAGGATGGGGCGGACAAAAGGTTTGATGGTGATTGGGTGAGCCACAATGAGGTGTTATTTGAGGAGGGGGAAGAGCGAGGCAGAAGGTTGGGGGAGATGGAGGTGAGAGTTTGAAGGGGGAAGAAGCGGGGAGGACGCTTTGAGGAGGGGGAGTGAGAGGGGGGAAATTGAGAAGCAATGAGGGTGGGGAGATTTGAAGGGGAGGGGTGAGGGGGGAGTTTGGGAGGGAAGGGACAAGGGGAGGGATTTGAAAGGGATGGGATATGGGGGAGATTTGAAGGGGAGGGGTGAGGCAGGAGTCTAGGAGGGGAGGGGCGAGGGGGCATCTTGGCGGGGAGGGGTGAGGGGGTAGTTTAGGAGGGAGGGGCATGGGGGGAGATTTGAAAGGGATGGGTGATGGGGAAGATTTGGAGGGGAGGGGTGATGGGGAAGATTTGGAGGGGAGGGGTTATGGGGAAGATTGGGAGGGGTGAGATTGGATTTTTGAAAGTGTACGATTTATGGGAAACGAACATTTATTGCAAAATGAGTTTCTTGTGACCTTCGAGTTAAAAATACGTTTAAGGACGCTGGATGGAGGATGGAGTGCAGGAGAGTTTAGGGAATGTAGAAAAAAGGCACTATAGGAGATGGATATTTTTTTTGGGATGAATTGATTTGGTGAGCAAGTCGAAAGCAGCCTTTTAAAGAAGAAGAAGAAAAAGGTGTTATAAAATATGACGGAATACATAACTTGAGGGGAAAGTGTAAACATTGAAGGTTAATGAGTGAAAACTATCTGGGGAAATGGGGGAGAAACACGTGGTCAAAGAACGAACGAACGAATAAGAATGAATAAACGAATGAGAACAGAGAAGGAAATGTTTTTTTTTTTTTTTTTTTTTTGTTGAGATTTACACAAGGAAGTAGGCTATGGGTGAAAAGCCTGGGAATACAGAGAACGAAAGTTATTGGATCACAAAACGACGGACCGCTGAGAAAAACAAAGCCTCAAGGTTGTACAGTGCACACTGTACAAGGCCTCAAGACACGACACGGCAAACAGACGATCAATTTATGAAAGATAAACACCGAGAAACAACCAAAGTTGCACACAATAACTTCACACACCGAAAGATAAATACAGTTTCGACAAAATACAATTGTGAACAGACTTAACTTCGAAAAACGTGGAGACCGTGTGGAGCTTCGAAAATCCCTGCCGCCGTCTCCAAGATCTCGCGAGATCGAGCAACGATGACGTTACAGGTCAAGTTCGAACTTCACGACGTTTCGATCATTTTTAACAATGTTATGGCACTTTGAACTTTGGTAATTCTGATGATCCTTAACTCAGTGCCGTTTTAAGTTTTAATTTCCTTTAAAAACCAATTTCTCTGCAATAAATTGGACCGATTGAGATAAAAGTTGCACCATATGATGGACTCGGTCTGTAGAATATTTTAATGGTAATTATGACGTCACAGGTCACGTGGTTCGGCCGCCATATTGTTTTCCGTGAAAACACGAAAACCCCTTTTTCTCTGCAACGGTTGAAAAGATCGAGGCCAACCTTTGCAGGCAGAATCGCATACCCATGACGAACAAAAAAGTCAGCGAGCATGACGTCATGCGTCACATGGTTTCAGAGTTATGATGCTTTTAAGCATGAACCTTTAAAACCGAGCTCCTCCCTCATTTTTGATCCAATCGAGGGGAAACTTCAGATCTGTTCAGCACTAAAATGTCCTTTTGGAATTTGCGATAGGGCACGTGGTTTGGCAGATATTGTTAATTAAACGGAAAAAAATTTTTTTTTAATGGATATCTTTTGTTTATTCTCGAGTTCTCGCCACACTGCGCATCCCTCAGCCTCTCTCGCGAACGTCAACAGCGCGCACTTTCGGGAGGGGCGGAGCCAAGCCGAGCAACATACATATACACATTGATCATTGATCGTGAACCGGAAAATATAATAAATTACTGATGGTTTCAGAGTTATGACGTTTTTAAGCATGAACCTTTAAAACCGAGCCCCTCCCTCATTTTTGATCCAATCGAGGGGAAACTTCACAAATCTGTTCAGCATGTCAGTCTACTAAAATGTCCTTTTGGAATTTGCGATAGGGCACGTGGTTTGGCAGATATCGTTAATTAAACGAAAATATATAAACATAAAAAATGGATATCTCTTGAATCGCCAGTACCTCAGACCGTGAGTTGGTAATAATTTATATAATTCACACAGTGCAATACGTGCAGGCCGCTCCACGGAGCGACCTTGCGGGCTTATCAATGAGGCGAGGCGTGACACACGTGTCTCAGCATACCTCAGATCAAGTTTGAAAACCAGCATCAACCGTGCATAAATTTGCATATTCGATCATTTTTGACAAAGTTATGGCACTTTCAACTTTGGTAGGGGACATGTATTGCAGCGCAAGACTCAGAATGCTTGTTGAACATATACAGTATTTGAATAAATACATTGTGTCGTGACGCAACAAAAGTGAGCATATCCCATCTCGAGCATCGGAAGTGGCCGCGTATTTTTCGATCCAGCCGCGTTTATGAGCGACGATTCGCAAACGTTTTGTGCCTGATCGATTGTGATTATACGAACCTTCCTGTGATACGTGCATGTCAGTCTGATGTTGGGTTCTCATGTATTGACTATTGTGTTACGGGGTCCTCCCCTATTCTCTGGTCTCCGCAAACCTCCGAACCCCGAGGGAGTCCCCGGCAGAAAGATGTGTTGTCCTTGGTTGAAAACAAGCCAATCAATAACGAGTCCACACCAAGGGTTACGAACAAACCTCCATATATTATAAATCCCACACAGGAATCACGACCCACTTAATGCAGCACTTCACAATATAATTCCCATCTACAGGTGGCGCCACCTTACCGAGCCCCTTAACTCCAAAACTCACGGCCCTTGCCCCAATGTCTCTGTACGCCTCCAAGGCGACGTCGATTCGCTCCAGCAATCGTGGAATCAATTTCCGATTCCAATCTGGGGAAGCGGGGTCGATCGAACCAACCCGCAGGCCACGTGGCCCAATCTCCAGCACGATGGCGGTAGAATGGGAAACCTCCCCAAAGATGATTCCGGGTACGTAGTCGTACCCGGTTGCGGTTCAATCCGCGAGTCTCCTCAATACCCCTCCCACAGCCACTGGCTTGTACAGCCGGCCCCGGCAGCCCGCCGGAGGGTAACGCCTGGTCGACGCGCCGCAAAAACCCTGTCACTGCCGGGGAGGCGTGTGGCGAAGATGGCGGTCGGCTTTCTCTTCCACCTGGGTTGGGAGGTGAGGATACTCGGCAACCTCCCCGAGGATACCCGACTACGCAGGTGCCGCAGCAATCCGGTGATCTGCTATCGTGCGGACGTCTTTTCAAGGAGGCAAAGTTCCCTTGTCCTGCACGTTCGACTGCTCGGTCTGGAGCTGCAATCAGAACACGTCTCCTCACGATCTTCCCTTCCCCGCTCCTCCTCCTCCTCTCCCCCTCTCTTCCGGGTCACGATCCGATTTCCGGCCACCTTTTACCCGGAGCGCTTTTAACCCTTTTAACCACAACAAGCATTATCAACATCCGCATCATCAATAAGCAAGAAGCATCAACCCTGCTAACAAGAACCACCATTATTAGGGCCGGTATCCGTAACAATTGTCATGTTTACATGTGTATATGATTAGTGTATGTTTTATATGAAACTGGAACGGCTTCGTGAGCTCTTGGAGGTTCGGGATGTGTCGTTGTGCATTTTGGATCAAGCTGTTTTCATATATGGTCATATACTTTTGGTTATATGTCGTGGCTTGTTGGTTAACCGGAATTGTGGTGGCTTTTTCATGAGAAGCACCACAACTTATCCACGTGAGTCATGCTCGGGGAAAAAAGGCTCTGCGCTGTGCCAGATCTTGTGGACAGTGACACATTGGGCACATAGATATAGACACAGTGGGGTGTGGTGACTGTGGTGTGACTTGTTGAATAAAATATTTTCAGACGTTTGAGATTTCTGCTCTGTAAGATTGAAATTGTGATGTCCAGGTGTACATTCTAACCCGAGGGTGGACAAAGTGACCTTAGTATGGCATATGCTGGTTGTTGAAGTTGTCTACATAATTACATATGCGGTTGGCATCTTGTGTGATTTTGGCAGGGACGTGGCTGCCTGGGTTTTCTGTGGTAATGGCTATGGTTGGTGGCAGGAGTGGCTGTAGTCTGTGTGGTCTGTCTGTAAGTGGTGGCCCACCTGCCGTGTGTTATTAAATTATCAGCCAGGGTCAATTAGATGTTACAATTGCTCAGTGGGACGATCAATGTGTGAGTTGTCGGAGAGAGCTGGTGTTGCTGTCAGCAATGGGTCAAATTCGGGGAAATTGATGTCGCTTGGGTTATGTTGAGGCCTGAATTCTGCTTGATGTTGGCACGTATTATGCATCCATCGTATTAAAGTCTATGACAAGAATGGAGACACATACCTGGACTAACAATTGTCATCTGATATCCATATTATATCTATGCTGCATATGGAAGAAACGTGAACTTACCTGTTTTACACCTTTTTACTTTTATGGCTGAAAATTGGATTTTTCCCTCTGCAACACTGGTTTCTGTTTCAATTTAGAAAACAATATGGCAGAATTTGGAGTTATGCAATGGGGCATCTATAGATGGCACCACCACAAAGTCTGACTCATTCATAACTGGCTGGGAGGTGGTGGCTCAACTTACCCCTATGCTCAACTTGCCCCGCCTTCCCCTACCCCTGGCACTCACCTGGTAGAAAAAACAGTGTACTGCACTGACTAAAGGTATTTTAAACCAATTTCAATGGTTGCTAGAAGACAGCGCAGCATGTGGAATTATACAACCATAATCATAAGACTTTAAACAAACAAAGAATAAAATACCTATTTTTGGGTGCAACGCCCTCCTTCTCCACCCCCCTCCCACACTCTCGTAGACCTCCAAAGGGGCAGATTTTTTTAATGCCGTGAACAAACTTTGGTACATCACGGGTGGTGACTGTTGTGGTCAAGTTTCATCGAAATTGCAAGTGTAGTCTGAGAATAAAGCAAATACCTATTTTGGGGGGCAACGCTCTCCCCCCTCCCCCCATAGTCACCTGAAGGGGTAGATTTTGTATATGTCGTGAACATACTTTGGCACATCATCGGTGATGAAGGTTGTGGTCAAGTTTCATGAAATTGTGTGTGTAGTTGCTGAGAAAAAAGCAAATATCTATTTTGGGGGGGTTGGGGGTGGAGGTCAAACCTGGATCCACTTTGACCCCCGGTAGACCCCCTCAGACCCCGATTTTTTTTTTTAATGCCATGAAAAAACTTTACTCACAACACCACAAATATCATTTGTGCCAAATTTGGTCACAATCCCTTCAGCGGTTTCGGAGAAGAAGTTGCAAGTGTTTACGGACTGACAACGCACCATCACATAAGCTCCCCGGAACTTCGTTCCAGGTGAGCTAACAAAATGAAGCCTTCAAAGAAAAGAACACCTTCCCTACAGTCAAACATGGAGGAGGGAAAGTGATGTTTTGGGGTTGCTGGGCTGTCTCTGGCACTCGGTTCCTTGAATGTGTGCATGGCATCATGAAATCAGGAGATTACCAAGGCATTTTGGAGCACAATGTTCAACCTAGTGTCAGGAAGCTGGGTCTCCGTCAAAGGTCATGGGTCTTGCAGCAGGACAATGACCCCAAACACACTTCAAAAAGCACCCTAATTTTTTTTTTTTTTTTTTTGTATACAGAGTCGAGGCTCGTGAAAGAGCTAACATTTATCAAACAAACAAGCAAACAAAGTATATAAAAAGGGGAGCGGTCGACAAGATGGGGAGAGAAGGGGAGGAAGCACACAAACACAACATTTGAGGTCAGGGACATCGGGAGATGTGTGGGAGGCAGAGGGCCTGGGGGGAGGCAGGATAGGTATAAAACCCAAGGACACCAAGGACTTCCAGGAAAGAAGACAAAAGTCACCTCAAAAAAGTGGATTTGGGGTGAAATTAGCGGGGGTAGAAAAGATCAAGGTTTTGGATGGGGGAAGATAAGAGATGGTGGTGAACAGCCGTTTTAAAGACCTGGAGGGAGGAGTGGGATTGAAGAGAGTGAGGGAGTTTGTTCCAGAGGCGGGAGAAAAGAGGCATAAAGGAGTGAAGGTGAGCAGAGAGTCTTGATTTTGGCAGTTTAACCATAAGAGGGTTGCAGGCAGATCTTGTGCGACCTGCAGGAATATTTGGGGGACAGAGCCCGGAGAGAGCTGGGGGAGCAAGGCCGGAGAGGAGTCGGTAGAAGACGGAAAGACCACCAACCTGCCTGCGGTGAGTAAGTGAAAGGCCCTCGGAGATAGCGTCATCGCGGGAGATTCCAATGATTCCGAACGCTTTGGTTTCAACAGCGTGAAGACGAGCTAGGTGTGAGGCAGGAGCACCAGCCCAGAGGGGAGAGCAGTATTCCATTGAGCTGCGGATGAAAGCCTTGTATGTGGTGAGGAGCTCAGGTGTGCCAAGGAAGGACCGCACGACGGAGGATGCCCAGTCGGCGACTGGCTTTGGAGGCCAGCATGGAAATGTGGTTTTCCCAGGAAAGATCATGGCAGATAGTGAGACCCAAAAGCTTGAGTGACAGAACTTCTTGGAGAGGATTATTCAGAAAGTGGATGGGAGGGTTGTCCAGTCGGTCTTTTCGGAGAGACATCGTAAGAGTGTGAGATTTCTCAGGATTGAAAGACATGTTCCACTTGTTAGCCCAGTCTGTGATTTTGTCCAGGTCTGCAGAGAGTGAGGAGGCTGCAGACTGCCGATCTGAGGGATGAGGAATGGAGCGGCAGAGAGTGGAGTCATCAGCAAAGAGATAGAGAGGATTTTCAAGAGAGTCAGAGAGATCATTTATGAAGACCAGAAAAAGCACAGGGCCCAGAACACTGCCTTGGGGAACTCCAGCCTGAACAGGAAGAGGAGATGAGAGAAACCCATTCAGGGCCACACGTTGACTACGACGAGAGAGGAAGTCCGCCAGCCATGCGTGGAGATTTCCATGGATACCAAAGGAGGAGAGTTTGGTGAGCAGAGCGGGGTGCCAGACCGTATCGAAGGCACGTGATATGTCGAGGGAGACAGCTCTAATTTCCTGTTTGGCAGCAGAAGCAGCATGTCCAGAGTAGAGTGACCTGGTCTGAAACCAAATTGAAACCAAACCAATTGAAATTGAAATGGTTCAAGACAAAACACTGGACTGGTCTGAAGTGGCCAGCAATGAGTCCAGATCTAAATCACATTGCACACCTGTAGGGAGATCTGAAAACAGCAGTTGGGAGAAGGCATCCTTCAAATCTGGGAGAACTGGAGTAGTTTGCACAAGAAGAGTGGGCCAAACTGCCTGTAGAGAGGTGTAGGAAGCTCATTCATGGCTGTAGGGAAGCGCTTGACTGCAGTTATTTTGTCCAAAGTCTGTGCTACAAAATCTTAAGTCTGGGGTGTCAATAATTTTGTCAATGCCATTTCTTTTAATTTTCTGCTTTAAAAGGATATATTAAGTTCTGAATAAAAAAAACAAAGGTTCTGTAATATTAACAGTGAAATAAGGAATTGTGGAGACCAAATAATTTTGTCAATTTCAACCTCTTTTTAGAGAAAATTGTGAGTTATTTGAAAAAAGTGCAAGGGTGCCAATATTTTTGGCCACGACTGTATAAAGAAATCGGTCAGGTTTGAGCGAAGGCCCCGGATGTTTGAGGTCCAAACCGTGAAGGAAGGAGGGAGCATCAGGTACAAGAGAGGGGAAGGTGGGGGAGGGTAAATGAGGGAGGAGAGGAAGAGGTAGGGAGAGAAGTTGACAGTGTGTCAGAGATTGCAGAAGAGCAAGGAGAGAGGGCAGGATGAGGAGAAGGAGGACAAATGGCTCGGTGGCGATGGGATGAGGCAGAGTGAGGAGTAATATGAGGTGGGTGGAAGGAAGTAGAAGATTGGAGAAGGTGGAGGAAAGAGTTGGAAAAGAGAGGACTGGGGAAGGGAACAGTTTTGTGGATGAGTTAAGAGGAAACTTTGAGGAGGAGAGGGGAATTTTAAAGGGAGGGGTGAGGGGAAGATTAGAAGGGAAGGGGTGAGGTGAGGGGTTAGTTTTGAAGGGGAGGTGGGAGGGGTGAGGGGTTAGTTTTGAAGGGGAGGGGTGATGTGGAAGATTGGATGGGGAGGGGTGAGGTGGGAGTTTTGAATGGGAGGGGGGAGATTTGAAGGGGAGGTGGGAGGGGTGAGGGGGGAGTTTTGAATGGGAGGGGGGAGATTTGAAGGGGAGGTGGGAGGGGTGAGGGGGGAGTTTTGAACGATTAATGAAAATCGGAACATTTATTACACACTGGGTTTCTTGATTTTCAAGTCAGAGATACGTTTTCACACGTTAGAGGAGGGGTGGAATAAAGGTGAGGTTAGAGATTGTTGAAAGGAAGAGCTGTAAGACAGCACTTGTACATTGGTGAAGAAGTAGGTGGACATGTTCAGTATCCGGTTGATGTAGGATAAAAAATTTTTTAAGTCTAAAGGACGTTTACTCTAAAGGATGATTTAAGAAATTAAAAGAATGTTTACTAATAAACTACCCCCGTTTATTGTCCTAAGTGTTTCACGAATCGGCTGAAGATGGCAAGAATTTGTTATTCGTCCAAGGGTTGGTGGTGGCAGATGGATCCTCTGGCTGAACGTCCTTCTGATGGATGTGTTAAATCAGGTGGTGTAAAAGAGTGCATCAATGGCAGTAAAGTTCCGAGAAAAGTTTTTCCCCTACAGCCTTTAAAACCTTTATTTTATTTCAATTTAATTGCATGCTTGTACACTGTAGAACACAAGTCGCCTTCTTGGCACTTCCAAAAACCTCCAGTTTAGATGGACAGAAGGGCCTTGCCGGCTTTTCGATTTTCCGGATTCACTCTATCGTGATGAATTTATTGAGGCAAGGTTTGCGGATTGTGGTCAATGTGCTCGCATCATGGCGGGTTGGAAAACTTTTCACGTTTATTTAACATGAGCATACTCATTGATTCGAGACATTTCAGCTTTTCATTTTTAATTGTTTTGTTAAAAATTAAAAATTCCACTTTGACAATATATTTGACAACAATAATGGGGTATTATGTGCAGATCAGTGACAAAAAAATTAAATGTAAACCATTTTAAATTCAGGATTTGACACAACAAAATGTGAAAGAGTCAAGCGGTGTGAATACTTTCTGAAGGCTCTGTTGTTGTTTAGTGGCTTTTTTATTTGGCAACAAAACTTCTGCTGAATTCGATTGTCTGACCTCCATTTTACCACCACAGCATCAGCAAAAAGACACCAGCAACATCACACGTGTTTTGAACGGAGGTTAAGCACATAACCAGGTTATGCTGCAATCTGATGAGCTACATTAATCCACTTGTACATACCTAATCCCAAAGCAAAGGAAAGGAGCAAATCCCCTGTTTTTAAGTGATACGATTGCAATGACGAGATCGAATGGAGATCCACGTTTTAATAATCGGAAAAAAAACACAGGCCCAGTTTGCACTTCTATCATTCCATTAGTTTCCAAAGGAAATGTGGAATCACTTTTTATCTTTTACCACTCAGCAAAAACAGCCAGTGGTGTGCTGTTCAGCAGGTGTATGTGAAGCTCTGGATATTACGGAGAATACACCTTCACACACCTGCTTGAAATCCCGTTTTCATCTTTTCATTTTTGTTCATATTGTTTCGTAAATATCAATGGGAATTGTTCATTCCCTTGTCATGTATTACCACCAACCATATTGCTCACCCCTCAAACTCACGGTACCTTTCGTGCTCACTATCCCTCACAAAATCAGTTGTGATTAAGCAGTGCATATCGATCTCATTCTTCACTACAACAGCAGCCGGTACAGATTGCGTTTTTCGTCCACTTGTGTTAGGAAAATGAAGCTGAACTCGTGGAACTGCAGATGGAGTTCAAGCTTCTAGTTTGGTACATGTTGGTGAAAGTTGAAGGGTTTGAGGGAGGGGCATTAGGAGAGGAAGGAAACTGAGATCGCAATAAAAGCAAAGTAATAAAGTATATTATTGCACACATGATTTTAAAAAGTGTTTAAAAACTTGGAGGGAAAAACATTGAAAGGATATAAAAAAGAGTGAAGGCTAGCAGCTTAAGTAATGAATAAACTGCCATAATAACCTGAACTCATAACATAAGTATATTAGGATTTATATTTTAAAAAGTGTAAACACACACACACACACACACACACATACACACACACACACACACACACACACACACACACACACACACACACACACACACACACACACACACACACACACTGTTATAGTGTTATAGGCTGGACTACTTCGGATATATTGTGGATTTACAGGAAATAAAAATGTAAAATATTTTACTGAGTAGCTCAAACAGATTTTCAGTGGTACCCAGGTAGCAAACTAATATAAAAATAGAGGGCCAAATGGTCCTGTAGCTCACCTGGCTGGTTGCCAAAAAGTGAAGTGACGGATGGATAAGGGTAAAAATAAGATCTGGATTTAAAACACATTTTAAGTCCGGTAGTATTGACTTGATGTTCACAGAAGTGCAACTCTCGCCTTAGTTTTTGAGCTATTGTCCACTTCCGGTATAATGATGTCATTTCCTGTTGTGTCCAAATTAGCCTCATTTATAAGGTACAACTCCAAGGTGTCTAAAATTTATATTTTTGAGATATTGCCCACTTTCTGTATTATGACGTCACTCGTGGCCATATTGTGTTTCAGATCAGCTTCTAACGTTCCCATAGGTAGTCGATCATATATTTTAAGTTTTGCTTCGAACAGTTTCAATGCAATTTCAGAGATGATGATTTTAAAGGTTTTTGCCTTCATTCAATATGGCTGCCAGACCACGTGACCAATCATAATTGTTTACAAATTACAGTATATTTCCTATGTAGTCGATCACACGTGTAAAATTCTACCTCGATAATTACCTCCACCACCAAAGGTGGATGGAGGTTATGTTTTCACCCTGTCTGTCTGTTTGTCTGACTGTCTGACTGTCTGCAAACAACAACAACAACAACAACAGGCATTTTAAGGCAATTTTCCCTGCTCGAGCAGGGGTTAGCCTTGTGGTCCCCATGACAATCTTCTCCATTTTGCCCTATTTTCTGCATCCCCCTTGTTAACCCCCTTGCCCGCATTTCTTCTTCCACCATCTTTAGCCAAGTCTTTCTCAGTCTTCCCCATCCTCTACTTCCTTCTACATTCATTTCCATCACTCCTCTCAACCAGTCACTTTCATCCTTCCTCAACACATGACCAAACCATCTCAACCTGTTCCTCTTCACAGCATCAATCACAGGCTCTATTCCCATCATCTTTCGCAATTCATCATTTGTCTTCCTCTCTCTCAACGATACTCCGCACATCCACGAACCATTCGCATTTCCACCCTTTCCAGCCTTCTTTGCTGCTCTACGTTCATTACCCATGTCTCGCTCCCATAAATCTTAACACTTCTCACACATGCAGCATACACCTTTCCCTTCAGCTTCAACGACACTCCCTTCCTCGTCAGCACGCCACTCAGTTCCCGAAACTTCTTCCATGCACATCTCACTCTTGCAACCGTTGCCGAGTCTGATCCACCTTCTCCATTCAGCATGTCTCTGAGGTAGCAAAATGTCTGCGAACAGGATATCTAAAAAAGTTGTGGACGAATTTGGACGAAACTTGGTGGACCGGTTGGGTGTGTGACGAGGACTAATCGATTCGATTTTGGTGAAGATCTGAATATGGATTCAGATATGAGAATTATTTAATTTTGAAGTGATTCTTCACCATTGAGCCGTTCCAGTTTGAGCAGTTTCAGAGGTGGATTTTTAAAGGTTTTTATATGATCCAATAAGGCTGCCATACCACATGACATCATTGATAACAAACAATGTTTCCCATGGGGAGTCGAACACATATTTAAAGCTCCACATCATTCAGATAAATGCTTTCAGAGAAGAAAAAAATTGAAGGTTTTCTTGTGATCTAATATGGCTGCCATACCACGTGATTAATAACGCCATTGTTAACAAACTATATTTCCCTTGGGTAGTTGATCACAAATTTAAAGTTTAGCATCGATCAGTTGCACGGTTTGAGAAATGGGGATTATTAAAGGTTTTCCTGTAATCCAAAATGATGACTAAAATACATTGAAATTCAAGAACTTTTGGGACCTTAAATTGCACAATGACCTACTTATACTTGAGGGGGAGGATGATGATGGTGATGATGGTGATGATGATGATGGTGATGATGTCCACTCCTGCATCATCAGATGCATATGGCTGCTGAAGCAATTTCTTGACTATTGGGCACAATCCTGGTTGGGGCATCACTCCTACGCAGGGCACTCAAATAACTCATTCATCCCAGTAAGGTGGTTACTCATTTCACCAACCTCGGAGGGATGACAAGCTGAGTTGGTCCCCACCTGGTGTTAATTCAACGACTGAACAGGACTTGAACTCAGGATCCTAGAATCCCAAGCCATCACCCCTAACCGTTAAGCCAACACAAAGGCTATTGAGGGGGAGTATGGCATGAACAAACTTGAGTTGCACCACACCAAAGATCATATTAGCCAATTTGTTCACAATCCCCTCAGCAGTTCTGGAGAATAAGTTGCAAGTGTTTATGGATGGACAGACGATGCCCCATCCCATAAGCTCACCTCAATGATGTTCCAGGTGAGCTAAAATCTAGATAATTCAAACTTCGCATTTGTGACTTTTTTGCTACGTCTGCAACCGAAGGTAGACGGAGGTTATGTTTTCACCCATGTATGTCTATCTGTGTGTTTGTCTGTCTTTTAGTAGGACATCTCAAAAGGTTATAGATGGATTCAGACGAAACTTGGTGGACAAGATTTAGTCTGTGACAGGGACGAGTTGATTCGATTTTGGTGAAGATTCGGATCTGAGGATTTTTAAAGTGATTCTTATAATTGAGAGATAGGGCCAAAAACGATGTTTCAAAACGTTGGACGGATTGTGATAAAACCAAAGTACCCAACTTGGATGAGTTGGGTCGGTGACAAGAGCCAATTCGATTTTGGTTAAGGTCCGGATGCAGATCCGGCCTAACAGTAGGATACAAAATGTAAACTGTACTGCTTGACAGAAGTATGTGCTCTGCCGAATTCCATTCCAGTTGACTAATTTGATCATAACTTTAAAATGCTCGGGTTGTTTTTCATTTGGGAAATGCATATAGGCAATTTGATTTTCTCAAATGATTGTTTTACAATATCAGAAGAATCAACTCAAATGAAGAATGTATAAGAAGCATGTCTTTTAGAAACTTACTTTACTCTCCACAAACAACTCCATACAGTCATGATTGTCCCTTCCATCCTTCTCAATAAATGTGTTCTCCATGAGCACCTGCAGTTAAACCACACCAGCATCACCATATTGGTTTTATTTCTTCCTCTGAAAGGAGAACACAAACAATATGCAAGATGTGAACTACCCACCTTCAGTCGCCAGTATATCTTTCCCGTATAGCAAAGGAATAGTGATTCCCGAACAGCAGAACCGAGCCATGTGATCCGAGCTTCCCTCAAATGTTTTGCTCGAAAAATTAGTCTTCCTCCATCTTCCTCCTGCATATCTAATGCACAAAAATCATTTCAGTTAGAAACTAGAACGGTACTCAGTTGAGAGCATACCTCCACCTGGTTGGCCATATCCCTCAATGGTGAAGAATCACTTAAAAATTTTCTACTAGCTGGATGCGGATTCGGATTCGAATCTTCACCAAAATTGAATCGATTCTTTCTTGTCACACCCACAACCTGTTAGCAAGTTTCGTCCAAATCCATCCATAAGTTTTTGAGATATTCTGCTATGTATCGTTTTTGGCCCGATCTCCCTATGTTGAAGAATCACTTTAAAAATTAAATAATTCTCCTATCCGAATCCATGTTCAGATCTTCACCAAAATTGAATCGATTCTTTCTTGTCACACCCACAACCTGTTAGCAAGTTTCGTCCAAATCCATCCATAAGTTTTTGAGATATCCTGCTATGTACCGTTTTTGGCCCTATCTCCCAATGGTGACAGACAGACAGGGGTGCACACATAACCTCCATCCACCTTTGGTGGTGGAGGTAATCATCCTGAGAGGGCAAGTAGGGTAGGGTGGAGGGAGAAATTGGGACCACAAGGAAATATTTTTCAACTAATGCACCAAAAATTCACTAAAAAGGGTGAAACACCAAATGGAGGAATTTTCAGTACAAGGTACTTAAAGTCACGCTCAGGGCAATCATTCGTTGAAAAAAACCCCACAAAAAACAGAGGCCCTTTGGGAATGGGAATAATTAGTGGAAGATAAACTTACAACAATTAGGAACCAAATACTGATTTCCCACTTTAAAAGCGAACCTGATCATATTACATATTGTCCAAAGGACATACACACAATGCAATGTCCTGCTCGCACTTCATAGAGAGGAGGCTGAACTGTGGTCCTCGTGCTGATTATGTCAATTGGCAAATTTACCTGCATCCTCAGAAAGGGAAACGTTCCACTGCAGCGTTTGATTATTCTTGATACCTTCATTTGGATTGCAGAAAGGAAAGGAGAGTGGAGGTGAGATTATTACAATCTCAGGTACAAATAAACAGAACGTGTGAGATGCATTAGCATAGTGGTCGTCACATGACCAATATGATCATAATTACCATCGGGTTGGCATGACAGGGTTTCAGTCGGCCAACGAGATCCTCGACAGGTGATCATTTCAGATCCTACAAGTCGCGTTCCAATATTACACCTTGCTCTCGCCTGGATGATCAGTTGACAGAATCGATACACAGGCCTTATGACTTCGAGAGTCCCATCAATTATTTTGGGATCCCGAGGACAGCATTGGATCTCTGCCTCTGGTCCTGTATTTAAACACCTACACGAAGGGAAAAATCGACAGATATAGGAATCTTTTTTTATTTTTACAATTATTATTATTTACCATTATTACTACAATGACAAAACGGTGAATATCAAATACATCGATTGCGCTGCCATCATTTGTAGTGCCTTGTCGAGTCAGTTGGTGGTGTATGCTTCTCCTCCATCGCCTCGCTCCTCTCAAGCAACCTCACCTCAGATTCAAGACAAGGTAGATTGCTTCTGCCTCACACCTAACTTGGCTTCACGCTGTAGAAACTAAAGCTTTTAGAATCATTGGGATCTCCTGCGATTAAGATGATTTTGAGAGCCTTTCTCTCTCTCTCACCGCAGGCAGGTTGGTGGTCTTTCTGTCTTCTTCAGACTCCTCTCCAGCCTTGCTCCCCCGCTCTGTCTGTGCTTTGTCCCACAAATATTCCAGCAAAGTACACAAGATCTGCCAGCAACCCTCTTCTGGTGAAACTGCCAAAATCAAGACTCTCTGCTCACCTTCACTCTTTCATTCCTCTTTTCTCCCGCCTCTGGAACAAACTCCCTCACTCTCTTCAATCGCACTCCCCCCTCTAGGTCTCCAAAACAGCTGTTCACCACCATCTCTTGTCTTCCCCCATCACAAACCCTTGTCTTTTCTACCCCCGTTAATATACCCCAAATCCACCTTTTTCAAATTCCCTGTTTTTTCCCCCTGAAAGTCCTAGTAATGTCCATTTGTTTTATATTGTGTATCCCCTCCACCCCTCACTCTGCCCCCACCCCCAGACGTCCCGTCTCCCTTCCACATGTCTACCACTGTCCCTGTTCTCTACTGTTGTTGTGCTTCCCTTTCTCTCCCCCTCTTGTCTCCCGCACCCTTTATTATAAGTTACGTGATCTCTGTTTATGTCCGTGTTTTATGTGTTGTTCTTACACGAGCCTAGACTGTGTATACAAAAACATAGGGGCAATACCCCTGGCACTCACCTGGTAGACTAAACATTATACTGCACTAACTAAAGGTATTTTAAACCAATTTCAATGGTTGCTAGAAGACAGGGCAGAATGTAGAATCATACTAACATAATCATAAGACTTTAAACAAACAAAAAAATACCTATTTTGGAAGGCAAGCCACCCCATACACCACATTAGATCACGATTATTTTTTTTTAATGCCGCGAACAAACTTTCGTACAACATGGGTGATTAAGGTTGTGGTGAAGTTTCATCAGAATTGCATGTGTAGTTTCTGAGAAGAAAGCAAATACCTATTTTGAGGGATCAAACCTGGATCCACTTTGACCCCCTTGGATCCCAATTTTTTTTTTTTATGCCGTGAACAAATTAGTCACAACACGACAAATATAATTTGTGCCAAATTTGGTCGCAATCCCCATCAGTGGTTTCGGAGAAGAAGTTTCAAGTGTTTACGGGGACGGACGGACGGACGACCCGCCATCGCATAAGCTCCGTGAACTGCACACCAGGTGAGCTAAAAAAGGCAGAATGGCTCAACTGAATGTTTACCTCCAAATCTCGTGCAACCAAAATTAACCAACGCATCCTGTTCTGTCCCCACCTTTGTTGTTCATAACCGAAAAGCAATCACACTCATAGTAAGGGCATTTTATGAGATATTTCACAAATCTGTGAACTAAATTGTTACCAAAAAATTTCTTCACCAATATGTTTGTAAAGGTGTGTAATAACATGTGTTAAAATGTTGAAGTTCAACTCCCGTGGGAAACCCAGAAAAAAAGCTGTTGAATTCGGGTACCGAAAAATTATTTTCGAGAATTTTTTTTTTTTTTAAATCGGCCCTTAAGTAACTTATGAGGGGTCAAATAAGGGTTTTTCATGATTCTGAGTTGATTGTTAACATTTATATTTTCACTTTAAATTTACACACAAAGTAGCTTTTATTTCACATACATATATAATACTCAAGAGTTATTTCTCATTCACAATGTCAGAAGTTTCAACAGTCATTGTCTATGTCTTCTTCAGACTCAACAACATCATGACTGCAGTTTCTGCATGTAATGCCATTACAGACTCCACAGGCCGAGATGCACGTGACCCCATTCTTCTTGCAGCTGCATCGCCGGTTGCTGCAATCTCCATGACAATTACAGCTCGTGAACTGCAATAGCTCCTCAGGAGCCGTGGGGTCCAGTGTTGGAACTGGCTCATACCCATGCACACCTATTGTCCATCCATAGTCACTGGGGTTCAGAGACATGCTCTGTAGAAGGATCCAGTCCCGGGTCTGCAGGTAGGCACGGAGTGAATGTTGTGCAGCTGCACCCTCTGTTGGAGGTAGAGTCTCTGGTTTGATCACCCACCCCGCTGCCCAGAGTGTGTCACCTGGAGTGAGGAGTGGCTGATCATGAGCCAGGGAGGAGGAAAGCTCAGCGAGGGGGAGAAACATGATCGCGTTCGTTCCTATCTGTTTCCTGTTCGTAAATGGAATAATCTTTACTTCAGTTCCTCTCAGGATCTTAGCTTTGTCGAGTGCCTTCAACTTCACCCGGGGGAAAGCTGCTGTTGTCTGTGGATCTGGCAAAGGTGGTGCCGGAGAGGTGACTTCGATCCAACCCATTGAGTGAAAGGGAGTGTTTCCGTGAATAGAGACAATGTTTAAATCTATATTGTCTCCAACAAACTGAGTGACTGCATTGTTTGTTTCCCCAACCTCCAAAAAGACCACCTGATCATTACTTGACAATTCACTTTCACTGGCTGGCACTTTGGCTGTCATCACTGATTGATCCTCAAGCACAGCATCAACCGCAACCTCATCATTGATCTGTTCATCGGTTTCCTCCACAATGGTGTCAAGAGTGCCAGAAGTATCTGGAACATCATCTCCACTCCTACTATTAAGGAAGCAGTATTTGTAGTTTTGTGTCTCCGTGTAAGACTCAGTGTATCCCAGCCGGTGGAACTTGTTGAGCATCCATTTTGACCCAAATCTATGATCAAGTTGTATGGCAAGCCCCATTTGGTGTGGCAATACTCCAGACCGAGGTCGACAGGCCTTAATAAAATTCTGCCCCCAAACGGCAACTCTTTCGTCTGTCTTGACAATCGGTCTCAAGAACATCTGAAGGCTTGCAGGAACAAGTGTCAGCTGACTATCGATGTCAGTCATACTGTGTGTGGTGGGGTATGACTTTGGACCGAAATCAATCAAGGCAATATCATTGGATATGAACTTGAGTGCCGTCTTTATGATCTGAGTCTTCTCATCTCCATGGTCAAGATTAGCATGATGCCCTCGCAGAATATTGTCGGTGCCATCTTTGAGACAGAGTACATCTGCCCTTCTTTCCTGTGTTGTGAAATACAAGGTGTCTTCGTATTTCTCTAGAAGTTTTATCTTTAGCCAATGCTTTGAAGAAGAAAGGCTCTTCTCTGATGACTGATCAAACTCCTGCAGCTTTTCATGGACTTGGTCCATGTTCATTACCCCATGCTCTAATTCTGAGTCTAACCATTCGCAGAATTCAATAAAAACTGCCTCTCGCTCCTCATCAATACTCCTCTGTCCTCTCTTCCTTTTTCCTTCCTCATCAGTCTTGGACAAACTGTCACCTCTCGCAAACATAAGTTTGCATCGCAAATGGTACAGTGTTTCTTCTGCTACCAAGTCGTTGATCCCTTCCAGGCGTCCAGTGACTTCAGTGCCCCAGTCATCCCCACGACTCCGTGCTGTCTTCAGCAAGCTTGCCTTCAGTGTATCTGCAGTCAAATTATCTGGCACTCTGTATTTCTTTCTAGCTTGTGCTGGATTATTTTGGTAGAGCTGGGCTGGTTGGTTGCAAAGAATGCATACATCCTTATACAGGAGGTCAACTGACTGTGATCTTCTAGAACTGCAGCCAGTTGATGAACTGAACTCACAAGTAGTGCGTCTTCTCTTCAACTTTGATGACTCTTTCTCTGCCTTTGATGCTTGAGCTGACTTCTTGGTGGTTGCAACAAAGTTGTTGTACAGATCATTTTTACACTTCTGGTGGTACCTCAGTTTTCCTTCCTTTTGAGCCTCCTTCATACGTTCCACAACAGTAACATTTTCGACAGTTTCTGCTTGTTTCAATAAAGTTGAGTATCCCTTTGGAGTTGCCTGTATGAGCCTTTCAGCTGGTGTATCCGAGCGTGCACAGATGAAGCAATTGAGCACAGGTGGAGTAACGTCTTCATCCATATTGCTAGACTCCATGTCCTGCAAAGTAGAAAATGAGATATATTTAGAAATTATTTTTCCACAAAGGAGTGTCTGTGGTGAAATATAAATGTTAACAATCAACTCAGAATCATGAAAAACCCTTATTTGACCCCTCATAAGTTACTTAAGGGCCGATTAAAAAACATAAAAATTCTCGAAAATAATTTTTCGGTACCCGAATTCAACAGCTTTTTTTCTGGGTTTCCCACGGGAGTTGACCTTCAACATTTTAACACATGTTATTACACACCTTTACAAACATATTGGTGAAGAAATTTTTTGGTAACAATTTAGTTAACAGATTTTCATATGTTTCCCTTACTATCAGAAGTCTTATGAAGTTGGATATTTGCAGTTTTAAATGAATTAACAAGAAAAGGTCGGAGTTGAAAAACCTGCATGGAGGAACTGACCTTATCTTATGAGCGTAAGAGAGATGGCGAGCAGCACATGACACAATAATCTCAAAGGACTTTGATAACCAGCTCCGAATTCCACCGTGATTGATCAACCATGATTTGCAACCTATGAAAAGGAGAGATGGGTGAACGAACTGCATGATAATCAACTGTTCTAATTTGACCTGAAATAATATATACATTACACTGCCTTATCTCACGTTTGAGCAACCAATGGGGGAAAAAAAAAGCAAAACATATTAAGTTATTATCAGTTTTTTTTCCAGAAGTAATATCAATGATGTAGTTCATATCGTACTGTCCATAATTCCCGTGAAAAAAAGATGTGAAAAATTTGCATAAACAGTTTGCTAATACAGTTTACATAAACAGTTTGCTAATACAGTTTGCATAAACAGTTTGCTAATAGTTTACATAAACAGTTTGCGAATAAAGTTTACATAAACAGTTTGCGAATACAGTTTAAATAAACAGTTTTCTAATTACAGTTTACATAAACAGTTTGCTAATACAGTTTACATATACGGTTTGCTCATACTGTTTACATAAACAGTTTGCTAATAGTTTACATAAACAGTTTGCTAATAGTTTACATAAACAGTTTGCTAATAGTTTACAAAAACAGTTTGCTAATAGTTTACATAAATTGGCAGGTGGTGGCAAACCTAAAGCCACAATTGGTATTCCCAGAGGAGATCTGTGTGACAAGGTTGCGGCCTGACATTGTCATCTGCTCAGGTCCAACAAGTCAGATAATTTTAGGGGAATTGTCTGTACCTTGGGAAGAGAACATGGAGGAGGTGCACAAGAGGAAGAGAGGAAAGTACAGTGAGCTGGAGGCAGAGTGTCAGGAGAAGGGTTGGCGAGTTTCTTGTCAGCCATTTGAGGTGGGGTGTCGCGGGTATATTGGCAATTCCTTTTCTGCATTTCTTGCTCGGCTTGGAGTGTGTGGTACAGAAAGAAGGAGGATGTGTGACAGAGTGGCCCAAGTTGCCTTGAAAGGCTCACTTTGGATATGGAGGAAGTTTATGGAGGCACGTCGAACGGTGTAGGTTGAGGTTGTGGGTGGTGGTTCATTTCAGCCTAAAGGGGGTAGTGACTGAGCGTGGAAGAGAAATGGAGGTGTGTGTGTGTGTGTGTGTGTGTGTGTGTGTGTGTGTGTGTGTGTGTGTGTGTGTGTGTGTGTGTGTGTGGTGGTGTGGGTGTGGTGTGGTGTTTTGCGGTTTTGCATGAATGTTTTTTTTGTTTGAGTGGTGCATGTTGTAAGGATAGGTGAGTTGGTTGGTTTTCCTTTTGGTGTGTGAGTGAAGGGCTGTGGATTCTGAGACTGGAGGCGGTTTTGTTGTTGTAGTCTGTGTTCTCACTGGCGCATCGTGGGGGTATGTACGCATCCAGGTGTAGCTGCTGCATGTGGAGGCGTATGTGCCTCTGCTGGCCCAGCTGACCGTATCGAGGTTGAAGGGCCGAAACGGGATGATGCTGAGCACTTTTTGGACCTATCACACAATGGTGAAGAATTACTTTAAAAATAATAAATATATATAGTGTCAGGATCCGTATTTGGATATTCACCAAAATCAAATGAATTCGTCCTTGTCACACACTCAACCAGTCCACCAAGTTTCATCCAAATCCATCCACAACTTTTTGAGATAACCTGCTTATATTGTTTTTTTCCCCCTATCTCTCAATGGAGAAGAATCACTGAAAATTCTAGAATCTGAAAGTAGATCTTCACCAAAATATATTAATTTCGGCCTTGTCATATACCCAACCTCTCCACCACATTTCATCCGAATCCACCCACAACCTTTTGAGATATCCTGTTCACAAACAGACCGACAGGCATGAAAACATAACCTCCACCCACCTTCGGTGACTGAGGTAATGAACACCTGACATATTGTAATATAATGTTTGTCCATCTAGTTTTGCAGCCTTGATTAGTTAGCCCTCTTGCTTTTCTCAACACAAAATTTGTCTTTGTACAAATACTGTATTCGTATTCATCTGGTCTGATCTAATTAATGAATCTAATTTAGCACTCTGATCGCACCATCCTCACTTAAACATCTTAAACTCCCTCACTCTCTTCAATCCCACTCCTCCCTCCAAGTCTTTAAAACAGCTGTTCACCAAAATCTCTTATCTTCCCCGATCCAAAACCTTGATCTTTTCTACCCCCGCTAATTTCACCCCAAATACACTTTTTTGAAATACCAACTTCTTTCCTGGAAGTCCTTGGTGTCCTTGTGTTTTATACTTCTCCCACCCCCCTCCCCCTTCCCATGCCTCCTCCCCCCAAGCCCTCTCCCTCCCACACATCTCCCGATGTCCCTGCTCTCAAATGTTGTGTTTGTGTGCTTCCCCTTCTCTCCCCATCTTGTCTACCGTTCCCTCTTTTTATATATCTTGTTTGTTTGTTTGATTTTTTTTGTGTGATAAATGTTAGCTCTTTCACGAGCCTCGATTCTGTATACAAAAAAAAAAAAAAATCCCTCAGCACCTCGGTGACGACCTCTTCACTCTGGATTTGCCGCGGCTTGTTCAATAGCTCAATCAGAGATTCCTTGATTCTAGATTCGCCTCTCGACTCACCCGGAAACCTGATCAGAGTGAGGGCAGCGCCGTATTGCTCTGGGAATCTCTCCCCTTTGTTTTCCCAGCTTACAGATTATTTAAGCAGTCTGTCTGAGACACGAAGGCATGTCTCTCCCTGCATGTAACCCTTCCATTCCACACATGCACCTCTCCTGTCCAGACAAGCAATTGTAGAAATCAAACGTAGTACAAGTATGTATAATGTGTATGTGAATTTCTACTCATGTGGTCATAGTCGTTAGCCCCGGGAAGTAGAAAAGCTCAATGGGTTGTCGTGAACAGCGAGCTGGTGGTGAAGTAGCACTCTGCTGATAGTTCCAAGGGAAACCAAAGAAGAGTGAAGTACAGTATTAAATCGCTACACGTTATCACACCTTTAGCTCCAAGCCCCTCGAAATTAGAGAGTCTGCGTAAAAACCCTCTTCTTCTTCATCCTCGTGCTTCCTCCTCACGTACTCAGAGTTGATTGGTTGTTCCTGGTTTAAACCACACCTGACTAACCGAACGTTTTCGAGGAGCGCGTCAGTATGTGAGGAACAAGCTTGGTGAATTGATTCTGCCCGCACCGCCTGTTCATGTAGCAAATTATGAATGTAAAACTAGAAGTCACCACACAATATCAGCCCTACATTATGGTTAGTGCCCCTGTAACGGTTCATTAAATTGTTCATTTGAATATTTCCTTTGTTCTTTATTGATTTGTTTAATATTTGTCTCTAATATGTAGTTAAGTGAGGTTGAAGTTATGTTCGGATGACCGAATATGTGCCTTTGGAGCACACCCCCTCCCTCCAATTATAACATTACGTCTATGTGAATATATTGGTTTGCTTAGTGGTGAATGCATCCACAACGTTGTGGACACTTGCTGTAGTGTCCTTTAAATTAACAATTACACAATTTATTTCAGACAATATCATACTTTGCATTTTTTTAGCCGCGTCACAGACGCTGCTCATAGAGTGCCCTCTGCTGTTGTTGTTGTTGTTCTTCTTCTTCTTCTTGTTGTTCTTCTTCTTCTTGTTGTTCTTGCAGAGAAGACAAAACCTCGAAGCTCCACCCATTTTGGGAGAGGCTTCATATAAACAAATATCCACCATTTTATTAACTCGCATAGCTTTGAGGCCTGTTTTGTAGGCCCGTGGTGTCTTCCTCTCTCACACAGTTTTATTTCAAATCAAATTCGACATATCATTTCATTTTTCACAGTCGCTAACATAGTTTTAGACTCGGTTGAAAAAAAACGGGAAGAAAATCCAATGAAAGTTGCCCTTTATAGAACGAAATGAATTCTCAAAGGCCTGTAACTTCAAGTCCATTGAGATATATATATTTTTAAATCGCGGCATGGTCAGGCATACACCACCCGAAATAACAGACGGGAAAATGCCGAGATATATATATTTTGTTTAAATCGCGGCATGCTCAGTCATACACCGCCCGAAATAACAGACGGGAAAATGCCGAGATATATATATTTTGTTTAAATCGCGGCATGCTCAGTCATACACCACCCGAAATAACAGACGGGAAAATGCCGAGATATATATATATATTTTAAATCGCGGCATGGTCAGTCATACACCGCCTGAAATAACAGACGGGAAAATGCCGAGATATATTAAAAATTCGTCCAGTTGATGACAATCGTCACGATGAAATATTTAATTTATACATCGTCACAATAATGTGGAGAGAGGAGCATAGCTTCGTTCACGTGTCGCCACATACGGGAAATTGCCGAGATATATATTTTTTAAATCGCGGCATGGTCAATCATACACCGCCTGAAATAACAGACGGGAAAATGCCGAGATATATTAAAAATTCGTCGCCACACACGGGAAATTGCCGATATATTTTCACTTTGCACAAAAATAATATCAAGTAATCGAATCAATAGGAATGTCCTGTGCCTATAACATCGACGTTATAGGCACAGCTCCATCTAGGCATTGTGTAACATCGACGCGGTTTTTGTTTTAATTAAAACTTTTTGTACTTGTTTAGCCTGTGCTTGCGAAGCGAAAAGCAGGGTTAAGCAGGGTTAAGGAAAAATCTCTTTGGAATTGAGGAGATAGAGAATAGGCCTAGATAGTTTTATGGGTTGTTTTGAGGAGGAACCGACTGAGATGGTTTGGTCATGTTGAAAGGATAGATGGGCACCTACATGTTGCTGGAAAGAGGGACATGGGCAGATCAAGATTAATCTGGGATTCTGTTGTATCCAAGGATATGAAACTTCTTGGCTTAGCCAGAGTGGATGCTCAGGATTGCATTGCATGGAGGCAAGATATTTGGGGGAAGGCTTTATTACAGGAAGAGAACAGATACTGCATAGTTGTTGAGACGAACCGGCTTACCCATGTTTGCATGGATAGGTCCAATAATATATTTATTACCTCTTGATGTGATGACCGCAAAAAATATCTGAATGATCCGATGCCCATCACTACCTCACGTGCTCATCAATGCACCTCCACGATATATTCTACACATGCTGACTCCATCCCATTTTGTTCTACCATGGGTAATTGTAAAATTGTTTTTGTGTTATTCCTCCATTCCATTGTTATTCCTGTTATTATATTCTGCATGTCAATGGCTCTTTGGTAATCGGTAAGTAAAATATATACTTTCATTCACATGAGAGGATGCATTCAAATCAGAGGATATAGGTATGCCATGATTCACCTGTTTCACAAATTGGTAGGTCGATTACTCCACCTGTGCATGTACGCTCCCGGTTGGGTGTACTGCCTGAATAGCAAAAGAAATTCACATTCTCTCCTTCAGGAACCTTGTAGTGGTAAGAACCACCAATATCCTGCATGCAATGAGATTACAGGAAGAGAACAGAGAGAACTAGAAAGCATCTCAAAATGCAAAGCCCGTCCACGACCACTTTGTACTTGAACTAACCTTGACGAAAACAACAGCAAAATCAATTTTGAAATGTGCAATTTATTTATTAGGGTTCTTCATATCTTCCTAATACAAAGGAGCGAATGCATATATGGCTATATATACTGCGCATATGTTTAACCAAATACGCATTAGCTCCATTATATTATATATGCAGTGGCCTGAAAAGTATTCACCCCTAGCAGTAATGCCACATTTAGATGAATTACGAATTGTATAGTTCCAAACAATTTTTCCAAATCAACTTTTATTCACAACTGGAAAGATCAAACGAAACACTGTTATAGTTGAAGGAGGTTACATGTCAGGAATAACAGAAAATAACAAAAACTCTATTCCTTTTTTTCAAAAACTTCCTTGGTCATGCTGATTCAACTCCTCCAGCATCCTCAAAGATAAGTACTCTCGGTCGTTTTGTCGATTTTTCTACTGTTTATTTTGCTGTGTCTGTATTTATTGTGTGCTTTTAGTTCGATTTTGTTTTAAAATTCGTGAAAATTTGTGAATATTTGTCAGACTTTTCATACCGGGTTATTTGAGGCCTACCCGGTTCCCTCGTTGTTGTGTGTCCACAATCGTTTTTGACCCCAAAATAAAATATGTTTGTCTTTTCATAACAATACCTACTTGTACCAACTTTGGTCAGAATCCCATTACTGGTTCACAAGTTATCGCGGTAAAAGGATTTTTCCCTAACATGACCTCTGACCGGTTCCTCTGACTAGATTAGCCTTTAACATCGTGGCCCCAAAATCGAATCGGTTCATCTTCACCTCATTATACATATTTGTACCAAGGTTGACTTATATCCGTTCAGCCGTTCTCAAGTTATCGTGGTAACGAAAACCTATCATGGACGGATGGACAACCTGAAAACACAAGTCGGCGGAGGCATAAAATTTCATACTTGGCCCTCTGCCATGCCGACAGGTATGTTTATCAAGCAGCCATCAAATTTCTAGACTTCTCTTCCATCTCTACTGTCTATGACATCAACTCACCCTGGGAATTCTTCCAAAGAAAATTGCTCTCTCTCATGTGCAGATTTATCCATGTCGTCTTCAGTTGTCATACCCTTCCTCCTGTCCATGGTACACTGAATCTTGTGGTGAGGCAGTTGCCATGAAGCAACTTGCCTTCACCTCATGGAAGGCAAATCCAAATGAAGGAAATCTCATTTCCTTCCACCAAGCTCGGAACAAGTGTGTCTATGCTCAGGAGAGCCAGGAAACAATATATCTCTACCCTCAAGTCTGTACTCTCAAACCTTTCTCCCTCCTCCAAATCCTGGTGGCATCTGGTCAAATTTGTTTCTAGTGTTTGTGCCGCTTCCATTCCCTCCCTTACCTAAAACGGCTACACAGCTTCTTTGTGTGACCCTTAGACCTCCTGTCAAATTTGAAGAGGATTTGCATATCAGGTCAATGAATATACAGGTACCGTCAGACCCCGCTATTCGAGGGGTTCCTGGAAAATGCTGCAAATTGTGAAACCGCAAATGGCGGGGCATTGGTTTCAATGGAAAAAGGGGGGATAGGTTCCCGAGTCACGAAAATCCACGAATAGAGAGGAACAAACCGCGAATGGCATGGCAAAATCCGCGAATGGTGAGGCAAATCCCTAGAATGTCGACGATAATCCGCGAAGGTTGATGAAAGTCCTGAAAATGGCAAGACAAAACCCACGAATGTCGGCGATAATCCTGCAAATGGTGAGGCAAATCCCACGAATGTCGATGATAATCCACGAAGGTAGATGAAAATCCTACGAATGTATACCGTGGCATTGTTTCAATGGGGAAAAGGGTGTCTATGCTCGCGGACGTATACGTTATAGGTTCCCGGCGGTTCCTGATTCATAGAGGAAATTTTTATAAAGTTTAATATGTTTTCGACCACAAATGCACATGATTACAGTTTCATGAAAAAATGCTTACACATTTTAAAAAACAACAACACCAGGTACCATTTCCAGTTTATTGAAGGAATGCCAGGCATTGTGGGTAGCTGCGGGATGGGTGAATAATCTACAAATTGTTTGTGGGGGATGTTATCAGATGATGCCATATTGAGCCCAGCTGCTAATTTCAATAATAGATTTAATGAAGCGTTTGCATTCTATAATTCGCGGGGTTGACTTGTTTACACATCTGGTGGAACATCCCCCGAAGCTCCAAATTATAGTGCGGCTAAAATTTGCGGCCGCGAAAACCTTGAAAACGCAAAGCACCAAGCAGTGAATGTAGAAGCAGGTCATGATCGCAGCTCGTAGATGTGTTTTTTTGTGTCAAGCTGCTTTATGCATGGCTGGTAAAAGATGGGTTTTATATGTGTCAAGCTAGCGGCTCGTGAAATATTTTTTTTGTGCCCCTGACAAACCGTGAATTCACGGAACACTGCCGTGAATAGGGGAAAAAACTGTGAATTCGCGGAACAGTGCCGCGAATAGAAAAAAACGTGAATTCGCGGAACAGTGCCGTGAACAGAAAAAAAAAAAAAAAAAAAAAAAAAAACGCGAATTCGCGGGACTCTTTTCCGTGAATAGAGAAACATGTCACATTTTATCACCCGCGAATAGAGGAACCGCAAATAGCAGGGTCCGACTATATATATATATATATACATTAATATATATACAGACTTGGCATTTAATATGGAATATTTTTTTTTTCTTGACTTGGGTTTACTTTCTTAACTCAGTATATCAATCTGGTGAGTTTCTTTTACACTTTGGTGATTTCTTTGTTAAAAGAACCATGTCACTGATTGTCTGTCACAGCAAGAAGTCAACAACAGGATTATAGCACAGGTGGCGTGGCAAAATGTACGGACAGGTGCATTTGATGATTGGCTTCACAGTCGGGTATACAAGGGTTGTTGCGTTCTGTATTAGTGGAAAACAACTGCTGCACATCTCCAAAAGTTAATGCCGCTTCCTCTGGAGATGGTCCGTCAACTTGACAATGCTGTTTGTCATGGAGTGGTGGCTTTACGAAATTCTGGCATGAAACAGCGTGCTATTGCTCGGCAGTATGGCATCACTCAAGGTCAGGTGTCAAAGATCCTGAAACGAAATGCTCAGAGGGGTGTCCCTACTCCAATACCGAGGCCAGGACGTCCCCGCAGAACCACAAGGAGGGATGATCGCCAGCTGCACCGGTTAGTCCGCAATGGCCGTACCAAGTCAGCTAATCGGCTTAGGGCTGAGTGGCAGCAACTGACAAATGTGCCTGTATTCAGAAGGCTAGTCAACCAACGACTGGTTCAAGCAGGCTATCGTGCCAGGCGTCCCCTGAGAAAGCCACATCTGACCAGACAACACCGCCAGCACCGATTGCAGTGGGCCAGAGAGCACCGACAATGGCAGCCAGGACACTGGAATCACGTGATCTTCAGTGACGAGTCTAGATTTCTGGTCTATCGTCAAGATGGCCGTGTCCGAGTGCGCAGACAAGTGCATGAAGCCCACAACAAAGATTGTGTAGTGCCAAGAGTCCAAGCTGGAGGTGGTGGGGTGACCGTTTGGGCTGCTTTTCATGCAGGGGGCAAAACTGACCTGTTTGTTCTGAATGGAAACCTGAACCACTTCAAGTACAGGGCCATTCTGGAAGAAACATTGCTTCCATTTGCTCGTGCAGCCTTTCGAGGAAACTTTGTCTTCCAAGATGACAATGCATGGCCTCATCGTGCTCGCATGATCCAACACTTTCTTTCTGACCGTGGTGTAGAGTATATGGAGTGGCCTGCCATGTCCCCGGATATGAATCCGATAGAGAACTTGTGGGCAGAATTGACGCATCAAATCGACCACTTGGACCAGCAGCCGACCTCTGTGCGTGAATTGCAGCAGGCTATTGTCACTGCATGGCAAGCGATTCCTGTCCAAACCTTGGCAAATCTCGTGAACAGCATGCCTCGACGTGTACGTGCTCTCCTGAATACTCGTGGGGGTTACACGAAGTACTGAACTGTAATTTTATTGTCCGTAATCCCAGTCGTAATTTAACTTTTGTTTTTGTTAAAAAAATTTTTGGCTAATGTGCAAAATAAAGAGCTACTTCTGGAAAACGTACAGAAGTTTAACACAGTACTGTCCATGAATTGAGTTCGATATCAGTTTACATCACTTTCAAGGATGAATTTATTTGTTTCGAAATGTCAAATGTGGTTTTTGTTTCTTTTAAAGGTCACATTAACAAAAGCTAGAATAATTTCAACATAATTCCAATGAACTTTTGGTTCTAAGACATCCTGAAAAGTAAGTTCACCCCCACAAAAAAATATTCCATATTAAATGCCAAGTCTGTATATTAATATATATATATATATATGTACAGACTTGGCATTTAATATGGAATATTTTTTTTTTCTTGACTTGGGTTTACTTTCTGAACTCAGTATATCAATCTGGTGAGGTTCGTTTACACTTTGGTGATTTATTTGTTGAAAGAACCATGTCACTGATTGTCTGCCGCAGCAAGAAGTCAACAACAGGATTATATCACAGGTGGCGTGGCAAACATGTACGGACAGGTGCATTTGATGATTGGCTTCACAGTCGGGTATGCAAGGGTTGTTGCATTCTGTATTAGTGGAAAACAACTGCTGCACGTCTCCAAAAGTTATTGCCGCTTCCTCTGGAGATGGTCCGTCAACTCGACAATGCTGTTTGTCATGGAGTGGTGGCTTTACGAAATTACGGCATGAAACAGCGTGCTATTGCTCGGCAGTATGGCATCACTCAAGGTCAGGTGTCAAATATCCTGAAACGAAATGCTTAGAGGGGTGTCCCTACTCCAATAACGAGGCCAGGACGTCCCCGCAGAACCACAAGGAGGGATGATCGCCAGCTGCACCGGTAAGTCCGCAATGGCCGTACCAAGTCAGCTAATCGGCTTAGGGCTGAGTGGCAGCAACTGACAAATGTGCCTGTATCCAGAAGGCTAGTCAACCAACGACTGGTTCAAGCAGGCTATCGTGCCAGGCGTCCCCTGAGAAAGCCACGCCTGACCAGACAACACCGCCAGCGCCGATTGCAGTGGCCCAGAGAGCACTGTCAATGGCAGCCAGGACACTGGAATCACGTGTTCTTCAGTGACCAGTCTAGATTTCTGGTCTATCGTCATGATGGCCGCGTCCGAGTGCGCAGACAAGTGCATGAAGCCTACAACAAAGATTGTATAGTGCCAAGAGTCCAAGCTGGAGGTGGTGGGGCGACTGTTTGGGCTGCTTTTCATGCAGGGGGCAAAACTGACCTGGTTGTTCTGAATGGAAACCTGAACCAGTTCAAGCACAGGGCCATTCTGGAAGAAACATTGCTTCCATTTGCTCGTGCAGCCTTTCGAGGAAACTTTGTCTTCAAAGATGACAATGCACGGCCTCATCGTGCTCGCATGATCCAACACTTTCTTGCTGACCGTGGTGTAGAGCATATGGAGTGGCCTGCCATGTCCCTGGATATGAATCCGATAGAGAACTTGTGGGCAGAATTAACGCGTCAAATTGACAACTTGGACCAGCAGCCTGCCTCTGTGCGTGAATTGCAGCAGGCTATTTGCACTGCATGGCAAGCGATTCCTGTCCAAACCTTGGCAAATCTTGTGAACAGCATGCCTCAACGTGTACGTGCTCTCCTGAATGCTCGTGGGGGTTACATGAAGTACGAAACTGTAATTTTACTGTCCGTAATTCCAGTCGTAATTTAACTTTTGTTTTTGTTAAAAAAAGTTTGGCTAATGTGCAAAATAAAGAGATACTTCTGGAAAACGTACAGAAGTTTAACACAGTACTGTCCATGAATTGAGTTCGATATCAGTTTACATCACTTTCAAGGATCAATTTATTTGCTTCGAAATGTCAAATGTGGTTTTTGTTTCTTTTAAAGGTCACATTAACAAAATCTAGAATAATTTCAACATAATTCCAATGAACTTTTGGTTCTAAGACATCTTGAAAAGTAAGTTCACCCCCACAAAAAAAATATTCCATATTAAATGCCAAGTCTGTGTGTGTGTATATATATATATATATATATATATATATATATATATATATATATATATATATATATATATATATATATATTGTTGCGGATATGAGGACTGTATTTTTTTTATTGTGCTTTATTATTATTATTGTTTATTCTGCGCCTCCTGCCTCCGGAGTTGTGTAAAGATAAAAAGGGCGTCTCGGTAGTTATTCCATGAAACATCACATTGCAGGACCCGATAAAACCCTTGTTCAGTAGCTTATATCTTATTATGTGTTTTAGAGTAAGGCCTTGTCTTCCATTAAAATGACACTCCATTGCACCAAGTAAAAGAGATAGATTCCCTTCATTCCCATTCCCCCAAAAAAACCTCCATTTCCCCTTTCGTAATGGCCAAGCCTCAATTTGGCAATTACATCCCCTCCAAAGCCGCCATTGACCACGAGGCAGGGTTGGGGAAGAAAGGCGGGTCTCCACCTCGTCATAGAGGGGAGGAGTAAGTCGGCCCCGCTCATCCAACCCAGAACGAGGGGTTTGGCTTGAGAGGGCGGAGAGAGAATGCTTGGGGGAGGTTCGCAAAGGGTGAAGGGCGGGGCCTATATAGCCCGCCGTGGGGATGCTCCCCAAAGGGAGAGACAAGCAGATGAGTCCAAGAGAGTTGCAAAAAGGTCCAAGGCTGAGCTGAGCTGCGTGGTGAGGTGCAAAGGAAAGAGCTGGGTCGTCAGAGCAGAGCTGAGTTGTGAGGTCCAAAAGCAGAGGTCATCCAGGGAAGCGCAAAAGCCTGCTATTCGTCACCTTGCTCGCCAGCGGCAGCGTCTACAGCAGCAGCAGCAACAACGCTCGCCAGCCGCGTAGGGGCCTGGACGGCAGTTCGGAGCAGGGCCGCGAAGGAACGGCGGCTGCAGAACGTGCGGATCGTGCTGCCGGACCCAGTGGACTTTCCTCTCCTTCCAGTCAATCCACTCTGCAATTCCCCGCGTGAGTCTGTGTCTTCGTTTGTTCTGTCCTGGGTATTAAGTAAGCCTGTTAGATAAGCTAGTAATTTGCAGTGTCGCCTGCGTCTCATGTCCCCTGTAAATAATCGTGACTGTTCTTCTTGCTTGTGTATGTGTACATAATAAACCCCGTTACTCTTCTGTACGTCTTCTTCTTCCTCTTTGCATTCGGTCGCTTTAGAGTTTTCCAGATTGAGTATCTGTGGCGCGATACGGCCAACGTTTGGGTGAATCGGGTGAATCGGGTTTAGTCGGGGAACAACTGTTCGGCCGTGGTTACACCACCGCTCGGTAAAAAATAACATCTAATCCGCGGACCGTAACAATATATATATATATATATATATATATATATATATATATATATATATATATATATATATATATATATATATATATATATAGATATATATATATATATATATATATATATATATATGTAGTGAAATTATACCAAGGTGAACCCAGGGGTGCTCGCCACGGAAGGGGCCGTCTATAAGACCCGGGGACAACCGGGGCGTGCGGACACTTCGGCGGGACTCACTGTGACATTATCCAGTAGTTGAACGGTATGTACGCCCCCAAATGCTGCGCTGATGATGCGCTGCGCTAACCATTGTTATATTGAACTTCCGTTGCTGTTCTTGAAATGCTCTGATTTAAGGCCTATTGCTGCATGTATTGTTACAGGATGTATCACTGATCTAAATGATATTAAAGCCTACCCAGAGGTAAAGTCGTGTCTGCGCTTGATTTTCACGACATTTAATATCATTTAGTTCGCCGAATGGCTGACCACAAGATGATCGTGGTTCCGATTCTCGGAGCCGACCCTCAAGCTGAAGGATCTGCATCGGAGTTTGCTCACTGGCTCAACACGCTGCAGAATTACTTCGCTGCTCACGAGACAGAGCCAACCGCTGCGATACAGCTGTCCGTGTTACAGTCCAAGGTCCATCACACTGTTTACAAGACCATTTCTCGATTTGAGACGTATGATACGGCCCTAGCCGAGCTGAAGCGCCTCTATGTAAAGAAACGGAGCGCTGTGCACGGCCGGCATCAACTCTCTCAGCGACGGCAACAACCGTCTGAATCGATCGATCGCTTCGCGCAGGAGCTGCGCTACTTATTGGCAGATTGCGTACAGGACGTCCGGACTCACGAGCAAGTGCAGGACGATTTGCTCCGAGATGCATTCATATCCGGCATTAGTTCTGGAGTCTTGCGGCTCCGTCTCTTGGAGGTCGCGGAGCTGACATTTACAGAAGCACTACGGCTGGCACGCGTATACACAGATGCTCGAGAACAATTTACCGCATATGATCACCCACGAGTCGTGGCGGGGACCTCGCAACTCGCGCGACCCGAGAGGGCCACCGCAGAGGATACGGAGGAGGACCCGACCCCCACGACGGCCGAGTCCCTGGGTGCTCCGGAAGCGGACTCCGCATCCGGCCTCACTGCGGCCGCCGCTGCCAGGCCACGGCCTGCCCGGTATGCAAAATGTTATTTTTGTGGCAATCGGCAGCATCCCCGCTCTGAATGCCCGGCCCGAGAGGCGACATGTCACCTCTGCTCCACCAAAGGCCATTTTGCAAAAGTCTGCAGAAAGGCCGCTCGGGGCACACATTCCCGAACGACCTTGAATGGGCTCATCGCGGAGCCAACGGATCGAGCACCGGACGGGGCACCTTGCACAGCTTTGATGAGCCGCTCTCCTCCTCGCGGGCCTCTGGCTTCTCGCCCGACCTTGGTGAGATACGTCGGGCCGCCGAAACAAATGGCGCGAACGCGACCGGTCACAGAGCATCCAACCTTGACTGGCTTTCAAACGCCTACTTCAAACAAGCGACATGCACCTACTTTGGAAATGCCTCTCGAAGTGCGGCAAACGCAGCACGTGACTCGAGCGCCATCTGATGACAGCTTTTGCGAATTACATGCTCCCCCTCTGGCATGTCAATCTGCAGATGGCAGAAATCTTTCTCACGTGGCTCGAGCGCCATCTGACGGTAGCTTTTGCGAATTACATGCTTTGGCATATGACTCTGCAGATGGCAGAGATCCTTCTCCCGTGGCTCGAGCGCCATCTGGCGGCTGCTCTCACGACCACCCCACACCCACTCTGGCAAATGAAACTACCGAAGAGCCAACTGACTTCAATGCTCCTGCTGAGGCCCGAAGGTTTGCAGCCAGCGTGGGATCCACCCACGAGGCGCGATCTTCTCGCCCGGCCGGAACTATACCTGCCGGGTCTGCCGGCCTAGCGCAGGCCTTCATTCCGCTCACAGTCGCGGGCGTTTTTGCGCAAGCTTTGATTGATACGGGATCCACGGATAGTTTTATTGATCAGCGACTCATGCATCAACATGGGTGGCCGGTTCTCGGGACAACCCGCCGGATCTTCATGGCATCTCAGGGACTTCGGTTGAGCACAAAAGGGGCGTGTCGATTGAAACTTGTGATAAATGGACGCACGTTCCCGGACGTGTATCTCATGGTATTACCGGCCTTATGCGCTGACGTTCTGTTAGGACTGGATTTCCTTAAGCGGCATGGTCGTTTGGAAATAGACTTCGGAGGGCCGGACACGCTCGCTGTGTGTGCCCTCGCTCAAATGGACATGGAGCCACTCTCACTGTTCCCCAACCTGACCACTGATTGTACCCCTGTAGCCATCAAATCGCGGCGCTACTCTCGCGCGGACGCGCAATTCATTGCGGAAGAAACGGCCCTGCTCTTGAAGGATGGTATCATAGAACACAGTAGGTCACCGTGGAGGGCCCAAGTCTTAGTGGTGCGGAGTGAGGCCCACCGCAGGCGAATGGTAATCGACTATTCGCAAACGATTAATCGTTTTACACAGCTGGATGCCTACCCATTACCGGGGATGGACGCCCTGGTACGCCAGGTGGCCCTGTATTCCGTTTATAGCACTCTCGATCTACGTAGTGCGTATCATCAAGTCCCCATCTCTAGGGCTGATCGCGTCTTTACAGCCTTTGAATCGAGTCAGCGGTTGTACCAGTTCACGAGACTTCCCTTTGGGGTAACGAACGGCGTCGCTTGTTTTCAGAGAGCTATGGATGACCTCGTTGCGAAGGAGCATTTGACAGATGTCTTTGTCTATCTGGACAATCTTACGGTTTGTGGGTATGACCAGGCGCATCACGACGCTAATCTAAAACGCTTCCTCGAGGTCGCGCGGAAATATCGCTTAACCATGAATGAGGCGAAGTGTCAATACTCTCTACGCACGGTAGACCTTTTGGGGTACACCGTGACCCATGGCTCCGTCTCTCCGGATAAGGAGCGTCTGCGCCCTTTGCTCGATATGGCTCCGCCTAGCGATCGGGCTTCGCTGAAACGCGCTCTAGGGCTGTTCGCCCACTACTCAAAGTGGGTGCAAAATTTCTCCGCTAAGCTCCGCCCCCTCGTGGCCTGCGACACTTTCCCCATGGGCCCGGCCGCCCTGGCGGCCTTCGAGGGCCTTAAAGTCGACATTGCTGGCGCCGCTGTCGCAACGATTGACGAGAGTGCCTCTTTCGTTTTGGAGAGTGATGCCTCAGATCATGCGATAGCGGCGACTCTCTCCCAAGGAGGCCGCCCTGTGGCTTTCTTCTCGCGGACTCTCACCTCCGCCGAGCGGAGGCATTCGTCTGTCGAAAAGGAAGCGTACGCGATCGTCGAATCAATTCGGCGATGGCGTTCGTATCTGCTTGGGCGGAGTTTCCAAATCATCACGGACCAACAGAGTGTTGCGTTTATGTACGACACCTTACATGCTCAGCGCATTAAGAATGAGAAAATCACCCGTTGGCGTATCGAACTCGCCGACTTCTGCTACACCATCAAATACCGCCCGGGGAAGGATAACCTGGTCGCTGACGCCTTATCGAGGCCGGCCACTTGCGCGGGGGTCGTATCTTTGGAGGGGCTGCGCACTTTGCACTGCACTATGTGTCATCCCGGGGTAACACGCTTCGCGCATTTTGTGCGCGCGGGCAATCTGCCGTACTCGATGGAGGACATCCGCCGCATCTGCCGTGATTGCGCGATCTGTGCGGAACTCAAACCGCGTTTTTATAGCCCCCCTCTGGGGACACTCGTTAGGGCTACTAGACCGTGGGAGCGCTTGGCGATGGACTTCAAAGGGCCGCTGCCAATGTCGAGCAACTCTCGCTATCTGCTCACTATCGTCGATGAGTATTCCCGATTCCCCTTTGCTTACACGTGCGGGGATATGTCGGCTGCCACGGTTATTCGGTGCCTGCGGAATTTGTTTTCTATGTTCGGGTGTCCGGCCTATGTGCATACCGATCGGGGTGCGGTGTTCCTGTCCCAGGAAGTGAGGGGCTACTTGCTCCAACATAATGTCGCTTCGAGCTACACCACCCCGTACCGGCCCCAAGCTAATGGACAGATCGATCGCTTTAATGGGATTATATGGCGGGCCGTCATGCTAAGCCTTCGGACCCTCGGCCGAGGCCTCGATAAATGGGCGTGGTCGCTGCCTGCCGCACTGAACTCGATCCGGGCTCTCCTATGTACTGCCACCAACCAGACTCCTCACGAACGACTGTTCCACCACCCTAGAAGCTCCGGCAGTATCCAGTCTATACCCAGCTGGCTCGCTGAACCGGGGCCCACCTATCTCAAACGAGCGGTTCGCACTAGCAAGTACGACCCCCTTGTTGACAAGGTGCAGGTCCTCCAGGCTAATCCCGAGCATGCCCGCGTGTTAACGGCGGATGGCCGCGAGTCTACTGTCTCCGTACGCCATCTCGCCCCTTGTGGGGACGACGACAGGGATATCGACGAACCCGTCTACGAGTCTATGGACTCTATCGAAGCTTCCCCTATGGAGCTACCGCTGTCACTCCCGTCGTCCCCCGCCCCCATGCCCGAAGGCGCAGGGGCGCCCCCTCCGACTCCGACCTCCGGCGGCTATTCCGACGCGGGGGACTCCGGGCTAGGGGACGCCGTGCCCGGTAGTTTCCGAACACGAACTGGCAGGGAGGTTCGCCGCCCCGACCGCTACGGGTGGACCGACTGACGTGGATTGACGTAACCCTTTGGTTTATTGCTGATGCTTGCTTGCAAACTGCCGAGCGGTAGTATAGTTTTAACGACGGGGAGAATGTAGTGAAATTATACCAAGGTGAACCCAGGGGTGCTCGCCACGGAAGGGGCCGTCTATAAGACCCGGGGACAACCGGGGCGTGCGGACACTTCGGCGGGACTCACTGTGACATTATCCAGTAGTTGAACGGTATGTACGCCCCCAAATGCTGCGCTGATGATGCGCTGCGCTAACCATTGTTATATTGAACTTCCGTTGCTGTTCTTGAAATGCTCTGATTTAAGGCCTATTGCTGCATGTATTGTTACAGGATGTATCACCGATCTAAATGATATTAAAGCCTACCCAGAGGTAAAGTCGTGTCTGCGCTTGATTTTCACGACAATATATATATATATATGTATATATATATATATATATATATATATATATATATATATATATATATATATATATATATATATATATATGTATATAAATATATATATATATATATATATATATATATATATATATATATATATATATATATATAAAATTATATATATCTTACCATAATTCACCAAATGTCCATCTGTCTGTTCGAATGTACCGTAAAAACTGCTGAACCGATCGCAAAGATATTTTGGGTGGGTAATCCTGGGACCCCTGGGAGTAAAATAGGCTATTTAGTTTTCCCAATTTCAGCTTTGGTCTCCAGCATTCTCAGGTTTGGGCTCCCGCATAACATTCGCGTTCGCATAATGTTCATTGTGACGATGTTCTTATTGTGACGATGTTGTGACGATGTATGTGTTCACGGTAGTGTTTGACGTGACGGTGTGAACGTAATTTCGTAATGTTTTTCGTTTCGTAATCCTTTAATGAACGTTTAATGTTTAATGAACGTTTAATGTTTAATGAACGTTCAATGCCCTTCGATGTCCGGGGCCGCACGCGCGCTACACTGGACGGGCCAGCGTGTACCTTGCCCTTCGCCGTCAGGCTCGGGTAAACCGATGAGCCCCATCCGTGTTGGGGACTGGGGCTTTAGAAGTGTCCCACGAACGAGGAATTCCCAGTAAGCGCGAGTCATCAGCTCGCGTTGATTAAGTCCCTGCCCTTTGTACACACCGCCCGTTGCTACTGCCGATCGGACGGTTTGATGAGATCCTCGGATCAGCCCCTGCACGGGCCGTTCTCGGATCGTGCCAGTGCACCGTAAAGATGAGCGAACTTGACCGTCTCGAGGAAGTAAAAGTCGTAACATGATTTCCGTCGGTGAACCTGCGGAAGGATCATTATCGGGGCAACATGAGCGCGAGCGAGATGCGAGACGTACATGGTACGTGATCGTCCATGTACTGTTTAGCCATGTACTGTTTAGATTTTGATGATGTGCGTGTGATATGATTCAACGGATGTTTATATGAATCGTTTAAAATAAAAAAGCCTTCAATTTCTGATATTTTACCTTTTCATTTGGGCTTCCCAATTGAAGCCCCGCCCGTAGGGCGGGTATTGTTGCTAGTATATATATATATATATATATATATATATATATATATATATATATATATACATATATATATATATATATATATATATATATATATATAATTGTGTGTGTGTGTGTGTGTGTGTGTGTGTGTGTGTGTGTGTAGTATCCACAAAACAAATTGTTCCTCACTGATAAATAATGGTATGATTGTGTATGATTCATCAACCTTATTTGCTGTTAGTTTAATTCCATTCACATGAGTTTGTGTGTTGCAAAAACGCTTGAGCCTACCACATATTGATAAATCGGAGGAATTCTCAGGTTGTTGTTGTTTAAGGATCCTTGTGATATCATGCAGGTACGATCGGAGTCTATGGGAAGGAAGGAAAACAAAATTGGAAAATTTAGAGTTAGAAGATTAAAGGGATAAATTAGGAAAGGTCACCTCCACTGATCCTTTGTTCCTCTTCACTTACTTGTGGAACCTCTTTTCTCATAATCTGTTCCATTCCAACTTTTCCCCCATATAACTTCAAGATGACAGTGCACCATCATTTCATCTTCCATTCTAACCAATGACTCTCATTATCCCTGCCCCCTTCTCCCAAACTACTTAAAGGTTGTTCATATTGTTGAATTCACGTATTGTCCCACTGCCCCACTGTCAGTGCAGCCTCTTCGACCCTCTTCTTCTTCTTCTTTGGTGTATCATCAGATGGCCAGCTCAGTGTCGTGCAGCCATGCCCTCGTCTCTTGTCCTACGTCGAAGAGGCCGGCTTCTGAAGGTGGTCTGTATAGGGGGCAGGTGGTAATTATGTGTTCGGCAGTCTGCTCAGGCTCGCCACACTCGTACGCGGCGCTGTCTGCCAGGCCCCACATCTTCAGCGTTGATTTGAAGCGGCCGACCCCTGTACTTAGACGGTTCAGCAAGGTCCATTGCAGGCGTGGTAGGTCTTCTCCTACGACGCCACCTCCTGGGTCCCAGATGTAGCGGTGGATGCGGGTGGGTCCGGCCGTTTCCCACACCTGCTTCCAGGATGCTGCCAGCCATGCGCTTCTAGACAGGTCCTCAGGGATAGAACTGAGCATCTCTTGTGTCGCCCTGTTGTAGGGATGGCGGGACCTGAGTCTGCTTGGAGGCGCCACTATCGTTGTGGTGTTGTGCAGGATGTGCCAGTCGTGTTTCTGGGCATTCCTTGCCAGGGCGAGGGTAGCAGCCTCCCGTCGGAGGCCGGCCGGGGCGATTCCCGCTAGGACTGGCAGGTGGAATGCCGGGGTGGGCTTCAAGCAACCAGATACAATGCTGAGGGCGTTGTTAATGGCAACATCAACCTTTCTCACGTGTGGGCTTCTGCTCCAGGCTGGGGCGCAGTATTCGGCTGCAGAGAAGACCAGGGCTTGCGTGGATATTCGTAGGGTCTTGGCGGAGGCTCCCCAGGTCGTACCAGCGAGACATCGGATAAGCGAGACCCTTGATGTCACCTTGGCCTTAACTTCTTCTAGGTGTTGCTTGAAGGACAGTATCCGATCTAGGCGAACACCGAGGTACTTTGGGGCTTGCTGGAACTCCAGGCGTTTGTTGTCAACGAACACGTCCAGTTCCATTTTGGCTTCTCTGTTGTTAAGATGGTATGCCGCTGACACTGTCTGACCAATGCCGAGCTGCAAACGCCACCTCCGGAGGTAGGCTACGAAGGTGCCCATGTCTTGGTTGATACCGTTTTCCATCGCCTTCCATGTTGGTCGTCGCAGCATGATGGCCAGGTCGTCCGCGTAACCGTACTTTCTGGATGTTGTATCCGGCAGGTCGTAGATGTAGATGTTAAATAGCATCGGCGAGAGAACAGAACCCTGCGGGACACCATTCCTCAGTCTTCTGAGCCTGCTGCGCTGGCCGTCGCTGGTCTGTAGGACGAAGCTGCGGTTTGACAGCATCTCCATGATGAAGTTCTCCATGTGCCGGTCCGGGATTGTCCTCAGCAACTTCAGGTGGAGTCCACGGTGCCAAACGGTGTCGTATGCAGCTGTCAGGTCCAGGAACACTACGCCAGCTTTCTCATTGTCCTGGAAGCTGTCTTCGATATCTTGTGTGAGTAATGTTACCTGGTCCACTGTTGACCTGCCACGACGGAAGGGTAGTTTAAAAGTACGGTTACGTACTTCGACCCTCTGTCACCTCACTATTATGCGAGTCCAGACTACAAAAGAATTACAATGGATCATAACAATCCTGTACACAATGAGAGAAACATTAATAAATATCGACATACAAACAAATGTAAAGTCAGAATTTGGCAAAAGGAGTTAGAACGAGGTTTTGAGATGTTGGTAAAGTGAACCTGTTCCACAGAAGGGCAGGTACATGTTTCCTGTGGTGCAGTATGCCCACATTGACGTTGTGAGTGGCTTTTTTCCATCTTCACATTTCATTTCCACATAATTAGTGTGAGGAATCCTGTAGTAGTATGTGTTTGGGTTGTACCCCTTCAGAGATAAAGCAGAGGGATTGGAGAGATTTAGAAATACAGGATAAAACGGAGAGAATATGAAGAAAAAGGTTGCTTTTAAGGGTCAGTTTGAATGGGTTATTAGATGGTTAAATAACATTGTTGAATTCATATCAGTGTTTAACTAGCAACAGGAATCTGACACCTCATACCTTGATTTTCTTATACATATTAAACCTGTGATGGATGAACATAAAACGTGCAGTCAGTTCTTCCTTTGTAACCTTGCAATCAGCTGCAATTCAAGAGGAACAGGTGAGCATGCACAAAAATAACCCAAAATAAATTTGGATTTCTATTGATTTCTTGACAAACGAGAACAACTGTGCGAACTGTTTCACAAGTTACCTTTTGAATCAGCATCTAAACGGTAACAAAATACACTGACATGTATTTTCACACTATTCTCTTCCCCAATTAGTGAAAGAATGTTCAATATTCCACAAGTTGTTCAGCAACATTGGTTCACACTTTGTGAGTCGGCATATCGACTCAGACGTGGGCCACTGACAGCAACAAAGGTAAATCACCGTGGGTACGGGGTAGTGTTGTTTGGGAATACAGTACTTGCTTTTCCCCTCCAAGATCAGCACTGATGTGCATGCAGTTTGACCTCAAGCTAACAAACATGCCAATAATTTGAGTCACCTTTATGGCTTTAACCAAGCATTTTTGAACCCAGTCTATCTGGGACAGGTATTAAAGGTGCTTACTTGAAAATAAATAAGGTTTGTGATGCCATGGTTACTTCAGATGATGAACATACATTTTCATAATCCAGATGTTATATTCAACATCGACACCACAAGCTGAAAGCTATTCTGTATGGTAGGGGGTCAGAAGAGGTTTGTAATGCCGGCATAGACAAATACCTTAAACTAAAGACATTGCATGGGAAATTAAGTGAGTTTTTCTTCCAAGAGATATTATGTCCTTACTGTAGGATTTATTTTTAAGGGGTAGAGGAGTGCACAAACATGCAGCTGAAGCATTAGTTGCAAAGCAATAAGGCTCTAAACAAGGGGAAAGAAGGTGGATTTACTACTCAAAATGGTGATGTGACTTCAGCTAATGACCGCTTAAGTCCATAAGTTCAGCCCATCTCTCAGTGTTTGCATGTTATTGCCAAATGATGGTTCGGCATATTCCTTCCATTGAAAAAAAGAGCAGTGATTTTGTTAGCTGTGAGTATCATTGCATTTTAATTACCTCCGCCACCTGAGGTTGTGAGTATCTTGAACCGAGTGCCGTTCAAGTTCAACTTTGCTTTCGGTGGGATGCGTGGAGATCTACGATGGCACACCATCGACTTTGCTCTCGTTTAATTTCAAGAGAGCGAGAATGATTGTGTCAACACTTACCTAATCTCCGAAATAGATTTGCACTTCCAATTTTTTTTCCTGCATTTTCGAGTGTAGTAACAGGAGTCATGCTTAATCGTTTTTTGTGGTCTGCCGGGCCACCTAACAGATTTTTTGGTGGCCCGCCAGCATTTTTGGTGGCCCAACCAGACATTATTTGCTGGTGAATCAAACTTCATAAAAATCAGTATCCACGTTTAAATTACTATTTCTCACGACACCTACGGATCACATTTCAGTGCTTTACATACCAGAACCTCACAACTCGTAATCACAGAACATTTTTTTTTTTTTGTATAAAAGATAGAGGCTCATGTAAGAGCCAACATCAATAACAAAAAAAAAACAATAGGACAAACAAAACATACAATAAAGGGAGTGGGAAACAAGTTGTGGGGAGAGAGGGAAGCACACAAGTACAACAGCAGAGAATGGGGACAACGGAAGATCTGTGGGAGGGAGGGGGCTTGGGAGGAGTCGAAATGGGAAGGCGGGGGGGGGCGGAAGGTGTGGGAGAGGTATAAAACACATGGACACTGCTAGGACTTCCAGGAAAGAAGTCGGTATTTCCAAAAAAAAAAAGTGGATTTTGGAGTGTTTTAACGGGGGTAGAAGAGATCAAGGTTTTGGATGGGGGAAGATAAGAGATGGTGGAGAACAGTTGTTTTAAAGACCTGGAGGGTGGAGTCGGATTGAAGAAAGTGAGGGAGTTTGTTCCAGAGGCGGGAGAAAAGAGGAATGAAGGAGTGAAGGTGAGCAGAGAGTCTTGATTTTAGCAATTTCACCAGAAGAGGGTTGCTGGCAGATCTTGTGAGACCTGTAGGAATATTTGGGGGACAGAGCACAGATAGAGCTGGGGGAGCTCGGCCGGAGAGGAGTCGGTAGAAGACAGAAAGACCACCAACCTGCCTGCGGTGAGTGAGTGAAAGGCCCTCGGAGTTAGCTTCATCGCGGGAGATTCCAATGATTCTGAAAGCTTTGGTTTCAACAGCGTGAAGCCGAGCCAGGTGTGAGGCAGGAGCACCAGCCCAGAGAGGAGTACTGACTCTTGTCAGCTATTCGATCATTAACCTACTAACCTGCAGCAAAATAATACTAGGACAATTTTAATGTTTGCTAAAGAAAAATCTTTCATATGTTAACCCATTTATTGCGTTTTCCAAAACAATTGTTAGCTCTGCACAACTTTCAGCTATTGACGAGATAATTGTAGTCATGAAGTCTTGAACATAGTACTAAAACGCATGTCACTGTAAAACATTGGTATTTTTATTTGATGAACATTCAGTTTTTTTAAATATTGGGTCAAAATGTGATGTAAAGAACAGTTAATTTAACACAGTGTGAATTTGCGGGACTAGCATGCGGCTAACAATGTGATGCGTGCATATTGCAAGCTAATGGCTTTGCTTCTATGTCCCGAGGCGTCGTTAGGGGCATGCAAGCCAAGCTGTCTCATACATGTGCTGGGGTTTGTTCACCGAGAGTGTTTACAACTAGAGAGCAGCTGTAGCACGTACTCACAGGGCAAGCAGCCGCCATGTTGGAATACCCTTCCCTCGCAATAACGAGGGAGGTACAGGCATAGCTGAGAGTGTGATAAGCATGATTGCATATGGACTTTAATGGGTTCCGTTGACAGATATATTCAAATTTGTTTTCCTCTATCGTTTGTTTTCATTCGGAGCCTTGCAATGGAGCTACGAAGGTGACTGACTAAACTCAGTCAGACTTTGGCAAGTCAGAAGCGTCAAGTTGAGTTGGTCTGTGAGAATAACTGTCTCAGTGCCGCAATAAAATGGAATGAAAGTGTGGTGGGGGATAGGGGGTGGGGGTAGGGGAGGTAAACTACAAGTTGATAATCTGATATAATATAGGTGATATAATATAAATAAAGGGATAACCATGAAACCATAAATAACCATAAATAAATATGGATAACCATAAATATGGATAACCATAAATAACAAATACCATGAAACATTTACATTTTGTAGTCCATTATATAATTTCAATAAACATAAATGCAAATTTCGCATGTGGAAAAAGTAAGTACACCCTTGGCTCTAAGAGGTGGTATTGCCCCCGTTGGCAGAAACAACCTCAAGTAGGCGTTTCTTATAACTGTCTACCAGTCTTTGACATCGACTGGGAGAAATTTTTGCCCAATCCTCCGTGCAGAATTCTTTCAGCTGTGCGATATTTGAGGGGTTTCTTGCATGCACAGCTCGTTTCAAATCCCCCCACAACATCTCGATGGGATTTAGATCTGGGCTTTGACTTGGCCATTCCAGAACCCTCCATTTCTTTCTTTTCAGCCATTCCTTGGTGGATTTACTGGTATGTTTAGTGTCATTGTCATGTTGCAAGGTCCACCTTCGGTTGAGCTTCAACTTTCCGACAGATGGCCTCACATTATCCTCAAGCACCCTCTGGTACAATGAAGAATTCATAGTGGATTCTATGATGGTGAGCTGCCCAGGCCCTGATGCAGCAAAGCCGCCCCAAACCATAATATTTCCACCACCATGCTTTACAGTTGGTATCAGGTTCAAGTGGTCAAATGCTGTCTTTGGTTTTCGCCAAACATGTCTTCTGGTACTGTGGCCAAATAGCTCTACCTTTGACTGATCTGTCCAGAGCAAATTATTCCAGAAGTGCTGGTCTTTGCCTCGGTGTTCATTGGCAAACATTAGTCTTGCCCTGATGTTCTTTCTGGACAGCAAAGGTTTCCTCCTGGCACACCTCCCATGTAGATCAAATTTGTGCAGCCTCTTTCCAATGGCAGACTCGTGCACTTTGACATCGACAGTGGCAAGAGCTACCTGTAGGTCCTGTGATGACATTCTGGGGTTCTTAGAGACTTCTTTCTGCATCGTGCGGTCTGCTCTCGGGCTGAACTTGCTGGGGCGGCCTGGCCTGAACAAGTTGGCAGTTGTTTGGAATCTTCTCCACTTGTAGATGATCTTCCGGACAGTCGAATGATTGATTTCAAATTGTTTGGAGATCTTTTTAAATCCCTTCCCAGACTCGTAGGCATCTATAACCTTCTTTCTGAAGGCCTCAGAGAGCTATTTTGATCTAGGCATGGTGACGCCACACACTTCAACAACAATGAGCAAACCAAACTAAATGTCTGAGGTTTAAATAAGACAGGTTCCTCCAAGATCCTCTCTAACGATGTTCTAATCATTTGCACCTGAGCTGGTGCACCTGATTCTAATTTTAGGTATTTGAAGTAGTGATAAATGTAGGGGTGTACTTACTTTTTCCACATGCGAAATTTGCATTAATGTTTATTTAAATTATACAATGGACTACAAAATGTAAATGTTTCATGATATTTCTTATATTATATCACCTTTATCTTTCAATATTGTTGAAATGACGATCAAATAGCTGTATGTTGAAATATGTTGAAAAAGTCAAAACTTTACATGGGGTGTACTTACTTTTTCACGTGACTGTATGTAGGGCGCCCCTTTCTATGAACTTTTCTAGAGCATTACTTGGTTTCTCCTAAGAATACAAGGGTAGTCCAGCATGCACCCGAGATTTTTTGAATGTCCCTTCTTTTCTAGAGTTTGCCACATGCCACATACCATATAAAGGGGCCTTTTCTTTGCCCTTGGCATTTATCCCTAGAATATCCCTTCTTTTCTATAGTTTGCCACATTGGACATCCCATAAAAAGGGGCCCTTTTAATATGCCCCTGGCATTTTTTCCAAGAATTACTAACGGAGTCGAAATTTTTCAATGCCCAACTTTTTGAGAATCACCGCTATGAGCCAAGAAGAAAATAGGACCATGGGTCCTGAAGCTCACCTGGACCAGGAGCAACAGTCACCCCCCCCCCCCACCCCATCACTGACTCCCTCAGACGCTATTTTTAATAATAATAATAATAATTTATTTTATATAGCGCTTTTCAAGAAGCCCAAAGGCGCTTTGACAGAGTACAAAAAACAAGTGCAAAAAGACAAAAATCAATAGGTAAATAATCAAAGCAAAAGGAAGGAGAAGGAGAAGAGATAGTCAGGGGTTAAATGCTGTGGGTTAAATGTTGAATGCAGTGTTGAACAAGTGGGTCTTGAGTGATGTTTTGAATGTGGTGAGCGAGGAGGAGTCTCTGATGGTGTGAGGTAGTGAGTTCCAGAGGGTGGGAGCAGCGATGGAGAAGGCCCTGTCCCCCCAGGATCTGAATTTGGTCCGGATGGGGGGGGGGGTCAGGAGGTTGGTACCAGCAGAGCGGAGGTTGCGGGTGGGAGTGTGTCTGGAGAGGAGGTCAGTCAGGTAGGATGGGGCCAGGTTATGGAGGGCTTTGTAGGTCAAGAGGAGGATTTTGTACTGGATTATCTCGGGGATGGGGAGCCAGTGAAGCTTATAAAGGACGGGGGTGATGTGGTCACGGGTCCAGGAATGGGTGAGTAGACGGGCAGCGGAGTTCTGAATGTATTGGAGTTCATTGGTGATTATTGAGGGTGAACCATAGAGGAGGCTGTTGCAGTAGTCCAGACGGGAGGTGATGAAGGCGTGGATGAGGGTTTCTGCAGCCGTGGAGGAGAGGGATGGACGGAGACGGGCGATGTTTTTCAGGTGAAAGAAGGCTGTCTTTGTGATCTGTTTAGTGTATTTGTCGAAGGAGAGGGTTTGATCAAAGATGATGCATTTTTAATGCTGTGAACAAACTTTGATACATCACGGGGCATTTTTTTCTTTTTTTATTATTTTCATTTTTGTATACAAAGTTAAGGCTTGTGTAAGAGCTAACACATAAACACAAAAACATGAACAGAAACATAAATACACATAATACATAATGAAGGGAGCAGGAGACGAGAGAGAGAGAGAGAGAGAGAGAGAGAGAGAGAGAGAGACTGAGACTGAGACTGAGACTGACTCTGTAGTTGTGAGTTTAAAGACTGATTGGTCTGTAGTTGCTAGGCAGGCTGATTTCAAAGCATATAGCAGATGACCTTGAGCAAAAGAGAGGGTGTGATAGAGCGGCAGAGAATAATTTTAGGACCCGTGGGCTGACGCCGTCTGGTCCAGTTGCAGAATCGGAATCGAGGTTTGACAACTTTAGACCGTTTAGACCAGCGTTTCCCAAACTTTTTTTGTCCGTGACCCAAAGTTTGAAATCACATTTGCCTCGCGACCCAAATGGTAAAAAATGGCGGGGGGAGTATGAGGGGGGGGGGGGGAGCTGCTGATAGAACCACCCAAATGGTAACGGTACCTGCAATAAAAATCGTCGGAGAGAACTCTTTTCACATAAAAATGCCCTCTCAATAACCGGGATTTTGAAGGAGGTTTTTCAAGTTTGCGTTGCGACCCTGGGTTTGAGAACCCTTATTTTAGACTATCTAGATCTAGAAACTTTTAGGTGCACACCACGCAAACATCTGTAGTCTTCTTGCAAAACACAGACTTCCTTTTTCAGCGAGTAATATGCAAACTTTACCCACCAAGAGGGTGGGTACTCTCCTAGTTTGTTCATAAAAAGGCAAAGCCAACCTACAATTTGTACTAATTGCTACTCCACATATTTTGAAACAAACGGGAAAGAGCAGACTTAGCCTCAGTCTAAGTCTGTTTTGAATATGATTGAGGAGGTCGCTTGGTTTGTCAATCCCTTATGCCCATTCCATAAACGGATTTTCCTTTCTCAGTGGTGAAACAATTTTTTGACATTTATAAAGAAATTAAGTGGAATCTGGAAATATTATGCAAGTCGGAGTAATCTACAAGTTATCACACATCGGCAGGAAATTATATTTGTGCATATATAGAAATGAAAACCCATCCTCCTTGGAATTCAACTCAACAGGCACCAAAAGTGAGATTGTATACCTTGTGTGCAGCTTGGCATGCTCAAATGTCCATCTCGACATGTTCTTTGTACAGGCCCATAAAGCATATGATCTTGTTTGCAGTGAAAAGTTACATTAGTATCCAGCGGGACAGTATACGTGGATCCCTAGTGCAGAGACAGAGAGTTAGTGTATGCTGACATCTATAAGGCATCTTGTAAAGAAATAGTTACAGACTCTCAATAATTTAGATATATTCAGGAAACCATTCATATTGGTGAAAATTTTGACAAGCAAGATTTATTTGTCGATTTATGCATCATCATTGTTATTAATATTATGACTGAAATTGTTATTTTAATATCAGAAAAGTTGAGAATAAATTCAAAATCGACTTGGAAAGTTCCAATGTTTACATATGTTTACATATGTTCCAATGTTTACATAGTAATGGGAATTTTTCAGGTTGATCCCAGGTTTGTTTACACATTCCATGTACCTCACTGTTCCATTCAAAGTATGATAGCTTCTTCCTCGTCCACAAGCCTTGATTGGTGTCACAAGTGATTTGTGTGTCTGTTGCGCAGTGTGGTCTTTTCGAAGCTGTTTCATGCGCTCACGCTTTCGAAGCTAAGTGATCTTTCACATTTGTGTTTTTGTCGTATCTTTATCTTTCTTTCGGTGCATGTACCTATTGGGGTGACTTTAATAGGTTTCTCGGTGTTGGTTTTTCATACCTGTGTACAGAATCGTCGGTTTTTTCGTATCGTGTATTCTGAGGCCTAGTGTAGTACTAGTCGGCTACCGTGTCCTCAGACCTTGGCTTGAGGCTTTTGTTTTTTGTCTCAGCAGTTCTTCGATCGCGCTGCAACTACTTTCGGTCTCTGTTTTTCACGGTCTTTTCACCCATACTCCCTTGTTTTAAAATCTCAAAAAAAAACAAATTTTTTTTTCCTTCCCTGTTCTTATCCGCTTGTGCGTTCTTATTTGTTCTTTCGTTCTTCGTTATTTTGCTCTTTCGTTCTTCGTTATTTGTTCTTTCGTTCTTCGACCACGTTGTTCGAGATCACGTGATCAAGTTGTTAATACATGTTTCATCTGTCCCCTGAAGAACTTTATTATTATGTCATATTCTATAACACTTTTTTCTACTTCTTCTATAAAAGGATGCTTTCGACTTGCTCACCAATTATATTCATTCAAAAAAAAAATTCCATCTCTTACAGTGCATCTTTCATTCATTCCCTAAACTCTCCAGAACTCCACCCACCCTTCAGCGTCCTCAAACGTATTTTTGACTCGAATGTCTCAAGAAACTCATTTTGCAATAAATGTTCGTTTCCCATAAATCGTACACTTTTCAAAATCCAATCACACCCCTCCCCTCCAAATCTTCCCCATCACCCATCTCTGTCAAATCTTCCCCCTTGCCCCTCCCCCCCAAATCTTCCCAAACACCCATCCCTTTCAAATCTTCCCCGCTGCCCCTTCCCTCCTAAACTCCCCCCACACCCCTCCCCTCCGAGACTCTCCCTCACTCCTCCCCTCCTAGACTCCCCTCTCACCCCCCCCACCTCAAAGCGTCCTCCCCGCTTCTTCCCCCTTCCAACTTTCACCTTCATCTTCCTCAACCTTCTGCCTCACTCTTCCCCCTCCTCAAATAACACCTCACTGCGCCTCACCCAAACACCATCAAACCTTTTGTCTGCCCCATTCTTCCCTTTCTCCAAGCTATTCTGTAATCTCTGACACACCTGCAACAGCTCTCCCTACCTCTTCCTCCTCTTCCACATCCTGCCCTACCGCTCCCCCCCTCCCCCCTGTTCTGTATCCGATGCTCCCCCTTCCTCTTCCTTAACAGTATGGACCTCAAACATCCGGGGCCTTCGCTCAAACTTAACTGATCTCTCCATACAGGTTGCTTCTGACAAACCAGACGTGATCTGCTTAACAGAAACCTTCCTCCTTCATGATGTCTCTGATTCCTTGGTATCTCTCCCAGGTTACTCCCTCCTCCGGTATGATAGACCTGAGCCTCGTCCTGGAGGTGGGGTTGCTATCTTTATTAAAAACTCTCTTCCTCACTCGCCCTGCACTGCCCTCTCTCCACCTCACCCCCAGGAATACCTTTGGCTACGGCTTCCCCTTCGCTCCCACCTTTTGTTCATATGCGTGTTGTACCATCCACCAAACAGTGATGACTCCATCTACATCTCGCTGTCTGATAATATGGACCAACTTCTATCTACCCATCCCAACTCTCTCTTCCTCATATGTGGTGATTTCAACTGTCACCATGCCAGTTGGCTGGGGGTGGGTACCTCTCTCACCAGCCATGGCTCTTCAGCAAAGGACTTCTGTGACTCACTGGGACTGACACAATCTGTCAATTTCCCAACCCGGATCTCAGTCAATGGAGAATCTTCTCTTCTGGACTTGGTTATGACAAACTTCCCTGAAAATGTCTGCTGCTCTTCTTCTGCTCCAATCGGCTCTTCTGATCATGTGCTTGTTAAAGTGGACATCTCTCTGACCATTTTCAGAGAGCCTCCTCAGCGTCGACAAGTCTGGCATTTCACTCAGGCCAACTGGCACGGTCTTCAAGCAGCCATCAATCATCTGGACTGGTCTCCCATCTCGACTGCCTCTGACATCAACTCATCCTGGGAATTCTTCCAAAGTAAATTGCTCTCTCTCATGCACAGATTTATCCCTTCTCGTCTTCAGTTGTCATACCCTTCCTCCCGTCCATGGTACACGGAATCTTGTGGTGAGGCTATTGCCCAGAAACAACTTGCTTTCGTCTCCTGGAAAGCAAATCCAACGGAAGGAAATCTCATTTCCTTTCACAAAGCCCGAAACAAGTGTGTGTCCACCCTCAGGAGAGCCAGGAAACAATATCTCTCCGTCCTCAGGACAGAACTCTCTTATCTGTCTCCCTCTTCCAAATCCTGGTGGCGTCTGGTGAAATCTGTTTCTGGTGTTTGTTCCTCCTCCATCCCCTCCCTCACCTTAAATGGCCACACGGCTGACTCCGCACGTGAAAAAGCTGAATGCCTCAACTCTGTGTTTGCCTCTAAATCTTGTGTCCCAAACCCATCTCTCTCTGTACCCACCGTACCCAGTCGTACCCAGCTGCTCCTGGACTCTGTGTCCTTTCCTCCTGACAAGGTGGAAAAGTTTCTGTCAACCCTCGACTCTGATTCTGCAACTGGACCTGACGGCATCAGCCCACGGGTCCTAAAATCATGTTCTTCCGCTCTTTCACTCCCCCTCTCTGTTCTTTTCACCCTCTCTTTTGCTCAAGGTCATCTTCCATCTGCTTGGAAATCTGCCAACATCACCGCTTTGCACAAAAAAGGTGCAAAAACAGATCCCAGCAACTACAGACCAATCAGCCTTCTCCCAATTATCAGCAAAGTCATGGAATCCATCATTGCTTCAGATATGAAATCTTTCCTCTTCTCCAATGGCTTGATCTCTGATCATCAATTTGGTTTCAGACCTGGACACTCCACTCTGGACATGCTGCTTCTGCTTTCTCAAAAATGGATGGAGGTCCTCAATGCCAAACAGGAAATTAGAGCAGTCTCCCTTGACATATCACGTGCCTTCGATACGGTCTGGCACCCCGTTCTGCTCACCAAACTCTCCTCTTTTGGTATCCTTGGAAATCTCCACGCATGGCTGGCGGACTTCCTCTCTGGTCGTAGTCAACGTGTGGCCCTGAATGGGTTTCTCTCATCTCCTCTTCCTGTTCAGGCTGGAGTTCCCCAAGGCAGTGTTCTGGGCCCTGTGCTTTTTCTGGTCTTCATCAATGATCTCTCTGACTCTCTTGAAAATCCTCTCTATCTCTTTGCTGACGACTCTACTCTCTGTCGCTCCATTCTTCATCCCTCAGATCGGCAGTCTGCAGCCTCCTCACTCTCTGCAGACCTTGACAAAATCACAGACTGGGCAAACAAGTGGAACATGTCTTTCAATCCTGACAAATCTCACACTCTTACGACGTCTCTCCGAAAAGACCGACTGGACAACCTTCCCATCCACTTTCTGAATAATCCTCTCCAAGAAGTTCTGTCACTCAAGCTTTTGGGTCTCACTATCTGCCATGATCTTTCCTGGAAAAACCACATTTCTAATCTGGCCTCCAAAGCCAGTCGCCGACTGGGCATCCTCCGTCGTGCGAAGTCCTTCCTTGGCACACCTGAGCTCCTCACCACATACAAGGCTTTCATCCGCAGCTCAATGGAATACTGCTCTCCCCTCTGGGCTGGTGCTCCTGCCTCACACCTAGCTCGTCTTCACGCTGTTGAAACCAAAGCATTCAGAATCATTGGAATCTCCCGCGATGAAGCTAACTCCAAGGGCCTTTCACTCACTCACCGCAGGCAGGTTGGTGGTCTTTCTGTCTTCTACCGACTCCTCTCCGGCCTAGCTCCCCCAGCTCTATCTGTGCTCTGTCCCCCAAGTATCCCTACAGGTCGCACAAGATCTGCCAGTAACCCTCTTCTGGTGAAATTGCCAAAATCAAGACTCTCTGCTCACCGTCACTCCTTCATTCCTCTTTACTCCTGCCTCTGGAACAAACTCCCTCACTCTCTTCAATCCCACTCCTTCCTCCAGGTCTTTAAAACAGCTGTTCACCACCATCTCTTATCTTCCCCCATCCAAAACCTTGATCTCTTCTACCCCCGTTAATTCACCCCAAATCCACTTTTTTTTTGAAATACCGACATTTTTCTTTCCTGGAAGCTCCAGCAGTGCCCATGTGTTTTATACTTTCCCACCCCCCCCCTCCCTCCCCACCTTCCCATGCCTACTCCCCCCAAGCCCTCTCCCTCCCACAGATCTTCCGTTGTCCCTGTTCTCTGCTGTTGTACTTGTGTGTTTCCCTCTCTCTCCCCATCTTGTCTCCCGCTCCCTTTTTTGTATGTTTTGTGTGTCCGTTTGTTGAAGCAATTTTTATGAAAATAATGAATGGGTTGTTCCTGATAGAATAAAAGGAAACAGCATTTTAATATACATTTTTGAAGAGTTAAAAAACTATGCTGTGATAGGCTTTCATTTTGATTGGATCAAAGCGTATGTTCATTCAATATATCGTGTTGTTTTCGAAGACCACTTCAAGCCATCGGCGTTCGTATTTGATCACCAGGCTCATTACCTGGGAAACAATCCTCGGAAATTGCTGAAACACGATGCTGTACCGACACTTACCGGGAGAGAATTACATGTTGATTTGAAGCCACACCATGTGATTCAAGCTCAGATCGAATCCTCAAGTAGTTATCTACATTACTATAATACGAGCAAAGCCTACCTGTCACTTTGCTGATGGACCATTTAGTCGTCCTGTTTACCAAAAATTGCTATTTTGGTTCATGTGTCTGTATTGAGTCCGCAGATTACGATAATCTCGACGAGTATATGGGAATATTTCATCAGTTTATGAAGTTTGTATTCTCGTAAGATAGGCAATCGATCTCCCAGGAGCGAAGCAGAGATCCTTCACTGCACAGTCTTCCATTCTAAATATTATTGTTCTGCACAAACTGGCCTACAGCACGGTGACTGCCAATGGATCCTGCTCATCCGCTTCGCTGATGGGTTTAGTCAAAAGAAAGAGACATTGGCGTTTCCCAATCCCCTCCCAGCCCTCACCCCCCGCCCCCCATTCACCCATTCACCCAGAAAATCCAAGCTACTTGTGTAAGGAAGAACTTTCGTGGAGATTCTCTTTATGTCAGATGAGAAATTAAGAAGAAGGAAGGGGGGTGGAGGTCTCGAGTTATTGTGTGTATGCCATGGCGCATTTGGTTTGTTGAATAAACTCTTGGTTGGAGGACTCTCATTTGCCATTGCGGAACAATCAATCAAAGGATCATCACATGTTGTGACATTGTGGGGGCTCATCCGGGATCAATCCTCCACTGGCAGAATTGTGTGTGGCACAAAGCGTTGTGGATGGGACGGGAGTGCCTTCCAATTGGATGGACCCTTTTTTCTCTCCTTGGCAGCACAGTGGTTCATAAACTCTAACTGGAATGCTGGGACAACCTGTGGGGTTCGTCATCGAGCAAGAGGGGACCTGTGGGAATGGAGCAGGGGACGAGAAAAGCATAAAAGGCTCAGAGCTGAGAAATTGAGGCAAGAAGGCTGGAGTCAGAAAGGGAAGATAAAAGGCTCGAGGCTGAAAAGGAAGTTCCAAGGCTCAAGCCTGAAAGGGAATCTAAAATTAAGGCTCAGAGCTGAAAAGACAAGATTGGAGCTTGAAAGGGAAGCTAAAAGGCTCGACGTTGAAAGAGAGATCGAGGCTCGAGGCTGTAGTGGTATTGAAGCATCTTATTGTATGGAGTGCTGAAATAGGTGGCCCAGATAATATGAATGATGTTCCCTGGGCATGACCTGTCTGCCAGTTTCACTCCAAACTGCATGTCTCTGTTAATGATTTTCAGTCTTTGTATAGATGCCACAACTCTTGAACATTTCTGCTCCTTCCTGAGATTGACTGGTGTATAACAAGAATGACCACACTGTGGTCACAACCTGTGACGAAATCTGGTAATAGGTCAATTGGGAAATGAGCATTTAAAGCACTCTTAAAATATGAATGTCATGATTGGGAAACACACATTTAATGAGCTATTAAAAGATTAACTTTTCCCCTCTTTAAAACTTTAAAACAGCTGTTCACCACCATCTCTTATCCTCCCCCATCCAAAACCTTGATCTTTTCTACCCCCGCTAATTTCGGTCCCCTTGTGTTTTATACCTCCCCCCCCCCCACCGCCCTCCCCCTCCCACGCCTCCTGCCCCCAAGCCCTCTCCCTCCCACACTTCTCCCTGCTCTCAAATGTTGTGGTTGTGTGCTTTAGGCTCCGGGCCAGGTATGGTCCATCTGCACCCCCCCCCCCCCCCCCACAACTCTCCGACCCTGGGTTTTTCTGAACCATTGGGGTGTCCTGGGGTGGAAATCAACTGGTAACAGTAAATAAACTTGGACTCACTACCCATTTGGTACCTATATTGGATGGTACCCTCAAAACAGCATATTTTTAAATCCGCGTTGCGCCATATTCGACACACGTGTTCTTTTGGTATTTTTGCCTGCTAATATTAACTCAGAATAAAAAGTTATCTATCTATAATTCCAGTAATCTCTGTGTGTTTGTTTGTTTGTTTGTCTGTGACCGCTGTTTCTCGACAACCACGGGTCCGATATACTTTAAACTTGCCAGGTATATTGCTGGGGACCCGAGGATGTGCCTTTTCAAGGTTTCATATTAATCGGACAATTACTTACCGAGCTATGTCCAAAAAACGATTCAACCAATCAGAGAGCAGCGAGCTATCGCGTGTGCCGAACGTGGCGAACACACTCTGCCTCGGACGGCACATTTGAGAGCGTATTCATTTATTTCACGTTTGCAAACTATGTTGGCGCTATGTTGGCGTTAAACTATGTTTTAAAACTAATAAAAACCATTTCATGTAAATAGAGGGGGGGGGATTGTCACTGTACTCGCAAGCCGTTCGCCGTTCGCTTTGGCGTTGCGAATGAACCAAAACATTTCATGGACCAAACCATTTCATGTAAAGCGTTCGCCGTTTGCTTTGGCGTTGCGAATGGACCAAAACATTTCATGAACCAAACCATTTCATGTAAATAGAGGGGGGGGGGGTTGTCACCGTACTCGCACCCACGTACCCACGTACCCACGTACGGGCATTGCACCCACGTACGGGCATGCCCTAGTATACCAAAAGAAAGCTGTTCATCTACTGATCATCATAGAATATTGACACATTACTTATAATGGTACCTTAATGGTCATAACTAGTGCTGAATAGCAGTACCCCACTTTAACGTAACATAATTCGGTATCGACCGTACTATTTCATCTTACACACATAATATGAACACATTACACCTGATATGCTTACATATATATTTTATTGGCTTTCTCCTGTATATCAGCTTTAATTTGATACCAGATACATCCCCATAGCTTCAATTCTCTTTTTTATACAGCGTGTCAAAGATACTACCGGTATGGGGTGATATTGTAGGCGATGCTGCATTTGTCAATTTACAAATGCTGCCACGTATATCATGTACATATATGTTGGACACATGACAAAATCTATGTATTGTTAATATGTGTTACTTAATATATTGTTGTATTGATGTATCACTGTAGTTTATTGCAGGAATTTTGACGAAAATGGCATGCAGATCCTTCCATGTTTGTATCCTGCGTAAATTGAGATCATCAGATTGTACAATTATGTTATTTAAGTGTCTCTTACAGCGACAGAACGAGTCAATTAGTTAAGTTAAACACCTTTTTTTACATAGTTAAGTATGCAATATAAGATATTTTTTATAATTAAGATGCAATTTATAATAATTATTCAGCTTGGTACTTACCAATATTTTGATGTGTTTTGCAGGTGAAGTAACAACGCTAATATGGAACATCCGGCGCGAGCGAAACGTACACGTGAGAGTGAACAACCACCCATTGTGTGCATAACTCATGTAAAGGGACTGAGCTATGGAGAGTTGCACTTGTTATCTGGACTCAAAAATTCTGAGAAGAAATTGGCCAAGCTGCAGGAGGTCAAAGAAAGACGCCTTGCACAACCCCCACAGTCTCCGCATATGATGAAGGACACATGTGATTTGGTCCCTGAATCTCTGGCCGAACACCATGGTTTCCACTGGGAGTGTTACAAGCGTTTCACGATGAACTTAGACAGACTGAACCCTCCTACTGCAGGTACATCTGAAACAACTGGTGCCACAACTCAGCGGATGGCCCGTACTAGTTCTGGTGACAAGATCATATTTAAGCCAGACTGTATCTTCTGTTCTTCGGAAAGTCGTAAAAAAGTGAAAGTGCATGGCAGTTGGACTACCCAGGGGATGAGCCAGTTCGAGTATGAAGGCTGGAAGCCGGTACTGGAGATGGCTGAAATGAAGCAAGATGAAACGCTCTTAATGAGGATCCGAGGCCATGATCTTTTTGCCTCTGAGGCAAAGTTCCACAAAACTTGCCGTATGAAATATATGCAAAAGCCAGAGAAATGGCGCAGTACTGACGAAGAGGCACAGCACCATCAAGGAGAATTAGAAGAAGCCCACAGACAGGCATTCGATGTGGTATGTGATGCCATTGAAAGGGATGTGTTAATGGCCAAGAAGATAATGAAACTATCCGACCTGAGGCAAATGTATGTCATTAACCTGCAAACCAGCAAATATGCGAATCCTGACTACCGAGCCAGCAAACTAAAACTGAAGCTTGAAAACCACGAGCCTTTCAGGGAGAGACTATCATTCTGTGATCTGGGAAAGTCCTACATAATATTCAGCACTGCAATTGACGTCCAGACAGCAGTGAAACAAGCCTTCAAATTGGGATCAAGAGATATGATTGAGAGTGCAGGTAGCCATTTACGACTGTCAATTCTGGATGATTTCTCGAATGCCCCAGAACTGAAATGGCCACCAAGTCCTTCTGATCTCCAACAAATGGACGATGTTATACCAGATTCACTCAAGAAGCTGCTATGCTACATCATAACTGGAACAACATCAGCAAGGTCACAACGAAGCCAGCGATTAGTTCAATCAATCGGCCAAGATATCTGTCGCGCTGCCACCAAAGGCTCTTGGAAGCTTCCAAAACACATCATCATGTGCACGTCCCTGAGACATCTATACAGAAGTGAAAAGCTCATAACCCTTCTTAATAGAATGGGACACTGTGAGAGTTATTCATTTTCACTTGAATTGGAGACTGCACTGGCCGAATCAGTGATGAAGTCATCGACACAACTCTCCAACCAAATCATCAGGTCACCACGAGAGCCGTCTGTCTTCCACTCGGAGTTTGACAATTTCGACTCATTGGTGAATGATCTGACAGGAAAAGGTTCTGTTCATACAGCACACGGGATCATGATGCAAGAAGTCAGTGATGATCATGCCGCATCTGGTCCAGCAAGGCCAACTCAAGTTAGGACCAAACGGCGTTCTCTGCAGTTGACGGAAGCAACCATATTACCTGACTGCTATGTGACCAAAAGACAAAGCCCGAAACTTCAAGTAAAACAGCTTCAATTTGGAAGAGAGCTCACGTTCCTCGACCAAGGATTCCCAAAGCAAGTCCAGGCCATGGCTGGGAAGAGGAGAAAGGCTGCCTGGATCCTCTCTGGTATGATGGAGACATGCTTCCGCGTGAGCTGGCTGATATAGCTCAGGTCATGTCAGACGACGATGAGAGTGATGATGAATCAGGTGATGAAACACCTGATGATATGGATCGTGTTTTGTACAGTGATACCGATGAAAGTGACAGTGACGATGACTGATCATGATGGACATATGCCATTCGTGCAAGCAAGCCAACTTGACTGCACTCATGCAGTGTTTGACTTTTGTTGATAATTAACAAAATGCAATTGTTTGTTTGTGTTCTTTTGAGAGTGGATACTTGTATTATATGATATAATGTGGTTAACTGAGTGTACGACATACATATGTAATTGTAGGGATAAAACTGACTGTTAATATTATTATGATATCTGTTGTTGAGCAATAATGTTTGGTTTATCATCAAAATATTCGATACTAAAATTTTTTTCAATGGGATGTTAAAATTTAGTTTCAAATAAGAAATATTTTTACTTTTACAGTAAATATTCGAGCATTACATTGTTACTGTTCTGTGGAAGGTGTTTGACCCAGTGTATGAATATTAATATGATGATATTAAAAACTACTGTGATTAATAAACAAGTTTTTCTTGTTTAATATGTTAATAAGATGGCAGTATGATTATGATATTCGATTATGAATGACATTTATAAGTGTAATAGGCAGTTCTTTTGAATATAGACAAAGACTGTTACCGAGATTATATGATTCATGGTTCCCGCGAAACAGGTAGTATCTTTGACACGCTGTATAAAAAAGAGAATTGAAGCTATGGGGATGTATCTGGTATCAAATTAAAGCTGATATACAGGAGAAAGCCAATAAAATATATATGTAAGCATATCAGGTGTAATGTGTTCATATTATGTGTGTAAGATGAAATAGTACGGTCGATACCGAATTATGTTACGTTAAAGTGGGGTACTGCTATTCAGCACTAGTTATGACCATTAAGGTACCATTATAAGTAATGTGTCAATATTCTATGATGATCAGTAGATGAACAGCTTTCTTTTGGTATATAACTTTTTATTCTGAGTTAATATTAGCAGGCACAAATACCAAAAGAACACGTGTGTCGAATATGGCGCAACGCGGATTTAAAAATATGCTGTTTTGAGGGTACCATCCAATATAGGTACCAAATGGGTAGTGAGTCCAAGTTTATTTACTGTTACCAGTTGATTTCCACCCCAGGACACCCCAATGGTTCAGAAAAACCCAGGGTCGGAGAGTTGTGGGGGGGGTGCAGATGGACCATACCTGGCCCGGAGCCTACTTCCCCTTCTCTCCCCATCTTGTCTTCCGCTCCCTCTTTTTGTGTGTTTTGTTTGTCTGGTTGATTTGTTTGTGAAATAAATGTTAGCTCTTTCACGAGCCTCGATTCAGTATCCCAAAAAAAAAAAACAAAAAAAAAAAAAACTTGACACCTCTCATACATGTCAGCCTCTGCCACGGTTATATCAGAACGTGCTGATTGGTCACATTGTCATGGATAGTTTAACCCCAAGATCGGGCCATTCAAAAATTACGTAATGCAATTTTTTTTTAGAGAAGCGCATACAGTACGTACTGATTCGGGATCCCTCATCGTGAGTAATACTCGACCCAAACAAAGCCAATGGAAATCTGACGCAACGAACCCGGGTAATGTATAAACAGCAGAGGCCTACAGGACTGATGTCTTAGGCTGATGTCTTAAGCCCACTAGAAAACCAAGATGGCAGCCATATTATTTTGTTTGGGTACCATGATGGGTGGAGGCAAGCGGCAAATGTGGGTGGGGTCCGGCAGCTGTTCAACCAATGGGTGCACATTTCAAAAATTGACCCCAAGAGCTAAAACAGCAACAACCACACAGAGCTCTTATAGACCATGTCGCAGGTGAAATGGAAGCATATCAATTCACTTGGCCTCAATGTTCAATACAAATTTCTGTGGCATTTTTCTATTTTGATGAACCACACACTTTCCAGACCATTGGTGTTGCAGTTTCTTGGCAAGGGTTATATTGGGGTGAATTGCCATTGCCTTCCCCAGCATTGTTTGTCCATGCTCTATCCTTTTAAATGCTGAGCATCAATCAAGGAAGCAGCACGTGCCATTCGTTTTAATAAAGTTATTGGTACTAGGGCATGCCCGTACGTGGGTGCAATGCCCGTACGTGGGTACGTGGGTACGTGGGTGCGAGTACGGTGACAATCCCCCCCCCCCTCTATTTACATGAAATGGTTTGGTCATGAAATGTTTTGGTCCATTCGCAACGCCAAAGCGAACGGCGCACGCTTTACATGAAATGGTTTGGTTCATGAAATGTTTTGGTCCATTCGCAACGCCAAAGCGAACGGCGAACGGCTTGCGAGTACAGTGACAATCCCCCCCCCCCCCTCTATTTACATGAAATGGTTTTAATTAGTTTTAAAACATAGTTTAACGCCAACATAGCGGCAACATAGTTTGCCAACGTGAAATAAATGAATACGCTCTCAAATGTGCCGTCCGAGGCAGAGTGTGTTCGCCACGTTCGGCACACGCGATAGCTCGCTGCTCTCTGATTGGTTGAATCGTTTTTTGGACATAGTTCGGTAAGTAATTGTCCGATTAATATGAAACCTTGAAAAGGCACATCCTCGGGTCCCCAGCAATATACCTGGCAAGTTTAAAGTATATCGGACCCGTGGATGTCGAGAAACAGCGGTCACAGACAAACAAACAAACACACATACAGAGATTACTGGAATTATAGATAGACTAGGGCATGCCCGTACGTGGGTGCAATGCCCGTACGTGGGTACGTGGGTACGTGGGTGCGAGTACGGTGACAACCCCCCCCCTCTATTTACATGAAATGGTTTGGTCCATGAAATGGTTTGGTCCATTCGCAACGCCAAAGCGAACGGCGAACGCTTTACATGAAATGGTTTGGTTCATGAAATGTTTTGGTTCATTCGCAACGCCAAAGCGAACGGCTTGCGAGTACAGTGACAATCCCCCCCCCCTCTATTTACATGAAATGGTTTTTATTAGTTTTAAAACATAGTTTAACGCCAACATAGCGCCAACATAGTTTGCAAACGTGAAATAAATGAATACGCTCTCAAATGTGCCGTCCGAGGCAGAGTGTGTTCGCCACGTTCGGCACACGCGATAGCTCGCTGCTCTCTGATTGGTTGAATCGTTTTTTGGACATAGCTCGGTAAGTAATTGTCCGATTAATATGAAACCTTGAAAAGGCACATCCTCGGGTCCCCAGCAATATACCTGGCAAGTTTAAAGTATATCGGACCCGTGGTTGTCGAGAAACAGCGGTCACAGACAAACAAACAAACAAACACACAGAGATTACTGGAATTATAGATAGACTAGGGCATGCCCGTGCTATATATATATCTAAAATTATATCCCCCCCCTCTATTTACATGAAATGGTTTGGTCCAAAGCGAACGGCTTGCGAGTACGGTGACAATCCCCCCCCTCTATTTACATGAAATGGTTTGGTCCAAAGCGAACGGCTTGCGGAGTTTGGTAAAGAAATCGCCATAGCGTGCACGTAATTAGTTTTAAAACATAGTTTAACGCCAACATAGTTTGCAAACGTGAAATAAATGAATACGCTCTCAAATGTGCCGTCCGAGGCAGAGTCTGTTCGGCACGTTCGGCACACGTGATAGCTCGCTGCTCTCTGATTGGTTGAATCGTTTTTTGGACATAGCTCGGTAACTACTTGTCCGATTAATTTCAAACCTTGAAAAGGCACATCCTCGGGTCCCCAGCAATATACCTGGCAAGTTGCAAGTATATCGGACCCGTGGTTGTCGAGAAACAGCGGTCACAGACAAACAAACAAACACACACACAGACACACACACAGACACACACACAGAGATTACTGGAATTATAGATAGACTAGGGCATTGCCCGTACTATATCTATATCTAAAATTATATCCCCCCCCCTCTATTTACATGAAATGGTTTGGTCCAAAGCGAACGGCTTGCGAGTACGGTGACAATCCCCCCCCTCTATTTACATGAAATGGTTTTTATTAGTTTTAAAACATAGTTTAACGCCAACATAGCGCCAACATAGTTTGCAAACGTGAAATAAATGAATACGCTCTCAAATGTGCCGTCCGAGGCAGAGTGTGTTCGCCACGTTCGGCACACGCGATAGCTCGCTGCTCTCTGATTGGTTGAATCGTTTTTTGGACATAGCTCGGTAACTACTTGTCCGATTAATTTCAAACCTTGAAAAGGCACATCCTCGGGTCCCCAGCAATATACCTGGCAAGTTGCAAGTATATCGGACCCGTGGTTGTCGAGAAACAGCGGTCACAGACAAACAAACAAACACACACACAGACACACACACAGACACACACACAGAGATTACTGGAATTATAGATAGACTAGGGCATTGCCCGTACTATATCTATATCTAAAATTATATCCCCCCCCTCTATTTACATGAAATGGTTTGGTCCAAAGCGAACGGCTTGCGAGTACGGTGACAATCCCCCCCCTCTATTTACATGCAATGGTTTGGTCCAAAGCGAACGGCTTCCGGAGTTTGGTAAAGAAATCGCCATCGCGTGCACAAACGCGCAGGAAAGCGAATGAATCGCAAATTCGGTTTTATTAGTTTTAAAACATAGTTTAACGCCAACATAGTTTGCAAACGTGAAATAAATGAATACGCTCTCAAATGTGCCATCCGAGGCAGAGTGTGTCCTCCACGTTCGGCACACGCGATCGTTCGCTGCTCTCTGATTGGTTGAATCGTTTTTTGGACATAGTTCGGTAAGTAATTGTCCGATTAATATGAAACCTTGAAAAGGCACATCCTCGGGTCCCCAGCAATATACCTGGCAAGTTAAAAGTATATCGGACCCGTGGTTGTCGAGAAACAGCGGTCACAGACAAACAAACGTACAAACGTACAAACGTACAAACGTACAGAGATTACTGGAATTATAGATAGACTAGGGCATGCCCGTACTATATATAAGCTAGGACGTGCCCGTACGTGGGTGCCCGTTCCTTGCCAAAAAAAAAAAATAATAATAATTTGTGTAGGGGTGTGTGTGTGTAAACATCCTAGGGCGTGCCCGTACGTGGGTGCAAAAAAACATGCGTGCAAACAACAACAGCAAAAAAAAACTTTGAAACCACGTGGCAGTAACGACCACAGAACCCCCCCCCTCTATTTACATGAATGGTTTGGTCCATTCGCAACGACCACAGAACCCCCCCCTCTATTTACATGCAATGGTTTGGTCCATTCGCAACGCCAAAGCGAACGGCGAACGGCTAAATCGCCATAGCTCGGTAAGTACTTGTCCGATTAATTTCAAACCTTGAAAAGGCACATCCTCGGGTCCCCAGCAATATACCTGGCAAGTTTAAAGTATATCGGACCCGTGGTTGTCGAGAAACAGCGGTCACAGACAAACAAACGTACAAACGTACAAACGTACAGAGATTACTGGAATTATAGATAGATGACTCGGCCAGCAAGTGTTTGAACCACAAAGCTCCCAGACTCATAGTGGATGCTCTGTGGCCTACATGTAGTTAAATACATTATGTATCTCCTCAAGTGGCAGTTTGAAGAGCAGTAAGGTATGAAGAGTTTCAGTTTTATAGTAAAACATTAAAAGGAGTTACTTGAACATCACCTGATATTGGACAAAGTGATGGAGACTGAAATATATACATTATAATCAATGCTGGCCAAAATAAAAGTTATTCAAGCTGATATATGACATTCCATGAGAAATCTTGTTGGAGGAAATAATATATATAATATATTGTGGCGGACACGAAAGCTCACTGGCATGATGACATCATTCCGTGCACCAAGTGGGCGGCGGCCACGCCCGAGGGGTAGGCGTGGCCTCAGGATATACAACGGGCGCGCAGCCCGGAGCGAGTGAGTGCTACAGTGACCTCTTATAATAAAGACCCTACAAACTTACCGCGTTGTCCACTTCCTTCTTGCGAGCAAGTAGCGTGCGTAGCACCGCGCTCTTCATTGGTGACCCCGACGTCTGGTCAGCCGCCGCTGACCACCCGAACCCGCCGCAGCCATGGCAAACAACGCAGTCTCAATAAAACTCCCTGACTTCTGGGAGTCGCAAGCTGAAGTTTGGTTCCTGCAGGCAGAAGCCCAGTTCCAACTTCGAGGCATCACGGTGGACGAGACCATGTACTACCACGTGGTCGCCTCCCTCGGGTCCGGTCGTATCGACCCTGAGGAACCCACCGGCCGACCGCAGGTACGAGGCAATCAAGCGTCTCCTCCTCGCCACGTTCGGCCTCACGGTCGACGCTCGAGCCGACCGCCTCTTGGACCTCCCCGGGCTCGGTGACATGCGACCGTCGGTCCGCATGGACCATATGTTGTCGCTGATGGGCGACGAAGCCCCAAACGCTCTGTTCCGGGCGTTATTTCGACGCCAGCTGCCGGCACGAGTCCGCCTCGCGTTGGCCGGTTCTACGACGACGGTACCCCGAGCTCTCGCTGCCGAGGCCGACAGGTACTTCGCGACTTTGGACGCGCAGGAGAGTTTTGTCGCGGCTCCCGAGGCTGTCCCTGATGTTGATGCACCATACCTCGTGGATCTTGATGCTGCTGCACACTTCGTGTCCGCCGCCACGCCCCGGTGGAGGCGGTGAAGGGGTTTCCATGCCCCCGCACGATCAAGGGGCTCCAGGAGTTCCTGGGCATGGTAAACCTTTACCATCGGTTCCTGCCCCACATCGCCCAGCTCCTGCGCCCCTTACACGAGGCCCTTCGAGGGAAGCCGGGCAAAGGTGACGTTACCTGGACCGAGCAGATGGACGCGGCGTTCACGGGCGCGAAGTTCGCCTTGGCCAACGCCACCATGCTCGCGCACCTGGCGCCCGATGCACTGATCGCCCTCACCACCGACGCCTCGGACTACGCGGTGGGCGCGGTGCATGAGCAATGGGTGGGTGGTGCCTGGCAACCGCTGGCGTTCTTCAGCCGGCAGCTTCGCCCGCCCGAACGCCATTACAGTACCTTCGACCGCGAGTTGCTCGGGCTTCACCTGGCGGTCAGGCACTTCCGCCATCTGCTCGAGGGCCGTGCGTTCACGGCCTTTGTCGACCACAAGCCGCTGGTTTTCGCGATGGGCAAGGTCGCCGAGCTGTGGTCGGCCCGGCAGCAGCGTCACCTCTCGGCCGTGTCCGAATACACAACGGACATCCGGCACCTCGCGGGAAAGGACAACCCGGTGGTGGATTGCCTTTCCCGGTCCGTCGCCCACGCAGTTCACCTTGGCATCGACTATGCCCGGATGGCGGCGGACCAGGCCGCCGACCCCGGGGTCCAGGCCCTGCGGACCATCGTCACGGGCCTCTGCGTCACCGAGGTGCCGTTCGACGGCGCGGGCACGGCCCTCGTTTGCGACGTCTCCCTTGGGCGGCCTCGCCCCATCGTGCCCGCAGGCTGGCAGCACCAGGTTTTTGACGCCATCCACGGCCTGTCCCACCCGGGCACGAAGGCCTCCCAGAGGTTGGTCGCCAACAAGTTTGTCTGGCATGGCCTCCGGGAGGCCGTCCGCGGCTGGACCAGGACGTTCCTCGCGTGCCAGCGCGCAAAGATGCACCGACACACCCAGGCCCCATTGGCCCCGTTTACGGTGCCGTAACCTAGGTTCGACCACATTCACGTGGACCTGGTGGGACCTCTGCCCCCCATCGCGGGGTTTCACCCATGTCCTCACCATGGTGGACCGCACCACCCGGTGGCCGGAGGCCGTGCCTTTGGCGGCGATGATGGCGGCGGATGTCGCACAGGCGTTCATCGCCACCTGGGTCGCCCGGTTCGGCGCCCCCTCGGACATCTCATCCGACCGCGGCCCCCAGTTCACCTCGGAGATCTGGGGGGCGGTCGCGCGAGGGCTCGGGGTCCAGCTGCACTGAACCACGGCCTACCACCCCCAGGCCAACGGCCTGTGCGAGCGCTTCCACCGCTCCTTGAAGGCCGCGCTCCGGGCCACCCTCCGCGACGGCGGCTGGGTCGACAGGCTCCCCTGGGTCCTGCTGGGCCTCCGGACGGCGCCCAAGGACGACCTGCGCGCCTCCGCGGCGGAGTTGGTCTTTGGACAACCGCTGCGGGTGCCGGGTGAGTTCCTCCCCGACCCCACAGCACCATGGTCCGCAGTGCAGGAGCGCTCTGCGCTGCAGGAGACCGCCCGGAGGTTCGCCCCGGTGCCGACGGCGCACCACGGGCACCCTCCTACGCACGTCGCCCCGGAGCTTCGCACCGCGGAGTACGTCTTCGTCCGGCACGACGCCCACTGGACACCACTGCGGCCCCCGTACGACGGGCCTTTCCGCGTGCTGGAGACCGGGGTGAAACATTTCACCTTGGACATCGGCGGTACTCCCGACCGCGTCTTGGTGGATCGCCTCAAGCCGGCCCACCTCGACGTGGACCACCCACCGCCGGTGGCGCAGCCCCCGCGTCGGGGCCGCCCCCCTGCGGGTGGACCCCCGGCACCACCCAGCACCGCTGGCACGCCGCCCCCCAGTCCGGCACCCATCCCGGGTACAGCCGGAGGCATCCCAGCTGGCATCCCTGCACCCCGGACGCCGCCAATCGCCAGAGGGAGCTTCGGCCGGGTCATCCGTTTGCCCCGCAAACTGGCCCTCCAGGTGCGCGGGAATTCTGGGGGGGCGCGTGTGGCAGACACGAAAGCTCACTGGCGTGATGACATCATTCCGCGCACCAAGTGGGCGGCGGCCACGCCCGAGGGGTAGGCGTGGCCTCAGGATATACACCGGGCGCGCAGCCCGGAGCGAGTGAGTGCTACAGTGACCTCTTATAATAAAGACCCTACAAACTTACCGCGTTGTCCGCTTCCTTCTTTCGAGCAAGTAGCGTGCGTAGCACCGCGCTCTTCAATATATAAATAATATATATTAATATATGGTTCCCTGTGTTAAGTATTCAGTATTATAGAACATAGAAACCATCAGGGTGCAGGGCACAATGATCCTTACCGTGACTTGGAACTCCTGAGGAACTTTCAGTCTTCTTTCTGCCAGCTGAAACTCCTGTACACTGCAACACACTGGATTTCAGTACCAGTTAGTTAATTGAGGCTTTCTTCCTGCCATCTTCAGGTGAAATTTGGATATGACAGCTTTAACTGTATACATACCAGCCTGGCAGTTTGGGAGGTCAATCACTCCATCATGGCACTCAGTGGGGTTTGTGCCTCGGATTTCCATACACAAACGACAATTGAATGTATAAGAAGTGTCTGGTGGGAGGAAAAACGCTCGATCCTGAAGATCGACACGGTTTAAGATTTTTAGATACGACAAAAAGAAACAACAGATTATTTCAGTTCAGAATTTAGTTGCTTTTGTGAACTTATCATTGCACATTGACAGTGCCTCATGATGGATACATTTGTTCTGTCACAATGTGTGAAAACGATCATGATGACTTTAACGGGCACAATTATTCCCACCTCATGGGGTTGGCCGGGAAAGATTTTGGGCCAAGTCTTTCACAAACTGGCTGGCCCTGCCTGACTTTAGACTAAGTAAGTTATGGCAGGAATTTGTAATTTGTTCTGGCTGCCACCGATAGCTTGCCTACTCTTCTCGAAGGACACTCTGGGATCTTTAACGTCCACCTACTAATGCTAGCAGATGGGTTGCCCAGTTTAACGTCCATCCATGGGGATGGCAGACAATAGTCTGGTGTTGGCTTAGCGGTTAGGGTGCGGCTTGGGATCCTAGGATCCTGGGTTCGAATCCCGGTTGATCGCTGAATTAATGCCAGGGGTGTTGACTCAGCCTGTCATCCTTCCGAGATCGGCAAATTGAGTACCAGCTTGCTGGGATGAATGTGCCGGTGTGTGCCCCGGTTTAGAATAGGTACACCATATCCCTGCGTGGCGTAAGAGGCGACTAAAGGGTTGGCTTCAGGAAGGGCATCCGGCCATAAAACATTGCCTCAAAAAGAGGGAACCATGATGATTGGCATGAGGCCAATTGGCATGAGGCCTGCAAGGCTAACCCCCATTCTAGCAGGGAAAATGGCCTTAAAAAGGGAATTTATTTATTTATTATAAATGTTATTACAAAAGAATATTAATACTAATAATACCCCCCTCCCCAAGGGATTTTCCCCCCTTGAACAAACGCTGTGTTAACGTGTATAAATAGCTTACCGTAGTGTTTCGTGGGGGCACCACTACCAGGGGTAAAAAAATATAAAAACCACAAACACGTATGATTATGTTTTTAAACGGTCGCTACTGCTGTTTAACACTAAACTGGAGGGGCGGAAACCCGGTGTTCTTGAGGTATTATATGCTTATTGCGTCCCTCACAGACTAACGGAACCGAGCGTAGATGTACTGTAATGTATATACCCCAAAGAGGATAATACCGTGAGCCTTCCTACCGCTCCCAATATACATTCTGGAGTTGGGGAGGGCTGAGAAAACTGAGGTAGCAAGACCAGAGGAGAGATCGTAAAATATTGGAAAGTCACCGACCTGCCTGGAATGTGAGGGAAACTGACCTCCACTACCGCCTCATTATGGAAATTCCAATAATTTTGAGAGCATTTTGTTCTTCAGATTCCAGGAGAGACATGATACTGAGGTGCCAGCCCATAGGGGAGGTGTTGCTCCATTGAGTTATGGACAAAGGCCTTGTAGGCTGCAAGTAGTAAGGCCTAGAAGTGAAAGATACTGAACCTTTTTCAATGACTGACCATGTAAATAGAGAGTTTTTATTTGTTTATTGGACCTTCCAGAGCAACAGAATAAGACTGTGATAATTTCCAGGATTGAAGGACATGTTCCATTTACCAGACCAGCATCTAGTGATTTTCAGATCAGCAGAAAGTGTTGCAGCTGCTGTCTGCCTATCGAGTAATTAGGGTACTGCAAAAGGAAAAGACGTTTTCCTAAGCTTTGGGAGTTGTTTATGAAGATGAGGAACAAGACTGGGCCCAAAACATTGCCTTGAGGCATTCCAGCTTTCCCTGGGAGACGAGAGGAGAAAGATCCTTTGAGAGCAACGTGTTGATTGTGTGAGTGGAGGAATGAATAAAGCCAGGCACGAAGGCAACTTTGAATGTTGCAGGCCTTTTTGTGACCTTTGTGAGTAAAGCAGAATGCCAGATTGTGTCAAATGCCTTCGATTTGTCCAAAGATACAGCCTTGACCTCATGGTTAAGATTCAGGGAATCCGTTCATTGGTGAGAGCACAGCAGCAGCATGTCCATAGTTGATTGACTGGGACAGAATTCAAACTGATGGTCAGATAACAGGCCGTTTGAAAACAGGAAAGAGGACATCGGCAGCGATGATTAATTTCATGACTTGATCTTGCAATTGGAAGTAAGCTTCCTGGCCTAGGGGAGAGAGGTTTCCTTTTTGCACATTTTTTGTAAACATATGTGAAGTTGACGGACTTCATTGTAGTCATTAGTGAAATTGGGATGTTGAATTATTAACTATAATGTCTTTAATGGTTAACGATAATATTGTTGCGGCTCTCCAACATCGGCCTCCCCCTTATCAAGGGGGGAATAATCATCTTGTCCTTTTACTGGCCGACGCGATCCCCGGGCTATCACGTTCCTTCCGGTCAGCACTGAATAGGGTGGTTGGTCGAATTGGTCCTATTACCTAAGTACCAGCGCCTTCTGGGAAGCAAGGAAATAACCCCACCCGAAACACGGCGTTAGTGGACACACCGAGCGATTACATTAGCTAGCTGCGATTCGGTCCGTTAACAGGTACTAAACCCGATTCGAGCGGTTGTCAATCGTGCCACGCTTACCCAATTGAGAAATCCCTAAGACGATCGAATTAAAAGTAAAACAGGAAGAACAGGTAATTTATTCACACTTTGTACAAATAAGAAGAGGAAGAAAAAGAAAGAATGTACAGGGAAGAGGAAGAAGCAGATACACAGGGCAGCCTTATACAGTCTTGTACTTATCCCTCGGCACGGGCTCGTTCACACTCAGACTCACTCTCAGACTCACTCACACGGGGTTGTAGATGGTAGGGGTTGAGGGTCCACAACTCGCTCTGGTCCCCGACTCGTACCACGAAGCAGATGGTGATGGTGATGGCAAGCTCTCCGCGTGGCGTTGGCGCGAAGCGGACAATTATATGTGGGGGGAGAATCGGTAAGCTGGCGATTACACTGCGTATGTAATAGTTGTACCGGCGCCTTTATACGCGCTCCCGGTATCGCTATGTACGATGTGCCACTTCCCCAATGGTGTTACCAAAGCGCCTTTCCACGAAAGTCCTTCTGCACGAATGCCAAGGTTTGGCTTCCCTCACGAGTCCTTCACAACACTGCAGTCCTTCGCCAGTCCTCATGCGAGCGAGCTCAGTCAGTCCTTTGTAATGAGCGCTGCTGCGTAAGTCCTTCTCCGCATAAGTCCTTCAGAGGGATTTGCGCTCGCGGTTATATAGCGCCGCTTTAGCCAGCCCTCTCGAACCTTTAGCCACACCCTTACCATGCCCCTTAACCATGCCCACCCGAGCCCTGGTTGGTTGATGGGGTCTTACCGGCTCCACCCTTGATGGCTGCTTAGACGTGGCCACACCCCAGACCTTGCGCTCCGCCCCCTTTTCGGGCCTTACCTCGTGGCATTTGGGCTAGTTTGAGCGAGCAACTGGCAGCTAACGCTGCCGGCCCAACGCGTAACAAACTGCGAGGGGCAATGGGGTGCAGACTGGATAGCGCTCAATGGCATCGATTGAAGGGAGGGCTGCAGACTGACGGGGCCTACTCTTATTTGTTTTACAAAACGCAGATGCAACTATTGGACATGGCCTTATCCTAAACACATACTATGAAATAACTAACGTTCTAAGGTGATCTACGAGTTGCATGTGGCCTAACTATGGGGTGCAACCTTTAACCTTTAATGATGTTACCTGTGTGGGTTCTCAAAACCACAACAATATTTTTATAATATTTTAATACATATTATTTTAATATGTAAAATTTTTATATATTAATTTTAATATATAAAAATATAAATAATATTTTTATAATATTTATAATATTTTATAATATTTAATATTTTTATCGGAAAAACAAAGGTGATGGCAAGTGGTAAAGCATGTGGTGAGGTGGAAAGAACTGGGAAGTGGCCGTGTGCTGTGTGCAGGAAGGGTGTCGGAGTGAACTCCATTCAATGTATAATGTGCGCTGAGTGGGTTCATCAAAAATGTAGTGGTTTGAGAGGGTCATTAACCAGTGTGGCAGCTACATTCAAATGTAGGGTGTGCACAGAGGGAGCTGCAGATGGAGGAAATGTTGAGATGGATCTTGGAGACGGCGTGAAGCTGGAAGGTGTGAAAACATTTTGCTACCTCGGAGACATGCTGAATGGAGAAGGTGGATCAGACTCGGCAACGGTTGCTAGAGTGAGATGTGCATGGAAGAAGTTTCGGGAACTGAGTGGCGTGCTGACGAGGAGGGGAGTGTCGTTGAAGCTGAAGGGAAAGGTGTATGCTGCATGTGTGAGAAGTGTTATGATTTATGGGAGCGAGACATGGGTAATGAACATAGAGCAGTAACGAAGGCTGCAACAGGTAGAAATGCGAATGGTTCGGTGGATGTGTGGAGTATCGTTGAGAGAGAGGAAGACAAATGATGAATTGCGAAAGATGATGGGAATAGAAACAGGTTGAGATGGTTTGGTCATGTGTTGAGGAAGGATGAAAGTGACTGGTTGAGAAGAGTGATGAAATGAATGTAGAAGGAAGTAGAGGACGGCAAGACCGAGAAAGACTTGGCTAAAATGGTCGAAGAAGAAATGCGGGCACGGGGGTTAACAAGGGGAGATGCAGAAAATAGGGCAAAATGGACAAGATTGTCATGACAAGATTGTCAAAATGGACCGCAAGGCTAACCCCCGCTCTAGCAGGGAAAATGGCCTTAAAATGCCTGTTGTTGTTTTTGTTGTTGATAATATTTTTATTAGTTAACACCTGAATTAATGACAGAAGATAGTTGATCGGAATTGTTCAATTGCTAATAGATTACATTGGTAAAATATTTACTCTTCAACTGTAGTAAATTGTAACAGTAATGGTAACAGAGTTTATCATTGAATACATGAAAGTATTGCCCTGAAGTTTGTAAGTTCCTAAATTGTCAACGGCTGCATCCTGATGGAGTTTTCATTGTGTCTTTAAGGTTTTTCATCCATCTCCACCTGCAATGCTCAATAAACTGTTGAAGCAAGATCAGTTGTTCTCATCTCGCCTTCCACATAAATGTGGTACATAAATAGTAGATATATGGCCCAATAACAATTTTGGATAATGTTGCTTATAGAGCAATCCACATTCCGGTTGATAAATAATGATCAACAAATCTGTTTGATAAGGGAGGAGGGGATTCTTGAATTGGGTTTCTTATTTTTAAATAAAACATTTCCATCTTAATTGAACGGCACATGTAATTTCAGACAGGTTTGGAGGAAATGGAACAATTATCGTAGATAAACATCGAGTAGATACAGAGCTTAAACGAGTCCTACCTTTTCTCTCCATAAGTTCCGAAATGAGCTTGGTTCGTTGAGCTTTCTGTCCACCAGCTGCTTGCTTGTTACAAGACACATCGCTGCAAGAAGAAGCATTGAAGGAAGAATGGAGACCGTCACAGAACAATTAAATAAGCTGAACATTTCAAGAGCTCATTTACTTTTGAGAACAGAGCCTGCGGTATATATGAATCTGCCTACATTTTAGCAGATGTGGCAAAGCTGAATTCTATTTGAAAAGAGTCACATTTGCAAAATGAAGGAAAATTTGAAATCTGCACTCTGAGATTATTTCCAACAAAATAAATATGCAGGAAAGGTGAAATCTGTCTATGCAGCAGACACAGCATCACCAACTATCTAAATCCGAACATTTCTGGACTCAAGCTGATGTGAAAACGAGAACAACAATCAAACACAGGAAAGGAATTGGTTTAAACAACTCGAACTGCAACAAGAACACCAAAAATATTTTTGGTGCATGAAAATGAAAGTGAAATGTGAATTTTGAAAATGAATGTGAAAGTGAAATTGAAGGTGGATGGAGATAATATTCCAACCTCTGTTTGTTTGTTTATATTCTCGCAGAATATCTCAAAACGTTATGGACGGATTTGGACGATACTTGGTGGACAGGTTGGGTGTGCGACAAGGATGAATTGACTATATTTTGGTGACGATCCAGATCCGGACACTAACATTTTAAAGTGATTTTTCACCATTGAGAGATTGGGCCAAACGCTATAGATAGCACGATACCTCAAAAAATTTCGAATTGGGACGAAACTTGGTAAATGAATTGGGTAATTGACGAGAAGAAGCCGATTAGATTTTGGTTAAGGTCCGTATGCAGATCCAACCTATCGGTGGGATACAAAATGTAAACTGTTCAGCCTGGCGGAGGAATGCTCTCCACCGAGTGCCGTTATAGTTTCCTGTGCACGCAAAGCAAAAAGCGTGGTTAAGCAATTGGGTCACTTCTGGCTGCCTTTCCTTCTATCTACAAACGCCAGTTGATGATCAAGGAGCAACTTAATTTCAATTATATTTTATATTTTGAACAGGAATCCAAAAACGAACCTGTATTATTGTCCTGTCACCAGCGGTTAAGACCGCTGGATGACGGATAACCGAGACGGTTTTACTCCCGAGGCGGCGGCACCCCGAAAAATGGCGGTACTTTTGTCGTGCGCGGAATGAAGGGAGGTGAAGCGTTTACCTGAATGGAACACACTGCTTTATTCCAAAAACAACAAGCAAGTAAACACGACAGTAAATTCAACAAATAAATTAAAGAAAATAAATGCAGGACGAAAATGTCAAAATTAATGTTGAGGTAAATAAAATTCCTATCTGAAGTACCTTCAGATACAGACTCAAAAACAGACAAGGCAACAGATGAAAGAAAATAAAATCCCTTTTTGAGGAGAGTGGTGGTGGTGAGGCTCAAGAAGCACACAGATGGTGCTGAAGGCACCGAGGGGAGTGAAGCAAGTTGTGTAGACGGCCCTCTCTCATTCTTCACTCTGTCCGAAGAGCCAAGAGCCCCACAAACCGCCGCCTTTATTGCTCCTCGTGGTGCCATAAAAGCACCACCAACTCCGTCCAGCTCATGATCGGCTAAACACAGCCAAGATGGTGCAGCTTCTTGTTCGAGCAGGACCCAGCAGAAGAAGCGCACTCCTCTTCCTCCCAAGCGAGAACCAATTACGTCCCTCGGGGTGTGGCCTACCGGCCTTCTTCTCCGCCCATTGATCCTCCGCCTCTACTGGGCGGGGCCTTTTGCTTATAGTGTTTATGTGGGTGGGGCTTAGTTGCCGTGAGTGTTCATTGAGCCGGCGCTGTTTGTAAATGTTGTTTAATGGGGGTTTTCATGTCTGGCCTTGTCAGCAAAACGTAAAGGGAAAATCACAGAGGGAATATCACGTACTGGGGCAAACTAACCTTAATCCCTAACTAATTTTCACTGCTTCACCCCTCGTGTGAACAGATATAAACAATCTTAAGCTACATTCTCCCTACTTAAGTACATCAAGATTTCTCCTATGCATCCATGGTCCATGCTATAATTATACAGTCCTACCTTTCCTTCATCTACCCCCATAAACGTAACTTTATTCAAATAAAATTTTATATTTGAACACTGGAGAACGCAAGTTGCCTTTTCAGCACTTTCAAAACCCTTACGTTTAGTAATACTTGGACAAAATAGTACAGCATTTTACGTCATCATGACCAATCCTTCTATCTACAATCATCATGACCATTCAAGTCAGGTCAGTCTCTTGACTGCCACTGGTAACATGTAACCCAGTGCTACCTGCCGCATGGTCGGGCAGTCGGCGACTAAACTGGCCACCCTCACTGGCTCGCCAGTGGGGAGGGTGACTGTGACACCCCGCAGGACTAAAAACAATACCTGTCAAAGGGCGGATGAGCTCCCTCTGGGAGCCAACGGCCATCCAGTAAGGAGATGGTGTCTCCAAAAAAACACTCATCCAGTTGGACCGGTTCCTTAGGTAGTAGGTTGAAGGCAGCAACCGTTCAGAGTGGTACTACCTTTCGGACTTAGGAGCGTTAAAGTGGTGCCCGGAACCATCTTACACTCTCCATGTCAGGATTGCTGAATTTTCTTTCTGTCTCACTTAAACTACGGCTACTGGGTGAGCTTCAATCTCTTTCTCACAAACAAGTGTCATACATTTTTCATCATACACCTTTCTTCGCTTCTATTTAAGGCCTGGCCTCGATGAGGGCTACATAGTCCGTGCCTGGAGCCTCCAACATGAAAAAATTAATACATAAATAAATAATCAAATTTGCCACTCATAGTCTGCCCATGTCCTTGTTTCTTGGTTTATATACAGTGACATTCATAACATGCAGACCCACCTTGATGAAACGTTTCATTCCGGTGAATCAGTTCATCGTTATCATTCCATGCTAGTTGTGGGCTGCAGGTTTCACCTGGATAAACAATAAAAGACAAATTATCACATTCTGGGGCACAAACTTTAACTAGAACGACACTCAGTAGAGAGCATACCTCCGCCAGGATGAACAGTTTCTGTTTTGTATCCCAATGATAGGCCGGATCTGGATTCGGACCTGAACCAAAATCTAATTGGCTTGTTCTTGTCACCTAACTTACTTATCCACCAAGTTTATTCATAACTCGTCCATAACTTTTTTTAAATATCATGTTATATATCGCTTTTCACCCGATCTCTCGATGGCGAAGAATCACTTAAAATTTAAATAACTCTCGTAGCCGAATCCATATTCAGATCTTCACCGAAATCGAAACGATTAGTCCTTTTCACACACACACAACCTCTCCACCAAGTTTCGTCCAAGTCAGTTCACAACTTTTCAGATATCTGCTATATATCATTTTTTGGCCATATCACTCAATTGTGAAGAATCACTTTAAAAATTCTACTAGCTGGATCCGGATCTGGATCTTCACCAAAATCGAATCGATTCTTCCTTATCACGCACACAACATGTCCAACAAGTTTCATCCAAATCAATCCATAACTTTTTCATATATCCTGCTATATGCTGGTTTTAGCCTTATCTCCCAATGGTGAAGAATCACTTTAAAAAAAAAAAAAAATTATCATATCCGAATTCATATTCAGATCTTCACCAAAACCGAATCTATTTGTCCTTGTCAGACACCCAACCGGTCCACCAAGTTTCGTCAAAATCCGTCCTCAAATTTTTTGAGATATCCTGCCATGTATCGTTTTTGGCCCTATCTCCTAATGGTGAATAATCAGTTTTAAATTCTAGCAGTCGGATCCGAATCCGGATCTTCACCAAAATATAATCATTTCATCCTTGCCACACATGCTAAGTCTAGCCTGGTGTTGGCTTAGCGGTTAGGGTGCCGGCTTGGGATCCTAGGATCCTGGGTTCGAATCCCGGTCGATCGCTGAATTAACGCCAGGGGGGTTGACTCAGCCTGTCATCCTTCCGAGGTCGGCAAATTGAGTACCAGCTTGCTGGGATGAATGATCACGGTGTGTACCCTGATTTAGAATAGGCACACCGTATCCCTGCGCATCGTAAGAGCGTGACCAAGGGTTGGCGTCAGGAAGGGCATCCGGACCATGAAAAAAACATTGCCTCAAACAGGGAACCATGATTGTCATGGGGCCCGCAAGGCTAACCCCCGCTCTAGCGGGGAAAATGGCCTTAAAACGATCATTCATATTCATTCCACACATGCTAAGTCTCTGCCAAATTTCACCCGAATCTGTCCACAACTTTTTGAGATATCTTCTTCACAAACGGACGGACGGACAGACAAACAAACAAACAGACTGACAGACAGTGGTGAAAACATAACCTCCATCCACCTTTGATGGCGGAAGTAATAACATTGAAAATCAGAAAAGTTGATTCCACTATATTTTGTAACATCATCAACCTTCCATTCTTACTTATGCATGTTGGTGTTTCGTAACTCCAGATTCCATTTTCCATACACTTTGAATGGTTTGAACCATACAAGGTGGTGAAGTCAAACTTGCAGGAGAACGTCAGCGCACTTGGGAATATAATCCCAAGTTCATTTATGTTGGTGTATAGCACACTGAATTCCACATTTCCTGGGATGTCTGGCATTGAACATACTGCAACAAAAAACATTATTTGGAAGAGGAGAAGGGAAATAAATAGGAATATACTGTACTGACATATCATATTGGCACTGTACCATTTTGTATGACATGCAATTTTTCAAAGAAAAAAATCAATATCAAGAATTCTATTCCTCATTGTACAGTATACGCTAACCCACTAAAATACCTCTAGCTGTGCATCCCTCTACAACCACCTAATGTTTGGTGGTGTGGTGTCGTGTCGAAATTATGATGATGACTTCATATGTATCTACTTGTTTTGCCTCTTCTCTCAGAAATGGATTGGGCTGACAATTCTGCTGCATCTGAAAATGATTCTTGGGAAAAATGCCAGGGGCATAGAAAAGGCTCCTCTATATGGTGTGTGGCCAAGTATAGAAACGAAGGTACATTCCATAGCTTGTAGAAAATGTCAAACAATAGAAGAGAAGGGACATTCAAAAAATTTCGTGTGCATTAGGAGGAACCAAGTAGGGCCTAATGCTCTAGAAAAGTTCAACGCTCTAGAAACGGCCATGGAAACCCATTTCATAAAGCTCCACACGAACACTTGTTGTGCTGAATTTGCTTCCAGAGGCAGTTTGGAACTCTGTAGTGAGTGTTGCAACCGAGGACAGATGATTTTTAAGTGCTACGCGCTTCAGCACTCAGCGGTCCCGTTCTGTGAGCTTGTGTGGCCTACCACTTCGTGGCTGTTGTTGCTCCTAGACGTTTCCACTTCACAATAACAGCACTTGCAGTTGACTGGGGCAGCTCTAGCAGGGTAGAAATTTGACGAACTGACATGTTGGAAAGATGGCATCCCATGACGGTGCCACGTTGAAAGTCAGAGCTCTTCAGTACGACCAATTCTACTGCCAATGTTTGTCTGTGGAGATTGCATGGCTGTGTGCTTGATTATCTATACCTGACATCAATGGGTATAGCTGAAACAGCCAAAATCCACTAATTTGAAAGGGTGTCCTCATACTTTTGGCCGTGTAATGTACATGGCACAAATCAGCACATACACGGCCTTTGTTACCTTTGGGGTTATCCAGATGTGACATCAGTATAAATATATAACCCCAATCCCCACAAATCAAATCAAAATACGTTTTCTGGTAAAATATTGTTTTGCTTTGTGGTGCACAAAACAAGCTTTTCATTTCAATTGAGAATATGTTATTCCTTTTCTTGTTATTAGTCAAATTGTAAGCTAAAATAATCAGCAATATACAGACAAATGCTCATGAGAAAAGAAACATTCTCTACAATATTGTTGGAGGATACCTGTGCGGCACTTCGGTAGTTCCACGACCCCATCTTTACACGTGACAGTAAGAGGTTCTGAGGTCACGTAATCTCGTTTACATTTCAGTATGACTGGTTTATCTCTGGGTAACCGGAAATCATAAAAGGACCACATGAATTGCATCTGCAAAATAAAAATGGAGTTTAAAACAAATACTGAGATGGATAGTACCATGATAACCAGGCCGAAATAAGATGGAATGCGTAATTATCAGGATAATTGGGTCGTTGTGTAAACTAAATAACCAAACAATGATGGAGGATTTACTAGGCAAGAGGTTGAGTTTTGGCATTAACTCAAAACCAGTAAAACAAACCTTTTTGTAATTCTCTGGAACCTGAAGATAATTATTCTCAAAATCCGATGTCTGTAGGACACAGAAGTCTGTAATAATCACACACAGGCAAGAAATTATATATTTGCGCAAAACAGGATAGCCTAACACAACAAATACTCATTCGAAATCAGATTAACAAAGACCATCAATGAGATTGTGTACCTGGTGCACATCTTGGCAGGTTGAAATGTTCATTTCCGCAAACTATTTGTAACGGCGTATCAGAGCTGTGATCTTCTTTACAATGAAAATTGACTTTGGTACCCAATGGGAACTTGTAACGAGATCCCTGGTGCAGAGATAGACAATCAGTTTGGGCTGATGATGGGTAACAGACAACTGCTCGGTAAATATTTCTTAAAGTGGTCATTCTCCCAATTCGTTCCATATTGTTAAACACAACAAGCCAAGAAAACCACTGCTGTACATCACACATTGATTTGGCACTTATAGTGTCTAAAGGTGTTTGATTGTTTGTTTTTTATTTCCAAATCAATCATAAGTTGCTTTAAACACTCCAGACCACTCTTGTAGAGTGTGGAGAAAAATAAATTCTCAAATTTGCGTTTTTGTTCACATGGACGAGTTAACGAACAAACTGCCTTAAAGTTTCCATAATAATTCATGTATATCAGATGTTGTTCATTTACCCATCCGAAGCCGAAGTTAGGATGGGGGAAGGTTTGAATGAGGGAACAAAGGGAATAGTTTTCGTTTTGGTTATTATAGTGATGGAACTGATCAGCATGAATCAAATCCCCAGCAAGCGCCTCCATGCAGATAATCGGGGTAGTATCAGAGAGCGAGCAGGTGGTGCTCGAAATACCGGACAAGTGGTGGGGGGCATTTGAGAAGCATGGACTGAAGATTAACCTGGAGAAGATGGAGGTTGTGTTGCTTAGACAGCAGAGAGGGCAATTGAACATCAAGGTTGAAGGGATGGAGATAAGGCAGAGATGTAATTTGTGTGCATCGGTGGAACAGTGTGAAACAAATGCATGGAGGAAAGTGATAGTATTTTGGAGACAGATATATAGAGGAGGGTACAGGTGGGTGTGAAGACATGGAGGAAAGTGGAGGACTTGATGTTGATGGTGGAGAGGAAGATATCGAGGAGATTTAAAGGGAAAGTCTTGAGGTCGTGTGTAACACCAGCATACCTACACGACCTGGAGAAAGTGGCAATGACAGAGCAGCAACAAGAGAGGAAAGAACAAGGCATCTATAGGTTTTGTGGGAATTAAGAGGGTGGAGAAAAGAAAGATGGACCAACTGAAGTAGGAGATCAGTGAGCATATGAGCTTGACGAGGAGATTGGTAAAAAGCGGGCTGACGAGGGCAGGGCACATGGGGCATATGGAGGAAGATAGACTTCTGAAGAGAGCGGATATGTTGAACGAGGCAGGAGCAAAATGGGTCGACTGCAGTTGAGATACGAGCATTGTGTGAAGATGGATGTCAGAAAGGTGGAGGTGGATGGAGAGTGGAGGGAGATGGCTGATGATATTGAGTGGTAGGTTCCATAGACTGGACATGGATGTCCCATGGACAAAGTGTAATTAATGAACATCAATGAGCACAAATATTTCAAAAACGTACAGGAGAAACCATCATGGTGTGCAGCATGGGGATTCCTACCTGCCTCTGTAAACTGCGACGACGAACCACCAGATTTCGTTCGCTTAGCTCATTAAGTGATACACTGCAACACACTGAAGTTCAGAAACACTCGGGTTAGCAAGACGATGGTTAATATACTCTCAGGATTTCGTTTGGAAAGAATGTATGACCCCTAAAAACACTGCAGAGTCTGAGTGTACATACCAGATCGACATTCTGGAAGTTGGATTTCCCCTTCATCGCACTCAGCAGGGTTTGTGCCTTGCAATTCCATGCAAGAAGGGCAGTTGAATTCATGAAAAGTTTCTGATGGGAGGATATAAGCTTGATCCTGAAGGATGCAGAAATTCAAATCTTTTTTTCCCCTATTTTTGACTTTTTTGTTAAACAGTTTTTGGTTCAATAACAATATTTCAGAATCATTGGAATCTCCCGTGATGAAGCTAACTCCGAGGGCCTTTCACTCACTCACCGCAGGCAGGTTGGTGGTCTTTCTGTCTTCTACCGACTCCTCTCCGGCCTTGCTCCCCCAACTCTCTCTGGGCTCTGTCCCCCAAATATTCCTACAGGTCGCACAAGATCTGCCTGCAACCCTCTTATGGATAAACTGCCAAAATCAAGACTCTCTGCTCACCTTCACTCTTTCATTCCTCTTTTCTCCCGCCTCTGGAACAAACTCCCTCACTCTCTTCAATCCCACATCTCCCTCCATGTCTTTAAAACAGTTGTTCACCACCATCTCTTATCTTCCCCCATCCAAAACCTTGATCTTTTCTACCCCCGTTAATTCACCCCAGATCCACTTTTTTGAAATTCCGACTTCTTTCCTGGAAGTCCTAGCAGTGTCGATGTGTTTTATACCTCTCCAACCCCCCCCCCCCCCCTTCCCGTGCCTCCTTCTCTCAAGCCCTCTCCCTCCCACAGATCTCCCGATGTCCCTGCTCTCAAATGTTGTACTTGTGTGCTTCCCCCTCTCTCCCCATCTTGTCTCCCACTCCCTTTATTTCGTCTTATTTGACCGTTTATTTTTTTTTGTCATTAATGTTAGCTCTTCCACGAGCCTCGATCTTGTTTACAAAAAAAAAAAAAGTGACGATGAATTATTGTGGAAAATGTATTAATTATCTAATAATTTGAGAAAAACATTTCAAATCTTTCCTTTCTTCAGTGCCATTCACGACGATTGTTTCTCATCTATTTAAATCAGAGATACTGTAACTGAGTTTCATGTGTCGGTACGGTTGGCAGGATGGCCTGGAAGTACACACACTCACCTCTAAGCCGTCTAGCCTGGGTTTGAATCTGGACCCAGGTATAAACTGTCATCCTGGTGTTTCACAGACGGGGTGATTCATCAATGTGTGTGATGTACCTCGGATGGACGTTAAACTGGGGCTCCTCTCTGCCGGCTTTAGTTGGTGGACGTCAAAGATCTTACAGTGTCCTTTGTGAAGACTATGTGAGCTGTCGCTGGCACAATAGCTGAATTCCAAATTCCTGCCCCAACTACTGCTGGGAAGGTAATGGCAAACTACCCAATGTAACCCTTGCTCAGGAAGTTCAGGAAGCTCAGGAATCTCAGGAACCCTTGCCCCGTTACCTCACAAGTTTGCACATTTGCGGTTCACAGTGATTTTCAGGAACGTAATGACAAGGCCTCCTGCATATGTTAGAACAGTGTGGGGTATCATTATATGAACTCTCTTATTACCTCCGCCACCAAATATCTCAAAAGTTGTGGATGGATTCGGACGAAATTTGGCAGAGATGGAGCGTATGTGACAACGACGAAATGATTAGATTTTGGTGAAGATCCGAATTCGAATCCGGCTACTAGAATTTTTAAAGTGATTCTTCACCATTGGGATATAGGGCCAAAAATGATAAATAGCAACATATCTCAAAAAGTTGTGGACGGATTTGGACGATTTTGGTGGACCGGTTGGGTGTGTCACAAGGAAGATTCGATTTGATTTTAGTGAAGATCTGATTATGGATTCGGATATGAGAATTATTTAATTGTTTAAGTGATTCTTCACCATTGGGAGATAGGGCCAAAAACTATACATTGCAACATAATCTCAAAAAGTTGTGGATGGATTTGGACGAAACTTGGTGGACCGGTTGGGTGTATCACAAGGAAGATTCGATTTGATTTTAGTGAAGATCTGATTATGGATTCGGATATGAGAATTATTTAATTGTTTAAGTGATTCTTCACCATTGGGAGATAGGGCCAAAAACTATACATTGCAACATAATCTCAAAAAGTTGTGGACGGATTTGGACGAAACTTGGTGGACAGGTTGGGCGTGTGACAAGGAAGAATTAATTCGATTCTGGTGAAGATCCGGATCCGGATTCAGCTCGTAGAATTTTAAAGTGATTCGTCACCATTGAGTGATATGGCCAACCAGGTGGAGGTATGCTCTCTACTGAGTGCCGTTCTAGTTGTTTTTGTTATTTCTAACTTTTATTAACGTGATTTTTTTGCAGAGTGTGGTGGATTTGATATCACTTCAGGTTGCAGCAGTATTTGTAGCAGATTAGTCTGTCATTGTATTGTTTTATTACATACCATGCATTTAGGCCTACTCGTTTTAGTGGCTAGTTGAGATTCATGTTCTTTCTGTCGAGTAAGAAAGGTAGTGATAAGATGGTTTGGAAGTGAATTAATTAATAGAATTCTAGTCAATAGGAGAATAGAGAAAGATTTTAAAGAATGTGATTCCTTTCCTCATACGAACACTTCAAAAGTATAGAACACAGACAGACCACCAGCGGTTGGCAACCCTTGTTGGGCTGGATGTAAGATCAGGGAGAAACATGAAGATTAATCCAATGAATGAATCTGAATTCATTACAGAAAACAAGATTAATCAAAATTCAATATATTCAGTTGTAATCACCAGGAACTTTGTTTTATAGTTGGGGGTGGGGGAGTAGTTGGTAATAGGACAGTGGGTAATAGGATCATGGGTAATAGGCTCGTGGGGAGTGTAGTGGGAGGGGAGTGGGGAAAGTGGAATTTTGTTGGTTCCTTTTTCAATAAAACGTTTCCATCTGGATTGTACTTGTGTGAGGATCATACATTTAATTGTGCTTTGCTTGACTTGTCTAATTACAGTTTGCTTTAACAGCTACGTTTATTTGTGCTCAGCTAGAGTTCATTTATGCTAATGCTTCAGAAAAGCATTGAATTACATGATTTGCTTTTACAGCCAAACTCAGTGAAGGCTTTTAAAATGCTGATAGTTACATTTGTAGAGTTCAAACTTTAGTCAAGCTGCGCTTGAAGGAAAAACAACTTTCACAATCCCTGTGACCTTGTAAGAACTCTGCAAGGGGAGATAATAACTTAAGGAATGTTGCAATAAAAGAATGTGCTCGTCCCCCACACTCTTTCCCTTGGCTCAGCACTCCAACAGGATAGGACCAGGGTAGGGGCTAGTGGTCAGCTTTTCCCCTCTTTGTCTAAGACTGCTTAGCTTGCAGATTTAACGGAGATTGCTATCTTACTTTGAAATGTATATAAGAAACGCCTTTGCCGAGTTACTTTCAGAGAGTGTCTTGGATCCTCTCTGCTCATTTGGGCTCTGATTTTCTTTGATCTCTCTCTCCACAGCTGTGTATTGGTCTTTCAATAAACGCCTGTTACCCTTTGATTTGTAGAGGAACCTGGTTCGATTCCCGACATTCTGGTGGCAGCGGTGGGATACAATACAGCAGCGAGGCAAGGGAGGAACAGACCCTGGTTGGAGACCTGAGAGGAGAGGCCGGCTGGCACTTGATTTGATTAAGGTGAGCCCTTGTGCGAGAGTTGTTCCAAATTGTGCTCCGCGCTTCTCCCTGGGTTTGGTCTATTCCCCCTGTGCCGTCCGTGCTTGTATCATGAACAAATTGTAAGTACTGTAAGTACGGGCCATTTTGCCCTAGAGTGACGGGTGATTTATTGATCTATCAAGGGTAAGGTTACGATTAGCAAAGGAGAGGGAGAAAAGTGAGGCTAGGCGACCGCAGGGCAATGCCGGTAAGCCAAGAACTTCCCAGGAAAGGAAAGCCTAGAACAAAAGAATGGGGAACAAACCAGGAAAGGAGGGGGAGCCCCTCAGAAAGACCTCGGCATATTTTATGTATAAAAAGCATCATTATGCCGCTGTAAGGCCAGGGAAAGCATGGGCTTAGCTAACAAAGGACCTAAGTGAACCATGGCCGGAGGAAGGGTCATTTGCACTCGAGAAATTAGAAGCACTGTATGGAGCTCGAGATAAGCTAGAGAAGGAGAGGAGACATTTCCTGCCCGACTATTGGAAAGTGTATGGGTGGTGGACGGAGGAAGGGTCATTTGCACTCGAGAAATTAGAAGCACTGTATGGAGCTCGAGATAAGCTAGTGAAGGAGAGGAGACATTTCCTGCCCGACTATTGGAAAGTGTATGGGTGGTGGAAGGAGGAAGCGATGAAGAGGCAGGCAGCATCAATACAGGCTAGCCTGGCAGGATAAGTATCGAAGCTACAAGGAGAGAGGAAGCAAGCGGATAAAGTACAGGAGAAAACGATTAGGGAAATAGTTAAGCAGGCGAACCAGCGACTGATGCCGCTGGTTCAGGGTAAAAACCCCGTGGCAAGGGAGGCAGTTACCAGACCCCCACCCTTCCAAGACCTGAACCCTGTCCCCGGGTTCAAGGCACCACCCTCCCTGCCCCCACCCCTTTTACCCCAGGCGTTAGACCCCCAGGGAATCCGACCAGCCGTTCCCCAGGACTACCTTAGCCCGGGTAACCCGTTCAGAGGACAAGGGGCGAATGGGGGAGATGAGGGAACAGACATTCCAGGGTTCCCGCCACCGATAGGGCCGGGAGGACTATACCCCTCACTGGCAGGGCTTACTGAGAATGAGATCCCACAGACTTTGACCGGAATGTTCCCTGTTAAAACCATTAGCGTACGGGGAGAGGCTGGGAACGAACGACCTGTTACGGTTAGAGTACCTTGGAGGGAATCCGATTTGAATACTATGGAAGAACGAGTAAAAACCCTGATAAAAGACCAGCCTCATCAGGTGCCCGAGTTCATGCTAATGTGGATACAAAATTTGGATGCGGATTGGCGGGATGTCTGCCATATGGGAAAAGCTATAATGCCCTCGCGGGTGTGGGAACATGCGAAAGCACACGGAGAGTGGCCAAATGAGGAACCAAACCCAGCCCTAGATGAGGCAGCATGGACTACTCGGGTAACCCGGCTGATGGCCGGGGTACGAGCCGCTTTAATGCCAGCCGCAGGGCCCGATTGGAACAGAATATATGCCCTAAAACAAAAGCAAGACGAAGCGGCGGCGGACTGGAGAGAAAGATTGGAGAGAGCATTGGTAAAATTGGGAGGGTTTCCCCAGGCAGTGGATGTACCCACGCCTGTCCTGAACCACTTCCTAGTAGAAGGAATGAGGCCCGCAATAAAGAAGCGCATCCAACTAGTCAAACTTGGGTGGAGGAATGTCCCAACCAACGAATTATGTGAAGCTGCCGATCAGTGTAGCGACTGTGATGAGAAGAAAGCTGATATAAAGGAGGACATACTACAAATGTTGGTACAAGATCGACGGGCCCAATTCAATCATAAAGGGGGAAATCGAGACTGTGGCCATGCCCAGAATTGGAGTGCCAGGGTAGGTATCAAAGAGGAATGGGGCTATGATGAGGAAAATGACCTTGACGACAACAATAATAGACAAGTCAATATACGGACAAAGGGGCCCTTCCCCCCAAACTGGGACCCAAATGGGACCTGGCCGCTACAATGGGCACAACCGAACCAGCAGCCAGCTAGATGACCGAGACAACAGGGTCCACGTAACAACGGCGAACACCCCACACCCTCGGCTCCACCGGTTCCGAAAGGGGCGTGCCTCCTCTATGGACAGATGGGACATTGGAAACGCGATTGCCGTAAGTTCCGCAAGGGGCCCCGTGGACCCCCACCACAGGGCAACCGAGCAGCCTATTGACGGGACGAGAGCGGGTCGCCTAACGAATGTCCCCTTTTGACTATGACACCTACAGAGGAGCCGATCTTAACTCTGGATGTGGACGGACAACAAATATAATTTCTCATAGATACGGAAGCGACCCGCAGTACTATTAATGAGGGGCAATTACCATCCTTGCGCCCCACACATAAGAATGATCAAATTATGGGCGTCTCGGGTTTACCCAAAGCGCTTCCTATTTCAGAAGAGGTGAGAGGTGAGAGTGGTATGCGGCCTGTTAGAAGCTAAGCATGCTTTCTTAATGACTATCACCGCCCCAACTAACTTGTTAGGACGGGATTTATTTCGTCATTTGGGCTGCCAAATTTCATGTACAGAGCAGGGGGTTTTCATAGATGTTGCAGAATCTAAACGCGACCTGCTGATGGCGGTATTGTCTCGCACTGGCCCTACCGTGTATTGGTGGAGGCTAGGCGAAGGGGCTTTGACAAATTTGGGAGAAATAATTGATACGGTGTGTTCTGGAGGTGAGGAACTGCGAAATTGGTTACAGGTGAACCCAATCACAATGGACATAAGATACGACCCACCCCACTGTACGGCCTACTATGACGCTAAGGGAGATGACAAGGAATATCGGGAGCGGGTTAAGGGAACGCTGGGTAAAACCTCAAACGTACATTTATCGTGAGTGTGGATTGGCCGCGAGGGGGTGGGGATTGAGGTAAGCTTAACACCAGAACATCGTGCGCTGTCCCGATACCCCGAAGGAGTAGAGGCTCATGTCACCGTCACCACTGCCCAAGGGTGGCCACTGGAAAGTGTAGGCTGGATGATGGGATGCTTACGACGGGCCCCGATCGTCGCCTCTCGGCTGGTGGGCCACTGGACAGTAAGAACGCTTGGAAACGGAGAAGGGTTTGTTATTGACACCCCGCTACAAGCGGAAAAAGGGGGATTCGAAGAAGTAGACCTGCCCCCTAAGGGCTCCCATGTTGTGAGGGAGGTACCCAAGACCCCGGGGGAATCCGACGACATTTTGAAGGATGTTCAGGCCGATTTATGGACTAAACATGATAACGACGTCGGTCGAATTTGCGATGCTGAACCTTTGGTAATACCAGTGAAACCTGGGGTGCCCCTCCCAAACGTGAGGCAGTATAAATTACGACATGAGGCCAATGTGGGTATTGCACCAGTAATCCAATCCCTGATAAAACAGAAAATAATTGTGGAAACCAACAGCCATTGCAACACGCCTATACTGCCGGTAAAGAAACTGAAGAAAAACAAATGGAGATTTGTACAGGATCTGAGGGAGGTGAACAAAATGATACAAGGCATACACCCGGTAGTGCCAAACGCGGAGGCCCTCATGACATCTATCCCACCGGACGCGACACATTTTACTGTCATTGATTTGTGTTCTGCCTTTTTCTCTGTACCTATTGCATCTGATTCACAGCATTTGTTTGCCTTCACCTGCAGGGGTCGCCAGTACACTTGGACTGTGTTACCCCAAGGTTTGCTGACAGCCCCACCCTATTCTACCGGGCATTGCACCGAGCCCTGGAGGACGTGGAACTGAAAGGGGGATCAGTGTTGTTGCAGTACATTGATGATTTGTTGATTTGTTCCCCCTCCAAAGAAGCCTGCGAGGAGGACTCTGTGGCCTTGCTAAAAGCCTTGGCGGCCAAGGGCTACAAGGTGGGATTAGAAAAGCTTCAATTTGTTCAACAGGTCGTAACGTATTTGGGCCATGCCATCTCGCACGGCAAATGAGGACTGGACGCTCAGCGAGTGATCGCTGTCACGGAAGTGCCATGGCTGCGCACGCAATGGGAAATGCTGCGTTTCCTAAGGTATGATGGGTTACTGCCGCACTTGGATAATCGACTATGTGCTACTCGCTAAACCACTATACGAGGCCACCAAACTGGATGGAGGCCCCGAACAAAATAGTGTGGTCGGATGACATGATACGCTGTTTCGAGGGCATGAAACGAGCATTGGCTACGGCACCCACTTTAGGGCTCCCCAATTACGCGAAGCCATTCACCCTTTACACTCACGCGGTGGGGGGTTTTGCCCAATCTGTATTGACTCAGACTCATGGGGAGAAGGAGCGCCCCGTAGCCTATTTGAACAAAAAGCTAAACCCGGTCGAGCTAGGGCTTCCGATGTGCCTGCAAGCTGTAGCAGCGGCTAGATACGCAGTGGAAAGAAATGCGGACATTGTCATGGGACATCCGGTAACGTTACGGGTGCCACACTGCGTCACTTCATTATTACTACAGCGAAAATCCCAACACTTGTCATCCACTAGATTAATGCAATACGAAACCGCACTGATTACCGCGGCAAACATTACTATTGAGCGTTGCACTACACTCAATCCAGCTTCACTGATGCCCACACCAGAGGAGGGTGACCCCCATGTGTGCATCGAGGTAGTGCAGCAGGTTTCTGCAGTGCGCCCGGACTTGAAGGACACTCCCCTCGATAACCCCGATTGTGTGTTTTATGTCGACGGATCAGCTAAGCGTGCATGGGATGGCTCTCTGCTGTCCGGGTACGCGGTGTGCACTGGTAACGAGACAGTGGAAAGCGGACGCCTTTCACCTACCTTTTCGGCCCAGCAGGCAGAGCTATGCGCCCTAGCTAGAGCATGTACCCTGGCTGCAGGCCTTGCTGTCACCATTTACACGGATTCAGCTTACGCTCACGGGGTGGTTCACAACAAAGGAGCGATCTGGAAGATGCGAGGCTTCCTCACATCTGCAGATTCGGTAATAAAGAACGGTGATTTGGTCGAAGAGTTACTCCAAAGCATTTTACTTCCCCGCGCTATCGCGGTGGTTAAATGCCGTGGCCACCAAAAAACGGACACTGACGTTGCCCGGGGCAACGCCAGGGCGGATGCGGCAGCAGGAAAGGCGGCCAACCATCATATAGGCCGAAACATGCCAGTGGTTACACGGGCTAAAGGGGCACTTGCACAGACTGCCAAGGTACTGGCCTCAGGGCCAGACACCACACCAACTAACGACGACGTTTTGAGGCTGCAAAACGCAGCAACAGCAACCGAACACGATGACTGGATAAAAAGGGGCTGCAGCGTGACCCAGGCCAGGTGAGATCTGGACCCTCGACGGGAAACCAATAGCACCTAAGAAATTACTGCCCTGGCTTGCACGCATGGCACACCAAAAGGGCCATGTATGCAAGAGGGGGGGTGATGGAGCAGGTAAGAGACACTTGGGCGGCACCGGGATTGTCGCGCATTGCATTGGACGTATGTCGGTCATGCGCGGTTTGTCAACAACACAATGGGGGGGGGGGGGCACCACCAAGACACCCACATAATGCGGGCCACCCTCAACCCTGGGGGCCGTTCGCCCACATCCAGTTCGATTTCATAAATATGCAGCCATGTATGTCGTTCAGTTACATTCTGGTAATCGTGGACATGTTTACAAAATGGGTCGAGGCCTGTCCATGCGTCAAGTCAGACGCCCCGACAGTAGTTAAGCGCCTCGTGCGGGATCTCATGTGCCAATTTTGAATTCCACAAAAGATATCCTCAGAACAGGGTGGCCACTTCACGGGAGATGTAATTAAAGGCGTTGGGTGTAAAACAATCCTTCCATTGTGTATACCATCCGCAATCGGCAGGGCTGGTAGAACGCACAAACGGGACTCTGAAACTCAAGCCAGCAAAGATCTGTGCGAACACAGGTCTGAAGTGGCCGGAAGCGCTCCAACTTGCATTGATGAGCACTCGATCCACCCCTAGTCGCACCACGGGTCTTCCCCCCACGAGGTGTTAATGGGGCGGCCTATGAGTTTGCCTGTTTCGGCCCCAGTGGACATGTCCAAACTTGATCTGCCTGTGATGGATGACATGCTTTTAAAGTTTTGCATAGGACTGTCCTAATGTGGCGCGCAGCATTCACGCACGAGTACGAGATGTGTTGCCTTAACCAACAGGCCACGCCATCCACTCCTTCCAAGCCGGAGACCAGGTGCTCGTAAAGCATTTCACTCGCAAGAGCGCACTGGAACCACGGTGGACGGGACCATTCCAGGTATTGCTGACTACACCAACCGCAGTCTTTTGCGAGGGTAAGCCCTCCTGGATCCACGCCACGCACTGTAAGTTGGCCATCCTTGGCCATTTCTTCCATCTGCTTGGAAATCTGCCAACATCACCGCTTTGCACAAAAAAGGTGCAAAAACAGATCCCAGCAACTACAGACCAATCAGCCTTCTCCCAATTATCAGCAAGGTCATGGAATCCATCATTGCTTCAGATATGAAATCTTTCCTCTTCTCCAATGGCTTGATCTCTGATCATCAATTTGGTTTCAGACCTGGACACTCCACTCTGGACATGCTGCTTCTGCTTTCTCAACAATGGATGGAGGTCCTCAATGCCAAACAGGAAATTAGAGCAGTCTCCCTTGACATATCACGTGCCTTCGATACAGTCTGGCACCCCGCTCTGCTCACCAAACTCTCCTCTTTTGGTATCCATGGAAATCTCCACGCATGGCTGGTGGACTTCCTCTCTAGTCGTAGTCAACGTGTGGCCCTGAATGGGTTTCTGTCATCTCCTCTTCCTGTTCAGGCTGGAGTTCCCCAAGGCAGTGTTCTGGGCCCTGTGCTTTTTCTGGTCTTCATCAATGATCTCTCTGACTCTCTTGAAAATCCTCTCTATCTCTTTGCTGACGACTCTACTCTCTGTCACTCCATTCTTCATCCCTCAGATCGGCAGTCTGCAGCCTCCTCACTCTCTGCAGACCTTGACAAAATCACAGACTGGGCAAACAAGTGGAACATGTCTTTCAATCCTGACAAATCTCACACTCTTACGATGTCTCTCCGAAAAGACCGACTGGACAACCCTCCCATCCACTTTCTGAATAATCCTCTCCAAGAAGTTCTGTCACTCAAGCTTTTGGGTCTCACTATCTGCCATGATCTTTCCTGGAAAAACCACATTTCAAATCTGGCCTCCAAAGCCAGTCGCCGACTGGGCATCCTCCGTCGTGCAAAGTCCTTCCTAGGCACACCTGAGCTCCTCACCACATACAAGGCTTTCATCCGCAGCTCAATGGAATACTGCTCTCCCCTCTGGGCTGGTGCTCCTGCCTCACACCTAGCTCGCCTTCGCGCTGTTGAAATCAAAGCATTCAGAATCATTGGAATCTCCCGCGATGAAGCTAACTCCAAGGGCCTCTCACTCACTCACCGCAGGCAGGTTGGTGGTCTTTCCGTCTTCTACCGACTCCTCTCTGGCCTTGCCCCCCCAGCTCTCTCTGGGCTCTGTCCCGCAAATATTCCTACAGGTCGCACAAGATCTGCCTGCAACCCTCTTTTGGTTAAACTGCCAAAATCAAGACTCTCTGCTCACCTTCACTCCTTCATTCCTCTTTTCTCCCGCCTCTGGAACAAACTCCTTCACTCTCTTCAATCCCACTCCACCCTCCAAGTCTTTAAAACAGCTGTTCACCACCATCTCTTATCTTCCCCCATCCAAAACCTTGATCTTTTCTACCCCTGCTAATTTCACCCCAATTCCCCTTTTTGAAATACCAACTTCTGTCCTGGAAGTCCTTGGTGTCCTTGTGCTTTATACTTCTCCCTCCCCCCCCCCCCCTTCCCATGCCTCCTCACCCCGGGCTCTCTCTCCCTTCCACACATCTCCCTGCTCTCGGATGTTGTGTTTGTGTGCTTCCCCTTTTCTCCCCATCTTGTCTTCCGCTCCCTCTTTTTGTGTATTTTGTTTGTCTGGTCGATTTGTTTGTGAAGTAAATGTTAACTCTTTCACGAGCCTGGATTCAGTATACAAAAAAAAAACAAAAAAAAAACCAGACACCACAACACAGTAATGACGTTGTTAGCCACAGGACTTGTGCTCCTGATAACAACAGTAACATGCATCAGCGGCGACGGATCATTCATTAGTAGCGCCGAAAGGGGGGGAGTCTGGGAAAGATTGTTGCCACAACAACTCAGTGTAGCGCTGCACCAGGAAATATCACTACCATGTTTCCGTGAAATATCCAAATGGGGCCATAATAGTGTGTGCAGAACCATAATTTGGGAAGCGTCCTTGAATGGTAGTAGGTTTAAACAGGTATTGAAAAAGGTTCGTGTGCAAAAATATTGAGGGGTAACCACTCTCCAGGTGGAGGAACAGCCAGGATACAAATGGGGGTCACCCAATTTCAGGATACGGATGTGCACACACTTGGAACAAGGCATGTTAATGAAGCTTAGGTGTAAAGGATGGTTGAAAAGGGGAATGATAGATGGCCCATTAAAAGCAAACTTCGAAATCATACTTAGACCATACCCCCGGGATAAAGCTCAAATGAGAAACGAGGAGAACACACATTGGAAATTAGCAAGAGAGGCTGGCGACAATTCAAAACAGGACTCAGTGCTGGTCGTGCATGAAATTTCCCCAGACTGGCAATGCTGGGATACAAATGATAGTTTTACTCTTGTCTCTCAATTATCTCTGCTCCCAGCCCATCGATTCCCCATGTTTGGTTTCCACTTTAGAAAGAGAGGGTGTTAACAACGACCAGGGGTGGAATCGGCCATTTAATTTTCGGCCTTCGGTGGCTGCTCATGTGACTGATAGGCCTCCCCGTCTGGGTTAAACCAAAGAAAGGGGTGGTCTGCCTCCAGGGCTCCGGCCACTTGCGTATGGGGAAATCAGAATGTGCATGCACTCTCCCAGGAAGAACCACCTTTAGAGGCCATTTTTCCCCGCAGAGCAGGGGTTGGCATTTTTTGGGCACCATGGTCCCTTTTTTGAAGCAATGTTTTACAGCCGGATGCCCTTCCTGCCATCAACCCTGTTCGTCGCCTCTTGCGACACACTGGGAAATACCAGTGAACTGGTACTCAATTTTCCGACCTCGGAAGGATGACAGGCTGAGTCAACCCCCCTGGCATTAATTCAGCGATCGACCAGGATTCGAACCCAGGATCCCAAGCCGGCACCCTAACCGCTAAGCCAACACCAGGCTAACTCTCCTCTCCTCCCAGGGAAGTTGGGAAAAGGGGAAAACGGGATTACACTATGAATAGCATTGCGAGATAAACACATCCACAATATAACAGCTATAACATTCTCTAGGGGGGTTAGTAGGATCAATGGGGTGACAACGGGAATTCAGTGTTTATCCACCCACCTGATCCCACCCCATGGGATGATGTTAATATGCGACGATAAGGCATACCCCTATTTACCAAATAATTGGGGGGTGGGGGGGGGCACATGTTATCTCGGCTCGGTTCTTCCCGATGTCGAGATACTGGATAATCTAGATTCAAGGCCATTGAATATGCGATATAAGAGAGCAGTGTGGAACGAAGACGGGACCACGACATTACATGGAGCGGGATAGGAAAAGGCGCTGTGTTTCTTTTTCCCAGGAGCAGGCACGGTCATGAATAGCTTCCGGATAGATGAGATGGCTTTAGCTTTGGAAAAGGTAGCTAACGACACTGCCACACTCGCCACAGCCCATAATGAATTATTAGATACAGTAGTTCATATGCGCACAATGGTAATGCAGAATTGGGTGGCTTTGGATATGCTACTGGCAGAGAAAGGAGGAGTATGCGGGGTAGTAGAAGTAAAATGTTGCACGTATATACCAGATCCATCCGAAGGGGTGTCAGCCGCAATAGTACGATTAAGAAAGACCAGTCATGCATTGCCTATTGATTGAATCTCGCGCGAAAACTCTTTGAATGCTGACTGGCTTACCAATTGGTTTACAGGATGGACAGGCACGATAGTTAAGTGGTTGTTGTCCGCACTTGCGGTGGTAATTGGGGTAATAATTTGGGGGGCACTAATGAAAGCCTATGTGCTTATATGCGTAAGAAAATACTTTACAGGATGGATGGTCAAAGAAAGCGCCGGCAAATACCATGGTCTTGGCCGCTGATCTGAACGAGTCCTCGGCCGTTGATCCGGACGAGGCCTTATCCGCGGAACCGAACGAATCCTTGGCCGTCGACCCGAATGAACCCATGGATGATGCTGATGTGTTCATTGCGTCTGAAGATTGTGATGACTTTGTAAATCCCCTGCGGGAATTGTCTAATGTTTCTTATGTATTACAGGCTCACAGCTGTCTAACTCCTGTCGACATAGCTTTGGGTCTGGCCACCAAAAGACCTGATACTCCGAATCCCTCTGAGCACACGTCCATGGATGACTGACACACAGGAAGTTTCTCTCTTTTCCTTGAATTGCCATGCTCTGTACTCTCAACAGGAGCAGATGATACAAGATATTGACGATGTTATGTATTCCCCAGAACAACAACATGTGCGGGCTCTTATGAGCATGGACCTCGATTAACTTCAAAGATCTGCAAGGACCGTGTTTGTGCGAGGTGGGGGGAGCCAGTTCCGCAGGGGAGGTGATGGGCCCTTTGTGGAGCACATCCTCATCGGACCAGGCGTCTTCGTTGCAGATCCGAAACATTAATGGACTTCCATTTTCTAACACACGCGTGGCCGCACAACCTGCCTTTCAAGTGTGCATGCGTGGCACTATGGGCACGTGGAATGCGCTTGGAAGGACACACTTGCAACACTATTCTTACCTGCTTAATAAAGCCCGCTGGGGCATTGTCTCTTTGATACGTTGTCTCGTAGAGACAAAAGGGGCGAGGTGTGGGGATCATACATTTAATTGTGCTTTGCTTGACTTGTCTAATTGCAGTTTGCTTTAACAGCTAAGTTTATTTGTGCTCAAATAGAGTTCATTTATGCTAATGCTTCAGAAAAGCATTGAATTACATGATTTGCTTTTACAGCCAAACTCAGTGAAGGCTTTTAAAATGCTGATAGTTACATTTGTAGAGTTCAAACTTTTGTCAAGCTGCGCTTGAAGGAAAAACAACTTTCACAATCCCTGTGTCCTTGTAAGAACTCTGCAAGGGGAGATAAGAACTTAAGGAATGTTGCAATAACAGAATGTGCTCGTCTCCTACACTCTTTCCCTTGGCTCAGCACTCCAACAGGATAGGACCAGGGTAGGGGCTAGTGGTCAGCTTTCCCCCTCTTTGTCTAAGACTGCTTATCTTGCAGATTTAGCGGAGATTGCTGTCTTACTTTGAAATGTATATAAGAAACGCCTTTGCCGAGTTACTTTCAGAGAGTGTCTTGGATCCTCTCTGCTCATTTGAGCTCTGATTTCCTTTGATCTCTCTCTCCACAGCTGTGTATTGGTCTTTCAATAAACGCCTGTTACTCTTTGATTTGTAGTGGAACCTGGTTCGATTCCCGACACTTGTACTTTGGGGAAAAGTTTCGATGTCACGGACCACTCAGCACGGTTGGACGACAGTACCAGGTCCATCAAACAAGTCCTACCTTTGCTTTCTTTCCAAACGACAATGGTTTCTTCAGGTTTCTTTCAGCCAGGTTATTTCTTGTCACATGACATGTTACTACAAGAAGGAAGACAGGGAAGAAAAGGTGAACAAAGAGGGAGAATGCCATCATACTAAAATACGCAATTTGGTGTCTGTCTGGCTGTCTATCTGACGATATTTGACTACGATACATTCGGTCGTTATTTATCCAATCTCAACCAACTTTGATGGGAGGACTATGGGTCACACAATGAAGGTTGTAGCGTATTCATTTTCCCCCCTTCCTTAGGGGGTTTTCCTCGCCAATGGAGATGCGTGTTGAGGTGTACATCCATGTTAAGATAGCTTTATTGTGGTGTTTTCCCAAGGCCACTTCTAATAACAAAACTAATGATAATAGCATTATATTAATGTTATTACAAAGCAATATTAATACTAATAATATCCCACCTCCCCCATGGGGTTTTTCCTCCTTGAACAAACGCCGTATTAACGTGTATAAATAGCTTATTGTGATGTTTTCGTTGGAGCACCCCCACCAGAAGTAAAAATATTATAAACCACAAACATCTATGATTACCTTTTAAAACAGTCACTAATGCTGTTGAACACTAAACTGAAATAAATTTGGAGGAATCTGGATTCAGTCAATCACATCGACGATCACACCTGATTGTAGATCTACTGTAGTCTATATACTATATATTGTCTATATACTCCCCTCTGGGCCGGTGCTCCTCCCTCACAACCTCACTGTTGTCTATATACCCCCCTTTTGGCTGTTGAAACCAAAGCTTTCAGAATCATTGAAATCTCCCGCAATGAATCTAACTCCGAGGGCCTTTCACTCACTCACCGCAGGCAGGCAGGTGGTCTTTCTGTCTTCTACGGACTCCTCTTCAGCCTTGCACCCCCTGCTCCATCTGTGCTCTGTCCCCCAAATATTCCTACAGGTCGCACAAGATCTGCCAGCAACCCTCTTATGGTTAAACTGCCAAAATCAAGACTCTCTATTCACTTCCACTCTTTCATTCCTCTTTTCTCCCGCCTCTGGAACAAACTCCCCCACTCTCTTCAATCGCGCTCCTCCCTCCAGGTCTTTAAAACAGCTGTTCACCACCATCTCTTATCTTACCCCATCCAAAACCTTGATCTTTTCTACCCCCGTTAATTCACGCCAGATACACTTTTTTTAAATATCAACTTCTTTCCTGGAAGTCCTAGCAGTGTCCATGTGTTTTATACCACTCCCACCACCCCCCACCACCCCTTCCCACTCCTCCTCCCCCCCAAGCCCTCTCCCTCCCACAGATCTCCCAATGTCCCTGCTCTCAAATGTACTTGTGTGCTTCCCCGTCTCTCCCCATCTTGTCTTCCGCTCCCTTTATCATATGTTTTATGTGTCAGTTTGTCCTTTTGTGATTAATGTTAGCTCTTACACGAGCCTCAATCTTGTATACAAAAAACATTAAAAAAAAAAAACCCCACCAGGGTTAATAACACGACCCTTCCCCTGCCGGTTCCATGGAGTTCTTCCAAGGAGTTTTTCGTGGCGTTTTTCCAAAGCCGCTTCTCATTACAAAAGTAATAACAATACCTATAATAATAGCGTAATATTAATGATTTTACGAAACAATATCCCCACTCCCCAAGGGGTTTTGTGACTTGCGATATTGCCTCCCCTCACCCCTCTGACACCCTCACGGAAGTACATTTTATTATAGGGAAGTTAGAATGGTGAGGCATGGTCTGGTCTTTTCAATGACCTGAACTAACATAAGTAATAGTAATATTAATTGGCAATAATAATAAGGATAATAATATGACTCTCCTGCAGTGAGTGGGTAGTTGAATAAATGAGGAAATTGATTTTTTCATAATAATTTTAGTTTTGAGGACCTCTATTAATCCTTGTGCCCTTTAATATCTGTGGCAAGCCTGTTGTTGGCTTAATGGTTAAGGTGGCTGGCTTGAGATCTTAGGGTCCTGAGTTTGAGCCCCTGTCTACCGTTGAATTAACACTAGGTGGGTTGACTCAGCCTGTCATCCTTCCGAGCTCGGCAAAATGACCTGGTGGACTAGTATTGGAAGGCACTGTATCAACGGCACAGCCATGCCCCCAGAAATGATGCAACCAGCAGCCATAGGCTACACACAAAAGCTATATATATATATATGTCAGGTCGTAGATTTGTTATTGCCTAATGTTCAGTTATAGACGGTCGACTAATGCGTTATGATTTAAATGTTGTTTAAAAATGCTATTTCATAAGTTAATAAAGGGTTTTCCGCTTCGCTTTAGTTTAAAATGAGAAAATACTCGCTTCGGTCGTGCTGGACAAATGGCTCGTATACATGTGCCCTTTCGAGGCTAGATAAGTCCGGTCGTAAAATCCCTCTTTGATTCGCAGACGGCGCCTCGAGCCGCGGAGGGAAAAACGGATTAGGCGCTTGGAATGTGAAACTTTACGTAGAATGATTGGATTGCAGACATAAACCTTTGGATAATGGTCTTATCAGGGCCAAGAATGCACTCTCCCTTCAGTGAGTTACATTTTCTGTCACCTCGGAGCCTTGAAACCACATCTGGCCCGGATGCTAACGGTGCGTGCTGCACTCCCCCAAGATGAAAGAACGGATGACGGTGGGGGCTAGGGATAACGGTGGGAGGAACTCTCGTAGTTCCTTTGTTCTCTCGGAGATTTTCTGATAAACGTGTCCCTATTTAAGCGGACTGTGAATCAATGCATTTTCAGGAAAGCTGGACGTGGCATGACGGCGAGCCGTGCTGTAGAAGTTCGCTTCCTCCAGATCTGTATAATTGGTATTTTTAATAAAGCTTCGTCATTCTCAAGCTGTTGGTGAAACTTCTTTTACGAACAAAGAGCTGTTGCTTGACATTTGGTACCAGGAGTGGGGTGCAACAAGACAGTGACAGTCGAGGCGAATCCTGAACGACCCGAGGGGGGCTGCCTGAGGCCGGGACGCCGGCACGCTGATTTGTTTAAGGTGAGCATTGTTTTTTTTATCAGAGGGCAATCCAAATTCGTACCCCCCTCCTCGAACGGGCACAGTTCGTCTCCCCTGTCACCTGTACTGCCTGCACTCCGAACAGAAATTGTAAGTAAAGGCTAATTTCAAGCCTTGAATGGCGAGCCTTTATTGAATTTACCAGGATAACGTTAAGAGGGTAACAGGAAACGCTAAGGGTAATATCTTCGCAAGATAACATTAAGAGTAAAGCTAAGGATATATTTTGCGTAGGATATCAGTAAGGATAACGTTATAGTTAACAAGTTGGAGGGGGAAACGTGAGGTCGGACAGCCATAAAGGTTGAGCCAGGTGGACAAGAACTTTCCAGGAAGGATCAGCCCAGAGACAAGATGGGGTATGCCATTGCATGCCAGGGAACGAAGGGCTGTGGCTAACTTAGAGGGCCAAAGGGACATGGCCAGGAATAGGGAAAAGCAAGCAACAGAGGTCCAGATAGAAACAGGCCAGGACCAGGTGAACAAGAGAAAATAAATAGGCTCACAGCAAGGGGCCAGGTAACCACAGGTAAGAAGGACAGAAGTGGTTTTTGAAATATTGAAATTTTAAGCATTACAGCTATGGTTATTGAAGCTACAAGGACAGAGGACAATTAAGTAAGCAGTTAAGCAAGTAAATCTGCGGCTAATGCCGCTGGACCAGATGCCAGACCAAGACCCCCCACCCCCCCCAAGACCTGAGCTCAGTCCCGGGGCTCTAGGCAACACCCCAACACCCCCCGCCCTGCCATACCCGTTCCACCTCAACCCACCCCGTCCAACCCGTCCCAAAAATCCTTTTCCTTGAATGAGAGACGTAATATGAATGAACAAAGATTGTACATGGGAGTGACTGGAGGAGGGGCATGATTTGAGTCGATCTGATTTTCGCGCGAAGTCTGGGAGACTCACTGGTATATGAATGAGGAATGAATGTATATTGGGATATTAATTGACGTGTGTATCTGGCCAATGTATTTGTCTGTATGACATATGCAAAGCAGAGGGTTTCGGTGTGAAGCTTTGTAAGTGGTCTGCTTGACGTGCGGGAAATTCAGGCCGGAAATGTCGATTTTAGCATCTATCCGAGGGACCAGGTGAGGTCCTTAACTGAGTCCGGATTTTCAGTTGTTTGGGAGTGTTTGGGAGCGATTTGATATAAATCGGGTCAGGAAAGCACTCGGAGGAACGTTGATATGAAGTGGTTTCTCGGAGATGGTTACAAGATGGGCTGCTTTTGTCTGTCGAGTGGCAGTCGGGCAGAAATTTGGAATTTGTTGAACTAAATTCAGAATTTGAATCGAAATGTGTGTTTTACTTGAATTGAAGAGTTCATTCAATGGCAGATATTGTGTATTGTATGTGTGGGGTATATCCCTGAGGCAGCTCACCTTTAGGATGATGCTATGTCACGGGGTGATGATGATGTCATGTAGTGCATTTTGGGTCAGAGAGGTCAAGCGTCAGAGATCCTGTTTTTTTGCGATGATTACGAGCTAGGGATGAGTTAATGACAGCTGACTGTTCTGACAGCTCAATGTTATGACAGCTCAATGTTATGACAGCCGACTGTTTGACAGGGGCCAAACTCATTTGTAAAGACTCATGTCCCAATGTGAGGTAAACCCCGCCGTAAACGCGAATAGAGCGGCGCGCAGTTTGGTTGCCACGGCAACGGCCCTCGCAGGAAACCGCGAGGCGGGAGTGTTGGGATTCGTGTGGAGGCACGAGGGTGCGCGCCGGGACAGGGGGCGGCGTGGCGTCGCCGCGTTGAGTTGGTTGTGCCAGGTCGATCGGCGATCTCTGAATTTAAATCGGATTTTTGTCGTGTGTATTGTGAATTTTAGCGTCTATCCGAGGATCCTGGCGATGTTCGTTTAATTAAAGTGTGGTACGAACCTGTGGTTTCCGCCGTGCGGCTCCGTGGAAGTTTGGGTATAGTTATTGTGCGTTCGGGCAGGAGCCGAGCGAGCCGCGAGTCACGTGTGCGCTGTATGGGGGGCTCTCGGTTTTGGGCAGTTGTTTTTGAGTTTGTTGAATTGGGTTCGGAGCATGGGATTTGCTCAGAGGGCCGGTGATAACTTGCCCTCTCTCAAAAGGGATGTGCCCTGCACGGTGGGAGGTCTGTGAATGGTTGGCAAAGGGTTTCTTGAATTTAATGGCAGGAATTATGCGATTAACGATTATATTGTGTATTGGTGACTTTTGTGGATTGTATGAGTATATCCCTGTGGCCGATGTGACCTTGTGAGTCAATGGGTCGTGTAATGAGAAAGATTACAGATTGCTGGTGTGAAATTAGGTCATGGTGTGAAATGCGGTCAGAGAAAAAAAAATACACACCTTTGATCTGGAGAGAGAGCGGAGGTTGTGGTTTCATTTCTGTGTCTGTCTGTGGAGTTATATTTCAGGATATATATATATTTTTTCCAGGATATTCAGGATATTTCAGGATATTTCAGGATTATATTTCAGGATGAGGCATGGATTTTAAGGAGGAGGTGTGTGCCCCGAGAAGATTGTGGGTTGCAAATTGGGCACTCTGGGTGCGCACTGGGGCTGCAGTTGTGTGTGTGCACAGGAGGTTGCAGTTGTGTGGGCGCGAGGAGGTTGATGAAGTGTGCGAACAAGGAGGGATGTGCAAAAGGTGTGCACCAGGTGGTAAGGGCGCTGCATTGTAGAGCATGTCTCCCACGGAAGTTCCTGGGCGGATTGTGACAGTTGTTGGATTCGTAGGGCGTTAGCATTTTGCAATGTGGAGCCTCAATAATGGTCATTTGTCTGTCCGGATGTGGAGTTCTTGCAAGGACGGGAATGTCGCCGGACTTGTATTAGTTGTGGGATGAAAGCGCTGGTTACCCCAATTTGAAGTTTGACCTTTTAAAATTTATTTGACCTTTGTTCGAGATATGTAAGGGTAAGAGGTCAGAGGTAATTCACTAACCTTGGAAGAACGACAGGCTGTCAGTCTACTGGGTGTTGCTTTAACGGCAGGATATAGAACTTAAATCTGGAAAGAAAGGACATATTATATTGTGGGTTAAAACTGAAATCATGTACGTAATTAGTGAACAGAGAATATCGGGACATATACTGTTGATTAAAACTGAAATCATGTACGTAATTAGTGAACAGAGAATATCGAGTTCTTTTTTGTTGTTGTGGTTGTCGTTGACGTCTCAAATAGGTGATTCAGGGGTCTCAAGAAATAAACAGATTTCCGGTGCCGACCGGAAGCGTCAGGTACAGTATGCTTGAATTTAATTTAACCAAGTCGAGTACAGTGACGTGTTTGATCGAGCAATGGGGATAGTCATTGTTCCATGGAGGCAAGTACTGGGCCCAGGTACTCATGGGAATGGATCAAACCCACAAGGAAATTCAGTCGCTGAGGTTGCCAGAACTGAAAATCGAACTCTGGGCTTCTCAAATAGTCACAAAATTTGGACCTGGGATGGGATATAAGGTCAATGAATCAGGGAAAGGTAGATGTAACACAGAGAGATGGACAGGACAACAATGGAGTTTATATGGACGGGTTTGGGGCAGTTTCAATCTGATGATTACAGAGTGTTTTGTTCTGTTCACGAAACATGTAAAATTCATGGAGTTGAAGTGATTTGCAAGAAGACAGCAGAGTCAGTACTGGGATACAACCTCGTCCAGGGGTTTTGGTCCAGCCTGCAAGGAGTCCAGGGGTTTGTTTCAGGGGTTTTGGGGATGTTTTTGGATGCAAAAATGGGATGCTGTGCTCATCTGGATGTAGAATTGTAAATACTGACTACTAGCAGATATATCCATCAAGGACGGGGAATGATGTGCAGTGCGATTGGGTAGGAGGTGAAGGCCATAAAACACCAAACCCATAAGGAACGAAATAAATGGAGACGTCGACAATCACATGATGGTTGGGATTGAAGAACAACCTACTGGGATTTCATGATGTCATCCGGCATGGTGAATGCGTTGATAAAAGTCTACTTTTGACTGGACCAAACGAAATCAAAGTTGGAAGTAAATCTAGATACATAAGGTGTGAAATATAGCATAAATAAGCTATAGGTAATGGAAATATGGCAGTGTAAGCTCGCTGAGGAAGAGTTACCTGTAGTAGGGGACGTAACAGATGGGTGGATTATAATGACGGGGGAGCGCAATAGTATAAGAGGCGACTGGGAAGCACAGGTCTCAGAAGGGAGTAGTCAGCTTCGATGATGCAACAGTGTATGAGTGAGTAATTGTCATCTGTTTAAGTGTAAGAAGCGGTGGAGATGGAAGGAGGTGATGAAAGCGTGGATGAGGGTTTCTGCAGCCATGGAGGAGAGGGATGGATGGAGACGGGCGATGTTTTAAGGTGAAAGAAGGCTGTCTTTATGATCTGTTTAGTGTATTTGTCAAAGGAGAGGGTTTGGTCAATGATGATGCCAAGATTCCGGATGTGGATACTGGGAAACCATCGATGTTGGGGGCAAGTTATGGGTGGATTTGGTGAGTGGTTTTGGGTAAATGAAGATTAATTCAGATTTAGCGTAGTTAAGTTCGAGGAAGTTGATTTGAAGCCAGAATTTTATTTCAGTGATGCAGTTTGTCAGGATAGAGCGAATTGTGGTGATTAAGCTGTTGTAGATGCTGTCAATTTTGCTTTGGATGAATGAAAGGAAGGAGATGCAGTTGTCTACTCTGAATGACAGGTGGTGGTATCCAGGGCGCTGAGGAGTTTGTTCACGTTGTAGAGTTTGTTTATTTAGTTTGTTTATTGTAGAGAAGAGTGCTTTTGGGATTCCGGAGCCAGAGTGGATAATTTGAGAGTAGTAGGCGGAGTAGAGGGCATCTTTGAAGTGCTGTAGGTGAGGAGGTTGCCGGCGTCAGAGGAGAGAGAAGGTCGCTGGTGATTTTGAGGAGAGCAGTTTCAGTACTGTGGCTGGAGCAGAATCCGGATTGGAATGCTTCATATAGGTTATTGGCAGAGTGGTGATGTTTGAGTTGAGTGGCCACAGCACGTTCCAAAACTTTTGACAGAAAGGGTAGGTTGGAGATGGGTCTGAAGTTATTTAGGGTGTCAGGGTTTAGTCCAGGGTTTTTCCAGAATGGGGGTGAAGTTTCACGAGTTTTTGGGGAAATCGGTATGTGAAGCTGGATTAAGTTGGAACCGCTTGGTGAGCCATGGAGATGGATTGGATGTTTTGTTGTTGGTTGTCTGGGAGTTCGGTTATTGCATTGCCAAAGGTTTCTGTGTGGTGGACACACTTGTTGTCTGTTGTCTTGTGTGACGTGGGTGGAGATGTATGTGGCTGTGTGTGGCTGCCTGGAGTCGGGAAGGCGGCTACAGTGGTTGATATTGGTTGTGGATTGTCCGGGGTGCTTCGATTTGCATAGGGGGTGAAGATTGGGATATTACATTATTTTGAGTAAGTATTGGCATGAGTAATTACATAAGTAATTAGGAGTTATTATGAGTAATTAGTGGTATGAGTATTAGTTATGAGTAAGTGATTATTTTAGTAAAGTTACATGTTTCGCTGTGTTGTGAATCTGCGGACTAGCTAGTTTGATGGGTACCCTGGGGTCTTCAGCGTGTCTATGTGTTTGTCTGTCTGTTACAGCGGACTCTTGAATGGGTTTTCATGAGACGAATTTCAGACATAACAGTGAGAATCTATTTTGAGCGAATCACAGTGGGTGAGAAAAACATTGTGTGTGACCAGACACCAGAACTGACCAGAATTGGAATTGGAATTAGACCAGGTTATTTCTATTATTTGTTTATTCGTGAAAATAAATAAATAATAGGGGGAGGTTCATGGAGGTTAATGGTGGTTTGTTTGTGTTAATTCTAGTTGAAACTCTAGCTGAAGTAATTTTCGTTTAATTTTTATTTTTATTTATTATTATTGATGTAGGAAACAGGCAAATGGGATGCTGAGAGAAGGATTGAATTTAATTTGAATTGGATTGGATTAAATTGGATTGAATTTAAAATTGAATATTGGATAAAATTGGATCCACTTGGAAAAAGTGGATTAGGAAATTGGAGACCAGGTGTTCTATGAAACTATGAATTGAATGAATTGAATCTATGAATTGGAGACCTGGAGACCAGGTGTTCCCAGGGCGCTTGTGGACCAGGTGTTCCACCAGAGGAAAAAGACCAGGTGTTCGTGGAGCACTTCACCTGCAAGAACGCCTTGGATCCAAGGTGGAAGGGACCATTCCAGGTGTTGCTGACTACACCAACGGCAGTCTTTTGCGAGGGCAAGACCTCGTGGATCCACGCCACGCACTGTAAGTTGGCCATACAATCACCAGACACTACACCACAGCAACCACAGTAAGGATGGGCCTAATCATAGGTACGATACTATTGATAGCGACAGCAGCTAGGGGAAGCTCCGATTCCAATAGATGCGAAAACGAAACCCGACACCTCACCGTAACATGGGGACAAAGAGTATCACTACCATGTTTCGAACAGAAAGCCCTGCACACAAATTGGGTAAGCGTAAAATGGCTAGCACTGTCGGCAGGGCCTGGACGCGTTGGCATTGTACTACGAAAGCAACGAGAGTTCCGGGAAAACGGGCAAGCTAGCATTGAGACCTTGGCCCAACCAGGATACAAATGGGGAACCCCTGATTTTAAGCTACAAACACGCACGCGCCTAGAGAAAGGCATGACTATGCAGGTCCGGTGCAGCGTCTGGACCCCTGGAGCGGCCAGTGGCGAAACTAAACACACACCATGCATCGAATACATACTCACGCCACACCCCCAGGATAAGGCCCCAAAGAAGGGGGAAAACACATATTGGAAAGTGGCCAGGGAGGTGGCAACAATTCAAAATAGGACACACTGCTGGTCGTGCATGCACTTTCCCCAAGCAGGCACCACAGGAATACACATGATAGTGCTACCTCTGTCCCTCAATGACCTCTGCTCACAACCTATCGATTCCCCATGTTTAGTCACCACGCTGGAAAGAGAAGGGGTTGACAACGGCCAGAGTTGCAATCGACAATTTAATTATCGCCCGTCAATGATTGCCCATGTGGCCGAGAGGCCTGCCCCCGTCTGGGTCAAACCACAGAAAGGGACGGTCTGCCTCCAGGGTTCCGGCCACTTGCGTATGGGAGAATCAGAATGCGCCTACACTCTCCCCGGGAAGCTGGGACAAGGGAGCTCGGGGATTACATTACGAATAGTACTGCAAGATAAACACAACCACAACATAACGGCTATAACATTCTCTAGGGGGGTTAGTAGAATTAATGGGGTGGTAAAGGGACTCCGGTGCTTATCCACCCACCTGGTCCCACCCCATGGGACAATGTTTATATGCGGCGACAAGGCTTACCCCTATTTACCAAATAATTGGGGGGGCACATGTTATCTGGGTTCAGTCCTTCCTGACGTTGAGATACTGGATGAGCTAGACACAAAGTCCTTGGACAGGCGTTATAAGAGGTCAGTCATGAACGAAGATGGAACCACTAAACTACACGGGAGCCTATGGGAAAAGGTGTTTGGTTTCTTCTTCCCAGGAGCGGGCACAGTCATGGATAGTTTCCGGATAGATAAATTGGCTTTGGCCCTAGAAAAGGTGGCAAACGACACCGCTACGGCTCATGACATACTATTGGACACGGTAATTCACATGCGTACAATGGTGATGCAGAATCGGGTGGCTTTGGACAAGCTCCTGGCAGAGAAAGGAGGGGTATGCGGAATAATAGAGGGAAAATGTTGCACTTACATACCTGATCCATCTGAAGGAGTGTCAGCCGCAATAGTGAGACTAAGGGAAACTAGCCACGCCCTGACGATCGATCGGATCACGCGCGAGAATTCTTATAAATTTAGCTGGCTCACTGACTGGTTCCGGGGATGGACGGGCACCATAGTGAAGTGGTTATTGACCGCACTGGCTGTGATACTTGGGGTAGTAATTTGGGGGGCACTAATGCAATCTCTAGTCCTCCTCTGTATGAGAAAGTATTTTACAGGATGGAAAGTGAAGAAGCCGCCGACAACGACTATGGTTCTGACCACAAAGGCCGTCGACCTGAATGGGTCCTTCAACAAGGCAGTTGTGACCGGCGCTCCAGAAAATTGTATTGAATTTTGTGATGACTGTGATACTTGTGTTGATCCCATGTGGGAACTGGCTGCTGCCTGTAATGATGTCTGTGATGACTGTGATACTTGTGCTGTAAACCCCTTGCGTGTACTGGCTAACGCCTCTTATGTATTACAAGCTGACTGCTGTACACCCCCTTCCGACCCAATTATGGATCTGATTGCGACGCTGGGTCTGGCAGTCGAGGGACCCGGCGCGGATATCCTAGACCCGCAAGCCGACCAGGCGCCCATGGGAGACTTTGACATAAAGGAAGTCCCTCTCTTTGCTTCAAAGGTTTTAAGTTCAAATGCTTCAAGTGAATCGGATTTTTACGCTCTGTACCCTGACCAGGAAAATGAGACACAAGATACTGACGACATTATGTATTCCCCAGAACAGCAGCACGTGAGAGATCTCATGGGCATGATCGTTGATTAACTTCGAAGATCTGCAAGGACCGCATCTGCAAAGGGTGGGGGGAGCAAGTTCCGCAGGGGAGGTGGTGGCCCCCTGGCGGGGCAGAACCTCATCTGGACCAGACGCCTTCGTTGTGGATCCGAAACGTTAATGGACTTTCATGTTCTGAGCCCTCGGGTTCCAAGCACGCACCACACGACACGTTCCCCAAATGCACGGGCGAGGCGCTATGGGCGCACGGTATGCCCTTGGGAGATACCCGCATTACACGATTGTCTTTCAATAAAGCCCGATGTGGCACGTTGTCTCTTGAGATACTTTGTCTCGACGAGACAAGAGGAAGGAATGTCAGGTCGTAGATTTGTTATTGCCTAATGTTCAGTTATAGACGGTCGACTAATGCGTTATGATTTAAATGTTGTTTAAAAATGCTATTTCATAAGTTAATAAAGGGTTTTCCGCTTCGCTTTAGTTTAAAATGAGAAAATACTCGCTTCGGTCGTGCTGGACAAATGGCTCATATACATGTGCCCTTTCGAGGCTAGATAAGTCCGGTCGTAAAATCCCTCTTTGATTCGCAGACGGCGCCTCGAGCCGCGGAGGGAAAAACGGATTAGGCGCTTGGAATGTGAAACTTTACGTAGAATGATTGGATTGCAGACATAAACCTTTGGATAATGGTCTTATCAGGGCCAAGAATGCACTCTCCCTTCAGTGAGTTACATTTTCTGTCACCTCGGAGCCTTGAAACCACATCTGGCCCGGATGCTAACGGTGCGTGCTGCACTCCCCCAAGATGAAAGAACGGATGATGGTGGGGGCTAGAGATAACGGAGGGAGGAACTCTCGTAGTTCCTTTGTTCTCTCGGAGATTTTCTGATAAACGTGTCCCTATTTAAGCGGACTGTGAATCAATGCATTTTCAGGAAAGCTGGACGTGGCATGACGGCGAGCCGTGCTGTAGAAGTTCGCTTCCTCCAGATCTGTATAATTGGTATTTTTAATAAAGCTTCGTCATTCTCAAGCTGTTGGTGAAACTTCTTTTACGAACAAAGAGCTGTTGCTTGACATATATATATATATATATATATATATATGTATGTATGTATGTATGTATGTATGTATATATATATATATATATATATATATATATATATATATATATATATATATATATATGTCTATATTGTTACATATTTGTGTGAATGTATGTGAATTACCATTCAGGTCTTTGCTTATCCGCGTGTAGTATATTAAGGGTTGTTGTGATTGGAGGGTCAGGAGCCCTTCGGAACAGGTGGCCGGAAACGGAAGTGGCCGGAAACGGGAGAAGAAAAGACACGAGGAGAGAAAAGGACGGTGATTCTTCTTCCTCGCCCCGCGACGAGAGAAGGTGGAATCGACCTTGCGCTGCGCAGAAAACCGAGGCGTTCCGAAACCCGTTTGGCGAGAGAGGAGTTACCTGGACGCGTAACTACCTGTTGACACGTGAAGTCCCCGTGAGTTCGTGCACGGAACCCAGCGGTCGCACGTTGGGCCGCGCGCGCGTTGCAAACCGCGCCGGGTTCTGCCCCGTCTACAAGGCCGCGTACGGGTCGCACGTCGAACCTCGCACGCGGTGAAAAACCGCGTTTGGGTTTTGCCCCGTCTACAAGGATGCGTACGGGTCGCACTTCGGGGCCTCGCGCGCGTTGGAAGCCGCGCTGGGTTTTTGCCCCGTTGCTTGGCAAGGAGGTGCGCTGCAACAGCTGTCCCCGGTACGAGACGGCACGTTTGGACTTTGGAGCACGTCCGCCCGGGGTTCGTTCAACCGCCCGTGTGCGGAGACGAGAGACATTGTGGGAGACATTGACCACGGAGGGAGTCAGGAGTGGGGCTCACGTGAGGAATATATAAGATGGCCATCTTAGAGTTTGTATAGATGAGTTTACATCTTTGTAATATTGATTGTGCATTGTTGATGGTTGTTGATTGCTCAGAGAATATATTATTGATTATTCCGGATCCTTGGTGTGGGGTTTCTTCTTGACCGGAATTCATCTTGATTGCGTTACGAAAGCGAATAAACCATATATCTTTCTGGCGGGGTCCCTCCCACGGTCCGGGGGTCACCAAGACCAGGTAGTTACCGGGAGGACCACGTAACAGAATTGGGGGCTCGTCCGGGATTTAAAATTGTATAAAATAATAAAATAATAATATTTTTTATTAATTAAAATTTATTAATTAACTATTAATTGGTAAATATTTTTTTTTTGAGAAATTGGGGTAAAGTCTTGGGTGAAGGTTAACAGGTGTTAACGATAGGCACCATGGCGTTTGTGGCACAGAACTTTGGGGTAACACCGAGTGAGGCACAGTTCCGAGCGTTGCTAAAGTCGGACCTCTTGAAATTGGCCAAACATTTTAACTTGGAGGTCCGAACTAATTTGAGGAAGGCAGAGTTGCAGGCCACGGTGATACAATCTATGGTGGGATTAGGAAAATGGGACGAGTTAGCCTGGGAGTGGCTACCCGAAGAACCAGAAGACGTTGAGCTCCGGAAACTGGAGTTGCAGTTACGGAGCCAGGAACGGATTAAAGAAGAAGAAAGGAAAGCAGAAAAGGAAAGAGCAGAAGAAGAAAGGAAAGCAGAAAAGGAAAGAGCAGAAGAAGAAAGGAAAGCAGAAGAGAGGAGAGAAGAGAAGCAAGCAGAGGAAAGGAGAGTGGAACGAGAACTCCAGGAAAGGTTAAAAGAAGAAGAAAGGAAAGCAGAAAAGGAAAGAGCAGAAGAAGAAAGGAAAGCAGAAGCGAGGAGAGAAGAGAAACAAGCAGAGGAAAGGAGAGTGGAACGAGAACTCCAGGAAAGGTTAGCAGAAGAAGAAAGGAAAGCAGAAGCGAGGAGAGAAGAGAAACAAGCAGAGGAAAGGAGAGTGGAACGAGAACTCCAGGAAAGGTTAGAAGGGAGAAAAGCAGAGGAGAGAAAAGCGGAAAGGGAATTAAAGGAACGTGACATGGAGCTTCAGCAAGAAATCAAATTCAAGGAGCTGGAGTTAATGAGAGAACGGGGAGAGGCACCACCCTTGCTGACGGGGTCGACACCTAACCAGAAAACCTGGGATGTGGGCAGACATGTGAGGCTGGTTCCACCGTTCAGTGAAAAAGAAGTCGCGAAATTTTTTCCACACTTTGAGAAAGTGGCTCGACAATTAAACTGGCCGGAGGAGGCCTGGACCATACTCGTGCAAAGTGTGCTGGTGGGGAAAGCTCAGGAAATTTATTCGGCGCTACCAATAGACCAATGTGCAGATTATGAGGTGCTGAAGAAGCACATCCTCAAAGCCTATGAGTTGGTTCCGGAAGCTTACAGGCAAAAATTCAGGAATGCCAGGAAGAGGGAGAGTGAGACCCATGTGGAGTTTGCCAGAGTGAAAGAAAACATGTTTGATCGGTGGTGTGAGTCAAAAGGAGTCGGGAAAGACTTCGAGAAATTGCGGGACTTGATCCTGGTGGAGGAATTCCAGCAGTGTGTCCACGAGGACATCAAAGTGTACCTGCAGGAAAAGAAGGTACCAAAGTTGTGGGAAGCAGCCACCATGGCAGATGATTATGCCTTAACCCACCGAATAGGGGTCCACGAACCTAACTCCTCGCCTAGATCTCCGCAGGGGAGGTGGGGAACAGCAGGTGCGGAGAACGACCATACATGGCGGCGGCCTCGAGATGATTATGGGGACAACTATGATACCCCACCGGTTCGAAATCGGAGGGATGAGGGCCCAAGACAAACTTATAGTTCGGGGGGCCCGAGGCAGACCACGAGTTTTTCCTCCGGGCCTACTTGCGCTTTTTGCAAGAAACCTGGACACTTGATGTCCAGTTGTTACCGCATGAAAAGCGAAGACCCAGAGCGGAGTCCGACTACTACGACTCCAAACGCAATGGCCATTGTGAGAAATCGCCATCAAAAGGGTTACCAACCATTCATTTCAGAGGGGTTTGTGTCACGGGATGGAGCCTCGACTAACCGGAAACCGGTTAGGATATTGAGGGACACAGGGGCACATCAATCTTTAATGCTTGAAGGCATTTTGCCATGGTCCGAGGAGACGGCAACGGGGGATAGTGTTCGTTTACAGGGGATCGGGGGCGGTGTTAGTGCTCCCCTTCATGTCATCCATTTGGAGTCCGATTTGGTGTCAGGACCGGTCACCGTCGGTTTACAAGCCACGCTTCCTGTAGAGGGTGTATCTGTGGTTATTGGGAATGATTTGGCCGGGGGTCAAGTTTATGGTAACCTGAGGGTTGGTAAAGAGCCCAGCAGGGAAAATAACGCCACACCAGCTCGGGATGGCGACAAAAGTGCCAAGTTATTTGTAGGGGGACTGAACTTCAAAACAGAGGAAGAAGTTCTGACCTCTGTCTTCAACAGATATGGGCCGCTGGTGGAAGTGCGGTTGGTAAGAGACTGGGAAACGCAACAGTCAAGAGGGTTCGGCTTTGTCACGTTTGCCAGCACAAAAGACGCCAGAGAGGCAGAGAAGAATTGGAATGGCAAGGATTTGGAGGGTCGGACCATAACAGTAGGGAAGGCATTTCGTAGGCGTCGAGAGGTCTACAGGAGAGGGCAACTGGGCGGTAGTTTTGGTGGTGGCCGAGAAGGAGACCGCTATTCATGGGACTACAGGGACCGGTGGTCCCACCCTAATTATTAGGGAAGTTCTGAGAAGTTGAAGCACTGAAGGCGGCGGAGCCGCCGAGCCAAGATTCCTACACGAATTAACCGTGAACGCCGTTCCTAAAGGCGTCCAGGTAGTGAACTTTCATGCACGGACTAACCGTGAACTCCACGTTCCTCAAGGCGCCCATGTAGAGAACTTTCCTGCACGGACTAACCGTGAACTCCGCGTTCCTAAAGGCATCCATGTAGTGAATACTCGGCTTGGCCTCCCGGAAAAAGTGCTATCGAGTTGCTTACCTTTGGATCTTTGATCAACCCTTAACCTTCATTCCCAAGATACGGACGGTCAAAGTCAGAGGGTCATGAGAGGGAGTTTGATTTGGCAGGGACAATGTCGTAGTTGGTACTTAGTCCAGAGGGAGTAATCTGGAGGGGTTGTGGTGAAATTTTGGTTGCTTTATTTTTAAGTGATAATTGGGCCCGGGGGGAACTGATAATGTGGGGGGGGTTGAGTTATCTGGTTTGTTTATCCAAATTGGCCGGCAAAGAAAGTTTTCACTGGGTTCAAACTTTCTTTCTTGAAGGGGGGGAGTGTTACATATTTGTGTGAATGTATGTGAATTACCATTCAGGTCTTTGCTTATCCGCGTGTAGTATATTAAGGGTTGTTGTGATTGGAGGGTCAGGAGCCCTTCGGAACAGGTGGCCGGAAACGGAAGTGGCCGGAAACGGGAGAAGAAAAGACACGAGGAGAGAAAAGGACGGTGATTCTTCTTCCTCGCCCCGCGACGAGAGAAGGTGGAATCGACCTTGCGCTGCGCGGAAAACCGAGGCGTTCCGAAACCCGTTTGGCGAGAGAGGAGTTACCTGGACGCGTAACTACCTGTTGACACGTGAAGTCCCCGTGAGTTCGTGCACGGAACCCAGCGGTCGCACGTTGGGCCGCGCGCGTGTTGCAAACCGCGCCGGGTTCTGCCCCGTCTACAAGGCCGCGTACGGGTCGCACGTCGAACCTCGCACGCGGTGAAAAACCGCGTTTGGGTTTTGCCCCGTCTACAAGGACGCGTACGGGTCGCACTTCGGGGCCTCGCGCGCGTTGGAAGCCGCGCTGGGTTTTTGCCCCGTTGCTTGGCAAGGAGGTGCGCTGCAACAGCTGTCCCCGGTACGAGACGGCACGTTTGGACTTTGGAGCACGTCCGCCCGGGGTTCGTTCAACCGCCCGTGTGCGGAGACGAGAGACATTGTGGGAGACATTGACCACGGAAGATCGAGAGTGCTGTACACGGAATATTGGGCGACCTGTCGAATCAGAGAATCCAATCCCGGAAGTGGGTCGGCATCCAGGTGCGTAAATCTATTTATGGTTTGTGAATAATCAATTACCATGCGCTTGCAATGATTTTCGGACTGGACGACCAAAACTTGTGCACGCCAAGGGGATTGGCTGGGCTCGATTATTATGCCTTCGCGGAGGAGTCTGCTATTCTCCTCTGAAATGAATTGTGCATCAGCCCTGGAGTAGCACCGGGATTTGATCGCGACCGGAGCGCATTCCATAGTTAGATTCGGAAATAAGGTCATCGGTTCAATCAACATCCCTGCCAGGGTACAGCCCGAGAGCGTGGCATCTCCCCCAAACGTCATCTCTAAGCGGCCGTGGCGTTCGAGAAAATCATGCCCCAATAGAACTTTGGCGCATAAGGTGGGCAATACCATTAGGCGAACATCAGTATACATTGCACCATTAATTACTAGCATTACGCGGCATTCACCCTTAGTGCGCATCCATAAAGATTGTGATGCCATGAAGATCCGGCGCGATCCTCCCAAGATCGGCCATCTGTGACGGCGGATGAGGCCCATATCGACATAGCTCTCAGTCGATTCTGTGTCGACCAAAGCACCTGCAGATTGTCCCTCAATCAGGACTGGTATGACGGCTCTGGACAACCCATGAGGTCCGGGCTGCGTCAGGGTAGCCAGGGGTGGTGCGCGACTGCGCGTGCCATACACGTCGAGTTGATGCCGGCCAATGTTGGTCGGGGACGCCACCCGTGCGCTGATCGACATACTTTTGCAAAATGGCCTTTCCGGCCGCAAGTATGACAAGTCACTTTGCGGGCCGGGCAAGCGGTACGGAGATGATTTCTATTGCCACAGAAGAAGCACTTAGCGTTGCCCCCGGCCTAGGTAGTCACTGCGAGACTCGTACCTTCGGCTCTGAGCGCCTCCCCCGTCTTGGGCAGTGAGTCGGAAGCAGTGCACTCTGCAGCAACATCGGACTCCGAGCACCGCTGTAATGTAGGGCCGACCGTATACTTCCGATTGGGCCTGAGCTTCGTGAAGCACAAGAGCCTGATCGAGGGCCTGCTTCAGCATCAGGTTCGGCTTTTCTAGCAGACGTTGCCGGATGCTTGAAGAGTAAAGTCCAGAAATGAACGCATCGTGCATAAGATCGTCCACATTTGCTCATGGGATCTGACCTCATGAGCACATTCTTTGCCAAGGCGACGTAATTCTTGGGCGAAATGAGTGAGGGATTCCGATGCATCCTGCTTCTTCATGGCGAGCTGGTATCGCGTGTGAATGACATTCCGCGGCTTGATATAGATGGTGCGCAGCTCTGCTATGGCGAGGTCGAATGTCTCACAATGGGATATGTAGTCGTGAACGACGTGGGTCACATGAGAGTTAAGCACCGCGCGCTTCACCTCGTCTGTGATGTCGTTATGCCCTTGCAGGTAGCTGGTCAGCAGACTAAGCCAGTGCTTGAGCTGACTTGGAGCTTCCGCAGTTTGTGGGTCCATGCCGAACGTGGGCAGTTGCAAAAGCTTGTGGGTCATGTTGATCTTGAATGAAGGTAGAAGATTCGATTCTGATTAAGTGTTGTAAAATAATCCGATCTACAACAGTGTCTCCGAAGGTGAGTTTAATCAGAATCGAACTCTAGCAATATCTAAAAGAGAATTGGCAATCATGAGATCAATATACATCAATCATATGAGCAAGAAAGAGTATGACATTCAGGGAAATAAGCAAGCAATATGCAATGAGGTTCCCCTTACCATTCTACGCATACACATGGATAAAGCATGATAAATGTCTCAGGAGTGCCCTTCACTCTTCGGAGTCAAGATCTTATATTGGCCAAGTTGTGGTCAGTAGTGGTAATGATACCTGGGTCGCAACTTGGATACAATTTCACCACAACCCTCTCCTCTGGTGAGGGTAAATATTGAAATTTAGTTCCAGCGTAGAATCTGGTCACGTGATTGGTTGAATGGAAGCCCTCTCGATTCTGATTACAGCAATACATGTTTGCACGTCATGTTTTTCAGGTTATAGGTCATGTTTTTAGCTGAGGGCATAGCTGTGCTGCTGATGTGTTATTTATGGTTAACGTGGTATTGCCTTGAGAGCCCCTAGTTTCATTTTACCTTGCTTTGATAATTCTCATACACCTCATCTGATTATATGCTCTTCATTGTAATCAGGACAGGTCAGCTGACTGGCTTGATGGTCTTGGTATGTTATCAATAAAAGAAGGTTATTTAATCACAGAAAATGACATTTCTGCACCACTGTGTCACCAAAATATCCATTTTATAACCCCATATTGTGCAATGGCTCATTACCAATTATTAATAACTAGGGCGTGCCCGTACGTGGGTGCAAAAAAACATGCGTGCAAACAACAACAACAAAAAAAAACTTTGAAACCACGTGGCAGTAACGACCACAGAACCCCCCCCCCTCTATTTACATGAAATGGTTTGGTCCATTCGCAAAGCCAAAGCGAACGGCTTGCGAGTACGGTAGAACCCCCCCCCCCTCTATTTACATGAAATGGTTTGGTCCATTCGCAAAGCCAAAGCGAACGGCTTGCGAGTACGGTGACCATATCTTGGGAACCACTTGTCCGATTAATTTCAAACCTTGAAAAGGCACATCCTCGGGTCCCCAGCAATATACCTGGCAAGTTTCAAGTATATCGGACCCGTGGTTGTCGAGAAACAGCGGTCACAGACAAACACACAGACACACACACAGAGATTACTGGAATTATAGATAGACTAGGGCGTGCCCGTACTATATATATATCTAAAATTATATCCCCCCCCCCCTCTATTTACATGAAATGGTTTGGTCCATTTGCAAAGCCAAAGCGAACGGCTTGCGAGTACGGTGCCAATCCCCCCCCCCCCTCTATTTACATGAAATGGTTTGGTCCATTCGCAAAGCCAAAGCGAACGGCTTGCGAGTACGGTGACAATCCCCCCCCCCCCCTCTATTTACATGAAATGGTTTGGTCCATTCGCAAAGCCAAAGCGAACGGCTTGCGGAGTTTGGTAAATAAATCGCCATAGCTCGGTAACTACTTCTCCGATTAATATGAAACCTTGAAAAGGCACATCCTCAGGTCCCCAGCAATATACCTGGCAAGTTTCAAGTATATCGGACCCGTGGTTGTCGAGAAACAGCGGTCACAGACAAACACACAGACACACACACATACACACACACATACACACACACACAGAGATTACTGGAATTATAGATAGATAAATCTCCTACCTCCCATATAATTGTCAAATTTCCTCACTGAAACCATCTACTTCTTATGAATTAAGCAGTTCCTCAGTTACCAAATCGCTTGGCAGCCATTTTGTAAGATGGCTGCCATGGCCATCAGGGGCCAAATCTGCAATGCCCCAATATTCAGATCTCATCCATATATATATAAAGATATATATATATATATATTGTTACGGACACGGCTTAAGATGTTACGGACACGGGCACGGCTCCTTGGCACGCACTTTTTCCTCACACACCCCAGAGTCGGACTTTCTCGCACACCCCCTTTTTCGCACACCAGACCTGTCGCACACTTCACCAATGGCCTCTCACAAACACCCGGGTCCATCTCGACCCCCAAGCTTATTAAATCACCTGGCGCATCATACGCACGACCATATTGGTCACCAATTACACCGGGTCCTCTTTCTCTTCGCTTCTCCTCCATCACCTGCGAATCCCTCATCCGGTTAATGAGCACATCATCATGATCCGAACACAGACTTTGGACCAATTCTTTTACTTCCTCCTTTTTCTCTTTCTTATCCTCTCTCCGTCGCTTCTTAATTTCGCTCACCCCTTCTTCCACTTCTTCTAATTTCTGCTTCACCTCCTTCATCTCCTCGTGCGCCTCCTCAAGCTCGTCCTCTAAGGCCAACTTGACCGTTTCTATGTGCATCCTCACCTGCCGGTCCTTCGTCTCCATTACCTCTGTCACCTCGTCCAACCTCGTTGTCAGTCCCTCACGTACCATCTGACATTGCCTCTGTGTCGCTATCAAGTCATTTTTTATGTCGTTTTGTGTCGCTTTTAACCCTCCTAATACCGCAGTGTTCCTTTGAACCTGCTCCGTTAGTTCTTTTTGTCCCTCCGTCAGCTGTTCCACTTCCAGCGTCAACTCCTCTATACCACCTTGCAATTTTACAGTCCCCTTTCTCACCTCCTTCTCCATGCGCTCCTTACAGTGCCTCACCTCCTCGCGCACTCCTCCGACCGCCTCACTCACACCTCTTCTGATCTCCTCTCCCATCACTTGCATCTCCTGCCCAGATGCCACCCTCATCTGCTCCATTTCCTCCCTGTGAGCATCCAATTTAGTTTCTACCCCCATTCTGACCCCCTCTATCTGCTGCCCATTTGTTTAACTTCCCTTTCCGCTTGGTCCCTCATGTCCCTCAATTTGCCTTCCATACTGTTTTCTAACCCCTCTAACCCCTTTTGCATCCCTTCCATTTGATTCTCTTGAGCGGCCATTCTGTTTTCTACCCCCATTAACCCATGTTTCACCCCTTCTATCCCATTGTCTAACCCCTCTAATTTCTTGTCTAATCCCTCACCGGTACCCCTCGCTTCATCCCTCATTACCCGCAATTGCTCACTCTGAGCCCTCATCTCGTTCTTCTGCAGGTTGAGGGACGCCTGCATTTGTACCATAAATTGCTCCATGAGGGCCTGCATTTGGGCCATCCCTCCCACTTGTGCAGCAGGTGCGGCCGCCGTAGCCATGTGCGAGGCGCCATTTTGCGCGCCCGCAACCTCGTGCGCGAGGACGCCATTTTGCGAACCTGCCGCCCTCACTGCTTCGCTCTCCTCTTGTCCCTCAATTTGGTCCTGGATCGACCCTGCCTCACTCTCCTCTACCGGAACCCAGCCGTCTTGATCTGCCATAGCGCGACTTTCAAAATTCGGGTTTTTATTTTAAAACAAAACAAATTTCACCGTTAATAATTTCGAGCGCGTGAAGCGCGCTTCGGGTCCAATCCCACTTACCGACACCAATTGTTACGGACATGGCTTAAGATGTTGCTTGACCGAGCGGAATGGCCGCCGTGTTCGCACACTTTACCCGATTACCCCCAACTCACCCGATTCCACTCAAACGTTGGCCAAATCGCGCTACGCTAAATCAATGATGGAAAGGACACAACGACTGGGATGAATGAAACGACGCAAGGGGTACAGTTCTCAAGACCTCCGGAGGAGGATATAATTAGTGGGGGAGAAAAGGGGTAGATTACAAGGTAATGAGGTAAAGACACAGAAGAGATAGGCACTTAGACACAATCTTATCTAGCCCAGACAGACCACAGACAAACGGAACAAGACTGACTTACACAGGGATTGATGGCAGGGAAGGACAGGCAGTCGATAGCACAAGGTGCACCTTGGCTCAGGGGCAGAATCAAGCACGGTCCAGTCCAGAGATGCGGGGAGGTGTCACGGCGCTCGGAGGTGGCGTCCTTCTCTCTCCAAGCTCAGGGCGCATCTGACGTCACCTCCCTCTTCCTGCGCATGCTCAGCGGGGAGTCACACGCCCTCGGCTTGTTGGCTCCGCCCCAGATGGGACCGGTCCGCCGCTTCTATTGGGTGCGGGGGTTACCGGGCTCCGCCCTTGACGAGGAGCTGACAGCGAGCCCCTACTTGGTAACCCCGTCGAGCACATGCTCGATGGCGGCTCGTTGGAAAGGCCTGGTGCACTCCCAACACCCCCTACCAACCAAGCCGGAGTGAGGACGCGCACTCCCCGCGCCGCCGCCGTTGTTGTTGTTGTTTTTGTTGCTGAACCGTGAGGAAGAGCTGCGGGGAGGTATTGGGAGGTCCTAAACTTCCTAACGGTGTCATACAATCACATTCTGGTGCAACGAAGAGTCAGAATTAATGGAAACGAGTCCTTAACTGACATAGACTAAGAATAACTAGCAAGATGTCCTATAGTTGTCTTACATGAGATGCGGTGGACCTGGATGCGACATTTAATGGGGGAAATAGGGGGAGGTCGGGTCTACAGAGTGTTGTTTACAGAAAATGGGACTAGGGAATGGGGGGATTGGGGATAGTTGGGAAGTATTGAGGAAATAGGGGAATATTTACAAGCGGATATGGATGGATGTAAATCCCATATCCGCAACAATATATATATATATATATTATTCTATCTATGTGTATTATATATATTATGATCCATGGTCTATCTCTGTGCCAAATTTTGTACTTTTATCACAAATTGCACAATGTGTTTATGATAGTGCCCCACTAAAGCAGAAATGGAAGGAATGGCTTGAAGTGCAATTCCTAAAGGCTTGCTTTTTCCAAACCTTTACACTCAAGCGTATTTTATCACTTTCAATCTGTTTTCCGACCTTAGGAATCAGGATCACATTTTCCATGTCAGCCATTTTCTGTTGAAAGTTTCAAATAATAATTTTACATTTATGATGGGGCCAGGTTATGGAGGGCTTTGTATGTCAAGAAGAGGATTTTGTACTGGATTCTCTGGGGGATGGGGAGCCAGTGAAGCTTGTAAAGGACAGGGGTGATGTGGTCACGGGTCCGGGAATGGGTGAGTAGACGGGCTGACCTCCTCTCCAGACACACTCCCACCCGCAACCTCCGCTCTGCTGGTACCAACCTCCTGACCCTCTCCATCCGGACCAAATTCAGATCCTGGGGGGACAGGGCCTTCTCCATCGCTGCTCCCAACCTCTGGAACTCACTACCTCACACCATCAGAGACTCCTCCTCACTCACCACATTCAAAACATCACTAAAGACCCACCTGTTCAACACTGCATTCAACATTCAACCCACAGCATTTAACCCCTGACTATCTCCTCTCCTTCTCCCTCCTTTTGCTTTAAATATTTCCCTATTGATTCTTGTCTTTTTGCAATTGTTGTTTTCATGTATTGTTATGCATTATGTTTTCCACTCTGTCAAAGCGCCTTTGGGCTTTCTTGAAAAGCGCTATACAAAATAAATGAATTATTATTATTATAAATAAAAAATTAGACAGGAGGCCATTTGGCCCATCATGCCTTTACACTCTTCACACCATAACACTCTTCACAAAAACAACATGGTTCCACTGAAGAGTTACTTTGTTTGCACCAGATGTGGTCCTGTGGATGTGTATCTTGATCCGTCCAAGATCCATTATCACAAATTCTTCTTCCAATCAGTTTGTTCTCGTCTTTGCATTCATATTGTGCACGTTCACCATGATGAAACACTCGCTTCCAGTTCGTCAGATTGCCATTTTCCACCCATGCTGGTGGAGGCCTGCAGACTTCCCCTGATTGAGACAAGAAAATAACTTTTTTCATCACTTCATGAGGAATGAATAATAATAATAGTAGTAGTCGGTTTTTATCCCAGAAACACTCGCTTCAGGTAGCTGGTAGCAGCTCACCTTGGGTGGGATATGCTTGTCCTCCATTCTAATCTCTCCTACAGCTCTTAAGTTTAACTCAGGCCACAATTCACAGCTTCAATGCACTTCAACTCTGGCTCGAGCTCCAACAAAAGCTGAAAAATGTAATTGCGAAAAGGAAACTAGGAAAAAACAACAATGGACAAGTGCCAAATTCCAAAAATGTGGCTAGTTAAGCTGTATGAAGCATTTTAATGGAAGAGCTGGTAAACAACTTTTTCTGAACTGTTTTTGGTGCTGAAAATGAATCTTTTGTTTACCTGGCTCAATTTTGACTTTTTAGGTCAAAAAACTAGGTCAGTAGGTCAAAGGTCATCAATTTACCTTTCACTGAAAAAGGCTTTATTTATCATTTGCTATCTAACTGTGCAAAGTTTGAAACTCACTATTTGTAATTAAGAGTACTGGTGCAAGGAAGGTCGAAAATAAATGAAAAATGTTAAGACGTATTTGACGACAAATGCAGATATCTCCGTGATGGCTTCATTTACTGAATACTGGAAAGTGTGCACTCTTATTTACAATACTCTCAAGAAAACAAGCACCTTTAAGAATGATGGCCTATTTTAGCACACTGTATCTGTCCCAAGGAGTAAGACTATGTGTTTTCTGCTCGTTACCCCCCTCCTCCCCACACGGTATCACTCTGGAACAGTTTACCTGCATTCTGCTTTCTCCTCTATCCTAACCTACCTCAATTGAAGAGGAATTTCAATAGATTCCTCCTTTCTGTCTAATATCTATACTTTCCTTTGTGGAGCCCCCACCTCGAGTGGCCTTAAACGCTTTGCGGTGGGTGACCACTCATCAAAAACAAATAAAAGCACACACCTCTATCACTTTAAAGTTTAAACGTTGGTCTGTGCATGTTTTTTCCCTTCATTGGCACCAGCTCACCTGCTCACCACCCATTTTTACCGATACAGCCATCGCACAATGCACAATGCTTAGTGAGCACACCAACGAAGGGAAGAGATTCACCGAAAGTGACGAATCACACCATCATCAGCATCCATTATATATATATATATATATATATATATATATACTAGCTTGGCTCAGCTCGCTGCGCTCGCCTCACCACGCGTCGTTACTGAGGAACGGGCTTATTTTAACTGAGGATAATGACTGCACCTGAGTTGCTGTGTTGTCATGATTTACACCAATCATAATACAAACAATTATTTTGCACAAATGTATTTGTCGTGTTTGTGATATTACATTTTTATAGGCAATTTAGGTTGAAGATTTTGGTTGAATATTTTTTTTTCAAGAAAGAACCCCTCAGCACACACATAGGGGAGGGGTAAGTGCAGACTGGAAGTTTGGTACGATTACACCTCACCACCACATAATTCAAAACACCTCACCACCACATAATCCAAAACACCTCACCACCACATAATTCAAAACACCTCACCACCACATGATTAAAAACACCTCACCACCACGTAGTTAAAAACAACTCACCACCACATAATTCAAAGCACCTCACCATCACATAATTTAAAACACCTCACCACCACATAATTTAAAACACCTCACCACCAAGAAATTTAAAACACCTCACCACCACGTGATTAAAAACAACTCACCATCACATAATTTAAAACACCTCACCACCACATAATTTAAAACACCTCACCACCAAGAAATTTAAAACACCTCACCACCACGTGATTAAAAACAACTCACCACCACGTAGTTAAAAACAACTCACCACCACGTAGTTAAAAACAACTCACCACCACATAATTTAAAACACCTCACCACCACATGATTAAAAACACCTCACCACCACGTAGTTAAAAACAACTCACCACCACATAATTTAAAACACCTCACCACCAAGAAATTTAAAACACCTCACCACCACGTGATTAAAAACAACTCACCACCACGTAGTTAAAAACAACTCACCACCACGTAGTTAAAAACAACTCACCACCACATAATTTAAAACACCACACCACCACGTAATTTAAAACACCTCACCACCACATGATTAAAAACACCTCACCACCACGTAGTTAAAAACAACTCACCACCACATAATTCAAAGCACCTCACCACCACTAAATTCAAAACACCTCACCACCACATAATTCAAAACACCTCACCACCATGAAATTCAAAACACCTCACCACCACGAAATTCAAAACACCTCACCACCATGAACTTCAAAACACCTCACCACCACGAAATTCAAAAGCCCTCACCACCACGAAATTCAAAACACCTCACCACTACGAAATTCAAAACACCTCACCACCACATAATTCAAAACACCTCACCACCACGAAATTCAAAACACCTCACCACCAAGTAATTCAAAACACCTCACCACCAAGTAATTCAAAACACCTCACCACCACGTAATTCAAAACACCTCACCACCACGTAATTCAAAACACCTCACCATCACATAATTTAAAACACCTCACCACCACATAATTTAAAACACCTCACCACCAAGAAATTTAAAACACCTCACCACCACGTGATTAAAAACAACTCACCACCACGTAGTTAAAAACAACTCACCACCACATAATTTAAAACACCACACCACCACGTAATTTAAAACACCTCACCACCACGTGATTAAAAACACCTCACCACCACGTAGTTAAAAACAACTCACCACCACATAATTCAAAACACCTTACCACCACGAAATTCAAAACAGCTCACCACCACATAATTCAAAACACCTCACCACCACGAAATTCAAAACACCTCACCACCACGAAATTCAAAACACCTCACCACCACGAAATTCAAAACCCCTCACCACCACGAAATTCAAAACCCCTCACCACCACGAAATTCAAAACCCCTCACCACCACGAAATTCAAAACCCCTCACCACCACGAAATTCAAAACACCTCACCACCACGAAATTCAAAACCCCTCACCACCACGAAATTCAAAACCCCTCACCACCACGAAATTCAAAACACCTCACCACGACGAAATTCAAAACACCTCACCACCACGAAATTCAAAACACATCACCACCATGAAATTCAAAACACCTCACCACCACGAAATTCAAAACACCTCACCACCACGAAATTCAAAACACCTCACCACCACGAAATTCAAAACACCTCACCACCACGAAATTCAAAACACCTCACCACCACGAAATTCAAAACACCTCACCACCACGAAATTCAAAACACCTCACCACCACGAAATTCAAAACACCTCACCACCACGAAATTCAAAACACCTCACCACCACGAAATTCAAAACACCTCACCACCACGAAATTCAAAACACCTCACCACCACGTTATTAAAAATACTTCACAACCACGGAAACAAAAGTTTGAGGGAATAGTTCAGTGATAACAGAGACACTGTCCAGATATGTACATTAGATGACTGTTCCTGAGTTGCTGTTTTGTTATGGTTCACACCAACCATAACACAAACAATTATTTTGCACAATGTATTTGTAATATACGTGATATTACATTTTATAATCAATTGAAGTTGAAAACTTAAGTTGAAAAAAAAAATTCCCGAAAAAATTCCACCCCCCAAAAAAAAATTGGAATAAAAAAAATACCCTTAGGACATACCGACGGGAGAGATATGTGCATACCAGAAGTTTGGTACGATTTCACAAAAGTTTGAGAAAGTAGTTCAGTGACAACACAGGACAGACACTGCACGGATCTATATATATATATATAGACATATGCATCACCTGCTTCAAATCTACTTATTTATAACAACTTCGAAAAGGTGCCAATAATATTGTCCGGGCCACTTTAGGATTTCTGTGTGGAATATGCTAATATTTAGTAATTTTTTCAGCTTTTTTTATTTTGTTCCACCGCAACCCAAAGAAATACATATGTGGATACCAAAACATTTTTAAATTTAAACAATTTTCTGGAAAGAATGGTGCATTATTCTAAAAAAGTGCAAGGGTGCCAATATTTTTGGCCATGACTGTATGTATATATATATATACTAGCTGAGGTACCCGGCTTCGCCCGGGTTGAAAATAAGAATAAGACAAATATATGATGAAAAGAACATGTATATTTTAGAGCAATATCACAGTACATTTCCTACATGACGTTTTGTCAATTGTCAATTTCTCAAAACCTCTTGGTATACAACATTTCTGGTTTTCTTACTTGGTGCCAAGACATAAAGATTGCTGGGTTTTCCAACCCTCGAGCAGCCCACGTACAGCTGGCCATGGGAAGTACCCGGCATTGCCGGGTGGGGGAAGGGAGGGGAGGGGGAAGGGGATGGGAGGGGAACGGGGGGGGAGGGGAGAAGAGGGGGGAGGGGGAGGAGGAGATGGGGGGATTGGGAGGGGGAGGTGGAGGGATGGGAGGGGGAGGGGGGAGGGGGAGGGGCAAGGGGGGAGGGGAGGGGGGAGGGGAGGGGGGAGGGAAGGGGGGAGGGGGAGGGTGGAGGGGAGGGGAAGGAGGGAGGGGGAGGGGTAGGGGGGAAGGAGAAGGGGAGGGGAGAAGGGGAGGGGGTAGGGTGGAGGGGAGGGGGGAGGGGAGGGGGAGGGGGGGAGTCAAGTCGAAAGTCATTGTCGTCAATTGAATGTCGCATTTATTTTTTATTCCCTGTCAAATGGCATTGGTCCCGCATTCCGAACCCGGAAGTCGGAAGTCATTGTCGTCAAAGTTGAAACATTAACGTTACGAAATACGCTGATGACGTCATAATTTTAAAACCCGAAGGTTTTTTAAACATTTAAGGTGTGCTGTAGTTTCTCTGGGACGTACTGATTCCGAATATGAAGTTGTAAAATTAACGTTCCGAAATACGCTGATGACGTCATAATTTTAAAATGCAACGTTTTTTTTTTGGTTGAGATTTTATTCTAATTCGAATTCCATTAAATTTCAACTGTTGGAAACAATAATTATTTCAATTTCCAACAGTTGAAATAATTATTGTTTCCAACAGTTGAAATTTAATGGAATTCGAATTCGAATAAAATCTCAACTAAAAAAAAAAACCGTTTATTCGTTCTTGGCGCAAAAAAATGGCGCGCATTTTGTCATTATGTGCGACATTACGTCACTCCTACGGACGTGAAAACATTTGTTTTCCTTAAAAATATATTTAAAATAAATACAATAGTACATAAATTAACAATAAAATAAGCTAAAAAACAATTTAAAATACAATAAAAAGCACATTAAAAATATATAAATATGTACGTACAGTATACCATACGTACGTGCAACCGCGGGATCGGAAAGGGGCAATAGCGCCGCCACAAACTACACCATGGAATTGCAGCTGGCCCGGTTTTTTAAACCATTGATATTAAAATACAAAGTAGCCTATAACCACCAGGATTTTATGCTGATTCCGAATCTGTGTCTAAAACTTTTCTCCGATGTGTAGTTCTTGAGTTATAAGCGGACATCCAGACAGACACACACACAGACACTCCTCCTTTATATATATATATATATATATATATATATATATATATATATATATATATATATATATATATATATATATATATATATATATATATATATATTGTTACAGACGTGGCTTGGATGTTATTCACCGAGCGGTTTTGGGATGACCACGTCTGCACAAGATTATACTCGATATTATACCCGAACGTTGACTAGTCGCGCGATGCTAGGTCAATGAAGGAACAGACACACGGCTGGGTTTCAAATGACACGACTCCAAGGGTTCAGTTCTCAAGACCTCCGGAGGAGATTATATTCGTTACGGAAGGTCAGATTACAGGGACGAGAGGGACAGCAAAGGAAGATAGGCACTTAGACACAACCTTATATTAACCCCAACAGACGACAGGTAAACGGGACAAGGCTGACTCACACGGGGGTTGATGGCAGGAAAGCGGTTGTCGATGGCTCCAGGTGCACCTGGGCTCAGGGCAGGATCGACCCGGTCCGGTCCAGAGATGCGGAAGGTTGCACAGCGCTCGAGGTGGCGTCTTTTCGTCTCAAGCTGGGGGCGCATCTCACGTCACATCCGGCGCGGGGCCGCGTATATCCGGCGGGGAGTGACACGCCCTCGGCTCGTTAGCTCCGCCTCGTGGAATCGGCACGTTGCTTCTCATTGGGTGCGTGCGGGGGGGTTACCGGCTCCGCCCTTGACGAGGAGCTGACAAGGAGCCCCTTTGTGGTAACCCCGTGGAGCGCATGGTCTGGAGCGCGTTGTCTGGAGCGCATTGTCGATGGCGGCTAACCGAGCCGGTGGGAGGACGCACACTCCCCCCCGCGCAGCGCCGTGCCCCTCTGTTGTTGTAGACGGGGAAGAAGATGGGAGGAGGTATGGGAAAGGTCCTAAACTCACTACTGGTGCCATATAATCACATTCTGGTGCAACGAAGAGTCATAATTAATGGAAACGAGGCCTTAACTGACATAGACTAAGAATAACTAGCAAGATGTCCGAAAGTGGTCTACGTGTGGTGCGGTGGACCTGGGCACGACATTTAATGGGGGAAAAAGGGGAAGGTCGGCTCTACTGATTGTTGTTTACAGACAATGGGACTAGGGAATGGGGGATTGGGGATAGTTGGGGAGTATTGGGGAAAATAGGGGAATATTTACAAGCGGATATGGAGGCCAAATTCCATATTCGCAACATTGCACCCTTCTCTACCCTCGGGGTGTCCCGACCCGATAAATTTTTACCTACTTTAGTGTGGCACGCAATGTAGTTCCCTCTACTATTAACTCTACCCTGAGTGCGACAGTTTTACAGATATTCACGAATGAGTAAATATGTCCCCCTGCGACGTTGCACCCTTCTCCTCACAGAAACACACCCACAGGATAACCGAATCCGGAAAGAATTCTCAAACTAAACATACAGCCGGTAGGGAGCATTATTTACACAAGACTACGCTGATATTTACACTACGATCCAGGACCTGTTTTTGGAGGAACACATGCAGATGTTATGCATAGAGAGAGCACGCTTGCCAGCATCGATACACCAACCCACGAGTGCTCTGTGGCCGACGGCCTTTAATAACGTGCAGAGCACCCCTTCCAAGCATCAAGCACCACCCCATCACACAGTGAGCACCATCCGGTGCACCAATAAAGTGTTTATAAATCATTGTGTGGTGTCGCAGCCGGCCGATGTTCTGCCGCTGGTCTTGCCTTCGTGTGGTGCACTTGGCCTTCTTACTTCTTTTCAAAAATAAAGAAAGGCGCCAACCGCGTCCATTTCTGTATTTTGGCCTTCAGTGGTGTCAACTATAAGTGGTTCACCTGTTTGGCATAGGTGCCACGTTGACCCATAGGTCCTTCCACGGGTGGTGCTTGGCCGCAAAAGAACTGCGGTCCATTGTGGGTGGCCACAAACATTGCGGTCCGTATGGTGTATCGATCCAAGCAGCAAGCAGCGAAAGTGCAGGCCCACAACTGCGTAGCCAGCACCGCTCTCTCCTCTCTCTCTACCCCAAAGCCAGATCCTCGGAGGTGGGAGACAAAAGAAGAAGACAAGTGAGTAAGGTGGTAAGGGCGCAAAAGTGCACGCAATACAAGATGATGCACACTGGGGGCACATGGGAACCAGGTGAGACAGGTACGTTCCTATCGTACGCCCCCCCCCCACCAGGTAACCTACATGGCCCCTCCCTTACCCCTTACTGCATCCACAAAACACAACACTACCCATAAACATCTACTTTACAAATCAACAAACATCCCTACTGTCTTCCCCGTTCCTCCCATAAACCAAATTCGTCTTCTCTCCCTCCTAACCAATCAAATTTGCCATTTTCAACTCTCATCAAAATTTGCCATTTTCAACTCAACATCAAAATTTGCCATTACCAATTCATCATCAGTCCCTCCTAGGGAGGGAGAGATGGAATCACCCCAATGTCTCATCCACGTCGTGATGCGTCTCACAAATCCACAGCAATCTCATTTCCTGCTACAAACCAAGAAAACACAGGTGTGGAGTCATCATCATCACCTCAGGTAAGTGGCTGCGTATGGTGCGACAGGTTCATCAATCCTAACTATCTCCTAAATGACTTTAACAACTTTACACTACCCGGGGTCTTTCTCCGGCCAAACCATTGGCCCTCTTACACTATGGGTTCTAAAAACCAATTCCCATTGGCCAAACTGTGGTGCTCTTCAATTTGGGGTCTCACTCCCCCGATTCATCTCCCGGTGCCCTCGCACAATTTCTGGGCTGTGGCGTGTACCTCTCCCAGCGGGTCTACCCACCTGCACACCTCCACCACTGTAGTTGCCTCCGAGCTTACCTGTTCCTTACCCTAACCTATCTACCTGGGGAAGGCCCTCTGGCGCTCTCCCCACTCCGTGCCCTCTCTGGCACTGGGCTGCCCGATCCACACCCGGGATCCTCAGGCACCCACTCACAACTACCGGCTCCCAGAGCCCACCTGCGGCCTCACCTGGCCGACATCCTCACAGTGGTGGAGTGCCCAACCAACTACACACACTAACAGGCTACACGCCCAGCCATTTCCACAACACTAATGCACCCATCCACAATACCATTCTGCAACCGCACCACAAATGCCAATATCCAACCACAATTTACCTGCACCCTCTACCTAACACTTACACTACCCGCCCCGGGTACTCGTGAAAGGGGTCCACTCTTCCCCCATCCACACCTTCGCACCATGCACACCACTCCGTACCACTCACTCCAACTCTCTCCACACACCTGTACCTGCACACCTGTGCTCTCACACCTGGTGCCACCTGCACCCTTCTCTCCCCAAGCGCATTCGCGCTGATCCACACACTCACTACTCATACACTGCTCCACACACCTGTCCAGTTGCACACCTGTGCAATCACACCTGTTCAATTCTCACAAACACGGCATCATCTCAGCTAACTACTCCCTTCTGAAACTTGCGCTTCCCAGTCGTCCCTTTAAACTATTGCGCTCCCTCGTCATTATCATCCACACTAATCTACCTGCGTCCCTACTACAGGTATCAGTCACTAACTAAACTTAACGTCACCTAATGTCAATCCTCGCTAGATCCCTACACACCATATCCTAACCCACCCGGGCTAGTTTTCACTGCCATACACCCCATAAGCTATTGCTCCTTTGCCCCCACCATGGGAAGGGTGGCAGGGATGCCACCCTTACCCACATCGGGGGTCTCTCTCTACCAATTTTGCACATCAAATTTCAACAAATTAAAATTTTGCCAATCACTGCCCATCATCTGCCAATCACTACTGCCAATCCCTTGCCAATCATCAAATTTTGTTTTTCTCTAATTTTGGGTCCAAAACACTAACCTCATCACCCAGTCGACTCACTAATACCTCTCGGTGCGCCAATCCCTGTCCAAAGCCCGGCTTCGTAAAGCCAAGCAATGGATGCTGGTTGTTTTGTGCCAGCGGCTGGATGCGTCCGGCACTCGGTGCAGGGACGGGGGCTTACCCGGGCCGAGATCCCACGCATCACCTCGGCGTGGAGCCATCCAATGTCCCGATCTCGACCTGCCGGCACGTCTCAACAAAACGTGGTCGCCATAACGACCCTTCCTATCGGGCTGCCAGCTCCGCCTAGTGGAGCCTGGACGCGGCCGTTCAAAGCGAGGCCCGGCACGCACCGAGGGCCTGCTTCGGCTAAAAGTCGCTCTAACCTCTAACCCGTGTAACGTCGATACTTCACCTGGACGCTTACACCCCGCAGCCCGTTCCTTGCTCACACATCCAGCTGTGCCCATGCTCCTCGTACCCTTCCTTACACACCCAGGTACACCCATTCCACTCACAGCCTTGGTCACACACCTGACCACCGAACACTTTGGCACACATTCGTTGCTCGCACACCTCACCAATACACCGCTTCGCGCCCCCTCCTCGGTCACCTCCTCTGTGACAATCACAGGTGTGCCCTCATTCGCACACCCAACCATGTGCCTCACCACCAACTCCAGCGTGCATTCCCACTCACGCCCTACCATTCCAGGTGTGCATCCTTCCATCCCAGGTGTACATCCTCGCTCACCTGTCACAACCAACTCACTCTCCTTGTCACTCTCAATACTCTCACCACCACTCTTGACAACGCACTCACCCTTACTCTTGACAGCGCACTCTTTCCTCGTGCACCTGTCCGTCACACACCTTTCTCGCGCACACTCTCCCGTTACACCCTCTGTAACACTCACCACAGGTGGACACTCTTCCTTACTTCTGACAGCGCACTCTTTCCTCATGCACCTGTCCGTCACACACCTTTCTCGCGCACACTCTCCCGTCACACCCTCTGTAACACTCACCACACCACGCTTCCATGTGCTCCCTCGCACACGCGCTACGACCGACTCACTCTCGCCAGCACCCTCACTCCTTGGCACGCACTTTTTCCTCACACACCCCAGAGTCGGACTTTCTCGCACACCTCCTCTTTCGCACACCAGACCTGTCGCACACTTCACCAACGGCCTCTCACGAACACCCGGGTCTATCTCGACCCCCAAGCTTCTTAAATCCCCTGGCGCATCATACGCACGACCATATTGGTCACCACTTACACCGGGTCCTCTTCCTCTTCGCTTCTCCTCCATCACCTGCGAATCCCTCATCCGGTTAATGAGCACATCATCACGATCCAAACACAGACTTTGGACCAATTCTTTTATCTCCTCTTTTATCTCTTTCTTATCCCCTCTCCGTCGCTTCTTAATTTCGCTCATCCCTTCTTCCACTTCTTCTAATTTGTGCTTCACCTCTTTTATTCCCCGGTACGTCTCCTCAAGCTCATCCTCTAAGGCTACCTTGACCGTTTCCAGGTGCGTCCTCACCTGCCGGTCCTTCGTCTCCATTACCTCTTTCACCTCGTCCAACCTCGTTGTCAGTCCCTCACGTACCATCTGACATTCCCTCTTTGTCGCTATCAAGTCGTTTTTTATGTCGTTTTGTGTCGCTTTTAAACCTCCTAATACCGCAGTGTTCCTTTGAACCTGCTCCACTAACTCCGTTTGTCCCACCGTCAGCTGCTCCACCTCCTGCGTCAGGTCCTCTATGCCCCCTTGCAATTTTACAGTCCCCTTTCTCACCTCCTTCTCCATGTGCTCCTTACAGTGCCTCACCTCCTCGCGCACTCCTCCGACCTCCTCACTCACACCTCTTCTGATCTCTTCTCCCATCACTTGCATCTCCTGCCCAGATGCCACCCTCATCTGCTCCATTTCCTCCCTGTGAGCATCCAGTTTGGTTTCTACCCCCATTCTGACCCCCTCTATCTGCTGCCCCATTTGGTTAACTTCCCTTTCCGCTTGGTCCCTCATGTCCCTCAATTTGCCTTCCATGGTGTTTTCTAACCCCTCTAACCCTTTTTGCATCCCTTCCATTTGATTCTCTTGAGCGGCCATTCTGTTTTCTACCCCCGTTAACCCCTCCTGTATTTCCCCTAATCTATCGTCTAATTTCCCAAATTTCATGTCTAATCCCTTAAAATTATTGTCTAATCCCTTAAAATTATTGTCTAATCCCTCACTGGTACCCCTCGCTTCGTCCCTCATTACCCACAATTGCTCACCCTGAGCATCCATCCGGTTCCCCATTACCCCCAATTGCTCATTCTGAGCCTCCATCCGGTTCCCCATTTGTCCCATACTGCTTTTCAAACCTCTAATTTGGTCTCCCAATTGCTCACCCATTTGTTCCATAAGGGCCCTCATTTGCAGGATAAAAAGGTTCGAATCCACCAGTGGCGCCACTACGGTCGCGGGCGTGGACGCCGCGGCCACCTCGTGCATGACAACGCTATTTTGCGACCCTGCCGCCCTCACTGCTTCGCTCTCCTCTTGTCCCTCAATTTGGTCCTGGATCGACCCTACCTCACTCTCCTCTACCGGACCCCAGCTGTCTTGGTCTGCCATAGCGCGACTTTCAAAATTCGGGTTATTATACAACAAAACAAATTTCGGCCGTTATAATTTCGCGCGGGAAACGCGCTCCGAATCGATTCTACTTGTTACAAATTTGGGCCTAATAACGCGCGGGAAACGCGCTCCGAATCGATTCTACTTGTTACAAATTTGGGCCTAATAAATTTAGTCCCGGGTTCGAATTCCACTCCTCGACACCAATTGTTACAGACGTGGCTTAGATGTTATTTTACCGAGCGGTTTTGGGATGACCACGTCTGCACAAGTTACCGATTGTACTCGAAGTTGACTAGTCGCGCTATGCTAGGTCAATGAAGGAACAGACACACGGCTGGGTTTCAAATGACACGACTCCAAGGGTTCAGTTCTCAACACCTCCGGAGGAGATTATATTCGTTACGGAAGGTCAGATTACAGGGACGAGAGGGACAGCAAAGGAAGATAGGCACTTAGACACAACCTTATATTAACCCCAACAGACGACAGGTAAACGGGACAAGGCTGACTCACACGGGGGTTGATGGCAGGAAAGCGGTTGTCGATGGCTCCAGGTGCACCTGGGCTCAGGGCAGGATCGACCCGGTCCGGTCCAGAGATGCGGAAGGTTGCACAGCGCTCGAGGTGGCGTCTTTTCGTCTCAAGCTGGGGGCGCATCTCACGTCACATCCGGCGCGGGGCCGCGTATATCCGGCGGGGAGTGACACGCCCTCGGCTCGTTAGCTCCGCCTCGTGGAATCGGCACGTTGCTTCTCATTGGGTGCGTGCGGGGGGGTTACCGGCTCCGCCCTTGACGAGGAGCTGACAAGGAGCCCCTTTGTGGTAACCCCGTGGAGCGCATGGTCTGGAGCGCGTTGTCTGGAGCGCATTGTCGATGGCGGCTAACCGAGCCGGTGGGAGGACGCACACTCCCCCCCGCGCAGCGCCGTGCCCCTCTGTTGTTGTAGACGGGGAAGAAGATGGGAGGAGGTATGGGAAAGGTCCTAAACTCACTACTGGTGCCATATAATCACATTCTGGTGCAACGAAGAGTCATAATTAATGGAAACGAGGCCTTAACTGACATAGACTAAGAATAACTAGCAAGATGTCCGAAAGTGGTCTACGTGTGGTGCGGTGGACCTGGGCACGACATTTAATGGGGGAAAAAGGGGAAGGTCGGCTCTACTGATTGTTGTTTACAGACAATGGGACTAGGGAATGGGGGATTGGGGATAGTTGGGGAGTATTGGGGAAAATAGGGGAATATTTACAAGCGGATATGGAGGCCAAATTCCATATTCGCAACAATATATATATATATATATACACAGTGATCCCTGGTTTATCGCGGGGGTTACGTTCCAGAACCCCCCGTGATAGGTGAAAATCCGCGAAGTAGAAACCATATATTTATTTTATTATTTTTATATATTTTAAGCCTTTAAAAACCCTCCCCATACTCTTATAAACCTTTCCCACGCTCTTATGAACCCTTTCTACACTCTTAAACACACTTTTGAGACCCATCCTTAGTCCTTACGTATTAGAAAAATATTTGTACGTGTATATATAGCTGTACAGTACATTGATGCAAGTTCTTTTATAATTGCAATTAATTAACAAACAAACATACACATATGATCATGGAACTACACAAGTACAGTACAACAAAGTATTTACATTGATGCGAATTGTGGTTTTGAAAGCAAAAGGCAATAATTGACAAAAGTGCCTTTAATCAAACCTGAGGCCTAAGCATAAAGAAGTCTTCATGAGCTATTCAAAATAGAGATGATGATTAATTTTGAAAATTAATAAGAAATGCATTAGCTTCCTCTTGCATATGCAGCAGCTTCCTGATGGTTAATTTGTAGGAAGCAGTGGGGCGTGGAGAGGAGGTGAGGAGGGTGGTTATTCCTGATCTGATGCAGTGATGAAGCAGATATCTCATCTGTATCAAAAGGTAATGACCGAAAAATCCCATCCTCCTCAACCTCGGTCATTCATGTTCCTCAGCGACTTAATTTAATTGCAGCTTTAGACAACATCATCGAAATCGTCATCATGATCATGTGTCTCTAAGTTGTAAACATAAGTTATTGTAAATTAGAGGTTACCCAAAGTATGTTGACTCTTAAAACCATATTGATCATTAAACTGCAGGACACAGTTTGGCATCAACCTTGCAAATTACTTAAAGTAGCGAAGAACCGTCCAAGAACCCTCCTTACGGATGGGTTAATTACCCCCAGAATCATGGACAAGTTAATTACCCCCAGAATACAGGACTTTCAAAATGCGCGATTCTTTGTCTACTCATTTATAATGCGTATTTTATTTCGATTTACTGTAATATTCTTTTAATATAGGTTTTAATTAATGTGTTAGATTTTTATTTATATTATTATTAATTTTTTAGGCTAGAAAATGCTTATTTTACCGCAAAAATAATTAAAATCTAAAAAAATAAAAATACCTATAGGCCGCAGAATCCCGCGATATAATGAAAAATCCGATATATAATTTTACATATACTAGCGAGAAAAACCCGCGATGTACCGAAGCCGTGAAAAGTGAAGCGCGATATAGCGAGGGATGACTGTATATATATGTATATATATATATATACATATATATTGTTACATTTATAGGCGGTAGGCAATGCAATACCTTAGAGCCAGGTAGAATTGTATTGGTACCATGCTCTGAATGTCGTGTAGCCATCTTGATGTACATAAGTTAGACCAGATGTCGTGTCAGTGTATCTTTGTCCCCATGACGAGGGGTTGGGTTATGTTAATTAGTTAGGGATTAATGGTAACTCCCCTGTATGTAAATTGCCTCTGCAATTTCTCCTCTGTTCCTTATGACACACACCACACCAGCCATGCATGCTACATCTAAAATAAACATTAAATAAAAGTACCTGGAAGCAGGACATTGAGCACCTCCGATGATACCACCGAACACCATCGCAACATCAAGCAGGCATGTCCGTGAGGCCACGCCCCGCAGAGCAGTGATTGGATCGGTACCATAGAGCGATGAAAGGGACTCACTGATTGGGGCATGCACGGGGATCGTCAGATGACGTCAGAGCTTTGAGAACAAAAGAACCGTGTCCCCGACATTTTGTCCTCTTGCGCCAGGGACATTGCAAGTGAACGGTCACATACACGGTGCTCTATTGCGTTGGGTCCTCGTTGTGTGTGGTTGGAGTTCGGGCTCGCTCTTGGCGGTGGCATTCGCACACCACACCCTCTCACTTCCTGGTGTTCATGAAAGGCGGACGAAGTCGCGCATTTTGTCTTCGTGGTCCCTGGCTTTCATCAGTTTGAGCGACCGCATTGTCCTTCCTTGGCCCGCTGGTGCTGGCTGTGCGTCGTCTCTGTGCTATGTGAAGTAGACGGCGAGGACAAGTGCGTTTGCCTCGCACGGACCTCCGGGATCCGGTCGCGGACTGACGGGGTCCAAGAGCCACTCAGAGCTAAGTCCACAAACACTACACATTATTTTCACCTTTATGAACGCATGCCCCTTGTGTTCGATATGACTCCGTGTGGAGTTAGGAATTTTAGTTTACCGTGCATTCTTCTGTTACCGGCATTCCTTTTCAATAAAGCCGGTATTAGTACATTTTAATTCCTTGTCGGTTTGAATTGATTACCAGGTTTGAAGATGTCCAGTGGGGTCCATGCAGGTAAGAGCTTCATTACCCTTCACTGCCCTCATCCCCCACGCGTATTCACACTGCCATTGGATTGAACGCCTCGGAGTTAAAGCTCGTTTGGCTATCCATCCCCAGGTTACCCCAGGAACACAACAACAAATATATCTAGCTATCTATATAATATTCTCCATAGGTGATTCTGTCTGTGAGTCTGTCCATGGGTGTGGCCTCCTCTGTTGAAGGAGTAGCTCCACTTATTCTGGAAAGGGCTTCAAAAACAAATCACCACCATTTTCTTTCCTCGCATAGCTTTGAGGCATCTTTTGTTAGGCCTGCAGTGTCTTGCTCTCTCTCACGGTTTTATCACGACTAATTCGATATCTCATTTCATTTTTCACAGTCGCTGACATGGTTTTAGACTCGGTTTCAAAAAACGGGAAGAAAATTCAATTAAAGTTACTGTTTATTGAACGAAATGCATTTTCAAAGGCCTGTAACATAAAGGCCATTCATTGAGCCTCCCTCACTGCTTTATCTCGACTCTAATTCACCATCACAGTCGCTGGGATGGTTCAAGTCTCAGTTTCAGCTGAAGTTGAGAAAATCGGCAACATGTATTCGAACAGCCGTTTTGAATGTGTTGACTGTTATGTGGGCACGGAGAAGGAGAGATGAGAAAACGTTCCCAGGACTTCGTTATTTATATTATTACTTAGTAAAAGTACAACGAGTGAATACTGAAGTTCGGGATCGAACTGTAGTCCAATTATATATTTACATATTCCTGGGGTGTATATACAGAGTTTGTTTAAAGCGAGTCAACTCTTTTCAAACCATGGAATTAAACAATACAGTACTTCAAAAATGTACATAACAATGTAAACCAACTATAGAAGAACCACATTTAGAGGCCATTTTTCCCCCACAGAGTGGGGGTTGCCTTTTTCAGGCACCGTGGTCCCTCTTTTTGAAGCAATGTTTTACGGCCGGATGCTCTTGCTGCTGCCAACCCTGTTAGTACCCTCTTGCAACACACAGGGAATTACCAGTGAACTGGTACGGTACTCAATTTGCCGACCTCAGAAGGATGACAGGCTGAGTCAACCCCCCTGGTGTTAATTCAGCAATCTACCGGGATTCAAACCAATTAAAAATGAAGAAGAGTCATGGGGTCCATAGGACTTTGATTTGCATTTTAAGACTGAATCAACACGTCTTCGATCATAAATTACTTTTTGAAGAAACAAAGGTACATTTTGATTACAACTCAAGCAAAGGAAACCATGTAATGCCTGTTTCGTTTGGAGCGATTATACACCGCCCAAAAGAAGATGCGTTTTGTGCACAGAGTTCTATAAATAAACAAGAGTGCGCACCTATCACGTGACCCTGTGCCGTTTTTAAGAGTGAGCCACCATTACCAAAGAGGGCAAATCAGCGCTGTTTACGCCAGCCGGCCGCGACGTTCAAAAAACTGCAACGGTTCAGTTTCGTTGACGTTTTACCGCATGTGATGTACCTACTAAAGCTGCAAGAATATTGCTGCCAAAATGCCACATTCCTGTGCCGTTTGGCATTGCCACAACAGAAGAAAAGTGGGAATAAATATTTCTTACCACAAGTGAGTATTTCGAATATTTTTTTCGTGAAAATTGACTTCGTTTCGTGACTTTTCAGCACATAGTCGGTAGCGCAATGTAAGTCAAATGCACATCATGATGCATAAGCTTAGGCCTATTTCAGTCACATCAGTCCGACACTCGGCAGCTAGTTTGACTGTTTGATGACATAAATAAACCTTTCACAATCTTTTTGTCAGAGTTATTTCTTTGAAAAGTGACAGACTTTACAATGAGCAAGCTTAAAATCATAAATTTATAGTTAGCAAGAACATGAAGAACCGCAATGATTATGAATATGATTGAATGCATCAATGAATGCATGTCATGACACAACTGAATTCATGTTAGTTTAGCTAGGACTTTAACTAAACTTACTTTAATGTCCCCAACTTTAGTCCATGCATGCAAGAAATCTGAATACTGAAGGTGGACCCATGAGGACATCCTCCAATCTGTTGAAGTCAGTTCAGTTCGAAGTCCTGAATACCGTGCATGGTTCTGTCTTCTCAGATCTGAATGAACACTGCCTTGACCAATACTTGATGGAAGAAGATGATCATGTCACTCAGCTGATAAAGAAAATCAGCTCCTTATTCATTAGGACTATTCTTCATCATCATGGCAGACTGTACACAGAACGTTTTGTTAATGAAAATAAGCCACCAAGGAGACACCAACTGACAAAAACTATTTTGTTTTTAGGACAATAAATGATATCACTGTTGTGATGCTCTCCTGGGTACGGTACATCTTGAAGTGCCTGAAAATTGTGTGTGTCAGCAGAATGTGGCTGTGGATTTTACTAGATGCCTATTGCCTATGACGGATGTATTGCTACAATAAATGGAACTGAGGAACATTTGGAAATATGCATGAACTTGAATCATGTGAATTGAATAGGCTTACACTCATGACACTGAATCCCTCAGGCTACACTAAAGTATGAACTTGAATCATGTGAATTGAATAGGCCGACACTCATGACACTGAATCCCTCAGGCTACACTAAAGTTACAGCATGACGGAAATCTCACGACGGACTTTTCACACTAATTCAAGTTCAGAATTGAGGGATCATTATGCTGTACTTTGTTGGATTGCATACTTCATTAGACATTTGAACCAGCCTTTGAACTGATTTTGTTTCCATTTTAGAATGATTGCTATAGTGTTACCCCAGATTGTTGCATGGAATAGACTGTATTAGCTTACGAAGTTAAAGCTTAACTCACTGCATTATAACTGTGTATATCGCCAATACAAATGACCTGTTCAAAGCTGTACATCGGCATTCAGCCCTAAATTGGCAATTTAAGGTAAGAAAATACACTCTTTTATCAAATACATTTGTAGGAAATACTTTTTTCTTATTTATTTCCGTAATTTGGCTAAGATGCTTATACACCGCCTAGGTACGGTTTTGTTCACGAGTGACAGTTTTACGTATTGTTTACATTCAAACTCGTACGCCAATGCATGTACATCCGGGTTATCCGAGCAATTTTTGCCCTCTTTGGCAATGGCGGACATGCCCTCATGTGTGCACACGATCATAACGTCAGCGGTATAGGAACTGCGCACTCTTGTTTATTTATAGAACTCTGTGGTTTTGTGAAGATGGAAATAAAAATAGGAAATAAAATCATGAAGTCTTTAATAAAAAGTTTTTTTTTTTTTCGCTTGGGTTTTCAAGGCTGAATTGTGTTGACATCCAGGATTAATAAAGAAACTCAAATTCACGTGTGCATGGACATGTAATTCACAGATGTGAAATAAAGAAATAAACACAGATAGGGAAATTGCCGAGAGATTTTTGTCATGAAATTCTGTCTAAAGTCTGAACCCAGGTGTCATGCATCTTTTGTCCACTATGCGGCCGTTATAATAACTCGGTCATTCAGCGCAATGATCATACCTGAGACATTTACTGTATGCTACGTAAGTGCATAAATAGATGGTACGTACCGCCACTTGTTTTAGGCTTGCTTGTGCTCATATGTAAACCCATTACTGATTCAGATGCATGCTGAATATTGATATGATGTTCTCTTTACAGGTATTGTTAGGGATCGATTGAGATTAAAATCATGAACTGAGCCAATGTTGTAACTCTGATTTTTACAACAATTAATCTCAATCGTCTCTTGTCTTGATCGAGAATGATGACTCATAAGCTGATTCTCGTACCGATCTTCGGAGCGGATCCTCAAGCATCGGACTCGGCTGCCCAGCTCCAGCACTGGCTTCGACTGTTGACAAGTTACCTGGGGACCCAAGCTGATCTCACGGATGAGACCAAGCTCGCAGTTCTTAACTCTCGCGTCTCCCATTCTGTTTATCAGTACATTTCTCAGTGCGTCACGTACGCTGCTGCTGAAGCGGAACTACGTCGAATCTTCATCAAGACTCGAAGCATGGTCCACACCCGATACCTGCTCTCTTCACGACGACAGGACCCTTCGGAATCCATCGACCACTTTGTTCAGGACCTCCGCTGATTAGCGAGGACTGTACAGGTGAACCTAGGTCCCATGAACAGGTCTTTGACGATTTAATGAGAGATTCATTTGTTTCCAGGATACACTCGTCGATAAGAGGTCAAAGATTGCTGGAAACTACCGACCTAACTCTTCAGACAGCTCATAAGTTGGCGCTCATTTACTACGAGGCGGAGACACAATCGGAGGCATACGATCGCCCGTATGTCACTGCGGGGCTAACCGGTGAGCGACCGGAGAGGGCTGAGGCAGTGGAGCGAGTGGATGCTGAACCTCCGCTGGAATCGGGGACAACGGACACTCTCGAGGCTTTGGGCCCGAGCGTGACAGCCGCTGCTGCTGCGACCCCATCTGTCGGGAGTAACGCCAAGTGCTATTTTTGTGGAAATCGAAATCATTTGAGAACAGTTTGCCCTGCGCGCGAAGCGACATGCCATTCGTGCTCAAGGAAAGGTCATTTTTTAAAGGTATGCCGATCAACACGGGGCCGGCGAACTCGCTCGACATTGTCCATGCTTTTTGTACAGTCCGGGGCACAATCGGCATCTCATGTGACCTTGACTAGGATCCACTCGCAGCCTTCGAGGCGCCTTCGAGCGCCCTTGACTGGGATCCCCCCGCGCAGGCTTCGCGCGGCATGAACGCCCCTGACGGGAACTCTTTCATCGCCCGAGGGGCGATCCGCACAACGCTTGACACTAGCTGGCGTCGGACCCGCACGTGTGGCTCGATCGCCACCTCTGGATGTTTCGACAACTACATGGCCACCCAGGTTGACCAACGCTGTTATTCCAGTCATGATTGAGGGACAGATGGTCAACGCCTTGATCGATACGGGCTCTACTGACAGCTATGTTGACTTGCGGCTCGTCCAGCAGCATGGCTGGCCAATTCTCGGGACAACGCGCAGGATTTTCATGGCTTCCCAAGCTCTTTGGCTGCATACCAAAGGCAAATGCCGGATGAAGCTAGTGATCAATGGCCGAATGTTTCCGGATGTGCATTTAATGGTTTTACCAACGTTATGTGCAGAAGTACTACTAGGTCACGATTTTCTCTGTCGACATGGACGGTTAGAAATGGAATTTGGTGGTGACAATACTCTCTCTGTGTGTGCTCTGGCCGGGAATGAAATTGAACCCCTGTTCGGAATGTTTCCAAATTTGACTCCTGACTGCACCCCGGTTGCTGTTAAATCGCGACGATACTCGCGGGCTGACACACAATTTATAGCAGAGGAAACTAGCCGACTTCTAAAGGAGGGTATAATCGAACCTAGTCGATCGCTTGGAGGGCTAAAGTTCTGGTAGTCCAGACAGAAAATCATCGCAAACGCATGGTAATCGACTACTCACAGACGATTAATCAGTTTACGCAATTGGACGCCAACCCACTCCCGGGATTGGATTCCCTGGTTCGGCAGGTGGCACAGTACTCGATCTACAGCACATTAGATCTCCGAAGCACGTATTGCAGAGGCCGATCGCATCGACACCGGGTTTGAATCCGGACAGAGGTTGTACCAGTTCACTCAACCATCTTCTGCTCAATACCCGCTCCACCCCATCATGCATCTCTGCCATCAAATCAAATGGACTCCTCCGACGACCCAGGTACATTCACCGTGGCTCCGGTCGTAAGTTTGTTTATTTGCAATCAGGTCACTCCATCCCCGTCCTCTGGTCGGCTCAGCGCACTCTCACTCTTCGTCCCAGCGCACCTGGTCACAGCAACGCACACGATTGCACGTCCTGCCTACGAACCCTGGCTAAATCACCTGAATTCATCCCTGCTGTTCAAAACAACATCAAGCTCACCCTGTTCAACACCCGGTCCCTCAACAACAAATGCCTCATCCTGAACGAATACATCCTGGATAACAAACTGGACTTTCTCTGTCTCACCGAAACCTGGCAACAACCTCTGGACTACTACACGCTCAACCTCACCACACCCAATGGATATTCCTACGTCAATAAACCACGCTCGGAGGGCCGAAGTGGTGGAATTGCCGTTATCCACCGTCAAGACATCAAGACCAACCTCATCTCCATCTCATCTGCTCCATCATTTGAACACCTGGCTTTTAAACTCTCTGGTCGCACGCAGTCAGTCATGGCTGTCGTCTACCGCCCTCCCAAACCACACCCATCATTCCTGTCTGACTTCTCCTACTTTCTGACCCAGCTATGTTCCCTCTCCCCCTCAATCCTCCTCCTTGGTGATTTCAATATCCACATGGACTCCACTGACTCCACAATAACCACTGACTTCACTGATTTACTCACCTGCTTTAACCTCACTCAACATGTCGACTTTCCTACCCATATCCGTGGTCACATTTTGGACCTTGTCTGCTCCACTGGATTAAATTTGCACCATCTCTCTGGCTCCGACCTCACCCTCTCTGACCACTTAGCCATCACTCTGACCATCAACATCCCCGCCCCAACACCAAGGCATTATCGCACAATCAACTTCCGTAAGCTAAACGCTCTTTCACCTACCTCATTCTCATCCACCCTCTCTGAAAAAATGTCCACTTCTCCCTTCATTGACCTCCACACCCCTTCCGACCTCACTGACTACTACAACCACACTCTCTCCTCCTGCCTTGACCAGCTTGCGCCTGTAACAACCAAAACAGTTTCTTTCACCCATTCTGCTCCCTGGTTTACCCCTGAACTCCGCCTGATGAAAACTCGTGCTCGCCAACTTGAAAGACTCCGCAATAAAACGGGTCTCACAGTTCACTCCCAAGCCTACAAAGACCACCTACAACACTACAAAGATGCCCTCTCCCGCGCCCGCTCTGCCTACTACTCTCAAATTATCCACTCTGGCTCCGGAAACCCAAAAGCACTCTTCTCGACAATAAACAAACTCCTCCGCCCCCTGAACACCACCACCCAGTCATTCACAGTAGACAACTGCATCTCCTTCCTCTCTTTCTTCCAACGTAAAATTGACAACATCTACAACAGCTTGACCACCGCTGCACCCGCTCCCCCTCCAACCACCTGCCCCCCCTTGTCCTGCCATCCCCTGTCTCGGTTCTCCCCAATCTCCCCTACTGACCTCTCTGAACTCCTCATAGGAATGAAAACTGCCACCTGCACTCTTGACCCCATCCCCTCCAGCTTTGTCAAAGCCTCCCTCCCTGCTCTCTCTCCACATATCATTGCAACAATAAACTCCTCCCTGTCTACAGGCATCGTCCCACCTTCCCTCAAAATTGCTGCTGTTACCCCCATTCTAAAAAAACCTGGTCTAAACCCTGACACCCTAAACAACTTCAGACCCATCTCCAACCTACCCTTTCTGTCAAAAGTTTTGGAACGCGCTGTAGCCACTCAACTCAAACATCATCTCTCTGCCAATAACCTGTATGAAACATTCCAATCCGGATTCCGCTCCAACCACAGTACTGAAACTGCTCTCCTCAAAATCACCAATGACCTTCTCCTCTCCTCTGACGCTGGCAACCTCAACATTCTCGTCCTCCTCGACCTCAGCGCTGCCTTTGACACCATCGATCACACTATCCTCCTCACCCGACTTGAATCCACCTTTAACGTTATCGGCACTGCCCTCTCTTGGATTAAATCATACCTCTCTGACAGATGCCAGTTCATCTCCATCAATAACTGCAAATCCCCCACTGCTCCCCTCCCCCAAGGTGTCCCCCAAGGTTCAGTTCTTGGCCCCCTCCTCTTCATCCTTTAACTGTCCCCCCTCGGTCACTTAATCTGCCGTCATGGTCTCCAATTCCACTGCTTCGCCGATGACATCCAGCTTTTCATCTCCACCAAGTCCGTCTCCACCGACACCCACTCTATCCTGACAAACTGCATCACTGAAATAAAATCCTGGCTTCAAATCAACTTCCTCAAGCTTAACTGTGATAAATCTGAAATAATCATCATTGGCCCAAAAACGCTCACAAAATCCACCCATAACTTTGCCCTCAACATCGACGGTATCCCAGTATCCACCTCCCCTCACATCCGGAATCTTGGCGTCATCTTTGACCAAACCCTTTCCTTCGACAAATACACTAAACAGATCACAAAGTCAGCCTTCTTTCACCTGAAAAACATTGCCCGTCTCCGCTCATCCCTCTCCTCCACGGCTGCAGAAACCCTCATCCACGCCTTCATCACCTCCCGTCTGGACTACTGCAATAGCCTCCTCTATGGTTCACCCTCAAAAATCACCAATAAACTCCAATACATTCAGAACTCCGCTGCCCGTCTACTCACCCATTCCCGGACCCGTGACCACATCACCCCCGTCCTTTACAAGCTTCACTGGCTCCCCATCCCCCAGAGAATCCAGTACAAAATCCTCCTCTTGACATACAAAGCCCTCCATAACCTGGCCCCATCCTACCTGGCTGACCTCCTCTCCAGACACACTCCCACCCGCAACCTCCGCTCTGCTGGTACCAACCTCCTGACCCCCTCCATCCAGACCAAATTCAGATCCTGGGGGGACAGGGCCTTCTCCATCGCTGCTCCCACCCTCTGGAACTCACTACCTCACACCATCAGAGACTCCTCCTCACTCACCACATTCAAAACATCACTAAAGACCCACCTGTTCAACACTGCATTCAACATTCAACCCACAGCATTTAACCCCTGACTATCTCTTCTCCTTCTCCCTCCTTTTGCTTTAAATATTTCCCTATTGATTCTTGTCTTTTTGCAATTGTTGTTTTCATGTATTGTTATGCATTATGTTTGCCACTCTGTCAAAGCGCCTTTGGGCTTCTGGAAAAGCGCTATACAAAATAAATGAATTATTATTATTATTATTAATTACATTTTGGGGTCACAAATGGGGTGGCATGCTTTCAAAGGGCCATAGATGACAAAATCGCGAAGGAACACTTAACCGATGTCTTTGTTTACCTGGACAATCTAACGGTTTGTGGGTACGATCAGGCCCATCATGATGCTAATTTGCAGCGTTTCGTCCAGGTTGCATGCACGTATCGGCGCTACTCCCTGCACCAGAGATGTCAATTTCCAAACAATTTACCTACTCACTCTACCTAAATTTAAACTACCCTCCCCGGGTATTCATGAAGGGGTCCATACTCCCCCATCCACTCCTTCGCACCATGCACTCCACACTACTCACTCCACACACCATTTATTCCCACACACCAAGTATTCTCTCCATTTATCCACTTGCACCCCATGCAAGTCAATCACTCAACACCATTACACATGTCCTCAATACACCACTCATACACTTTCTCCGGTCATCCCAGACCATTGCCTCATTTCACCAAGTTCAACGATAACCAGATTCTCACACACACAACCATTCTCGACCAATGCCTCATTTCACCAAGCCCAAGGGGCACCCACAATTACACACACACAGCATCATCCAACTAACTACTTCCCTCTAATACTTGTGCTTTCCCTGTCTTCCCTTATACTAAGCACTTCCCTCGTCATTAACATCCTTCTAATCTGACAACGTCCCCTCTACCTGTATCAATGCCTCTACTTAAATCTCGGTCTCCTATTGTCATCCTTCTAAATCCATAACAATATCCTAGCCCACCCTCGGCTAGTTCACACTGCCAAACCCCATAAATCTACTGCTCCTTGGCCCCAACGTGAGGGATGGTAGAGCTACCATCCCTCTACATCGGACACTATCTCCCACTATCACCCCCCAGTCCTCTCGCACTATGAGCCCCCGTCATTGGAGGTACTGGGTCCTGCCTATATACATATACAAACGTATACTGTACGTCCGAGCCGGCATCGTCATGTTTCGCCGTTGCCACGTTACATTGGTTGTTTTACACAGTAAAGGAAACTTTACACAGTAAAGGAATAATCACAAAAATACCAGCGAAAGGCAAAGCAAGCACGCGACCGCAGCACAGGACAAAATGCATATGGCGTCGCCTTTGTTTTGAATGAGAACCAGCAGCTACGCGTACGTATACTGTACGTACATTTTTATATTTTTTTAATGTGCTTTTTATTGTATTTTAAATTGTTTCGATCGTTAAAACAACGTTAAAACAATGATCAACGATCGTTAAAACGTTAAAACATCCAATTGTTTAAATTGTTTAATTTTTTTCACGTCCGTAGGAGTGAAGTAAAGTCGCACATAATGACGTTCGCTGAACTGAAATTTACTCTAGAAGAGTGGCGTAAAGTCGGATTTGATGTAGGTCAAAATGGCGTAAAACGGGGTATGACTGTATGTATATATTGTTGCGGATATGAGGACTGTATTTTTTTTATTGTGTGTTTTATTATTATTATTATTGTTTATTCTGCGCCTCCTGCCTCCGGAGTTGTGTAAAGGTAAAAAGGGTGTCTCGGTAATTAGTCCATAAAGCATCCACGTCAGCCAATCATAGAATACCCCTGTTCGATAGCTTATATCTTATTATGTGTCTTAGGGTAAGGCCTTGTCTCCCATTAACTTAAATACTCCATTGTACGAAGTGAAATAAGAATAGGTCCCCTTTCATTTCGTTTCGATGGCCAACTGCATTTTGGGCAGTTTTCTCTTCAACCGCCATTGACCACGAGGCAGGGTCGGAGAAGAAAGGCGTGTCTCCACCTCGTCATAGAGGGGAGGAGTGAGCCAGCCCCACTCGACCAACCATGAGCCAGGGGTTTGGCTAGAGAGGGCGGAGGAAGAGCGATCGGGGAGGTTCACAAAGGTTGAGGGGCGGGGCCTATATAACCCACGGCAGGGCGTTTCCCGAGGCAGATGAGCTTTTACGGAATGAGCTACGACAAGAGCGGAGTGTGTGGTTTTCTTTGGTCAGAGCTGGGTTGGTCGTCAGTGGTGGTCAGTGTTTGCGTAGAGTGGAGGGGTTGCGTTGAGTGGTCGGTGGTGAGGAAGAGTTGGACTAAGCAAGAGAGAAAGAGTCCTGGAGTTAGTGAGAGAGGGAGAGAGAGCCCGTCACGCCAGACCCCCCACCAGCAGCGTTGGCTTGGCTCCACTAAGCAGCTCCAACCCGCTACCCCGCGCACACGACAGGATCGGTGGCATCGGCGGCCGTCGAGGTCCAGCCCGACGTCCCGTGCGGGATCAAACTCCAGCCAGCTCCATGCCTTCCTCCAGCCACCCACCTCCTGTCATTCCTGCCTGCAATTTCCATCCATTTGCGTACGTGAGTTTGTTTTGTTCGTGCTGTCCTGGGTAGTAACAATAAGTCTGTATAAGCTAAAGATTTCACTGTGTCACCTGCGTCTCATGTCCCTATAAATAAACGTGACTGCTTTCTTCTTGCTTATATGTGTGTAAATAATAAACCCAGTTACTCTTCTGTACGTCTTCTTCCTCTTTGCATTCGGTCGCTTTAGAGTTTTCCATATTGGGCAGCTGCGGTGCTATACGGCCAAAGTTTGGGGTAAATCTGGTTTTAGTCAGGGAAGCACTGTTCGGTCGCGGAGCCTCCGCTCGGCAAATATAACATCTTTAACCGCGTCCGTAACAAATTGGTAGTCAGGAGTTGGGATTCGAACCTGGGACTAAATTTATTTAGCCCAAATTTTGGACACCAATTGTGTTATTACCGTAACAAATTGGTGTCGGGGAGTGAGATACGAGGCCCGAAGCGCGCTTAACGCGCTCAAAATTACAAGCTGTTGGAAATTTGTGTTTTAAAGCAAAACCCGAATTTTGAAATCGCGCCATGGCTGGTCAAGGCGACGGGATGCCGGTGGGAGAGATAGACGGGGTGGAATCGACCCAGGACCTAGGGGAAATGTATGTGGATGAAAGAGAGGAGGAGAACATTGGCAATGTGGTTGAGGGGGTATCAGGCGCGCAAAATGGCGTCCTCGCGCATGAGGCTTCAGGCGCGCAAAATGGCGCCTCGCACATGGCTATGGCGGCCGCACCCGCTGCACAAGTGGGAGGGATGGCCAAAATGCAGGCCCTCATGGAGCAATTTATGGCACAAATGAGGGCCTCTATGGAAGAGTCAATGTATAATTGGAAGAGGGACGCCATGTCAGACGAATCCGGGTGTGATCTGGAAAAATTGAGGGAGGAATCCAGATGTGAAGTGGAAAAACGGATAGCAGAGGCAAAAAGGGATAATAAAAAAATGATGGAGGACATGAGGCGCGAGTCGGGCGGGGTCCCAAGGGTGCATGAGGAGGTAACGCGGGTCGAGAAGCACTGGTTGAGCGAAGCGGAGGAAAGCGCGGGTACAATGACGGGGGTAGAAATCGCGACACGGGGTTTGGAAAAGCCGGCGACCGATGAGGTAGAGGGAATTTTATTAAAGCCAACGGTCGTCGAGGTGAGTAAAGAAAAAGCGGAAGTGGGCATTGAAATTGAAGAGACCGGGGACTCAGAAAACCACTCGCGGCGGGAGGAAGTGATGGAATATGTACAAGGTCGGTGCTCAACTCATAATGATGTGCTCACTAAACAAATAAAGAGTTTGCAGGTTTTGGTGCAGGGAGGAAGAAGAACCCCGAAGGTGAGACGTGCTGTGTATTGTGCGGGGAGATTTTGTAAGAGGATGTTTGGCGACAAAAGAATTTTCGCGCGCTTGGGATCGAGGAAGCATCCGGGCATTGGTGAAGGGTCCCGTGTGAGTGGAAATGGCACGCGTGGGAGAAAAAAGTGTGCGTCGGCGAGTGGGTGTGTTATAAAGTGTGGGAGTGAAACCGAGTGCGAGCGAGAATGCACATCGGTGTGGTGTTGTCATCGTCGGTGTGTCACACGCACACGGGGTGTGACACGGGGACGACACACGGGGTGTGACACAGGGAGTGAGAGCAATACGGAGTGTACGTGCGAGGGTGAGAGTGACCCAGAGAGTGAGTTGGTGGTGGAGCGGGTGCGAGAATGCACGCTTGGAATGGATGAGGGTGTGCGAGGAAGCACACCTGAGTTGGTGGTAGCGCGAGTGTGGGAGAGCCCATGTGAGCACGTTAGTGGGTGGATTCAAGAGTGCACGCCCATGGTGAGTGGTACGGAGTACGTACCAAGGGAGAGTGCGCAAGACGGTGCGCGAGGTGTGTTAAGGGGGTGTGCGAACAGCGAGTGTGCGCGAGAGGTGTGCTGTGTAACAGGGAGTACGTTGGTGGAATGTACGGACGGCGTTGGAACGCCAGGTTTTGTGAGGGTGAAAGGGGTAGCGTATGCGTGTGAGCATGCAGGTGAAGCATCGACGGTAACCGGGTTAGCGGTTAGAGCGACGAATAGCCGATGCAAGCACTCGGGGCGCGGTGTGCTTTGTTGGATGCAGGGCCCGGCGCGGATCGATGCTGCGTCGCTTCTCTTCGAAGCGTCGTTGCTGATTCGGGCTTGGCCCCGCCCCGCACGGTCGAGTCCGGGCTTTGTCGGGTGAGGCGACCGGTCCGGTTCAAGGGCGAGTGGGAGGAAGCGGAACGGTGCCCCCTCGTGGGGACGCGGTTCCGACCGAGGGAGATTGAGCCATCGGGCCCGGGACCGCAAGGTGCCACGCCGAGATAGTGCGTGGAATCTCGGCCCGACCAAACCACCTCCCTTGAACCGAAAGCCAGACGGATTCAACCTGCAGGCGACCAAACCACCCGAATTCATTGCTCGGCTTTATGAAGCCGAGTTTAATGATGTCATGACGCACCGAGGCTAGGATATAGTGGACTGTGCTGATGGTGATAGTGATAGTGTTTTGATCCGAAATTTAGAAAAGTGAATAGAATTGGCAGTAATTGGAAAATTTTTGATTTGTGGAAATTGGGTGAGCAAAATTAGTAGTGGGAAATGCCCCGATGTGGTGGGATGGCAACCTTGCCATCTCTCACAATCACGGGGGGCAAAGGAGCACTAGTCTTATGGGGTTGATGGCAGTGAAAACTAGCCCGGGTGGGTTAGGATATATAATGTGTAGGGCCCTAGAGATTGACCTTAGGTAACGTTAAGATGAGTTAGTGACAAGGATACCTGTAGTGGGGACGCAGGTAGGTTAGAGTGGATTATAATGACGTGGTATGTGCTTAGTTTAAAGGGAAGACAGGGAGCACTAAGTTAGCAGGGCAACAGGTAGTTCAGATGATGCCGTGTGAGTGTTGGAGGTGTATTCAGAAGTGTATTGTGGAAGTGTATGGTGAACAGGTGTGATTGAACAGGTGTGATTGCACAGGTGTGCAACTGAACAGGTGTATGGAGCAGTGTATGAGGGAGTAGTGGTGATGCATGTGGTGTTGACCAAATGGTCCAGGAAGGAAGGAGGGTGCAGGTGGCACCAGGTGTGAGTGCACAGGTGTGCACCAACAGGTGTATGGAATAAATGGTTGTGTGGAAGACATGGAGTGTGGAATATATGGAGTATTGGAATGGATGGTCGTGGAGTGAGTAGGATGGAAAGTGTGGAGTGGAGTGGATGGTGCAAAGGTGTGAATGGGGGAAGGGTGGACCCACATCACGAATACCCGGGGCGGGTAGTGTAAGTGTTAGGTAGAGGGTATAGGTAAATTGTGGTTGGATATTGGCATCTGTGGTGCGGGTGGAAGAATGATGTTTGGATGGGTGCATTAGTGTTGTGGAAATGGCTGGGCGTGTAGCCTGTTAGTGTGTGTAGTTGGTTTGGGCACTCCACCACTGTGAGGATGTCGGCCAGGTGAGTCCGCAGGTGGGCTCTGGGAGCCGGTAGTTGTGGATGGGGCCCGAGGATCCGGAGGACAGACCCGGGTAGCCCAGTGCCAGAGGGCACCAGGGGGTGACAGAGCCAGGAGGGGCCTTCCCCAGTTAGTTAGGTTAGGGTGAGGAGCTAGGTAAGCTCGGGTGGCAACTGCAGTGGTGGAGGTGTGCAGGTGGGTAGACCTGCTGGGAGAGCTACACGTCACAGCCCAGAAATTGTGCAAGGGCACCGGGAGATGAATCGGGGGAGTGAGACCCCAAATTGAGCAGCACCACAGTTTGGTCAATGGGAATTGGTTTTTTAGAACCCATAGTGTAAGTGGCCAATGGATTGGCAGGGAGAGACCCCGGGTAGTGTAAAGTGTGTTAAAGTCATTTAGAGGATAGTTAGGATGAAGTCTCCTCGCACCATCTGCATCCACTCACCTGAGATGACGTACCTCCACACCATGCCATGTTTAATTTATTATTTTTGTGCAAATGTTTGGATTGTGAGACGCATCATGACGTGGGTGTGACATTGTGCTTTGTTGTTCCATCTCTCCCTCCTTATGAGGATTGATGATGAATTGGGTGATGGCAAATTTTGAAGTAGAGGGATTGTGGAGACGAATTTGGTATTGGGGAAATATGGGGAAGACGTGACGGTAGCGACGGATTGGTAATGTGTAGATTTTGTACATATGGGGTAAGGGCAAGGGTAGTGTAGGTGACGGGGGGTGATGTACGGTAGGGACGAGCTTTCTCACTTCGCCCTCCGTGCGCATTTCGCCTTGCATTGCCTTATTGATGTGTACCCTTGTGACCTTACCCCTCGCTCATTTGTCTTTCCCCTTTTGTCTCCCACATGACCTGTGCGCCATTGGGCGCCGAGGGGAGCGTGCGTGAGTCGGCCATTGTGCGCCCGGAACTCTCAGAACCAGCTGTCTGCATCGATGCACCACATTATGGACTACATGCCTGTGGCCGAGCACCACGTATGGACCCCATGGGTTGGGGCATGGCCCCTCTGCTGGAACCGGCCATGAGGGCCCGAAATCTTGCTGGCAGACCTTGGCCACAGGGCACCGATGCCCCACAGGTGAACCACACGTAGTCGGCCCTGTGGGCCATAAATAAAATAAAATAAAAAGGACACATTGGGTGCATTTTTCAGTTCAAATAGGCCGCCAGTAAGAAAAGCAAAGAAAATGACAACAACTGGAAGAGATAATAATAGCCAGCAGAGGGAGCCGAAGAGCAAGAGATCACCTGCAGGGTTAGGGGTTGTTGATTTTATTTTTATTGAACATTGTTGAACAATGGTGACTGCACCGATTGGTGCTTGAGGGTGTGTTGGTGTGTTATAGGTGCTTTAATGGTGCATTGATGCAGAGCAGATTGTCTCCCCCCCAGAAAGAACAATTACAGGTCCTGGGTTAATTTTGTAAATAAAAGTAGTGTCAACTGTAAATAATTCTCCCCACCGTCAATGTATAGTTTGAAGACCATTCCGCAATTCGGTTAACTGTGGGAGTGTCTGTTAGGCAGGGTGCAATGGAGCAGCGGGACACATTTATTTATGTTTTAAAACTGTCGCGCTCAGGGTCAGGTTAAGAGTAGAGGGAACTACACCTACGTGTCACACTAAATAAAAGTTGTAGGCCCGGGACGTGCCTAAGATGAGGAGGGTGCAGTGTTGCGGATATGAGGACTGTATTTTTTTTATTGTGTGTTTTATTATTATTATTATTGTTTATTCTGCACCTCCTGCCTCCGGAGTTGTGTAAAGGTAAAAAGGGCGTCTCGGTAATTAGTCCATAAAGCATCCACGTCAGCCAATCATAGATTACCCCTGTTCGATAGCTTATATCTTATTATGTGTCTTAGGGTAAGGCCTTGTCTCCCATTAACTTAAATACTCCATTGTACCAAGTGAAATAAGAATAGGTCCCCTTTCATTTCGTTTCGATGGCCAACTGCATTTTGGGCAGTTTTCTCTTCAACCGCCATTGACCACGAGGCAGGGTCGGAGAAGAAAGGCGTGTCTCCACCTCGTCATAGAGGGGAGGAGTGAGCCAGCCCCACTCGACCAACCATGAGCCAGGGGTTTGGCTAGAGAGGGCGGAGGAAGAGCGATCGGGGAGGTTCGCAAAGGTTGAGGGGCGGGGCCTATATAACCCACGGCAGGGCGTTTCCCGAGGCAGATGAGCTTTTACGGAATGAGCTACGACAAGAGCGGAGTGTGTGGTTTTCTTTGGTCAGAGCTGGGTTGGTCGTCAGTGGTGGTCAGTGTTTGCGTAGAGTGGAGGGGTTGCGTTGAGTGGTCGGTGGTGAGGAAGAGTTGGACTAAGCAAGAGAGAAAGAGTCCTGGAGTTAGTGAGAGAGGGAGAGAGAGCCCGTCACGCGAGACCTCCCACCAGCATCGTTGGCTTGGCTCCACCAAGCAGCTCCGACCCGCTACCCCGCGCACACGACAGGATCGGTGGCATCGGTGGCCGTCGAGGTCCAGCCCGACGTCCCGTGCGGGATCAAACTCCAGCCAGCTCCGTGCCTTCCTCCAGCCACCCACCTCCTGTCATTCGTGCCTGCAATTTCCATCCATTTGCGTACGTGAGTTTGTTTTGTTCGTGCTGTCCTGGGTAGTAACAATAAGTCTGTATAAGCTAAAGATTTCACTGTGTCACCTGCGTCTCATGTCCCTATAAATAAACGTGACTGCTTTCTTCTTGCTTATATGTGTGTAAATAATAAACCCAGTTACTCTTCTGTACGTCTTCTTCCTCTTTGCATTCGGTCGCTTTAGAGTTTTCCACATTGGGCAGCTGCGGTGCGATACGGCCAAAGTTTGGGGTAAATCGGGTTTTAGTCAGGGAAGCACTGTTCGGTCGCGGAGCCTCCGCTCGGCAAATATAACATCTTTAACCGTGTCCGTAACAATATTGTTACGGTCCGTGGATAAGGATGTTGTTTGCCGAGCGGAGGCACCGCGGCCGAACAGTTTTTCCCGACTAAACCCGATTCCCGAACGTTGGCCGGATCGCGCCACAGATATTCAATTTGGAAACCTCTAAAGCGACCGAATGTAAAGAGGAAGAAGAAGACGTACAGAAGAGTAACGGGATTTATTATTTACACACACAAGCAAAAGGAGCAGTCAAAGTTATATACAGGGAACATGGAAAAAGCAGGTGACACAGTGAAAATACTAGCTTATACAAACTTAATTAAATACCCAGGACAGAACAAACAGAACAAACTCACGTACACAAGAAGGATGGAATGGCAGGAATGAATGCTGGAAGGAGGATTGGGAAGGTTCAGCTGGGGCAGATGGTTCGGGCTTGATCCCGCACGGGACGTCGGCTGGACCTCGACGGCCACCGATGCCACCGCTATCTGGTTCCCACGGGGTACGGGTTGAAGCTGCCTGGTGGAGTCAACGCTGCTTGTGGAGCCAAAGCTGCTTCTCTGGCTCACCTCAGGACGCGTCTGCCGTCTCTGGCGCAACTGCTTGTAATTGACCTTGAACCTTCTCTCTCTTTCGCAGGACCTTGCGCGCGCGCTTTTATAACGCCTCCGGCGATCAAGCCGCCGGCCTTCAGGACACGCCCATCGGGGTGCTCACCTCGGCCCTGGTTGGTCGCGCGACCCTCTGGCTCCGCCCTTGATGACGACGGGCGGGCACGCCTTTCTTCCCCGACCCGAGCACATGTTCAATGGTGGTTTTGGAGGGGATGTAATATTGGCAATCGAGGCTTGGCCATGACGAAAGGGGAAATGGAGGTTTTGGGAATGGGAATGAAGAATGAAGGGAATCTATCTTATTTCACTTGGTGCAATGGAGTGTCATTTTAATGGAAGACAAAGCCTTAACCTAATACACAGAATAAGGAAATAAACTACTGAACAAGGGTATTATAGTGTCCTTCAATGTATGCTTTATGGAATTAACTACCGGAACGCCCTTTGACCTTTATACACACTGGAGCAAGGAGGGCTCAGACTAAAACAATAATTCACAACCATTTACTATACAATACAACACAATCAAAAAAAACTCAATCCTCATATCCGCAACAATATATATATATATATATATATATATATATATATATATATATATATACATATATATATATATATATGTATATATATATATATATATATATATATATATATATATATATATATATATATATATATATATATATATATATATATATATATATATACAGTATATATACATATATATATATATATATATATATATATATATATATATATATGTATGTATATATATATATATCTCTATATATAAAGGAGGAGTGTCTGTGTGTGTGTCTGTCTGGATGTCCGCTTATAACTCAAGAACTACACATCGGAGAAAAGTTTTAGACACAGATTCGGAATCAGCATAAAATCCTGGTGGTTATAGGCTACTTTGTATTTTAATATCAATGGTTTAAAAAACCGGGCCAGCTGCAATTCCATGGTGTAGTTTGTGGCGGCGCTATTGCCCCTTTCCGATCCCGCGGTTGCGCGTACGTACGGTATACTGTACATACATATTTATATATTTTTAATGTGCTTTTTATTGTATTTTAAATTGTTTTTTAGCTTATTTTATTGTTAATTTATGTACTATTGTATTTATTTTAAATATATTTTTAAGGAAAACAAATGTTTTCACGTCCGTAGGAGTGACGTAATGTCGCACATAATGACAAAATGCGCGCCATTTTGTCGCGCCAAGAACGAATAAACGGTTTTTTTTTTTAGTTGAGATTTTATTCGAATTCGAATTCCATTAAATTTCAACTGTTGGAAACAATAATTATTTCAACTGTTGGAAATTGAAATAATTATTGTTTCCAACAGTTGAAATTTAATGGAATTCGAATTCGAATAAAATCTCAACTAAAAAAAAAAACGTCGCGTTTTAAAATTATGACGTCATCAGCGTATTTCGGAACGTTAACTTTACAACTTCATATTCGGAATCAGTACGTCCCAGAGAAACTACAGCACACCTTAAATGTTAAAAAAAATCTTCGGGTTTTAAAATTATGACGTCATCAGCGTATTTCGTAACGTTAATGTTTCAACGTTGACGACAATGACTTCCGACTTCCGGGTTCGGAATGCGGGACCAATGCCATTTGACAAGGAATAAAAAATAAATGCGACATTCAATTGACGACAATGACTTTCGACTTGACTCCCCCCCTCCCCCTCCCCCTCCCCTCCACCCTACCCCCTCCCCTTCTCCCCACCCCTTCCCCTTCCCCCCACACCTCCCCCTCCCCCCTTCCCCTCCCCTCCACCCTCCCCCTCCTCCCTTCCCTCCCCCCTCCCCTCCCCCCTTGCCCCTCCCCCTCCCCCTCCCCCTCCCATCCCTCCACCTCCCCCTCCCAATCCCCCCCTCTCCTCCTCCCCCTCCCCCCTCTTCTCCCCTCCCCCCCTCTTCTCCCCTCCCCCCCTCTTCTCCCCTCCCCCCCCCCCCCGTTCCCCTCCCATCCCCTTCCCCCTCCCCTCCCTTCCCCCGCCCAGCAATGCTGGGTACTTCCCATGGCCAGCTGTACGTGGGCTGCTCGAGGGTTGGAAAACCAAGCAATCTTTATGTCTTGGCACCAAGTAAGAAAACCAGAAATGTTGTATACCAAGAGGTTTTGAGAAATTGACAATTGACAAAACGTCATGTAGGAAATGTACTGTGATATTGCTCTAAAATATACATGTTCTTTTCATCATATATTTGTCTTATTTTTATTCAACCCGGGCGAAGCCGGGTACCTCAGCTAGTATATATATATTTATATATGTATGTATATATATATATATATATATATGTATATATATATATGTATATATATATATATATATATATATATATATGTATATATATATATATATATATATATATATATATATATATACATATATATACATATATATATATATATATATATATATATATATATATATACATATATATATATATATATATATATATATATATATATATATATATATATATTGTTGCGAATATGGAATTTGGCCTCCATATCCGCTTGTAAATATTCCCCTATTTCCCCAATACTCCCCAACTATCCCCAATCCCCCATTCCCTAGTCCCATTGTCTGTAAACAACAATCAGTAGAGCCGACCTTCCCCTTATTCCCCCATTAAATGTCGTGCCCAGGTCCACCGCACCACACGTAGACAACTTTCGGAGATCTTGCTAGTTATTCTTAGTCTATGTCAGTTAAGGCCTCGTTTCCATTAATTATGACTCTTCGTTGCACCAGAATGTGATTATATGGCACCAGTAGTGAGTTTAGGACCTTTCCCATACCTCCTCCCATCTTCTTCCCCGTCTACAACAACAGAGGGGCACGGCGCTGCGCGGGGGGGAGTGTGCGTCCTCCCACCGGCTCGGTTAGCCGCCATCGACAATGCGCTCCAGACAACGCGCTCCAGACCATGCGCTCCACGGGGTTACCACAAAGGGGCTCCTTGTCAGCTCCTCGTCAAGGGCGGAGCCGGTAACCCCCCCGCACGCACCCAATGAGAAGCAACGTGCCGATTCCACGAGGCGGAGCTAACGAGCCGAGGGCGTGTCACTCCCCGCCGGATATACGCGGCCCCGCGCCGGATGTGACATGAGATGCGCCCCCAGCTTGAGCAGACAAGACGCCATCCGAGCGCTGCGACCTCCCCGCATCTCTAGACCGGACCGGGTCGACCCTGTCCTTGAGCCAAGGTGCACCTGGAGCCATCGACAACCGCTTTCGTGCCATCAACCCCCGTGTGAGTCAGCCTTGTCCCGTTTACCTGTCGTCTGTTGGGGTTAATATAAGGTTGTGTTTAAGTGCCTATCTTCCTTTGCTGTCCCTCTCGTCCCTGTAATCTGACCTTCCGCACGAATATAATCTCCTCCGGAGGTCTTGAGAACCGTATCCCTGGTGTCGTCATTTTAATCCCAGCCGTGTGTCTGTTCCTTCATTGACCTAGCATCGCGCGACTAGTCAACGTTCGGGTATAATATCGAGTATAATCTTGTGCAGACGTGGTCATCCCAAAACCGCTCGGTGAATAACATCCAAGCCACGTCTGTAACAATATATATATATATATATATATATATATATATATATATATATATATATATATATATATATATATGACAGGTTAGGGTTAGGGTTAGGGTTAGGGTCCCCCTAACCCTAACGTCAACCCTAACCCTAATATATATATATATATATATATATATATATATATATATATATATTATAATAGCCGTAGATGATTCTGTCTGTCTGTCTGTCTATCTGTTGGGTGTCTGTCCGGGGTGTGGCTTACTCGGTTTGCAGAGTAGCTCCACCCATAGCTCCACCCATTCTGGGAGTGGCTATAAACAAATATCCACCATTTTATTAACTCGCATAGCTTTGAGTCCTGTTTTGTAGGCCCGTGGTGTCTTGCTCTCCCCCAGTTTTATTTCAAATCAAATTCGATAAATCATTTCATTTTTCACAGTCGCTAACATAGTTTTAGACTCGGTTGAAAAAAAACGGGAAGAAAATCCGATGAAAGTTGCCGTTTATAGAACGAAATGAATTCTCAAAGGCCTGTAACTTCAAGGCCATTGAGTCTCTCTCACGCCTTTATCTCCAATCTAACTCACCATATGATTTCATTTTTATCGATGGTTTTACTTTTAGACTCGGTGTCAGCAATAATTGAGAACAATCCACACACGCGGGAAAATGCAGAGATATATTTTTTAAAATCGCGTCATGGTGTATCATACACCGCCCAACATGACACCGCCGGCAATGTGTCGATATATATTAAAAATTCGCTTTTGCTTTTCCGTTATGATATATTACTATTTCGTTTGATGATAGTCGTCACAAAAACGTCAACAATGATGCCGACATATATTTCTTCGTTTTTATTTCATTCAACATATTAGCCGGAAGTAAAATATGTTTCAGGAAATTACCGAGAGATATTTCTTCGTTTTTTTTATTAGTTATGTGCGCATACACTTTAAATAGGTTTATTTGAAATCTTTAATTTTCCACAAACATTCCACACACGCGGGAAAATGCAGAGATATATTTTTTAAAATCGCGTCATGGTGTATCATACACCGCCCAACATGACACCGACGGCAATGTGTCGATATCTATTTTAAATTCGATATATCATTTCATTTTTCACAGTCGCTAACATAGTTTTAGACTCGGTTGAAAAAAAACGAGAAGAAAATCCGATGAAAGTTGCCGTTTATAGAACGAAATGAATTCTCAAATGCCTGTAACTTCAAGGCCATTGAGTCTCTCTCACGCCTTTATCTCCAATCTAACTCACCATATGATTTCATTTTTATCGATGGTTTTAGAGTCGGTGTCAGCAATAATTGAGAACATTCCACACACGCGGGAAAATGCAGATATATTTTTTAAAATCGCGTCATGGTGTATCATACACCGCCTAACATGACACCGACGGCAACGTGTCGATACATATTAAAAATTCGATATATCATTTCATTTTTCACAGTCGCTAACATAGTTTTCGACTCGGTTGAAAAAAAACGGGAAGGAAATCCAATGAAAGTTGCCGTTTATAGAACGAAATGAATTCTCAAACGCCTGTAACTTCAACTTCAAGGCCATTGAGTCTCTCTCACGCCTTTATCTCCAATCTAACTCACCATATGATTTCATTTTTATCGATGGTTTTGGACTCGGTGTCAGCAATAATTGAGAACATTCCACACACGCGGGAAAATGCAGAGATATATTTTTAAAAATCGCGTCATGGTGTATCATACACCGCCCAACATGACACCGACGGCAACGTGTCGATATATATTAAAAATTCGCTTTTGCTTTTCCGTTAAGATATATTACTTTTTCGTTTGATGACAGTCGTCACAAAAACGTCAACAATGATGCCGACATATATTTCTTCGTTTTTATTTAATTCAACATTATTAGCCGGAAGTAAAATATGTTTCAGGAAATTACCGAGAGATATTTCTTCGTTTTTTAAAATTAGTTATGTGCGAATACACTTTAAATAGGTTTATTTGAAATCTTTAATTTTCCACAATATAATTTACTTGCCATTTATCATTTGATGATTACGAGACAAATTCCTCTTGAGGATCGTGACAATTCATGCGCTGCGTGGAAACTTCTATTTCCAAAATGAATGAGACGATCGATGAAGAACGCAGACTTGAACAGGATGCAGCAAGAAAACGAATGAGACGGGCGAACGAGTCCATCGACGAACGTCAATGCAAACTTGCGGGGTCACCCGTGGGAATCCCACGGGCATGGATGTGTGTGACATTTCGACATATTGAGTTAGATGCTGCACATTCATTTTTACAAAATGGTTACTGGCAAGTCATCAGATCCAGAAATGGTGTAAAAACCACCGTTTAGAGGCCATTTTTCCCCGCAAAGCGGGGGTTGGCCTTTTCGGGGACCGTGGTAGTTGTTGTTTTTTTGTCCCCTTTTTGAAGCAATGTTTTACGGCCGGATGCCCTTCCTGACGCCAACCCTTTTTGCCGCCTTCAACGACAAACAGGGAATTACCAGTGAACTGGTACTCAATTAGCCGACCTCGGAAGGATGACAGGCTGAGTCAACCCCCCTGGCATTAATTCGGCGATCGACCGAGATTCGAACCCAGGATCCTAAGCCGGCACCCTAGCCGCTAGCCCAACACCAGAAATGGTGTCATGAACACAATTTATTTACGCACAAGCACAAAAGCAAGACGGGCCGATTTCCGATTCCGACGGGCCGACGGGCGAGACGGGCCGATTTCCGATTCCGACGGGCCGATTTGGAGCAAGAAAAAGAACGAGACGGGAGAAAAAGGAGAGAAACGAGACGGGGAAAGCCGATTGGAGAGGCGAGTGAGGCGCGATTGGAGAGGAGTGTGAGGCGCGATTGGAGAGGAGTGTGAGGCACGATTGGAGAGGAGTGTGAGGCGTGATTGGAGAGGAGTGTGAGGCACGATTGGAGAGGAGTGATTGGAGAGGAGTGATTGGAGGGGAGTGTGAGGCACGATTGGAGAGGAGTGTGAGGCACGATTGGAGAGGAGTGTGAGGCGCGATTGGAGAGGAGTGTGAGGCGCGATTGGAGAGGAGTGTGAGGCGCGATTGGAGAGGCGTGTGAAGGATTGGAGAGGAGAGGAGTGTGAGGGATTGGAGAGGTGAGGGATTGGAAAGGAGAGGGATGTGAGGGTTTGGAGAGGAGAGGAGTGCTAGGTGGAGAGAGGAGAGTGTCAGGTGGAGACAGGAGAGTGTCAGGTGGAGACAGGAGAGTGTCAGGTGGAGAGGAGTGAGGGGTCACATATTATGTGAAATAACTAAATTCACACCATTTCTGGATCTGATGACTTGCCAGTAACCATTTTGTAAAAATGAATGTGCAGCATATAACTCAATATGTCGAAATGTCACACACTTCCATGCCCGTGGGATTCCCACGGGTGACCCCGCTATATATTATAATAGCCGTAGATGATTCTGTCTATCTGTTGGGTGTCTGTCCGGGGTGTGGCTTACTCGGTTTGCAGAGTAGCTCCACCCATAGCTCCACCCATTCTGGGAGAGGCTTCATGTAATTATAAACAAATATCCACCATTTTATTAACTTGCATAGCTTTGAGGCCTGTTTTGTAGGCCCGTGGTGTGTTGCTCTCTCTCCCAGTTTTATTTCAAATCAAATTCGATATATCATTTCATTTTTCACAGTCGCTAACATAGTTTTAGACTCGGTTGAAAAAAAACGGGAAGAAAATCCGGTGAAAGTTGCCCTTTATAGAACGAAATGAATTCTCAAACGCCTGTAACTTCAAGGCCATTGAGTCTCTCTCACGCCTTTATCTCCAATCTAACTCACCATATGATTTCATTTTTATCGATGGTTTTGGACTCGGTGTCAGCAATAATTGAGAACATTCCACACACGCGGGAAAATGCAGAGATATATTTTTAAAAATCGCGTCATTGTGTATCATACACCGCCCAACATGACACCGACGGCAACGTGTCGATATATATTTAAAATTCGCTTTTGCTTTTCCGTTAAGATATATTACTTTTTCGTTTGATGACAGTCGTCACAAAAACGTCAACAATGATGCCGACATATATTTCTTCGTTTTAATTTCATTCAACATTATTAGCCAGAAGTAAAATATGTTTCAGGAAATTACCGAGAGATATTTCTTCGTTTTTTTAAATTAGTTATGTGCGCATACACTTTAAATAGGTTTATTTGATATCTTTAATTTTCCACAATATAATTTACTTGCCATTTATCATTTGATGATTACGAGACAAATTCCTCTTGAGGATCGTGACAATTCATGCGCTGCATGGAAACTTCTATTTCCAAAATGAATGAGACGCTCGATGAAGAACGCAGACTTGAACAGGATGTAGCAAGAAAACGAATGAGACGGGCGAACGAGTCCATCGACGAACGTCAATGCAAACTTGCGGGGTCACCCATGGGAATCCCACGGGCATGGATGTGTGTGACATTTCGACATATTGAGTTAGATGCTGCACATTCATTTTTACAAAATGGTGACTGGCAAGTCATCAGATCCAGAAATGGTGTAATGAACACAATTTATTTACGCGCAAGCACGAAAGCAAGACGGGCCGATTTCCGATTCCGACGGGCCGACCGGCGAGACGGGCCGATTTGGAGCAAGAAAAAGAATGAGACGGGAGAAAAACGAGAGAAACGAGACAGGGAAAGCCGATTGGAGAGGCGAGTGAGGAGCGATTGGAGAGGAGAGTGAGGAGCGATTGGAGGGGAGTGTGAGGCGCGATTGGAGAGGAGTGTGAGGCACGATTGGAGAGGAGTGTGAGGCGCGATTTGTAGAGGTGTGTGAGGCACGATTGGAGAGGAGTGTGAGGCGCGATTGGAGAGGAGTGTGAGGCGTGATTGGAGAGGAGTGTGAGGTGCGATTGGAGAGGAGTGTGAGGCGCGATTGGAGAGGAGTGTGAGGCGCAATTGGAGAGGAGTGTGAGGCGCGATTGGAGAGGAGTGATTGGAGGGGAGTGTGAGGCGCGATTGGAGAGGAGTGTGAGGCGTGATTGGAGAGGAGTGTGAGGCGTGATTGGAGAGGAGTGTGAGGCGCGATTGGAGAGGAGTGTGAGGTGCGATTGGAGAGGCATGTGAGGGATTGGAGAGGAGAGGAGTGTGAGGGATTGGAGAGGTGAGGGATTGGAAAGGAGAGGAATGTGAGGGATTGGAGAGGAGAGGAGTGCTAGGTGGAGAGAGGAGAGTGTCAGGTGGAGACAGGAGAGTATCAGGTGGAGAGGAGTGAGGGGTCACATATTATGTGAAATAAATAAATTGTGTTCATCACACCATTTCTGGATCTGATGACTTGCCAGTAACCATTTTGTGAAAATGAATGTGCAGCATCTAACTCAATATGTCGAAATGTCACACACATCCATGCCCGTGGGATTCCCACGGGTGACCCCGTTAGTATATATATATACTGTATATATATATACAGTCACGTGAAAAAGTAAGTACACCCCATGTAAACTTTTCACTTTTTCAACATATTTCAACATACAGCTATTTGATCTTCATTTCAACAATATTGACAGATAAAGGTGATATCATACAACAAATATCATGAAACATTTACATTTTGTAGTCCATTGTATAATGTAAATAAACATAAATGCAAATTTTGCATGTGAAAAAGTAAGTGCACCCTTGGCTCTAATAGGTGGTATTGCCCCCTTTGGCAGAAGCAACCTCAAGTAGGCGTTTCTTATAACTGTCTACCAGTCTCTGACATCGACTGGCAGAAATTTTTGCCCTCTCCTCCATGCAGAATTCTTTCAGCTGTGCAATGTTTGAGGGGTTTCTTGCATGCACAGCTCGTTTCAAATCCCCCCCACAACATCTCGATGGGATTTAGATCCGGGCTTTGACTTGGTCATTCCAGAACCCTCCATTTCTTTCTTTTCAGCCATTCCTTGGTGGATTTACTGGTATGTTTAGGGTCATTGTCATGTTGCAAGGTCCACCTTCGGTTGAGCTTCAACTCTCCGACAGATGGCCTCACATTATCCTCAAGTACCCTCTGGTACAATGAAGAATTCATAGTGGATTATATGATGGTGAGCTGCCCAGGCCCTGATGCAGCAAAGCTGCGCCAAACCATAATATTTCCACCACCATGCTTTACAGTTGGTAACAGGTTCTTGTGGTCAAATGCTGTCTTTGGTTTTCGCCAAACATGTCTTCTGGTACTGTGGCCAAATAGCTCTACCTTTGACTCATCTGTCCAGAGCGCATTGTTCCAGAAGTGGTGGTCTTTGCCTAGGTGTTCATTGGCAAACATTAGTCTTGCCCTGATGTTCTTTCTGGACAGCAAAGGTTTCCTCCTGGCACACCTCCCATGTAGATCAAATTTGTGCAGCCTCTTTCTAATGGTAGACTCGTGCACTTTGACATCAACAGTGGCAAGAGCTACGTGTAGGTCCCGTGATGACATTCTGGGGTTCTTAGAGACTTCTTTCAGCAACTTGCAGTCTGCTCTCGGGCTGAAATTGCTGGGTCGGCCTGGCCTGAACAAGTTGGTAGTTGTTTGGAATCTTCTCCACTTGTAGATGATATTCCAGACAGTCGAATGATTGATTTTAAATTGTTTGGAGATCTTTTTAAATCCCTTCCCAGACTCGTAGGCATCTATAACCTTCTTTCTGAAGGCCTCAGAGAGCTCTTTTGATCTAGGCATGGTGACGCCGCACACTTCAACAACAAAGAGCAAACCAAACTAAATGTCTGAGGTTTAAATAAGACAGGTTCCTCCAAGATCCTCTCTCACGATGTTCTAATCATTTGCACCTGAGCTCGTGCACCTGATTCTAATTTTAGGTATTTGAAGTAGTGATAAATGTTGGGGTGTACTTACTTTTTCCACATGCGAAATTTGCATTTATGTTCATTTAAATTATACAATGGACTACAAAATGTAAATGTTTCATGATATTTGTTGTATTATATCACCTTTATCTGTCAATATTGTTGAAATGAAGATCAAATAGCTGGATGTTGAAATATGTTGAAAAAGTCAAAACTTTACATGGGGTGTACTTACTTTTTCACGTGACTGTATATATTGTTGCGGATCTCGGGTTCGTCGATGTACTAAGGGGAGGTTAAGCCCTACTCCCCCTCGAACTTTGAGTCCACGAGGCTGCCACCCACACTACACTCGTGGTGGACGGATTGCTAAGCAATTCCAGCCTCCGAACCCATAACTACGCATGGAAGGGTTAACGGTCACGACCCGAGTACCTTCGACACACGCAGCTGTGAGAACGGGGACTGAACCTCGCACGAGTCACGCTGGTACTGAACGCCCGAGCGGTTGTGCGTTGCGTAACTCGTGCCGTTAACACTATTGAACCCGATCGAGCGGTTTTAATTCGTGCAATGCTAGGCCAATGTTGAAAGGACGATGACGGCCAGGTTGGAAACCAAACCACAGGATTTATTTACATTCACAGTATTTACAGAAAAGGGACACAGCGAAGAATCTTAGCGGCCTTACCTTCGTGCCCAGACAAGGGCCCTCAGATTCGTTCGGGGAAGGGAAGGAAGTGGAGAATGCGCACATAGCGCGGCCGCTTCGTGCAGTTTGCCTGGACGGGCTCGTTGGACGGAAACCCCCCAGGGATCGCTCCAACCTTGGATACCACAGACGGAGATGATCACGGCAAACGGCAGGGACGTTGGTCAAGGACGTGCACGTAGCAGGAACCTGACAAGAGGAGCAGCGTATCTCAAACCCCAGCAAGAAGAGAGCTGGTAGTCGCTGGAACCCGGCAAGAGAGAGCGAGGCAGAGAGTATATTCAGGAGCCTGGCACGAGTCTGAGAGAGAGGGAGAGCGGGGGTCCAGGCCGGGTTTTATAGCCCCCCGACACCCTCAATCGAACGTTCCACAGGCCTCCATTGGCCACCTGGGGTCACGTGTCATGACAGCCCCTTATTGGTCACCCTTGGCCACTCCCTTCAGCTCCCATTGGCTACTCGCTGCTCACCGGTCAAGCCCTCCAGCTCCTCCCTCGGGCCTGCAAGGCCTGGCCTAGGCCCATGACAAGGCACTTTAGGCTGCAATGAGGCCTACCATTACCCTGCCTGCCTCAACACATACTAACACTGGGAAGGAGACTATACTTCACATTTAATGAGAAAGAACTAACTATGCGAGGCTACATGTTGTGGTGTAACTAACTATGGGGGGGGGAGGGGTTGCCTTTATTTACAAAACCGCAACAATATATATATATATATATATATGAGGGAGAGCGGGGGGCCTACTGGTGTTTTATACATATATATATATATATATAACACGAACGACACATGAGAGTATACATATGAGGAAGATTTTGTTTTGTAATCCTACCAAAGAGGGCCTACTGGTGGCCTTTAATTCCTTACAGCGAAATTGCTAAACCCACGGGGCTATGACATTTTACGTCTTTTTTTATCCTCACCAGAGGAGAGGGTATTGCATTTGAGTACATTTGACTGTCGTCTGTTTGTTTGTCTGTTTGTTTGTTACCTGCAAAATCGAAGATTTTTCAAGTATATTGGTCGGTTGCGTTTGTGGTTCTGTCTGTCTGTTTGTCTGTTTCTTTGTCACCGGCCTACAGGTTACAATTCCAAATCGATCGTCACGAAACTTCACCAAGTTGTAGAGATCGTCACAATTGAGAAGCCTATTGATTTTGAGGTCAAAGGTCATTGGTCATCTGGAGGTCAAATTTCTAAAATCGCCATTTTTTATCCGATTGACTTGAAAATTGAACATCATTTGCACATTCAGTCATTAAAGAGGGAGTCAAACTATTTTTGAGGTCAAAAGGTCAATTCAAGGTCAACTTTCCAAAATCATCAATTTTCATCTGAAAAATCATTACTTTTCATCCTATTGACCCGAGCTTTGATCAAGATCGTCAATTTTCATCTTGATGAAATGGACAATTTGCTGTGTCAATGGAAAACTTTTGGGGACGGGGGGGTGGGGGGGGGGCGGATTTTGCACTCCGTGTGACGTCTTCTTGTTTGTTTGTCCGCACAGAATAAATATGATTTTCTCTGCAGTCGTTGGTCCGATTGGCAGAAAAGTTTCACCATAAGTGCAACTCCACCTGTAGAATTGTTTTATGATAATTATGACGTCATCGGTCACGTGGTTCGGCCGCCATCTTGGAAAAACGGAAAAACTGCACCTCTATATCTCCGGCAGCGCTGAATTGAAAAAATTGAGACATGGCTCATTGTAAAGAACTCTCCATGGGGAATAAGATATGTTAATGATGATGTCGTAGGTGCCTCCATTATAACGTCATAATTCGACAAGTACAAAACTTCATCCGATCAAGATGAAATTTCTTGAGCATAATCTAGGAATAAATTAGTTTAGAAAAAAAAAATGATGACGTTATCGGTCACGTGGTTCAGTCGCCATATTTGTTTTAACACAAAAGCCTTGAAAAACCACTGAAAATACATCCTGGCGAGGGTCTGCAATCTCTGATTGCTCCTTGTTTTCCTTGTTGAAGGGTGCCATCGGATATCTCACATCTGCAAACGAAGGCAGGTTCTGTGCTTCTGAAGAATTCTCATGGCAAGGTTTACAATGGGTGCTTTGGTATTTCCTCCCAGCAGTCGTCAGCACATGGAGTTGGAATTTGATCAAACTGCTGGTGACAATTTCCTGCTCCATAGGAAAGACACACTGGGATCTTTGTCGTGCACAAGCACAACCAACGCTGACAGAAGAGTCCGTCCAAAGGTAACTGTCACATCCAATTGACGGCACACTCGTGACTGCAACACTCTTCTTTAGCAACACCTGGAATGACAGTTATCAAGTTGGGAATCACACCCAGACGAGACAGTGAAAAGCGCAACACATCGGAGCTGCACTGTCAGCCATAAAATAATTTCTGTGTAAAATTCAGGAATGTCTGTCCTGAAGGAAATGCCCCTTTCAAAAGACATACTGTGTAAATAACCCTCCTGGAAGAGTTACCTTTTTGGGGAATCGAGTACAAACAGGTAAAATGGTTACTACTGAGATGTCCTGTTATTACGTGCTAAGTGTTGGTGGTACGTTCATAAAGGATTACTGGGAAGAAGACAAAGAAAGGAGTTTAGGAGATTGAACCTGACCTTGTCCATAAACAGAGTTGAAGAGAATCACAAAGCAGTATGTCCACAGCCCCTCCATTTTTATCCTGTTCCACAAGATCCGTCTCCGCAGCGTCTGTTTTATGCTCTTCCTGAACCCTCTTTATACCCACCTCTCCCTTAACCCTTTTATCCCGAGGTTTGGAAAACGAAATTAATGAACCCAAACTCCTGGCAATGATATCAACTCTCCAAATCACCCTGTTTGCACAAGATTAGATGTTTAATGGTTAACCATAAAATAATGGTAACTTGTTTCATGGGAAGCTCATGAAGAATTCCTGTTTTCTTGAATTGTTCCAGATATTCCATGTTTTTCCTTGTTTCATTTTTCAGGTGGATATTGTTCATTCACGAAAAGACAAACAACCCACAATCAATCTTGCAAACGTTTCTTTTCCCACGAAATCCCCAACACGAGTTCCATTGAAATGAACTTCACCGCAGAAGGAGACCATTAGCCTCCATGAAGCCTACGCAATGGTTGCCAACCTATTGTTATAAACACCGCAGTAGGAGACCATTAGCCCCCATGAAGCCTGCAAAATGGTTGCCAACCTATTGTTATAAACACCGCAGAAGGAGACCATTAGCCCCCATGAAGCCTACGCAATGGTTGCCAACCTATTGTTATAAACACCGCAGAAGGAGACCATTAGCCTCCATGAAGCCTACGCAATGGTTGCCAACCTATTGTTATAAACACCGCAGTAGGAGACCATTAGCCCCCATGAAGCCTGCGCAATGGTTGCCAACCTATTGTTATAAACACCGCAGAAGGAGACCATTAGCCTCCATGAAGCCTACGCAATGGTTGCCAACCTATTGTTATAAACACCGCAGAAGGAGACCATTAGCCTCCATGAAGCCTACGCAATGGTTGCCAACCTATTGATATAAACACCGCAGAAGGAGACCATTAGCCTCCATGAAGCCTACGCAATGGTTGCCAACCTATTGTTATAAACACCGCAGAAGGAGACCATTAGCCTCCATGAAGCCTACGCAATGGTTGCCAACCTATTGTTATAAACACCGCAGAAGGAGACCATTAGCCCCCATGAAGCCTGCGCAATGGTTGGTAACTTATTGTTATAAACACCACAGAAGGAGACCATTAGCCCCCATGAAGCCTGCGCAATGGTTGCCAACCTATTGTTATAAACACCGCAGAAGGAGACCATTAGCCTCCATGAAGCCTGCGCAATGGTTGCCAACCTATTGTTATAAACACCGCAGAAGGAGACCATTAGCCTCCATGAAGCCTACGCAATGGTTGCCAACCTATTGTTATAAACACCGCAGTAGGAGACCATTAGCCCCCATGAAGCCTGCGCAATGGTTGCCAACCTATTGTTATAAACACCGCAGAAGGAGACCATTAGCCTCCATGAAGCCTACGCAATGGTTGCCAACCTATTGTTATAAACACCGCAGAAGGAGACCATTAGCCTCCATGAAGCCTACGCAATGGTTGCCAACCTATTGATATAAACACCGCAGAAGGAGACCATTAGCCTCCATGAAGCCTACGCAATGGTTGCCAACCTATTGTTATAAACACCGCAGAAGGAGACCATTAGCCTCCATGAAGCCTACGCAATGGTTGCCAACCTATTGTTATAAACACCGCAGAAGGAGACCATTAGCCCCCATGAAGCCTGCGCAATGGTTGGTAACTTATTGTTATAAACACCACAGAAGGAGACCATTAGCCCCCATGAAGCCTGCGCAATGGTTGCCAACCTATTGTTATAAACACCGCAGAAGGAGACCATTAGCCTCCATGAAGCCTGCGCAATGGTTGCCAACCTATTGTTATAAACACCGCAGTAGGAGACCATTAGCCCCCATGAAGCCTGCGCAATGGTTGCCAACCTATTGTTATAAACACCGCAGTCGGAGACCATTAGCCTCCATGAAGCCTACGCAATGGTTGCCAACATATTGTTAGAAACACCGCAGGAGGAGACCATTAGCCCCCATGAAGCCTGCACAATGGTTGCCAACCTATTGTTATAAACACCGCAGGAGGAGACCATTAGCCCCCATGAAGCCTGCGCAATGGTTGCCAACATATTGTTATAAACACCGCAGGAGGAGACCATTAGCCCCCATGAAGCCTGCGCAATGGTTGCCAACATATTGTTAGAAACACCGCAGGAGGAGACCATTAGCCCCCATGAAGCCTGCGCAATGGTTGCCAACCTATTGTTATAAACACCGCAGGAGGAGACCATTAGCCCCCATGCAGCCTGCGCAATGGTTGCCAACCTATTGTTATAAACACCGCAGTCGGAGACCATTAGCCTCCATGAAGCCTACGCAATGGTTGCCAACATATTGTTAGAAACACCGCAGGAGGAGACCATTAGCCCCCATGAAGCCTGCGCAATGGTTGCCAACCTATTGTTATAAACACCGCAGAAGGAGACCATTAGCCCCCATGAAGCCTGCGCAATGGTTGCCAACCTATGTTTGTTTGTCTGTGCCCCATAGTGTAGGTCATTATGTAATGTTGCATTGATTTTTCCTACATTCTTGGAACCAATGTTTTTATACCCCAAATGTTGTTTTTGTTCTGTTCCTCCTCCTCTTCCATTTATAAGTGGTGAGGTCTGATGGCACCGAGGTCGTGCCCTGCCTTGACCACAACACTCCTCCACTCTCCAAGCACCCCCACCTTACACTGATATCCCTCCTCACTTAATCCTCCCATCTCAACCATGGTCTACCTCGGGTCCTCCTACCTTGTACCCTCAACCGATCTGCTCTCTTTCCCGTTCTCTCTTCCCCCATCCACACCAAATGTCCAGCCCATCTCATCCAGTATTTCACCAATCTCCCCGTCAACCTCATCTGCACACCAATCTCCTCCCTCAGTTCATCCATTCTCCTTCTATTTACCCTCTTCACTGCCACAATCCTCCTGACCCAGTTGTTCTCGCAAACCTGCAGCCTTTGTTGTTGTCTCGCTGTCAGCGCCACCGTCTCCAGACCGTAAAGGTAGGGCCGGTGTTACACACGACATCGGGACCTTTCCTTTCAATCTCCTTTAAATCTCTCTTTCTGCCATTACATCTTTCACCCTCCTCCACACATTCACACCCACCTGAATCCTCCTCCGCACCTCAGCCTCTGACTTACCAGCCCAGGTCACTGTTCCACCCAGATACTCAAACCTACTTCCCTGTGTGATCTCCCTCCCTTCCAGCCTGATATTCATTTCTTTTCTCTGATGCCAAACCCACATCACCTCCATCTTCTCCAGGCTCATTTTCTGCCCATGTTTCTAAAATGCCTCCTTCCACTCCCCAAGTACTTCCTGCATCTCCCGCCCACTCTCCACCACAACGACCACATCATCCACATACAATCTCCTCCTCAGAATACCTTTCATGTTCACCTTGCTTTCATGTTTTATACCCTAAAGTCACCGATATATGTCATCTTGATCAAGGTGACTTGTCATCCAATTCTGGAATGCACATTCGAAAATTATCTGCCGACCCGACTTGCACTCCTGCTGTCTCCGCTGAACTGAACCCCTGAGAATATCGTGCAAGTAGCCATGCAAGGTCGTGCTGTGTTGCATGATTGCATCAACTTTATCTGGATAGTTTGAAGTTCCAGTCGTGGATAGTCCATCTAATAATATAATAATATATAATAGTGGATAATAGTAGGTAATAATAATAATAATATATAATAATAATAATTTAATATAATTTTACAGTATATTAGATAATATATAATATATTTTATATATTATATCATATATAATAATAGCAATAATATAATAATAACAATAATAAATAAATAAAAATTAATAATATGATATAATATATAATAATAATAATAATATAATAAAAATAATATATAATAATAATAATAATATAATAATATAATATAATAATAAGAATATAATATATAATATAACAATAATAATATAATATATATGAATAATATATAATATAATAATAATATATATAATATATAATATGTATAATATATAATATATTAGATAATATGAGATAATAGTGGGTAATCGTGGTTAGTAGTAGTGGATAGTGGATAGATCTGGATAGTCGCAGTTGAAGTGTTCATGTTGGGCATCTTTCTTTACTGATTTGGGGGTTTCCAATGTGAGTTTATGACATTTCAGTGACTAGAAGGGCGGAGTTGAGGGGGAGGATGAGGGTGAAGCGTGGTGCAACGCACGCTTGCTTGCACAACAAGAAGGAAGCGGACACCGCGGTGAGTTTAAGAGTCTTTATTAAACGAGCTCAACTGTAGCACTGGCACGCTCCGGGCTGCGCGCCCGGTGTATATCCCGCGGCCACGCCTACCCCTCGGGCGTGGCCGCCGCCCACTTGGTGCGTGGAATGATGCCCTCACGCAGGTGAGCTTTCGTGTCTGCCACACACGCCCCCCCAGAATTCCCGCGCACCAGGAGGGCCAGTTTGCGGGGCAAACGGATGACCCGGCCGAAGCGCCCTCTGGCGACCGGCGGCGTCCGGGGTGCAGGGATGCCAGCTGGGATGCCTCCGGCTGCACCCGGGATGGGTGCAGGACCGGGGGGCGGCGTGCCGGTGGGCCTGGGCGGTGCCGGGTGTCTGCCCGCAGGGGTGCGGCCCCGACGCGGGGGCCGAGCCACCGGTGGTGGGTGGTCCACGTCGAGGTGGGCCGGTTTGAGGCGATCCACCGAGACGCGGCCGGGAGTACCACTGATGTCCAAGGTGAAATGTTTCACCCCGGTCTCCAGCACGTGGAAAGGCCCATCGTACGGTGGCCGCAGTGGTGTCCGGTGGGCGTCGTGCCGGACGAAGACGTACTCCGCGTTGCGAAGCTCCGGGGCGACGTGGGGAGGCGGGTGCCTGTGGTGCGCCGTCGGCACGGGGGCGAACCTCCAGGCCATCTCCTGCAGCGCGGAGCGCTCCTGCGCAGCGGACCATGGTGCCGTGGGGTCGGGGAGGAACTCACCCAGCACCCGCAGCGGTTGTCCGAAGACCAACTCCGCCGTGGATGCGCGCAGGTCGTCCTTGGGCCCAGCAGGACCCAGGGGAGCCTGTCGACCCAGCCGCCATCGTGGATGGTGGCCCGGAGCGCGGCCTTCAACGAGCGGTGGAACCGCTCGCACAGGCCGTTGGCCTGGGGGTGGTAGGCCGTGGTTCGGTGCAGCTGGACCCCGAGCCCCTGCACGACCGCCCCCCAGAGCTCCGAGGTGAACTGGGGGCCGCAGTCGGACGATATGTCCGAGGGGGCGCCGAACTGGGCGACCCAGGTGGTGATGAACGCCTGTGCGACGTCCGCCGCCGTCGTCGCCGCCAAAGGCACGGCCTCCAGCCACCGGGTGGTGTGGTCCACCATCGTCAGGACATGGGTGAAACCCCGCGAGGGGGTCAGAGGTCCCACCAGGTCCACGTGTACGTGGTCGAACCTTCGTTCCGGCACCGTGAACGGGGCCAATGGGGCCTGGGTGTGCCGGTGCACCTTCGCGCGCTGGCACGCGAGGCACGTCCTGGTCCAGCCGCGGACGGCCTTCCGGAGGCCATGCCAGACAAACTTGTCAGCGACCAACCTCTGGGAGGCCTTCATGCCCGGGTGGGACAGGCCGTGGATGGTGTCAAAAACCTGGCGCTGCCAGCCCGCGGGCACGATGGGGCGGGGCCGCCCGAGGGAGACATCGCACAAGAGGGCCGCACCGTCGAACGGCACCTCGGTGACGCGGAGGCCCATGACGGCGGTCCGCCAGGCCTGGACGCCGGGGTCGGCGGCCTGATCCGCCGCCATCTGGGCATAGTCGATGCCAAGGTGGACTGCGTGGGCGACGGACCGGGAAAGGCAATCCGCCACCGGGTTGTCCTTCCCCGCGACGTGCCGGATGTCCGTCGTGTACTCGGACACGGCCGAGAGGTGACGCTGCTGCTGGGCCGACCACGGCTCGGTGACCTTGCCCATCACGAAGACCAGTGGCTTGTGGTCGACGAAGGCCGTGAACGCACGGCCCTCGAGCAGATGGCGGAAGTGCCTGACCGCCAGGTGAAGCCCGAGCAACTCGCGGTCGAAGGTACTATAGCGGCGTTCGGGCAGGAGAAGCTGCCGGCTGAAGAACGCCAGCGGTTGCCAAGCACCACGCACCCATTGCTCGTGCACCGCGCCCACCGCGTAGTCCGAGGCATCGGTGGTGAGGGCGATCGGTGCATTGGGCGCCGGGTGCGCGAGCATGGTGGCGTTAGCCAAGGCGAGCTTTGCGCCTGCGAACGCCGCGTCCATCTGCTCGGTCCAGGTAACGTCACCTTTGCCCAGCTTCCCTCGGAGGGCCTCGTGCAAGGGGCGCAGGAGCTGGGCGATGCGGGGCAGGAACCGATGGTAAAAGTTTACCATGCCCAGGAACTCCTGGAGCCCCTTGATCGTGCGGGGGCGCGGAAACCCCTTCACCGCCTCCACCTTGGCCGGTAGGGGGACGGCCCCGTGCCTGGTGACGCGGTGCCCCAAAAAGTCGATGTCGGTGACGCCGAACCGGCACTTGGCGGGGTTCAAGATGAGGCCATGCTGGCCCAGACGTTCGAAGAGCGTGCGGAGATGGTGAAGGTGCTCTTCACGGGACGCGCTGGCGACGAGGATGTCGTCCAGGTATACGTACACAAAATCCAAGTCGCGCAAGACGCTGTCCATGAGTCGCTGGAACGCCTGAGCCGCATTCTTCAAACCGAAGGGCATCCGAAGAAATTCGAAAAGTGCGAATGGCGTGATGACCGCCATCTTCGGGATGTCCTCCGGCCTGACGGGGACCTGATGGTAGCCACGTGGCTGTCCACCTTCCACCTTCGAATGGTCTGAGGTCCACCTTTGAAAGGTCCACCTTCGAAACCGGTATGAGGTCCACCGGTATGAGGTCCACCTTCGAAAAGATGGACATGCCCGCCAACCGGGCGGAGAAGTCCTGGATGTGGGGGACGGGGTAGCGGTCGGTGGTGGTGGCGTCATTGAGGCGCCGGTAGTCCCCGCATGGTCGCCATCCCCCACCGGGCTTGGGCATGATGTGAAGCGGCGACGCCCAAGCACTCTCGGAGCGCCGCACGATGCCGAGCCGCTCCTGCGTAGTGAACCCCGCTTTAGCCACCGCGAGCTTCGTCGGCTCGAGGCGGCATGCCCGGGCATAGACCGTTGGCCTGGCGGTGGGGATGTGGTGTTCCACCCTGTGCTTGACGGCCCCCGCCAAGAAGGTGGGCCGCGTAAGGGCCGGGAAGCTGGTGAGGAGGCGGGTGAAGTCGTCCGCTGCCGGAAGTGTACAAACTAACCTCGCCGGGACCGAACCGCACAGCAAGCCGCTTGGCGAGCCGCTCGGTGAGCCGCTCAGTAAGCCGCTCAACGAGCTGCTCAGTGCGCATGCAAGCGAGCTGAACGTTTCAGCCTGGACGAGACGTCTGTTCTTCACATCTACCAACAACCCGTGTGCACAGAGGAAGTCCGCACCGAGCAGTGCCATGGGGACACTAGCGGTTACGAACGTCCACTCGAAGCGTTGCCTTCCGAACCGCAGGGAGAGGCAGCGCTTCCCGAATGTGCGTATGGGTGTTCCGTTCGCGGCAAGCAATGCGGGGCCCCGGCCCGCGGTGTGCTTGTCAGACGTAGAGGCAGGGATAACGCTCACCTGTGCCCCCGTATCGCATAGGAAACGACGCCCGGACAAGGTGTCCGTTATAAAAAGAAGCCTGCCGGAATGGCCGACGCTCAGGGCCGCTACCGAGCGCCAGCTTTGTAGTTTCCCGACTTGCCGAAGGAGCACGGCAGGCAACAATTCCTCGCCTTGTGGCCAAACCTGGCGAGGAAATGGCACCAGGTTTGCGGCGAAGGCAGAGGCCGCCGTTTTCGCGGTGGTGGTGGGTTTGGCGTGGCGGCGGCCACGCGGCGTGCCTCAGCCTCGGGATCCCCAAGGTGTGGTGCATCAGCATCAGGGCCAGCCTCGGGATGCACGACGGCCGCGCCAAAACTCGCCTGCGCGTCCAAAGCCGCGAAGAACCTGTCGGCTTCGGCAGCAAGAGCCCCGGGGTTCTGTTGTCACAGAACCGGCCAACGCGAGGCGGACTCGTGCCGGCAGCTGGCGTCGAAATAACGCCCGGAAAAGAGCGTTTGGGGTTTCGTCGCCCAACAACGACAGCATATGGTCCATGCGGACCGACGGTCGCGTGTCACCGAGCTCGGGGAGGTCCAGGAGGCGGTCGGCCCGTGCGTCCACCGTGAGGCCAAACGTGGCAAGGAGGAGACGCTTGATCGCCTCGTACCTGCCGTCGGCCGGTGGGTTCCTCAGGACCGACACGACATGGGCGGCCGTGCCGGGCCCGAGGGAAACGACCACGTGGCAGTACATGGTCTCGTCCACCGTGATGCCTCGAAGTCGGAACTGGGCTTCTGCCTGCAGGAACCAGACTTCGGCTTGTGTCTCCCAGAACTCGGGGAGTTTCATTTGGACCGCGTTGTTTGCCATTGCGATGGCGTATTCGGGTGGTCAGCGATGGCTGACCAGAACGTCGGAGGGTCACCAATGAAGTGCGGTGCTACGCGCGCTTGCTTGCACAACAAGAAGGAAGCGGACAACGCGGTGAGTTTAAGAGTCTTTATTAAACGAGCTCAACTGTAGCACTGGCGCGCTCCGGGCTGCGCGCCCGGTGTATATCCTGCGGCCACGCCTACCCCTCGGGCATGGCCGCCGCCCACTTGGTGCGTGGAATGATGCCCTGACGCCAGTGAGCTTTCGTGTCCGCCAGAAGGGCACATTTCCACAGCCATAGAATACTGGAGTTCGGCGAACTCGGTTTCAGCAAAAACGATTGCGATTAGACGATTACGTGATCACATGACCGCAAGACGCTGTGTCCTGTTTGTATATTTACGATGGAAATGCTAATTGCACTTTTTGAATGCATGAGGGCGTTTCACAATGCAATACGGTATTACCTCCAATACGGTAATACGTGAAGAAGAAGAAGAGTTGATATATGGCGTGGTTCGAATAAAGCCGGTTGTTTTTCCGCCTGTGGTCCGGACCCGATACTTCTCAAACGTAACAGACACCGATCTCACAGACTAAGTGTCCTATGAAGCCAAAGAGCTGTGCAGAGTGAAAAAAATGGGGGTGATTTCTGGCCCGCTGGAGGGAAAGGCATGGCTTGATTAATGGGCGGTGCTTGTGACGCTGAGGACTGAGGAGAGGGAGAAGGCATGTTCTGTAGAATGGGCGTCATTTGCGGCACAGACAGAAATTCACCACCTTATTACCTCCGTCACCAAAGGCGGATGGACGTTGTTTTTACCCCTGGCTGTTTGTGGATGTAAAAATTGAAAGTTTTCGTCAAATGTCAGTCTGTCGTTTGTTAGTTGGCAATTTTTTTATTTTTTTTTGCAAGTGTTGATCACTCCTGTTTGTGTGTGTGTGTGTGTGCGTGTGTTTGTGTGTGTTTGTGTGTCTGTTTGTGTGTGTGTGTTTGTGTGTGTGTTTGTTTGTGTGTGTGTTTGTGTGTGTGTTTGTTTGTGTGTGTGTGTGTTTGTTTGTGTGTGTTTGTGTGTGTGTTTGTTTGTGTGTGTTTGTTTGTTTGTGTGTGTGTTTGTGTGTGTGTGTGTGTGTGTGTGTGTGTCTTTGTGTGTGTGTTTGTTTGTGTGTGTGTGTGTGTGTTTGTGTTTGTTTGTGTGTCTGTGTGTGTTTGTTTGTGTGTCTGTTTGTGTGTGTGTTTGGTTGTTTGTGTTTGTGTTTGTTTGTTTGTGTGTTTGTGTGTGTTTGTTTGTGTGTGTGTTTGTTTGTGTGTGTGTGTGTGTGTGTGTGTGTGTGTGTGTGTGTGTGTGTGTGTGTGTGTGTGTGTGTTTGTTTGTCCGCTCACTTGTACTCGCCTATGCTACAGGTCACAATTTTAAACCGATCTTCACGAAACTTCACCAATTGGTAGAGTTTGTGGTCCGACAAAATCCGATATATTTTTGAAGTCAAAAGATCAAAAGGTCAACATAGGCCCAAGGTCAACCACTTTTTTTTGTCCCCGGTCGCACCGCGGAGCGAAAGGGGGACTATGGTTTTCCCCTCCGTCCGTGTGTCCGTCCGTCCGTCCGTTCGAGCGTGCGTGCGTGCGTGCGGGCATGCATGCATGCGGGCATTCGAATTTGGTGTGTGGGTGCAACCCACGTCAAAATCCAAGATGGCCGCCGCCAAGTATGTCTGATGCCATGTATGTCTGAACCTTGTGAGCGGAATATCTTGAAAAATAAGCGAAGTACCAACTTCTAATCTGGTGTGTCAGTGTATCTCGGCACAAGGAAGAACGCTTTTGAAAATTGGGTCGCCACGTCAAAATCCAAGATGGCCGCCACCATATATATGTCTGAACCTTGTGAGCGAAATATCTTGAAAAATAAGCGAAGTACCAACTTCTAATCTGGTGTGTGGGTGTGTCTCGGCGTAAGGAAAAACCCTATTGAAAATTGGGTCGCCACATCAAAATCCAAGATGGCCACCGCCATGTATGTCTGAACCTTGTGAGCGGAATATCTTGAAAAATAAGCGAAGTACCAACTTCTAATCTGGTGTGGGTGTATCTCGGCATATGGAAGAACGCTATTGAAAATTGTGTCGCCACGTCAAAATCCAAGATGGCCGCTTCCATGTATGTCTGAACCTTGTGAGCGAAATATCATATCACAGCATGTTTTCTGCGTCTTTCACATCACTTCCCCGACGGGGGACCGAGGCGTTATGCTTGTTCCAATTTATAAATCCTACATTTTTATCCGATTGACTTCAAATTTGATTAGGATTTACATATCGGCAAACTGAATTCAAACACCAACTATTTTTGAGATCAGCGTAGGCCAAAAGATCAACATAGGCCAAAGGTCAACCACTTTTTTTGAACTACTAAAATCCTCAATTTTCATCCGACTGATTTGAAATTTGAAAAGGATTTACATATCGGCTAACTAAATTCAACCACCAACTATTTTTGAGATTAACATAGGCCAAAAAGTCAACAAAGGCCGAAGGTCCACCACTTTCTTCCTAATTTCTGACATCCTAAATTTTTATCCGATTGACTTGAAATTTGAATGGGATTTTCATATCAGCGAACACAATTGAACCACCAACGATTTTTGAGATCAGAATAGTCCAAAAGGTCAACATAGGCCAAGGGTCAACAACCATTTAAAAATTCTAAAATCCTCAATTTTCATCCGATTAACTTGAAATTTAAATAACAATTTCAGATCAGCTAACTGAAGTCAACCACCAACTATTTTTGAGATCAACATAGGCCAAAAAGTCAACATAGGCCTAAGGTCCACCACCTTCAAATTTCTAAAATCCTCAATTTTTATCCAATTGACTTGAAATCTGAATAGGATTTGCATATCAGCTTACTGAAACCAACCACCAACTATTTTTGAGGTCACCATAGGCCAAACAAAAGGTCAACATAGTCCAGTTTTCAAAAAGTCAATTTTCATCCGATTAACATAAAATTTGAAGACGATTTGCTAATCAGGTCACATAATTCAACCACCAATTATTTGTGAGGTCAAAAGGATGCTCTACAGTCTACTGAGTGCCATTCGCCTTTGTTCTCTTTTGCCAAGTGTCGCTCTATGAGTGATTTTTCATTTGTTTTTCTGCAAGTGCGATAACTCGCGAAAGCTTTCAAATATCTTCGTCAAAATTTATCAGAGGATTCCGAAGGACTAAAGTTTCGGCTGTCAGTTTTTTAAAAACTATATAGGTCAAAGGTCAATGTTCTCTCATTTGTTTGTCCGGGTGATATCTCAGCCATCTTTTGAGCTGGGAAGCTGAAATTTGGCCACATACGTAGTGAAGAAAAGCTCTGGCAAAAACGGTATTTATGTTTTGTGATCAATCAATTAACTGATTAATTATTATTGATTTATTCAGTAATTATTTATTTCCTTTCACATCTGTTCAACATCTCTATCAGTTCAAAGCTCAAAGCTAGGAAGTTCAAAGCTAGGAAAATATCAGTTCAAAGCTAGTATAGGAAGCTTATATTTGGACGCCACATTGAGCACGTGATTTGGCTGTCAAGAGTATTTTGATTGATTGATTAATCAATTAATTATTCGATTAATTACTTAATTTTCGAAAGGTTACAGATCTGGATGAAACAGTGGTGGTTTAGCTATGCTATGAGCCAATTTATTAGAAAATTAATTATTTTATGAATATTATTTATTTATTTTATTACACAGTTAATCAGTTGTTTATTTTCTTCTCATTTGGGCAATATCTCAGGCACTTTTTGAGACAGGAAGCTGATATTTGGACATGACGGTGATCAAATGATTTGAATGTAAAGCGTATTTTTGATTTATTGATAAATCAATGAATTATTTGATTGACGACTGAATTAATTATTTTCAAAAAGTTACAGATTCAGATTAAACTGTGGTGTTTTTGGGATGCTATAAGCCAATAATTGATAAGGAAATTAATTATTTTACGATTATTATTTATTTGTTTGAATTATTAATCACTCATTTATTTTCTCTCAGCTGGGCAATATCTTTGGTAACTTTTAAGCTCGGAAGCTGATACTTGGAGAAAATAATTTTTCATTGATTTTTTTATCATTGATAATTAATTTTTCATTAATATCGATTGACGTCATACCTGTCAGGCTACCACCTGATGGCTTCTTGTTTGTTTGAATATACGTATGTTTGTCTGTGAGTGCAATAACTCTCGAACGCTTTCAGCTATCTTCGTCAAACTTTACCAGAGGATTCCAAAGGAAAAAAGTAAGGCTGTCAATGTTATTTGACGATATATGTCAAAGGTCAAGGTCAACGGTCAAGATTCTCTCGATTGTCGTCATACATGTCATCATACCGCATGACACCTTTGTTTGTCTGTCTGTTGGGCTGTGAACAGGATATCTAAAAAAGTTGTGGACGGATTCGTACGAAACTTGGTGGACATGTTGGGTATGTGACAAGGAAGAAATAATTCGATTTTGGTGAAGATCCGAATCCAGATGCGGATACGAGATTGTTTTTATTTTTTTAAGTGATTCTTCACCATTGAGTGATGGGGCCAAAACCGACATATAGCACGATATCTCCAAAAGCTGTAGATGAGTTATAACAAAACTTGCTGGATGAATTGCATAAGTGACAAGAACAAGCAGATTCGATTTTGGTTCAAGTCCGGATTTTTAGTTCAAGTCCGGAAATGTACACCGGGGGAGAGCATTCATATACACGAAGGATTCCCCAGAATGAGTTATTTCTTTAATTTATGTGGTAAGTTGACCTTTGCCCTTTGACAAGGAGTTTGAGGGAGGAAATGTGTTGTGAGGTTAGTCTGTGTATTCCCGGTGTGATGTCTCTCCATTTGCCACTTTTAATCTCCTCAATCCACCAATAATCCGCTTCACCAAACCTCAATTCAACAACCCCTCCTTCACCCCACCAGTCTTTCTTTCAACCCCGCGGTCGGTATATTCTCGTCCTTTGGTCCGTTTGTACATTGTTACTCCTCATTCGGTTATTCCCTCACCATTCAGACCCCTCATTCTTTTATTCACTTCTTATCATTCACAATATCCACCTGTTCATCTGTCTGTCCACCCCAGACGTGATCCTCTGTCTCCAAATCACCACCAACCTCCGTCAAAACCGAAACGGGCAAACCAACCCCCTCACCTTTGGACAATTAATCCTCCGGACTGTTCAAATTACCTTCCCACATTCTTCCTTCCCTGCACTCCACATTCGTCAGACGAGACAAAGCTTCTCAAACACGACACACTGCAAGGAACATTTCCGTGCACAAATGTTTGGCAAATAGCCAGTGAACACCAGGCCATTCAAGTGTTTGCACATGAGGAGGGAGTGGGGGCTTGTGCCACCATATGAACATCACAACCCAGGGATTTTCCACAACCCCATCACTGTACCCATCCCTGTCGGACACGCACAAATGGGAAGGATACCATGTGAAGTTTACTCCCTTGAAGCCACGTCCGGTGTGGTACGTATGAAGACTAGGACACGGCTCTGTCCGTGGCTGTTGTTGATACACCAGGGGCACGAGTAGGATGCTTGTTCGGGAGACTGTCTGTGTGTGGGTTGCGCTTGACCCAGCTGCGCTGTAGTACGAGGCACAGGAGTGAGTTGAGTCATGGCCGAAGGCAAGCAGCACACAAGCCAGGGTATTAGGGGTAAGGGTGCGGTGAAGTCCCTTGGGTGTCACCCAATTCTTGCTACATGTACTTCCTATACAGCACTGACAACTCAACCCATCACCTCCTAACATCACCACCTCTTCCCCCCACCCTCCACCTCGCAACATTTGACCCCATGCAACCCCTCTTGGTTGCGTGAGGCAAGTGACGAGTCGAACCAATGCTCCAAACTGCCTCTTTCTGCACCTTGTCTCCTTTTTTCCGGGAACGAATGATGGCGCCATGTCCTTTGTGGAAGTAAGTCTGTGTAAGAGGGAAATACGTATTAGGGGTAAGTCTGCTCTTCCGTGTCTTTTTGCCTTTCGCCTTTGATTGCTTGACAATTACTTTCCGATATAAATATGTGCTTTAATGATTACTAGCCGAAACCCGTGGAACATCCACGGAAGGGAGGATGTGGTGTATGGATAGAGTGTACCATTATGGATGGCATAGGGGATTTGCTTGTCCGAGTAAGAGTTAGGAAGAAAGATGAGAATGAAGAGTGCGTATATGAACAACGTATTTATTGCAATCTACTTAAATGACAACGCTACGATATACTTTTGAAAAATGAATGGATTCGTAATAGGAATCGGCATAGCACCACTCTGGCCATTTTTTATGAGACTATATGGTGTGGGTTGGATTTGTGTGAACAAAATCAAGAAAAAGGCGACACTTTGTAGAATCCAACTTACACTGTGTATAAAGTGTCACCTCCTGACTTTGTATTTTATATTGTTAGAGACAAAACAAACACTAAATAACATAGCCACATACCAAAAACGTGTATTTTCAATTTTCACTTGTGCAAAAATGCTACTCACAATTACATCGCCTGTGCGTCGGCCTGTGATTGAGCCAGAGAGTTTGCCTGTGAGTCAACTTCCTTTCCAATGTCTGCAAGAGTTGAAATACTGATTGTGCATGTGTAAAATTATATGAAAGAAGAACATGCATATCAATAGACGATGCCATTGAAAAGGAGCACAGCTGTCAATAGAAAAGGATGTCTGACTTATCAATTTGACATTATTGCACAGGAAATGACAAACAAAGAAACAGTTCATTTCCATCGGGTAATATTACGATGAGAGATCAGCCGATACCTTTATTATGTCCATCAGCATCCATGGCACTTAGGGGAAAAAAAAACGTGGCATCAGCCAGCCGCAGCCAACTATCACGTACCGTCTCGAAGTCAATGCCATCCTTTTATCTCTTCGTATACACCTCACTGATTTCTACCTTATCGTGAACAGGGTAAAGCCGACTTTGATAATCATGAACTGTGGCAGATGCAGGAGCGAAACGTAAGCGTAGGCCTCGGCCCTACCTATCCAGTTGTTGTTTCCGTTGTGTAAGGGGGGAAAAAAACAAACATTTTGGCCTCAGACCTTTGAGAGTACGTCGTTCCGTGAACTTTTTGAACGGGCCTCGTATGCCATGCTTCGTCAACGTTGGGTTGTTTTTAAATGATTTGAAGGATTAACTTAAGCACCGTGAATAGTGCAGATACTGATGGGCTGCTGATCGGTTTCACTTCGTTGTTATCACAGTATATGGAAGAAATTATGGTAAACCCACCTGATGAGTGATGAGGTTAGCGTACACCGCCATCGATGACACCGGCACAAATGGCGGAACAGATGGATTCTTCTTCATCGCATTGCATCGCATTCTCTTCCTGTGAAACTGTTTCATAGAACTGTGTCGTTTATGTACATTTTTAGCCGCGTCGCAGACGCTGCTCATAGAGTGCACTCTGCTGTTGTTGTTGTTACCACGTCTTCTTCTTCTTGTTGTTGTTGTTCTTGCAGAGAAGACAAAACCTCAAAGCTCCACCCATTCTGGGAACCATAGCTCCACCCATTCTGGGAGAGCCTTCATATAAACAAATATCCACCATTTTATTAACTCGCATAGCTTTGAGGCCTGTTTTGTAGGCCCGTGGTGTCTTCCTCTCTCACACAGTTTTCTTTCAAATCAAATTCGATATATCATTTCATTTTTCACAGTCGCCAACATAGTTTTAGACTCGGTTGAAAAAAAACGGGAAGAAAATGCGATGAAAGTTGCCCTTTATAGAACGAAATGAATTCTCAAAGGCCTGTAACTTCAAGTCCATTGACATATCTTTTTTTTAAATCGCGGCATGCTCAGTCATACACCGCCCGAAATAACAGACGGGAAAATGCCGAGATATATTAAAAATTCGTCCATTTGATGACAATCGTCACGATGAAATATTTAATTTATACGTCGTCACAATAATGTGGAGAGAGGACCATAGCTTCGTTCACGTGTTGCCACATACGGGAAATTGCCGAGATATATTTTTTTTTACATCGCGGCATGGTCTGTCATACACCGCCTGAAATAACAGACGGGAAAATGCCGAGACATATTAAAAATTCGTCCATTTGATGCCAATCGTCACGATGAAATATTTAATTTATACGTCGTCACAATAATGTGGAGAGAGGAGCATAGCTTCGTTCACGTGTCGCCACACACGGGAAATTGCCGAGATATATTTTTTTTCCAATCGCGGCATGGTCAGTCATACACCGCCTGAAATAACAGACGGGAAAATGCCGAGATATATTAAAAATTCGTCGCCACACACGGGAAATTGCCGAGATATATTTTCACTTTGCACAAAAATAACATCAAGTAATCGAATCAATAGGAATGTGCTGTGCTTATAACATCGACGTTATAGGCACAGCTGCATCTAGGCATTGTGTAACATCGACGCGGCTTTTGTTTTAATTAAAACTTTTTGTACTTGTTATTTTATTACATTCACGTAGTTTCACATCCTTGACTTCGTGAAGCTTCAATCTTTTGTGGTTCAAAAAAATAAAATAAAGATGGATTCCTCTTCATCGCATCGCATTCTCTTCCTGTGAAACTGTTTCTCCATTTAACGTTTCCAAAATCAAAACTTCAAAAACTTCTTCACTTCGATTCGAAAAAACTTCAAACTTCAAAAAACGTCACTCCATTTAACTTTATTAAAATGACGATAAAGACCATTTGACCATCGCCTTCGCCCAGCAGACGCCAATACGATGGTGTCGTAAGATGGCGTCGTATCGGCCAATAATCGGATGCTTTTGGGTCCCAAAGTCGGCGAATTCAGATTTTTCGAGTATGGCTGTACGTGATAAACAAAGAGCGCGGTTCGTAGATGGAAAATGCATTAGTGCCGTGGGCATGGGGTCACTGGGTGCGGCGTAAAAGGGATAACAAAGTCGAGTCCTTACGGTATTATTATATAGATTGGTTGTGTGTGTGTGTAAATAAATAATTGTTACATTCCAAAACTGCTCGTCTGTGTCCTTTCTTTGATTGATTAGATATATTGTGTATAATATATAATAGATAGACGAGAGTTTTGCCTCACTGATTGGCCCCACGATTAGCCAATGCTGCCCCACGGTTCCGCTCGACCGTAATAAGTACTCAGGTGTTTGTTGAGGGTGTGAACCCTAGCTCAGCTACTTGTACCAATGAGTAGGTAATGTGACCGTGTACGTGAGGATCCTGCTCTGTGCAATTCCTTTTGCCGGCGTCCACGGTTGCTTGACAACCCTCTGGGCCATCGATATATCCGTGGTCAAGAGGCCTCAAGGTCAGTAGTGGCGGTGGATCCAAGTACGCACTCCGTGAGCCAGACGCGTGTGCAGACAGGGTAACAGCATGTTGTCGATGCACACAATGCAGCTTGTATGTACATATGTGTGCATACACGTACACATGAGTTAGGTCTAAAACATCAGTCTATGATAACAAAGGATGTTTATTAAGAGATTGACACACCATCCAATCAGACATTGTTTTCATAAACCGCAATTTGCATCTTTTCTTGATTAAGAACATCGTTTTGTTCAGTTTGATTAAAGAAAATTGTTTCATTTCCCTTTGCATGAAATAACGACCTTGTTGAATTTTCAGTTCAAAGTAAATAAAATTTGTCTTTCAAACCTTCAACCCCAAAAAGCACAAAGGGTGATTACATCATCATGAACTGACATTCAGGAAATGATTGTCTAAATTTTAACTTTTTGTAGTGAGATAGATAATGTCTTAAAACGACTTCTTTTGCAATTTTAACCTTTTAACTTAAGTCACCCTTGAATTTGATTGTTTTTTGCTGCATCGGCATTAGGCTAGAGTCTCCAGTTATGTGTCAAACCTATGTATTTCCTCATGATCTAGTGAACCCTTGCCCATGTAATATTGAATAGGTGTGAGCATTCTATTTTACCTGCTCCTCATCTTCACGATCAGGCTCTCGCTCACACTTCCCTTTTTCAGAATTTAATTTTTCTTCCCCTTCATCAAACCCATCGGCCATTTTGCTCACACCTGAGGAACCCAGATCTTTTCATCCTCACCCTCCCTCACTTGAGTCACTTCTCTATCTGTTGCAAACGAGTGTACATGTTGGGTCTGATCATCCTTTACTTTAAAAGTGTTCTTCCCTTTCTCCTCCCTCAAAGTCTCCTTGCATTGTGGAATTGAAGGTGAAATCATGGAAGAGCAGATGGAGCTCAATGGTATTTTCGATTGCGGCCTGTTGAATGGGAGGCATTGGTGGGAGGGGATTGATAAAGACGGAAATAAAGTGTTAATACATTGCAAAAAATTGCAACATGTTTCAAATGACATTCAAAAGATAGACATTGTGAAAGGAAAGTAAAATAAAAAGGATAAAAGGCAGGAAGTGATATGTGAAGCTTCTCGGTGACAGTTCATAACGAAGCCTCATACAGACCAATGATGTTCCTCCCTTGTATGCCATCGAAGATGTGGGAAAGATTAATTCTCGATGACATAAACCCGCACATCCTCCCTAGCCTCCTCCGAACATGGTTTTGATCCCCACACCACCACCACCACATCAATGGCATGACAGGGGCTCAAACTCAGGACCCTAAGATATTAAGTCAGCCACCTTAACCATGAACCCAACACCAGGTTTAGTAATATACTGTATACACATTATGGAACATTATCCAACCCAAAACCATATGACAGAAAAACCCTCAAAATCCACAACTTTCCTCACCTCAGAAAGATGTGAATCCCACTTACACCACCTCAATATTAATCAACCAACTTCTCCTGCTGGAGAGATACCTGACAATCCCCACCTCACTCTCCATGCACATGGCATTCAGTCAACAGTCAATAATATCAATTGCAATGCCTCACGCAAAATCAACCAACACACAAGGCAATCACAAACACATCACTTCGGATAACAAAGAGAGCAGCAACATGCAAACAATTCCTTCACACGACCATAAACTTCACTAGTTTGGGTAACCGAAGAACAGTACAGACAAGGTTAATAAAAAAGGTTTTAAAAAACCCATTAAATAGGATGAATTTTTATTGACAGGAAGGCTAGATAATGTCTGCGACTAGCTGGGCCCACATGGTATCCAGTCTAGCTATAAAAGCAGCAATTGATGGCACTAGAACCATATCGGAAGGGACGGAATTCCACAGGTTCACAATTCGATGGGAACAGGCCGAGGAGTGGAAATTCCTTCGCGCTCGCAGCTTGAAGATTTTCAGAGGGTGTCCACGCCAGGCGTTATCTTGACTAAAAATGAAAAACTGATTTCGGACAAGGTTTTCATAACCCCATACAATCTTAAAGACCTCGATAAGATCCCCTCTGAGGTGCTGGTACTCCATGGAGAAGAGGTTTAGGTGGGAAAGGCTGACGTGGTACGAGAGGGCAGAGAGTCTGACAACCATCTGGGTCAGAAGCCTTGGACACGTTTGATTTTGACGCTGTTGCGTTGAAGACTAAGGGACATGTTTGGACACAATATTCAATTAGAGGTTGGACGAACGCTGAACAGGCAGGGATAAACAAACACCATTGGTGGAAGATGATGAAAGACACATTTAATGCTAAATAACATCCGCTGGGCCATTGGCACAACCGCATCACATTGAGCCGATGAGTTCAAGGAACCGTCAAATAGAAGCACCAGGTCCTAAACTTGAATTGCTGCTGGGAAGGGAAAGGTATTCTCAGACTAATCATGTAGGGATAAAATCGGTTCATTATTTGTACCTTTGTGTACAGGTGTTGGCATTTGGAAATGCTAAGATGCAATTCCCAGAGTGCTACCCAGACGGAGATTGAGTGGAGGTCTCGTTGCATAATCAGGGCCTCCCTTCTGTTACAGATGAGTTTTACATCATCAGGAAAGAGCAGGCATTGGCTAACAAGGCAATCGGGCAGGTCATTCATGTAGATTATGAATAGGAGGGGATCAATGACAGAGCTTTGAGGGACAACGCTCGGTGCAGGAGCCCTGTCGGAGAGGACACTGAAAAGGGACCCCAAAACTGCCTCGGAGTTGGGAATGTCGGCAGCCGCTCCTTGACATTTCCTGTGATTCCGCTGCGGGTAAATTTCTGAAGGGGAAGTCAGTGGTTGACCGAGTCAAAGGCTTTGCTGATGTCTAGATAGCAAATGTCGACTGAAGATCCAAATGTCGACAGTAGACAAGATGGAGAGAGATGGGGAAGCACACAAACACAACATTTGAGAGCAGGGACATCGGGAGATCTGTGGGAGGGAGAGGGCTTGGGGGGAGGAGGCGTAGGAAAGAGGGGGGGGGGGGGGAATACAAAACAGAAGGACACTGCAAGGACTTCCAGGAAAGAAGTCGGTATTTCAAAAAGGGGATCTGGGGTGAATTAACGGGGTTAGAAAAGATCAAGGTTTTGGATGGGGGAAGATAAGAGATGGTGATGAACAGCTGTTTTAAAGAACTGGAGGGAGGAGTGGGATTGAAGAGAGTGATGGAGTTTGTTCCAGAGGCGAGAGAAAAGAGGAATGAAAGAGTGAAGGTGAGCAGAGAGTCTTGATTTTGGCAGTTTAACCATAAGAGGGTTGCTGGCAGATCTTATGCGACCTGTAGGAATATTTGGGGGACAGAGCACAGAGAGAGCTGGGGGAGCAAGGCCGGAGAGGAGTCGGTAGAAGACAGAAAGACCACCTACCTGCCTGCGGTGAGTGAGTGAAAGGCCCTCGGAGTTAGCTTCATCACAGGAGATTCCAATGATTCTGAAAGCTTTGGTTTCAACAGGGTAAAGCCGAGCTAGGTGTGAGGCAGGAGCACCAGCCCAAAGGGGAGAGCAGTTTTCCATCAAGCTATGGATGAAAGCTTTGTATGTGGTGAGAAGTTCAGGTGTGCCAAGGAAGGACTTCGCACGACGGAGGATACCAAGTTGACGACTGACTTTGGAGGCCAGCTTGGAAATGTGGTTTTCCCAGGAAAGATCATGGCAGATAGTGAGACCCAAAAGCTTGAGGGACAGAACTTCTTGGAGAGGATTGTTGAGAAAGTAGCTGGGACGGTTGTCCAGTCGGCCTTTTCGGAGAGACACAGTGAGAGTGTGAGATTCGTCAGGATTGAAAGACAAGTTCCACTTGTTTGATCAGTCTGTGATTTTGTCCAGGTCTGCAGAGAGTGAGGAGGCTGCAGACTGCCGATCTGAGGGAGGAGGTATGGAGTGGCAGAGAGTGTAGTGATCAGCAAAGAGATAGAGAGAACTGTCCAGAGAGTCGGAGAGATCATTGGTGAAGACCAGAAAAAGCACAGGGCCCAGAACACTGCCTTGGGGGAACTCCAGCCTGAAAAGGAAGGGGAGATGAGAGAAAACCATTCAAGAGCACACGTTGACTATGACCAGAGAGGAAGTCCGCAAGCCATGCGTGGAGATTTTCATTGATACCGTAGGAGGAGAGATTGGTGAGCAGAGCAGGGTGCCAGACCGTATCGAAGGCACGTGATATGTCGAGGGAGACAGCTCTGATTTCCTGTTTGGCATTGAAGACCTCCATCCATTGTTGAGACAGTAGAAGCAGCATGTCCAAAGTAGAGTGACCTGGTCTGAAACCAAATTGATGAACAGAGATCAAGCCATTTTTTTTTTTTTTTTTTTTTTTTTTTTTTTTTTTGTATACAATATCGAGGCTCGTGAAAGAGCGAACATTAATCACACAGAAAGACAAACCGACACATAAAACATATAACATAGGGAGCGGTAGACAAGATGGGGAGAGAGGGGGAAGGACACAAACACAACATTTGAGAGCAGGGACCGAGAGACATGGAGACATCGAGAGATCTGAGAGAGGGCGAGGGCTTTGGGGGGGGGGGGCGTGGGAAGGGGGCAGTGGGAGAGGTATAAAACATATGGACACTGCCAGGACTTCCAGGAAAGAAGTTGGAATTTCAAACAAGGTGGATCTGGGGTGAATTAGCGGGGGTAGAAAAGATCAAGGTTTTGGATGGGGGAAGATAAGAGATGGTGGTGAACAGCTGTTTTAAAGACCTGGAGGGAGGAGTGGGATTGAAGGGAGTGAGGGAGTTTGTTCCAGAGGCGGGAGAAAAGAGGAATGAAAGAGTGAAGGTGAGCGGAGAGCCGGGATTTCGGCAGTTTAACCATCAGAGGGTTGCTGGCAGATCTTGTGCGACCTGTAGGAATATTTGGGGGACAGAGCACAGAGAGAGCTGGGGGTGCAAGGCCGGAGAGGAGTCGGTAGAAGACAGAAAGACCACCTACCTGCCTGCGGTGAGTGAGTGAAAGGCCCTCAGAGATAGCTTCATCGCGGGAGATTCCAATAATTCTGAAAGCTTTGGTTTCAACAGCGTGAAGCCGAGCTAGGTGTGAGGCAGGAGCACCGGCCCATAGGGGAGAACAGTATTCCATTGAGCTGCGGATGAAAGCCTTGTATGTGGTGAGGAGCTCAGGTGTGCCGAGGAAGGACTTCGCACGACGGAGGATGCCCAGTCGGCGACTGGCTTTGGAGGCCAGCTTGGAAATGTGGTTTTCCCAAGAAAGATCATGGCAGATAGTGAGACCCAAAATCTTGAGCGACAGAACTTCTTGGAGAGGATTGTTGAGAAAGTAGATGGGAGGGTTGTCCAGTCGATCTTTTCGGAGAGACATAGTAAGAGTGTGAGATTTGTCAGGATTGAAAGACATGTTCCACTTGTTTGACCAGTCTGTGATTTTGTCCAGGTCTTCAGAGAGTGAGGAGGCAGCAGACTGCCGATCTGAGGGAAGAGGAATGGAGCGGCAGAGAGTGGAGTCATCAGCAAAGAGATAGAGAGGATTTTCGAGAGAGTCAGAGAGATCATTGATGAAGACCAGAAAAAGCACGGGGCCCAGAACACTGCCTTGGGGAACTCCAGCCTGAACAGGAAGAGGAGATGAGAGAAACCCATTCAGGGCCACACGTTGACAACGACTAGAGAGGAAGTCCGCCAGCCATGCGTGGAGATTTCCATGGATACCAAAGGAGGAGAGTTTGGTGAGCAGAGCGGGGTGCCAGACCGTGTCGAAGGCACGTGATATGTCGAGGGAGACAGCTCTAATTTCCTGTTTGGCATTGAGGACCTCCATCCATTGTTGAGACAGCAGAAGCAGCATGTCCAGAGTAGAGTGACCTGGTCTGAAACCAAATTGATGATCAGAGATCAAGCCATTGGAGAAGAGGAAAGATTTCATATCAGAAGCAATGATGGATTCCATGACTTTGCTGATAATTGGGAGAAGGCTGATTGGTCTGTAGTTGCTAGGATCTGTTTTTGCACCTTTTTTGTGCAAAGCGGTGATGTTGGCTGATTTCCAAGCAGATGGCAGTTGACCTTGAGCAAAAGAGAGGGTGAAGAGAACAGAGAGAGGGTGAGATAGAGCAGCAGAGCAGGATTTTAGGACCCGTGGGCTGATGCCGTCGGGTCCAGTTGCAGAATCAGAGTCGAGGGTTGACAGAAACTTTTCCACCTTGTCAGGAGGAAAGGACACGGAGTCCAGGAGCAGCAGGGTACGACTGGGTATGGTGGGTACAGAGAGGGATGGGTTTGGGACACAAGATTTAGAGGCAAACACAGAGTTGAGGCATTCAGCTTTTTCACGTGCGGAGTCAGCTGTGTAGCCGTTTGAGGTAAGGGAGGGGATGGAGGGGGAACAAACACCAGAAACGGATTTGACCAGACGCCACCAGGATTTGGAAGAGGGAGACAGATAAGAGAGTTCGGTCTTGAGAACGGAGAGATATTGTTTCCTGGCTCTCCTGAGGGTGGACACACACTTGTTTCGGGCTTTGTGAAAGGAAATGAGATTTCCTTCCGTTGGATTTGCTTTCCAGGAGACGAAGGCAAGTTGTTTCTGGGCAACAGCCTCACCACAAGATTCCGTGTACCATTGGAGAAGAGGAAGGATTTGATGTCAGAAGCGATGATTAATTCCATGACCTTGCTGATTATTGGGAGCAGGCTGATTGGTCTGTAGTTGCGAGGACCTGTTTTTGCACCTTTTTGTGTAAAGCTGTAATGTTGGCTGATTTACAAGCAGATGGCAGATGACGTTGAGCAAAAGAGAGGGTGAAGAGAACCGAGAGAGGGTGAGACAGAGCGGCAGAGCAGGATTTTAGGACCCGTGGGCTGATTCCATCTGGTCCAGTTGCAGAATCAGAGTCGAGGTTTGACAAAAACTTCTCCACCTTGTCAGGAGAGAAAGACACAGAGTCCAAGAGCAGCTGGGTTCGACTGGGAAAGGTGGGTACAGAGAGAGATGGGTTTGGTACACAATATTTTGAGGCAAACACAGAGTTGACGCATTCGGCTTTTTCACGTGTGGTGTCAGCTGTGTTGCCGTTTGAGGTAAGGGAGGGGATGGAAGGGGAACAAACACCAGAAACAGATTTGACCAGATGCCACCAGGATTTGGAGGAAGGAGACAGGTTTGAGAGTTCAGTCTTGAGAGGGGAGAGATATTGTTTTCTGGCTCTCCTGAGGGTAGTCACACAATTGTTCCGAGCTTGGTGAAAGGAACTGAGATTACCTTCAGTTGGATTAGCCTTCCATGAGGTGAAGGCAAGTTGCTTCATGGCAACTGCCTCACCACAAGCTTCAGTGTACCATGCCGGGAGGAAGGGTATGACAACTGAAGACGAGATGGGATAAGTCTGTGCATGAGAGAGAGCAGTTTACTTTGGAAGAATTCCCAGGAAGAGTTGATGTCAGAGGCAGAAGAGATGGGAGACCAGTCCAGATGATTGATGGCTGCTTGAAGACCGTGCCAGTCAACCTGAGTGAAATGCCAGACTCGTCGGTGCTGAGGATACTTTAACACTCATCGGCGCTGAAGATAAAATGTCCACTTTAACAAGGAAATGATGAGAAGAACCGATTGGAGCAGAAGAAGAGCAGCAGACATTTGCAGGGAAGTTTGTCATAACCAAGTCTAGAAGAGAAGATACTCCATTGACTGAGATCCGGGTCGGGAAATTGACAGATTGTGTCAGTCCCAATGAGTCGTAGAAGTCCTTTGCTGAGGTGCCATGGCTGGTGTGAGAGGAACCCACACCCAGCCAGCTGGCATGATGCCAGTTGAAGTCGCCACATATGAGGAAGAGAGAGTTGGGATGAGTTGATAGAAGTTGGTTGTCAGACAGAGAGATGTAAATGGAGTCATCACTGTTTGGAGGACGGTACAGAACACATATGAACAAAAGGTGGGAGTGGAGAGGAAGCTGTAGCCAGAGGTATTCCTGGGGGAGTGGCGGAGAGAGGGCAGTGCAAGGAAAGTGAGGAAGAGAGTTTTTGATAAAGATAGCAACCCCACCACCAGGACGAGGCTCAGGTCTATCATACCCGAGGAGGGAGTAACCAGGAAGACATATTAAGGAATCAGATAAATCTTGAAGGAGGAAAGTTTCTGTTAAGCAGATTATGTCTGGTTTGTCAGAAGCAACCTGTATGGAGAGATCAATCAGGATTGAGCGAAGGCCCAGGATGTTTGAGGTACATGCCGTTAAGGAAGAGGGAGGGGGAGCATCGGGTACAGGACAGGGGAGGGGAGGGGCAGGGTAAGATGAGGGGTGAGAGGGAGGGGGTAGGGAGGGCTGTTGATGGTGTGTCGGACATTGCAGAAGGGTTAGGAGAAAGGGAAGGTTGAGGAGGACAAATGGTTTGATGGTGATGGGAAGAGGCACAGTGAGGTGTTGTTTGAGGGGAGCAGGGCAAAGTCGAAGGTTGGAGGAGGGAGCTTTGAGGAGGAGGAGGGAGGGGCGGGGGGAATTGGAGAAAGATGGTAGGGGGGGCGTTTTAAAGGGGAGGGGTGAGGGGGGAGTTTTGAAGGGGAGGGGTGAGGAGGGAGGAGGGAGTTTAGGAGGAGAGGAGCGAGGAGGGTTTCGGAGGGGAGGGTGAGGGGGAGAATTGAAAGGATGGGGTGAGGGGGGAGTTTTGAAGGGGAGGTGTGAGGGGCGAGTTTAGGAGGGGAGGGGTGAGGAGGGTTTCGGTGGAGAGGGGTGAGGAGGGAGAATTGAAAGGCAGGGGTGAGAGGGAGTTTTGAAGCGGAGGGGTGAGGAGGGAGTTTAGGAGGGGAGGGGTGAGGAGGGTTTCGGTGGAGAGGGGTGAGGAGGGAGAATTGAAAGGCAGGGGTGAGGGGGAGAATTGAAAGGCAGGGGTGAGGGGGAGTTTTGGAGGGGAAGGGTGAGGGGGGAGTTTAGAAAGTGGATTAAAAAAAAAAAAAAAAAAAAAAAAAAAACCACCTTTAGAGGCCATTTTTCCCCGCAAGCGGGGGTGGGCCTTTTTCGGGAACTGTGGTTGTTGTTGTTTTTCGGTCCCCTTTTTGAAGCAATGTTTTACGGCCGGATGCCCTTCCTGACGCCAACCCTTTTTGCCGCCTTTAACGACAAGCAGGGAATTACCAGTTAACTGGTACTCAATTTGCCGACCTCGGAAGGATGACAGGCTGAGTCAACCCCCCTGGCGTTAATTTCAGCGATTGACCGGGATTCGAACCCAGGATCCTAGGTATCCTAAGCCGGCACCCTAGCCGCTAGCCCAACACCAGTTTAGAAAGTGGAAGATTAATGAAAAACGAACATTTATTACAAACATGGTTTATTGTGATTTTCAGGTCAGAGATCCCTTTCAAAATGATAGAGGAGGGGTGGAATGAAGGTGAGTTTAGAGAATGTAGAAAGGAATGACTGTAAGAGATTGAATTTTTGTTTGAAATAGAATGATTTGATGAGGAAATTGAAAAACTCAAACTCGAACAATTGTTATCTATCTATGTTTCACTGTGTCCAGCATTCTACTTTTACACTTTTCACAAGATATAAATGATAATAATTATTTATGATCATAATTACCATCACGTTGGCATGACAGGGTTTCTGTAGGCCAGTGAGATCCTTGGCAGCTGATAATTTCTGAGCCCACGAGTCGGGTTCCATCGTTGCACGTCGCTTTTGCCTGGATCATCACATTACGATTAAAATCATTCTTCGGCCTTGTCACCTCGAGAATCCCCTCAGTTATTGTGGGCTCCTGTGGACAGCATTGGATCTCGGCCTCTGGTCGTGCATCAATACACCTACATGAAAGAGAAGGAAACTATAGAGTGCAAGATCCTTGAGCATTGAGCACCACAGGGATAGCGATAACAAAAGCAAGACTAGAACTGCGAGCAGTGATGGCAGGCTTCCAGGAAAAATGGCCGCCATACCACGTGACTGATGACGTCATCATTTTCAATAAATTTTCGTCATGGGTATTCGAAAATATCTGTAAATTTGGGTTTGGATCGTTAGGTGGTTCTGGAGATATAGATTTTCAATTTTCTCCCTTAAATCCAAGATGGCCACCATACCATGTGACTGATTATGTCATAGCTTGCAAAAAAAAAAAATCCTCACATGCATTCAATGATACTTATGAGGTTTCGGATTGATCCATTGAGTGGTTCTGGAGAAAAGATTTATTTATTATTTTGCTTAAATTCAAGATGCCGGCCAAACCACTTGAATGATGATGTCATAGTTTGCAAATATTTTTCTCCCATTTGTGTGTAAACATATATTTCAAGTTTCGTATCGATTGGATAAGCAGTTTCATAGAAGTTGGTTTTTCGCATTAATCCATTCAGCGGTTCTGGAGAAGAAGATGTTTTCGGTTTATGACGTAATAGGCAATGGCAGCCAATGTAAGTCGAAATTGCACAAACAAGATACATGATGCACCAAGTTACATTGGTATCTATAATGAGTTAAAGATTCGTAGAGCGAGCTATGACGGTTTTCTCGGGAATTCGTCTCCACAAATTGTGTGCGAATAACAACAGTAATCCTTGCAAGAATATTAGGCCTCGAGTGGGAACCTCACTGGAAGCCTAATAAGTGCAATATCAAGTGAATGACAAGGGTATCAACAAGGTATTTCCACAACTGGTTGGGGGATGTAATGCTGGAGAGGGCAATGTAGTTCATTTTACAATCGTTACCAGTGGCGATTAAACCCCATCTGTCCAGTTGTGCATCCAACATGGTCAGAGCTGGAGTGGTCATGGAGCCATTTTGGCACATGAGCTGTGTTTGCACCTTCAAATCTCTAACACATTGTGGAGGAATGTCTTTTACACAATAGCAGACAATTCTTTCTTCCATTCACAAAAATGGCATGATTTGGAATCTACCATCACATGCCAACTACAAGAAACTACCCTTGATTTGGAAGCTACCATCACATGCCAACTACACGAAACTTCCCTTGATTTGGAAGCTACCATCACATGCCAACTACACGAAACTTCCCTTGATTTGGAAGCTACCATCACATGCCAACTACACGAAACTTCCCTTGATTTGGAATCTACCATCACATGCCAACTACACGAAACTTCCCTTGATTTGGAAGCTACCATCACATGCCAACTACAAGCAACTTCCCTTGATTTGGAAGCTACCATCACATGCCAACTACACGAAACTTCCCTTGATTTGGAAGCTACCATCACATGCCAACTACACGAAACTTCCCTTGATTTTGAATGTACCCTTGCATGCCAACTACAAGAAACTTCCCTTGATTTGGAATCTACCATCACATGCCAACTTCAAGAAAGTTCCCTTGATTTGGAATCTACCCTTGCATGCCAACTACAAGCAACTTCCCTTGATTTTGAATCTACCCTTGCATGACAACTACAAGCAACTTCCCTTGATTTTGAATCTACCCTTGCATGCCAACTACAAGAAACTTCCCTTGATTTTGAATCTACCATCACATGCCAACTACAAGCAACTTCCCTTGATTTTGAATCTACCCTTGCATGCCAACTACAAGCAACTTCCCTTGATTTTGAATCTACCCTTGCATGCCAACTACAAGAAACTTCCCTTGATTTTGAATCTACCATCACATGCCAACTCCAAGAAACTTCCCTTGATTTTGAATCTACCATCACATGCCAACTACAAGCAACTTCCTTAGATTTTGAATCTACCCTTGCATGCCAACTACAAGCAACTTCCCTTGATTTTGAATCTACCCTTGCATGCCAACTACAAGAAACTTCCCCCCGCCCCCCCCCCTCCCACCATTCCTTCAATCCTCTCTCAACATTTCCTCCTCTTCCTAACTATTCCCAAACGTGCTGCACTCATCTCTTTTCCTCCTTTCCTCAAAATATAATGTCATCGATTTCCCCTTTAACATTTGGAACTGGCTTTGTGAGTTTGCTTCTTATGATTTACACACAAGTTATATTGCAGAAAACACTTTTTGTTTTGCGCGTTTGCACAAACGTTTGTCTTGCACGTCTCTGTATCAATTTTGATTGTCCATCTTTTTTTCTGTGTAGTTCATGTTGGTGGTTGAGTAGCTAAAGACCTGTTGCATTGCTTTTGGTGAGTTTGATTCACGTGGATTCTCAGAGTGGCTCCACTGTACAAAACCAACTCTTGACTGAGATTTAATACACTGAGGGAGTTAGGTCTCCATATGAGAACTAATTTAACTTCCGGTTTCCTGGTCGTAGTTGCTTCCTTTGGTCCTCTGAGTGATCTGCTTCCAAAAGCTAAGTGATCCAGATTCGTCTGTGCTGCCGTCACTTTTTGTTCTCTGTTTGTGTTGATTGTTCTTCGTATTGAATGCTAACTCCCATGTCTTTTTTGTGCTCAGTCTATGTATTTTGATCCTGCATCTCATCCAGGATAGTTTTTGGCCTTCCCATTTTTTTTCCAACTGTTTCCCACACCCACTCACCATGTGTCCATCACTGCTGTCCCATTATTCACCACCCTCGCTTTAATTTACTCCTTTTCCCTTCTGTTTCAAAAAATGAAATTAAAAACTTTACTGACCTTACATATTGTTACAGATACGGGGGACGGCTCTCCCATTAGCAAGCGGGGATTACCCCTTGTCCTGTTAAGCTGGCCGTCTCCCCGGTCCTGGTACTTGTAACGCTATCCCGCGGGATGGAACGGATCAGGGTTATGGGCCCAGGGTCTATCCCGAATACCTTTATCCGTCCCTCCGCAGACTAGGGAGACAAGTACCGCTCGAACCCCGGTTTGGATGGTCTAGTTAGTTGCCGAGCGGTTTTTAGCAACCCGAAGTTCGAGTCATTATCCTTCACTAAACCCGATCCTGAACGTTGGCCGAATCGCGCCACGTACACTCAATATGGAAACCTCTAAAGCGACCGAACAAGAATGAAGAAGAAGAAGAAGTACGGAGGAATAACAGGATTTATTAATTATTTACACAAGCCAAAGCAAAGAGAGCAGTCAAGGTTATATACAGAAAATGGAAGGAGCAGGAAACACAGTGAAATCATTAGCTTACCTATACAAGCTTAATTAATAAACCCCAGGACAACATTAAAGACAGACGGACGATCACACTTACACGGGGAAATGCAGGCAGGAATGAATGGCTTGGAGATGGGTGGCTTTGAGAAGCAAGGAAGGTTCAGCGGGTACTGGGCACGGTCGGGACAGAAGGCACCGCCGTCAAGAAGCCGAGCCGCGGTCGTTGGTCCCAAACTGCGTGGGCGAAGTTCCTTTCTCCGTACTGCGGCCTCGCGCGCTCCTTGCGTTGCCTTGGTCCGTTTTTCCTGCAGCGCGGCACGTCTCACGGCGGCTTGGTCACACCTGCTCATCTCCAGCGCATCTCCTGGACTCAGAACTCATCTCTCCTCTCAGCTCATCTGCATGGGGAGCGTCCCGCGGCGGGTTATATAGGCCCCGCCCTTCACCCTTTGCGAACCTCCCCCAAGCGTTCTCTCTCCGCCCTCTCAAGCCAAACCCCTCGTTCTGGGTTGGATGAGCGGGGCCGACTTACTCCTCCCCTCTATGACGAGGTGGAGACCCGCCTTTCTTCTTCGTCGTTACCTCGTGCGTAATGGAGTCAAATGCAGCAAAGTGGACGGCAGATGAAAATGCAGCAAAGTGCCTAAAGAGTCAATTGCAGCAAACCTGGGAAACCTGGCACTTGGAAGCTGCCATGGGGCGTCGGAGGGGCCTACTCTTATTTAATTCGGTGCAATGAAGAGTCAACCTATAAGTGTGGTCAGATAAGGGAACAATATTTACCTGCTGGACAAAAGTACCATTTTTTGTGTGTGGGTTCCCTATCATGCCTACAAGCAATTTCAATGAGGAGACAATCGAGATCAGTTACTATACGCCCACAAGAGGGCGCTATGTACGGTAGGGGAAAATGGGCGTCGCCGCAGTGCGGAACCGACGGGAACGCTCTTTTCGTGCTTGATCTTCCGATGGGGGCAGAGCATTTCTTCGCAAAATGGCGGCGGTAAGTGCGATTTTGAATAATTTTGAATTGTTTTGAGTATTTATTGATGCAGTTGAGACATTTTGAAGGTTCAGATTTAGTAAAACTAGCTGTTTAGCTGATGTAGCTGATGTATTACGTAGTATTTGTGAGTCTTAATCCTAAATACACATCTGTTGTGGGCAATATGTGACGAACAAGACGTTTTTTTGGTTGGATTTTTTTCCTGTTATTTCCGAAAAGAAACGATGTTGTTACACCCATAGCGAGTGGGTGTGGGTAGCAGGGAAGTAATTTGGCGAAAAGGGTCTGCACATGAGCCATTTCAGCTTTATAATATGCCATTTATGTGCTCTATGTGGAGTTATTCTCTGTTAACCTCCCTTCCACCACGAGAAATTTTGGGCCCGAATCTAAAAAAGGGAGGGGTAAGGCAAGTCAGCCTACCATTATTTTTGCTCTCGCGACTCTCCAAATGGGGTTTTGAAAAAAATACCATCCCCAGAGAAAAATAGACTGAATGCTTACAACACCCATCTTTCTCCTAGGCAAGCCTGCTGTGTATTTAGTAAAACAGACCATCCCCTGTTGTGACAGCAAACCTGACAGAAATTGCTTTTTTGATGGATATATTCTATATAGCAATTAGCTATTTCAAGTGAAGTAGTTAAATTACATAATTACATATTTCTATTAATTCTTCAAACCTTTTCATGGGTGGATAGGAACTTTTTATTATGAGGGGTGGCAGATATTTTAGATGAGTAGGTCAGGGTGCCTCGAGCTGCTGGGGTTAGGGGGCATGCTCCAGAATTTTTACTATAACAAAACAAGTATTTTATTAAACAAATTTTTTTTGGATACATTTCTGTATTGAGATATTAATTGTATCTTTTGGTCTCTTTCAGTTACTCGCGGAGGCCAAGACCAGCCGGCCTACCGACTGGAATAAGTGCCTGATTTGTCAGAAAATAACTCAGGAAAATCTGAGATGTCCGCTGGATGCGTTCAACAGAAGGGATGAAAAGTCAGAAGCGTATACTAAATTCCTGGAGAACGTTCGCATATTCCGAGAGCTTGAAGCTATGCCAGTAAATGTGCCCTTCATCCCGGAAGACGTTAGCAAGCTGATCTCAAACACCGCGAAGTGGCACAAATCGTGCTACTCAAAATTCAACAATCAAAAGCTTGAACGAATTCGGAAACGGGCCAGCCTGGACTTCGACGACGCCGCCACAACTACAAATCGTAGCAAACGTCACAGGTCTGTGGACGACACAAAGCGACAATGTTTGTTCTGTGGCAGGGACGGTACAGTTGGAACTGATCTTCACGAGTGCATGACTTTTGGTGCTGATAAAAAAATTCGCCAAATGGCCACAGAATTGCAGGACGGCGATTTATTAGCTAGATTGACTGGAGGTTCTGATTTGATTTCAATCGAAGCAAAATATCATTTCGATTGCCTCACGAAGTTTCGGAATCGCAATCGGTCGCTGAAAAGAAACGAACAAAAGACATCGGCAGATGAGTCGGAAATGATGTCCCAGTCGCGAGCTCGTGTTGAACTTTTCACGTATGTTGAAAACTCTGTTATGAACGGTCAAGTTGTGTTCAAACTCAGTGAATTGTATGACTTGTATCAAGCTCGCCTTAGTGACCTCGGTATAGACAAGCTGACAAACCGGAGCAGACTAAAGAATGAAATACTGGAATACTTTCCGGAAGCAACGACAGTTTCTGAAGGACGCAATTTGTTGAGAGTTTACAGAGATTCGCTATCGTACTTGCTGAAGGACCATATGACGTCACGGGACTATGATGAAGAAGCACGTACACTCATGAAAGCTGCCAATATCATTCGCAGAGACCTGTTCGAACACAAGAAATTCACCTTTTCTGGAAATTTTCATCCGGGATGCCAAAAGGAAGCCATACCCACGTCTCTTCTGTCAATGATCGCAATGATCTTGAATGGGTCGGACTTGAAGGACCAAACTAAAGTGGAGTCACAAGCGTATTTGACCGTGTGTCAAACAATACTTCTTATGCTAAAAAAGGGAACTGACACAGATCACGGCCACAGGCACACGTATCCTCCACCGCTGCCGATCTATATTGGCCTGAGAATTCACGCACAGTTTCGAGACAAAATACTCATTCAGGCCCTCTTCAAGTTAGGGCTCAGCATTTCTTATTCTCGTGTCCTGGAAATAGAATCGGCAATGGCTGTGTCTTTGAGTGAGCGATTCATTGAGGACGGTGTCGTGTGCCCAGTTCAGCTCAGAAAACAGATTTTTACTGTCGCGGCTCTGGACAATATTGACCACAATTTATCCTCCACATCTGCTACATCTTCATTCCACGGCACTGGTATTTCATTGTTCCAGAAGATTTCATAAACCAATCCCGGTGAAGTTAGAGAACCGATAGGATTTCCACCAAAGGGTACCCAGCCGCTGATGCTCAAGAGCTATCATGATGTCTTGGAAGTGCCAACAAACGTAACAAAATGTGAGTACATGCCTCCCGCTACCCAGCCATCTTTGACGCCCGCAGAAACGGAAACAGTTGGCGAAACCGCACCGGAGCTCAGCAAGTGGATAGATTACTGCATCCAAAAAATGCGAGAATGCGAAATTTCTCAGGGAGATATGGTAACATGGTCTGCCTTCCACGCCGCTCTCCAAGACTCCATAAATTGTACAACGATATCAGCTATGCTTCCACTGTTCTACGAAAAGTCTGCAACACCGTCGATGATCAAACATGGTATGGACGTCGTTAAAACGGCCATCAATTTCTTGAACCCTGGACAGGTCACGGTTCTTACAGTCGATCAGCCACTCTATGCCATTGCCAAGTCAATACAATGGAAATGGCCTCTGGAATACGGTGCGGAACATTTCGTCGTCATGCTGGGAGGGCTACACATAGAAATGTCTCTCTGGAATATCGCAGGAAATCTCTTTGACCATTCTGGGTGGACAGACGCTCTGACGAAGGCAAACATCACGGGGTCCGGTACTGCCGAGTCATTCTTGAATGTCTCTCATCTGAAGAGAACCAGGTGAGTTTGCTCTGAGTATGTAGTTTGTAAAGTGACGACACTGACGATTTTTTCCATCTTAACGATTTTTTCTATTATTATGAACACATAATCAATTTCCTCATCTTTATACTTACAGACACGCACACCAGGTTACTGTCATCTGCTTGTCTCTGCTGGAACAAGACACCTTTATCGCTGACGGGGCTTCGGACGACGACATGATTACATTGGAATCCTGGCGAAAACTCATGTGCAGGCAGCACCCGACCTACTATTTCTGGGATTTGGTCCGACGATATGAGGTACTCGTTTTGACCATGGTGAAGGCGCACAGGGAGCGTAACTTCCAACTCTTTCTGAGAGTTTTGGAGGAGTTAATCCCATTCGCTTTCGCATTCAATCATACAAACTACGCTCGGTGGTTGCCCGTGTATCTGAAGGATATGAAACTGCTGCCGGACGAAGTAGCGACGGAATTCCAGAATGGCGGATGGGTGATTGCAAAGACTTCGAAGAAATTTTCAACAATCCCGATCGACGAGGCGCACGAACAAATGAATAAAATCGTGAAAGGATGTGGCGGTGCCATTGGTCTCCTTCAGAACCCGGCAATGTTGAGACAATGGCTCTTGTGTGCCCCGGAACAGTCACGCTTATTAATGCAATTTGAAGTGGATCTGGGACTGACTACGGACTTATCAGATGAGAATTACGATTCTGGATTCGCCAGTCAGAAAACTTTTCATAGACAAGTTCGGCTTCTGTACCGAGCTATTGCAGATATGCGGAATCCGTTTTCGGACCATTTCTCTGAGCTGATCAGTCTGAATCGAACATGTGCCTCGGAGACCACCATTGACTGCCTACGGATGCTAGAGAATATCGGAACTGAGAAATTCCAGTGTTTCGTCAAGGATGTACTCACCGAAAAGTCGACATCTATTCATCAAACCATCAAGAGGAATAACATCCAGCTCTTCAAACCTACACCGAAAGCGGCTTCCAAGACAAAAATAAAGATGGCAGAACTGAAAGATGATATATCTGTGTTTGGACAGTTGTACGTGTCAGTCCAGAATCGATCAGGAGACATGGCGGAATTTTTTTCGCATGAAAGCAAATCCTATCCTCCTTCGATTTCTGATCAGGGTAAGATGTTTTTTACCACGAAATCCCAGCTTCTCGAATGCCTACTACCGAAAAATGACAGTGAGGAACCACCGAGCGTCTATGATTGCAAAATAATCGATGGAGCCGTAATGATTCATTCGCTACCCAGAAAATCGGCGTCAACATTCCAAGATTACGCTCAGCACATATTCAACCCATACCTATGTCAACAACTCCGTACATCCAACCGCCTTGACGTCGTTTGGGATAGATTTCTTCAAGACAGTCTGAAGGAGGCAGCTCACGAGAAGCGCGGTACAGGCTCCCGACTCAAAGTTGGTAACCAGACTAAGATTCCCGCCAAGTGGGAGGAATTCCTGAAAGTTTCAGAAAACAAAGAGGAACTATTTGCCTACCTCACGGCTGAAGCTACGAAGATGGCGCTTCCACCTGGAAAACGACTTGTTATGACAGGTTAGGAATTCTGATGAGAAACCATTATATGACGATTTCCTACCAACTACATTTTGTGAAAGCGTTCTCGTTTCTAATTTTGCATTTCTGTGTTCATTTCAGGGCAAGATGCTGAAAGCGATTTAGCCAGATGTGATCATGAAGAGGCCGATACACGCATTGTGGTTCACATCCTGGACGCCTTGCAAAGTGGACACAGCCTTATTCAAGTACGCTCGGTGGATACGGATGTGGTTGTGATTCTTCTTGGCATGTACAGTAAACTGCGGTCTCAACACGATGACCTTCAGCTCTGGGCAGCATTTGGCATGGGTGCCCACTACACTTGTGTGGACATAGGATCGCTCTCTGCTACTCTCGGAGATCGTGCCGAAGCGCTTACAGCCTTCCATGCCTTTACTGGATGTGACACCACTTCTGGGTTTCACTGGTCGAGTAAGAAGAAAGCCTGGCGCGTATGGGACATGCTACCCGAATTGACTGATGCTTTTCTGGCTATAGCACGAGAACCGTTTCTGAATGTGACAACGGAATCGCCGGTCTTTGCCGTCCTGGAAAGGTTTGTCGTCTTATTGTACGACAGCAAACTCAGAACAACTTCCATCAATGAAGCCAGGATGATGATGTTCAAGACCAAACCAAGACCACTGAACAATCTGCCACCAACACAGGTGAGATTGAAAATATCAAGACAGCGACTAGACAGACGCGTAATGAATCCTCAATTTTTCGCATGCGCATTCTCAATTTCATTTCACTTTCTGACTTTCTTATCTTCATTGCCTCTTTTCAGAACGCGTTGCTACACCACACCAGACGTGCCGTATATCAGACAGGTATATGGACAATGAGCACAACCCCAACAAGACCAACAACGTGCCCCTCGGAATTCGGATGGGTCAGGTGTGATGGCGGGTGGCAGCCTCTGTGGATGCCGCAGCCCGAGGTCTCCTTGGCATGTCGGGAGTTCATCAAGTGTGCCTGTGCTATGCCATGCAAAGTCTGCCGCTGCTTCCATGCTAATTTGAAGTGCACCAGTCTCTGCAAATGTGCGTGCCAAAAATGAGTCCTATTGCATAATTGCAATATTCCTCAAGCATCCAGTCTTGTGGTATGTACAGTAAAACTCGCCAAATTTCACCTTATTGCCTGTTAAACCTCATGGTGAACACCGATTGTCATGTACGAAACATCTTGTAGCCACTCATGGCTTTGGAGAAACATTTCGAGAAAAGTAGACTTTTTCGTCGGTGACGTAACGTTTTTTCAATTAAATTGCCATCTTTAACTGCTCACAAATGAGCAATAACTAATTAGATTTTGTCAGGACCTTCGTTTTTTGAAAGACCCGGTTTGTGGCTAATGAATAATACGTTTCTTTGAAAATGACTAAATTTGACCTTTTGACCTTGACCTTGACCTTCACGGTCAAGGTCGCGATTGTCTCCTCATAAAAAATTATTCTTGGGTACATATAGAAGACACATGCCAAGTTTGGTGCTTTTGTCCAGCAGGTAAATATTCGTTGGGTATTTTGCCATAACTGACCACACTATATTGGGAAACACATCCTTAGCCTACATAGAATAAGGGACTAACTATTTAAAAGGATATATGGTGTCCTGTGTGTAGGTTTATGGAATTAACTAAGAGGACGAGCTTCGACCTTTCTTTACATTACGAGGGTCAGTTACACACAACAAAACCATAATTCTCACATTCGTTACACTTTCTCAAATTCGTTACACTTCTCAAATTCGTTACACTTCTCAAATTCGTTACACTTCTCAAATTCGTTACAATATTGTTTGGCTATCTCGCTTTCTGTTGAGCACATGTGTCCACAGGCCTTCGCTCATTACCAATGTCTTGCTAAATTTTGCCCCCTTTAAACTGGCCCCTTTCTACTCTGCCTCAAAACCGTTCCCTTTTTTTCCTTCCTCCTTCTCAAAACAAACTCAAACTTAAAAGCATCTGAAAATGCAAATCCTGTCTGCGTCTGCTTTGTATTCAGACTTCTTCTTCTTCTGTATGCTAAACATGACGAAAACAGCTAAAAAATACAAAAATATTGACAATTTTAGGTGACCTTGACCTGCTGACTTCAAAAGCAAAAGGATTCAGTGATCCAATATGCAAATTCTTTAAATTTCTGGTCAATCGGATGAAAATTGAGGATTTTATGCAGCCTTGACCTTTTGATCGAAATAAAACCAATCAGTTTCTAGCTTTTGATTAGTGAACCAATACAGTGACCCGTTATGCAAATTCTTCAATTCAGGTCAATCGGATGAAATTTCACGATTTTATGCAACCTTGACCTTTGACCCTTTTGATCTATAAAAAAAAAGAATTAGCTTCTAGCTTTTGATTGGTGAAACAATTCAGTGACCCAATATGCAAATTCTTTAAATTTCTGGTCAATCGGATGAAAATTGAGGATTTTATTCAGCCTTGACCTTTTGATCTAAATAAAACCAATCAGTTTCTAGCTTTTGATTAGTGAACCAATACAGTGACCCTTTATGCAAATTCTTCAATTCAGGTCAATCGGATGAAATTTCACGATTTTATGCAACCTTGACCTTTGACCCTTTTGATCTAAAAAAGGAAAACCAATCAGTTCTAGCTTTTGATTAGTGAACCAATACAGTGACCCATTATACAAATTCTTCAATTCAGGTCAATCGGATGAAATTTCACGATTTTATGCAACCTTGACCTTTGACCCTTTTGATCTATAAAAAAGCAATTAGGTTCTAGCTTTTGATTAGTGAACCAATACAGTGACCCGTTATGCAAATTCTTCAATTCAGCTCAATCGGATGAAATTTCACGATTTTATGCAACCTTGACCTTTGACCCTTTTGATCGAAATAAAACCAATCCAGTTTCTAGCTTTTGATTAGTGAACCAATACAGTGACCCGTTATGCAAATTCTTCAATTCAGGTCAATCGGATGAAATTTCACGATTTTATGCAACCTTGACCTTTGACCCTTTTGATCTATAAAAAAGCAATTAGGTTCTAGCTTTTGATTAGTGAACCAATACAGTGACCCGTTATGCAAATTCTTCAATTCAGCTCAATCGGATGAAATTTCACGATTTTATGCAACCTTGACCTTTGACCCTTTTGATCGAAATAAAACCAATCCAGTTTCTAGCTTTTGATTAGTGAACCAATACAGTGACCCGTTATGCAAATTCTTCAATTCAGGTCAATCGGATGAAATGTCACGATTTTATGCAACCTTGACCTTTGACCCTTTTGATCTAGGAAAAAAAAATTAGCTTCTAGCTTTTGATTGTTGAAACAATTCAGTGACCCATTATGCAAATTCTTTAAATTTCTGGTCAATCGGATGAAAATTGAGGATTTTATGCAGCCTTGACCTTTTGATCTAAATAAAACCAATCAGTTTCTAGCTTTTGATTAGTGAACCAATACAGTGACCCGTTATGCAAATTCTTCAATTCAGGTCAATCGGATAGAATTTCACGATTTTATGCAACCTTGACTTTTGACCCTTTTGATCTATAATAATAATAAAAAAATAATAGCTTCTAGCTTTTGATTGTTGAAACAATTCAGTGATCCAATATGCAAATTCTTTAAATTTCTGGTCATTCGGATGAAAATTGAGGATTTTATGCAGCCTTGACCTTTTGATCGAAATAAAATCAATCAGCTTCTAGCTTTTGATTAGTGAACCAATACAGTGACCCGTTATGCAAATTCTTCAATTCATGTCAATCGGATGAAATTTCACGATTTTATGCAACCTTGACCTTTGACCCTTTTGATCTGTAAAAAAACAATTAGCTTCTGGCTTTTGATTGTTGAAACAATTCAGTGACCCAATATGCAAATTCTTTAAATTTCAGGTCAATCGGATGAAAATTGATTATTTAAGGTGACAATGAACTTTGACCTTTTGACAAAATTATAAATTTGTCTTCCCCATATTCTCATAATAAATATTTGTTGAAGATTTTGTGACAAAAGCTCAAACGGTAAAAAAAAAAAGTTTAAAAACCTGCACGGGGAAGGGTTAATTATGATCCGAACTAAATTTAATCATCTGCATTCATTTTCATGTCATTCCTAATTCACTCAGTCCAGAATTTTCCTTTTTCTTCAGCACTCTTTCTTCCTCCTTCCACCTCACCTCATCAGCTTCATTTAAACGACAATTTAATGTTCAATCTTCGAACAAACTTACTTCTAAAGACGTTTCTCTCACTCTGCTTTCCATTCTCCCCTTTCTTTTTACCTGCGAAATGCCGCAGGTTGACAAGAGCTTTACGTTGCTGTTGTTATTGTTCTTGTTGCGGGTCGGTTTTTGAAATGCGCATCCATTCCCATTGGTCGGACAGCCGCCGGACCACACCCACATCTGCCACTTGACTCCACCCACCATAGTGCCGGGACCAAATGATATGGTCGCCACCTTGTTTCCTGATGGGCCTAACATTCGGCTTGTAGACCTCTGCTGATATTATACACTGTCTGGCTTTGTTGTGTCAGATTTCCATTGGCTTTGATTGGGCCGAGTGTTTAATTATTCTTCAGGTTTAATAAAGCACGTATGCGCCTCTTTAAAAGTATATTTCCCAATCGGTCCTTTACCAGATTTTTTAAGCCAATAAAGTCGCACTTAATGGCAAATCTCGTACCTCGAATGACTACGGACAGCTTCTTATGAAAAAAGGGTTATTACCACAATGAATGGGGGGGGGGGGGGAGAGAGAGAGACCAGGAGAGGGAGGGCAGAAGAGATGGCAGAGAGAGACACACACACATGACAAAACTGAGGTAACAGATATCCATACCAGAAACTCCTAACTAAAGTGACTGAACTCACCCATGATGGTCTTGAGACACAAGCCTCGATCTACTGTAATATATAGATCCCAAAGGGGAGATGACATGACCCTTCCTGCTGCTCCTGTTTGGAGTGGGTGCTGTAGATGCCTGAAACCAGACCCAGCTGTCCGTAAGATTTCTAATTGCTATAGAACCAGACCGTGAAGACTCTCAGAAATAAAATGTGTAATAACTTCAACAGCAAGGATGAGGGAGTCCAGAGGACAGACGAAGCAAAAAAAGTCTATTTTCTGTCACAGGTGTAACCACAGTGCGGTCATTCTTGTTTCTCCATCGCTGCATCACTTGTAAACTCGTGCCTCATCCTCCATCAATGTCTTCTCCATCAAGCTACCTCACATCAGTGCCGTTCCCCACGTCATTTTTACACCCGGGTCCCCCGACACCCCTCCCCCCCACCCCCCATCCAGATATGCCCTTCCACAATTCCGTGTTCCTCCACCCCATGCCCCTTGACCTCTTTGCTTCCTTCACTCCCCATCTCCTCTCTGCTTCCTTCACACACTCAGTGGACTACCTTTACTGAGGGTAGTCAGTTTAGTCGCGGACTACCCGACCATGCGGCAGGTAGCACTTGGGTTACATGTTACCAGTGGCAGTCAAGAGACCGACCTGACCTGTAAACCAGACCCGACCTGACCTGTAAACCAGACCCGACCTGACTTGTAAACCAGACCCGACCTGACCTGTAAACCAGACCTTATCTGATCTGTCTGGCTGACTGACAGGGACTGCATGTAAAGACTGGTCCTCCATTTCCACCTCTCCTTATATTAATACTTCCTGAGAATCCTTCCACATAGGTTTGCTTTCCCTGTCTCTTCGAAAACACCATCTGGCAAGTGCTTCCATCTTATTCATACACAAACCACTTGAAGAGATTAAATATCTCAAACTTTTGGATCTCATCAGCATCATCATCAGCTATGATCTTTCTTGGGCAGACCGTATTTCCAAGATGGCTTCCAAAGCCAACCAATGACTGGGTATCCTCCGCTGTGCAAGGTCTTTCTTTGGTCAATCTGAACTTTTTGACAACAAACATGGCCTCATTTCAAGTTTGATGGAGCAATGTCCTCCTCTGTGTTCCATTCCATTCTTTCCATTCCATTCTGATATAGCATTTTGCTCATGCATGCAAAAAATAAGTCGTACATCAAGTGAGTCTTCGTGCTTTAAGAGAATTGTTATAAAGCCAATGAAAAGGAATGCCTGCAATTTTTCAGTGAATAAACAAACACTGCTCACGTTTGACAACAGAAGAACGAAACTGACCTGATGGGATCGGAGTAAGTGAGACGGTTAGGAGGACATCGCACATGCAGAATTACATTTTGGTTCCATGCTTTTTCCATCTCCAAATGTATTCCACCTTCCTCTGTCTTCCACAAGTTGCAATCTGAGAATAAGAGACATGAAAAAAAACAAAGTGCAAGTTTTGTGCTTTCTTTTCTTTTTTTCAAATAACACAGGAAAATATCCGAAGGAAGCAACCATTGTAAGGATCCAATATATACCATATCACCTTGCTCCCAAAAGATGTCCTGTTTTTATGGAGTAGCCCACTGGGCGAAGCCGTTTCGAACAGTGTTTGTCTGTCCGTATGTATGTATGTACAGTCATGTGAAAAAGTAAGTACACCCCATGTAAAGTTTTGACTTTTTCAACATATTTCAACATTCAGCTATTTGATCTTCATTTCAACAATATTGATAGATAAAGGTGATATAATACAACAAATATCATGAAACATTTACATTTTGTAGTCCATTGTATAATTTAAATATACATAAATGCAAATTTCGCATGTGGAAAAAGTAAGTACACCCTTGGCTCTAATAGGTGGTATTGCACCCTTTGGCAGAAACAACCTCAAGTAGGCGTTTCTTATAACTGTCTACCAGTCTCTGACATTTACTGGGAGAAATTTTTGCCCACTCCTCCATGCAGAATTCTTTCAGCTGTGCGATGTTTGAGGGGTTTCTTGCATGCACAGCTCGTTTCAAATCTCCCCACAACATCTCGATGGGATTTAGATCCGGGCTTTGACTTGGCCATTCCAGAACTCTCCATTTATTTCTTTTCAGCCATTCCTTGGTGGATTTACTGGTATGTTTAGGGTCATTGTCATGTTGCAAGGTCCACCTTCGGTTGAGCTTCAACTTCCCCGACAGATGGCCTCACATTATCCTCAAGCACCCTCTGGTACAATGAAGAATTCATAGTGGATTCTATGATGGTGAGCTTCCCAGGCCCTGATGCAGCAGAGCTGCCCCAAACCATAATATTTCCACCACCATGCTTTACAGTTGGTAACAGGTTATTGTGGTCAAATGCTGTCTTTGGTTTTCGCCAAACATGTCTTCTGGTACTGTGGCCAAAGAGCTCTACCTTTGACTCATCTGTCCAGAGCACATTGTTCCAGAAGTGCTGGTCTTTGCCTCGGTGTTCATTGGAAAACTTTAGTCTTGCCCTGATGTTCTTTCTGGACAGCAAAGATTTCCTCCTGGCACACCTCCCAAGTAGATCAAATTTGTGCAGCCTCTTTCTAATGGTAGACTCGTGCACTTTGACATCAACAGTGGCAAGAACTACCTGGAGGTCCCGTGATGACATTCTGGGGTTCTTAGAGACTTCTTTCAGCATCTTGCGGTCTGCTCTCGGGCTGAACTTGCTGGGGCGGCCTGGCCTGAACAAGTTGGCAGTTGTTTGGAATCTTGTCCACTTGTAGATGATCTTCCGGACAGTCGAATGATTGATTTCAAGTTGTTTGGAGATCTTTTTGAATCCCTTCCCAGACTCGTAGGCATCCATAACCTTCTTTCTGAAGGCCTCAGAGAGCTCTTTTGACCTTGGCATGGTGACGCCGCACACTTCAACAACAAAGAGCAAACCAAACTAAATGTCTGAGGTTTAAATAAGACAGGTTCCTCCAAGATCCTCTCTACCGATCTTCTAATCATTTGCACCTGAGCTGGTGCACCTGATTTTAATTTTAGGTATTTGAAGTAGTGATAAATGTAGGGGTGTACTTACTTTTTCCACATGCGAAATTTGCATTTATGTTTATTTAAATTATACAGTGGACTACAAAATGTAAATGTTTCATGATATTTGTTATATTATATCACCGTTATCTATCAATATTGTTGAAATGAAGATCAAATAGCTGTATGTTGAAATATGTTGAAAAAGTCAAAACTTTACATGGGGTGTACTTACTTTTTCACGTGACTGTATGTCCCATCGAACGTATAGCAATCAGAGCTCAGGATATGGTCACATGACAGGGTGCTGTGATTACGTCTGATGTCATTACAGCGTATGCGGCTGACTCTCCACAATCCGCCATTTTGATTTATATGCTGTTCATGCCGAACATATTGTCGAACCTGTCATATATCACAATCGCCATTCTCTACCGTTACGCTTTTCATTCAGTGTGAAACACAAACAAACCGATTGTTAAAATGATCATCAAATATCGAAAGCATAGACGTTACGGCTCTAGCAACAAAACGGTATGTATAGGCCTGAGGCGTTATGACTTATCTTGAGACAAATTAAGCCCAGGTTTCTTAATACAGTAGTGTATCGTTTCAGTAGTATCGTTTTTGTAATAATAATGATAATTATTACATCGTAAATATAACCATCACACTTTATTTAATCCCAATGTTGTGAATGGAAAGTTGATGGATTGAAGCGGTGTATGGTTCATGATCAATGATGAGCGGTGTTTGGCATTTATGATTAATAACCGAGGAAGTAAGGCATTAGCCTCAGTTTTTTAACGGTATTTATCATTTTCGAAATAATTATAACGTAACGTTAATATTAAAGTAAATCTAATCGTAACACTAATCCCTTCGTAGTGACTCCAAACGAACTGGAAGTTAAAATATATCCGTTTTGTGTCCGGGACGTCATTACGTCTATGATGTCATTACGACGGCTTACTCCACCGACCAACATTTTAATTAGAGTACAGTCGATCTCTGGTCGGATCTCAAGAACATTGGGTGTGTGTTCATTTACCAAGTTTCTTGTGAAGAGATCACCAAGTGGTTTGAGCATTCGAGCAAGCACTTCATTCAAAACCCTTAGCGAACGGCTGGCTTGGCAAGCGCTGGCTAGCTGCTTGGTAAATGAGCACACTTCCCACCCTTGTGGGGTATATAGATTACAGTCGATCTTCGCTCAGTGCTATAAGTAAAACTTACCTCATGGATGTCGGGATTCCTCCAAACCTCTTTCTTTAATGCTATAAACAGCATTAACGCCTGCTTGAAAAGCTAAACATGTGTGTTTGTGGTTTATAACATTTTACAAGCCCGGCTACGCCGCTGTTTGACTTTTGGTCTTGTTTTTTAAAGGAAACACAAATATAACCTTGATTTGTGATGAGGATTATGAAATATGTTTTCAGGATTTGAAAGATTTATTTATTTGAGTAACTCATGTACATGTTAATCCCACTACATTTTTTACCCTCGCCTGAGGAGGGTGTATTGCATTTGAGTCCGTTTGTTTGTTTGTTTGTTTTTTGTCTGTTTGTTTGTTACTTGGCAAAAATATATATATATATTTTTTTTTTTGACAAGTATGTTGATCACTCCGGTTTGTGTGTTTGTGTTTGTCTGTCCGCCTACTTATACTTGCCTACAGGTCACAATTTTAAACCGATCTTCACGAAACTTAACCAAATGGTAGAGTTCGTGGTCAGACAAAATCCTATATATTTTTGAGATCAAAATAGGCCAAAAGGTAAACATAGGCCAAAGGTCAACATAGGTCAAAGGTCAACATAGGCCAAAGGTGAACATAGGCCAAAGGTCAACATAGGCCAAAGGTCAACCACTTTTTTCGAATTTCTAAAATCCTCAATTTTCATCCGATTGACTTGAAATTTGAATGGCATTTACATATCAGCTAACTGAATTCAACCACCAACTATTTTTGAGATCAGCATAGGCCAAAGGGCAACAACAATTTCAAATTTCTAAAATCCGCAATTTTTATCCGATTCACTTGAAATTTGAATGGTATTTACATATCAGCAAACTGAAACCAACCACCAACTATTTTTGAGGTCAACATAGGCCAATTGGTCAACATAGGCCAAATTTCTAAAATTGTCAATTTTAATCAGATTCACTTAAACTTTGAAGACGATTTCCTTATCAGGTCACTGAATTCAACCACTAATTATTTTTGAGGTCAAAAACGGATGCTCAACTGAGTGACATTCTACTTTGTTCTGTTTGCCAAGTGTCGCTCTATGAGTGATTTTTCATTTGTCTGTCTGTTTGTTTGTCTGTTTGTTTGTTTGCCCGCACAGAATAAATATGATTTGCTCTGCAACCGTTAGTCCGATTGACAGGAAATTTTCACCATCAGTGCAACTCCACCTGTAAAAACTTTTTATGATAATTATGACGTCATGGGTCACGTGGTTCGGCCGCCATCTTGGAAAAACCTAAAACATTGCACCTCCATATATCCGAAAGCGCTGCATAGAAAAAATTGAGACATGGCTCATTGTAAAGAACTCTCCATATGGAATAACATATGTTAATGATGTCATAGGTGCCTCTATTACAACGTCATAATTTGACAAGTACAAAATTTCATCCAATCAAGATGAAATTTCTTGAGCATCATCTCGGGATAAATTGGTGGAGAAAGAAAAATGATGACGTCATCTGTCACGTGGTTCGGCCGTCATATTTGTTTTAACGCAAAAGCCTTAAAACAACTGAAAACACGTCCTGGTGAAGGTCTGCAATCTCTGATTGTTCTTTCAAGCTTTTTTGCATCAGTGATAACAATGTACATATCACTTCGCATCAAGCTCAGAATATTGACCGAACAGCAAAAAAAAGAAGTGATTGTGAAGATTCTCTTGAATTATCTCATTCTGATACTTATTCTCCAAATGTCTAGCCATAGCTTAGCCTGGTGTGTTATGTGTTAGTTTCGCCTTTTAGTAGTTGTCCAAGACTTACATACGTGCCTATCTTGTGTCGATGTCTCGTGTGGCAGTGATTCATGAGTTAGTTATTCATTATCTCATTCTGATGGTTTTTTTTCACCTGGTCTGTCCATAGCTTAGCCCAGTGTATTAAGTGTTAGTTAAGCATCCGAGTGTATGCCCAAGACTTCCGTGCATGCTTATCTAAGGCGTATGTCTCATGAGGGGGTAATTACCCCAGGCATGCAAAGCAAAAAGCGGGGTTAAGCAATTGGTTCATGTGCATCCGTCCGATCAATTTATGATCGAGGAACAGCTAATTTAAATTGAATGTTATATTTGGAACACGAATCAGAACATGAATCGGAAGATAAGTCTTTCGTTTCACCGTATGTTTGCTCAAAATTCATGCCGATCACGTGTGCGCATTAAACTACTTGTGTTGGAATAGAGTATTTTAATTGTTTTCCTTTCCTGTAATATATTTTTTACTGCTTACTCTCACCAATCATGTTAACCAGGTGAAGTTTCTACATTTTTTTGCCTCCACAATCTCCCCCCCCCCCCCCCCCTCCCCCGCATCATCAGTCCGCATTGCAGATGGAGACAGAAAAACAGTCAAATGCATCAATTAATCACTGACATTCTCGACATACAAAATAGTTTGGTGAAAACAATGAGGAAACAAAAAGAACGTTGAACATCATGTTGTAATTTACACAGAGTTTCAGTAGGTCAAAAAAAATAAAATTAAAATAAAAACAAGAAAGAGCAATCAGAGATCGCCAGGACGTGTTTGTAGTGGTTTTAAGGTTTTTGTGTTGAAACAAATATGGCGGCCGAATCACGTGACCAATGACGTCATTTTTTTCTCTCCACCAATTTATCCATCGATGACGCTCAAGAAATTTCATCTTGATCGGATGAGGTTTTGTACTTGTCGAATTATGACATCATAATGGGGGAACCTATGACATCATCATTAACATGTTATTCCACATGGAGAGTTCTTTACAATGAGCCATGTCTTAATGTTTTCTATGCAGCGCTTTAGTGAGAGAGGTGCAAAGTTTTTCGGTTTTTCCAAGATGGCACCAGTACCACGCGACCTGTGACGTCATTATTATCATTAAATTATGTTTTATATATGTTTTTATATGACCCCTTATTGTATGTTTTGTGTGTTCGTTTGTCTTTTTTTGTGATTGATGTAAGCTCTTTCACGAGCCTCGATCTTGTACGAAAAAAAAAATTCTACAGAAGGAGCTGCACCTGTGGTGAAAATTTCCTGTCAATCGGACCAACGGTTGCAGAGAAAAAAAAATTCATCTTGATCAAATGAGGTTTTGTACTTGTCAAATTATGATGTCATAATGGAGGAACCTATGACAACATCATTAACATGTGTTATTTCCCATGGAGAGTTCTTTACAATGAGCCACGTCTCAATGTTTTCTATGCAGCGCTTTGGGAGATGAAGAGGCCCAAAATTTTTCGGTTTTTCCAACATGGTGCCAGTATCACGTGACTTATGACATCATAATTAACAATAAAAATTATACAGGAGGAGATGCACCCATGGTGAAAATCTCATGTCAATCGGATCAACGGTTGAGAAAATCATATTTATTATGTGCGGACAAAGAAACAGACAGCCAAACAAACAGACAGACAAACAAACAGACTCAAATGCAATACCCTCTCCTCTGGCAAGGGTAAAAACAATTGTTATTTTACAAAGGCCCAACTACAGCAGAATAATTTGCTCTGAAAATAGAAACCTGTGAAGACTATTTTCCAACAAATTATGCTGAAATTAAAAGAATGTTATTTACCAAAAATGTTACACCTCATTGTCATACAACAGGAATATTTTGAAGGTATGCTCACAACTCCAAGGAGTGAAAGGATGAAAGGAGACATTCACCTTTATCACAAGAAGGGAGGTAGATAACACCATCTGTGCAGGTGTGGATGAGGTTTGGTCCCCCGGTACCTTTCTTGCATCCGAAGGTGACTTCAACTCCTCCAGGTATTGTGTAATTCTTAACACCTCCACTATACTGCATGCAAAAGGGATTAAGACAATTGGTCTGAAAACATCTTGCATCTCTGTTGTTTATTCTCACATACATACGTTTTAGCTCTTACATGAGCCTCGATTCTGCATACAAAAAAAAAATACGACCTGTTTTTCATACTATGTGACATCTCATCAAGAAATGTCATATCTTGAACACTTTCCTGTGTATCTCTCTGCACATTAACCCCATACGGCTGAGTTATACAAACATGAAAGTTTGGATCAACCTTCAACAAAAACTAATTACCTCCGCCAATGAGGTAATGTTTTCACACCTGTTTGTTACCTCAACCCACTAAGGTGGACAGAGGTTATGTTTTCACCCCTGTTTGGCAGTGAGCAGGATTTCTGAAAAGTTATGGATGGGTTCGGATGAAAATTTGTGGACAGTTTGGATTTGTGACAAGTACCGATTGTTTAGATGTTGGTGAAGATCCGTATCCAGATACTATAATTTATAAGTGATTCTTCACCATTGAAAGATGTGTCCAAACATGGTATACAGTACCCGTCCGTCACATGGTATCCGTCCAAAACCTTGAGATATCCTGCTCACAGACAGACAAACAAGAAAGATGTCGTGCATAGCACGATACCTGCGAAATCCAATAAACAATGGTTACCATCGAAACAGCAATTTGGTGATTTGAAAAATTTGACCTATCAAGTGTTTTGTGATGATGTATCAAGTGAATCAAGTGATGGAATGGTGTGCACAACAAATTTGATCAACACATTTTCTAATTGCCGCAAAAAAGGCGTTTTACATGTTTTGGACAGCATTGGCCTTGATGTTGAACTAATTCAGACCAGAATTTGGACAAATATACTACACATATGTACAAATAAGCTGTCGGTTTCAATTTGATATCTTGAGAATGTCCTGAGGTTTGGCAATTATAAAATCACAAAAATATCCCATTTTATTATAATGGGATTAAATTATTGTCATGGACACTGTTTTCTCTTTGCCATGTGTGTTTTTTCTTTTTGCAAAATGGGACTTTTTATATTCCACGAGGGACTTTTCCCGATGTCACTAAACAACCTGAAAAAAGGAGAAATTTATTAAATTTGTTTTATATTGCACCCTCTTAGCTTGGTACTGAAGGTGGTTTACCAATGGGGGAGAAGGGGCCTTTTGATTATGACGAGTGACCCTGAATTGGTATTACAGAAGGCCCTCAGACAGAAGGCCGAACGGGGTCTATTGGGTCTGCTGCGTCTTAGGGTCCATAAGGGTCTTCAGGTTGTAAAGGGTTCTATGTGTCTTAAGGGTCCTTGGAGTCTTGGGGTCTGAAAGGATGTTATGGTCATAAAGGGTCTTCGAGAAAACAAGGCCAGATGTTTGAAAACAACCCGAAAATATTCTACCATGAACGAGGGAAACGAAAGCAGAATGTGTCATCCCATCCTGAAAAAGATGAACTGGAACAATTCTGGAAAGGAATTTACAAAGATCGACAATAACACAATAAGAAGGTGGAATGGATCCAAAGCCTGGAAGAGAAGAAGCAACATCTCAAGGAAATGCCCCCCCCCCCCCCAGCAATAATTGATGCAGAAAATATAAGAAGAATGGCTCACAGAAGGTAACACTCATCCCAACATCTGAAGAAACCCAACTACCTCACAAGTATCAGCCAATAACTTGCCTACCAACAACATCCAAACTTTCAAAGGAAATACTCACAGATACGATGTACCACCACCAAACACAACAAGGAGGCCAAGATACAGAACAGAAGGGATGTAAGAGGCGCAGTTATGGAACAATAGACCACCTACTACTAAAGAAGGCCATACTCTGAAAATGAAATATGAGAAGAAATAAACTGTCCATGGCATGGATAGACTATAAAAAAGAGCTTTTGAGAGCATCCCACATTCATGGATGATAAAGTGCATGCAAATGTACAAGACCAAGCCCCAATTGATCAAGCTGATTGAGAAAGCAAGGGATCTATGGAATACCACACGAATCCTGCAACACTTGGAATGAAAGATCGAAATACCAGGAGTGAAGATATGACATGGGATCTTCCAAGGAGACAGCCTTTCTCCCCTCCTGTTTTGCTGGCTCTTGATCCACAATATAGCCTCATCAATGAGCATGGACATGCATACACCGTAACATCTAAGAAACATCCGAATAACTCAGAAAGGTGACAATCTACTGCACATAAATTATTTTAAACAACTTGCACTGAACGACGAAAAATTGGCAGAACAACGGAAGTTAGTGAAACAGTACTCTGATGACATCCAAATGGAATTTGGCCTAGATAAGTGTGCCAATTGGGAAGACCAACAAAAAGCGGACAACATAAAAATGTACTTAGACACAACGATACAACAGTGAGAAGACGAAGCATCATGCAAATATCTTGGAGTAAAAGAGAGCCACCACATACGTCACAAAACAATTCCCAAATAATACATGTGTAGAACGAGGCTGATCCTGGAACGTACCCATCTCCAAGGAGCAAAATGAAAGCCTAAATCCAACTCGCAATATTAGTGTTCCAGTACATCTGTGGAATAATAATCTGGCCAAAATCAAAAATAATAAATTGGATATCAAAAAAAGGAAACACTTAACCATCCACAAAATGCTGCACAACAATCACTACATCCCGAGAATGTACCTGCCGAAATGAGAAGGAGGTAGCGGCCTGATGAAGCTCAACGAAGTGCACAGGATGACAACTGCAGGATTGGTCGAATATGTAAAAAGTGCAACAGACTACCGAATCCAATTTGAAACCAAACATGAAGACAACAAACCAGAGAATGTATCTCTAAACGACTTAGCAAAAAAAAAATCCAAAGAGAGGTGTGAATGGAAGATGTCACACAAGAAACCTAAACAACAACGAGTACACCCCCAACAATTGCAAAAAAGAATAAAGAAAAATATAAAATGAAATATCAAAACATATACACTGGGAAAACAACAAAAGAGCAGGAAGATATTAAAAAAAACAAGAGTTGGACAGATTGGGAGTCGACAACAAGGCTTTTTGGAATGGCTAAGAAAAGGTCATCTCAACTGGGATGGAGAACAAATCATTATAAATGCCCAAGACCAAGGACACCACAGCAATGGCTTTAAGAAAATAGGTTTAAAAAAACTCATCTCAGAGCAGGTGTACACCCAAAGGCACAACAAAGTATGTCGAGTAATCCACTGGCACATCTGCAAAAGTCTCAATATCCCTTTTCCAGGAGACTCGTGGAAACATGAACCAAAAGCAATCACTGAAAACAAGGAAGTCATGCCCACGTATGACCTAATGATCCCATCAAGAGAGAACACAGAAAACAAAGCATTGCGACCAGATATAGTATTGAGGTACAATAAAGAAAAGAAGGCATTGCTGAGGGAGGTGTCAGTCCCCAGCAATTTTGGCCTAAACAATGCAGAAATCCAGGAAATGACCAAGCAACAAGACCTCAAAAATGAAGTGAAAACATCCTGGAAGATGAAGAACACCAAAATTGTACCAGTGATTATTGGAGCAATGGGCATGATAAAAAAGAACCTGACAGTATTCTTAAAAACCATCACTAGGAATATTTATACAGATGAACTGCAGTTGGAAGATGTCTGGGGCTCGGCGACAATCTCAAAAGAGCCCTCGGAACAAAACTTTGAGAATAAGGAAACTTCGCAAACTGGTCCATGAATCACGATCCCTCATTGAAATGGAGGTGGATACTTCGAGACATGGGAGGACTCCGTTCCACCTTCTAAAACCCGCATATGGAGATAACAAAACACACACACACACACACACACACACACACACACACACATACACACACACACACACACACACACACCCTCTCTTTTTCTTTTTTTACACGAAACGAACAGAGCTACAGCCTTTTTACATGTTCAGAAACTCATGGAAGAGCAAGATGGAGCTGAGAGTGGACAAACACCAAGGAAATGAATGAGCAGTAAAGGAGAAGAGGAAGGAAGGAAAGGAGGACATACTGAAACAAGAAAACAAGAAATCAAAGATTTGCATACCCTTGCTCGGACTTGTTTTGTGTGGTTTTATAGATGTAGTCACATTCAAATTGAACCATACATACTATAGCTTTACTCACATTCTAATTGTACATACTTTATCGATGTACTCACATTCTAATTGTACATACTTTATCGACGTACTCACATTCTAATTGCACATACTTTATCGACGTACTCACATTATAATTGTACATACTTTATCGACGTACTCACATCATAATTGCACATACTTTATCGACGTACTCGCATCATAATAATACATACTTTATCGACGTACTCACATTATAATTGTACATACTTTATCGACGAACTCACATTCTAATTGTACATACTTTATCGACGTACTCACATTATAATTGTGCATACTTTATCGACATACTCGCATCATAATAATACATACTTTATCGACGTACTCACATCATAATTATACATACTTTATCGACGTACGCGCATCATAATAATACATACTTTATCGACGTACTCGCATCATAATAATACATACTTTATCGACGTACTCGCAACATAATAATACATACTTTATCGACGTACTCGCATCATAATAATACATACTTTATCGACGTACTCACATCATAATAATACATACCTTATCGACGTACTCACATCATAATAATACATACTTTATAGATGTACTCACATCATAATAATACATACTTTATAGATGTGCTCACATTATAATTGTACATACTTTATCAACGTACCCACATCATACTAATACATACTTTATCGACGTATCCACATCATAATAATACATACTTTATCGACGTACTCACATCATAATAATACATACTTTATCGACGTACTCACATCATAATAATACATACTTTATAGACGTACTCACTGTGATGAAATCGTCATCCAAGTTACGACACTGATGTTATTCTCCTCATGGCCGCTACGCGACCCTTTCGCGGTTCCTATATATATCAGCGCAGACAGGAGATGTAGATCCATCACCGCAATGTAACTCTATAGCTCCTCTGGGCTTCCATAGAAAGGTAACGATTCTGCTATATATATCATAAGCTCTTTTATAGTCATACCACCTGTACGCACCTGTATTCACCTGTAATATTAATACAATGTTTATTGGTTTCTCTCTAGATGCTGCTGAGAACGAATTTCGATTAAACCTACCTTATGGGTCGATGTTGTATCTGGATTTTACAACACTTAATCGAAATTCCTCTCCTGACATCGCTCGGAATCAAGATAATGCCCACGCTCCTGCAATGCTCGCCTCGGAGAAGAATGCCCAGCGGAGGGCCCGTCGAGCTAGCTCCAGCGACGGAGCTCCGACTACTCTCGCCACCGGTCTGCCTGAAATGGGCCGGATGCGATGGGGACCTCGCAAGCCTTTGCGGGACCGCGTCGTCAAAACGCTAACTGCTCTCCTGAGGCCCGAACGCCGGAGCAGGCATGACGGACTCCGGCAAGGCGCCTGCTGAAGGAGGCCACTGGGAAATGTCCTGGGCCGCTACCCCGTTGGAACAACGGACCCGCTTGGAGCCGAAGGTACGAATCTAGCCTCGGTTGCTCGAAATGCTAACGGCTCCGTCCGAAAGAATCATCCTAGATTTGCGTGCCTCGGCCCGAGATGAGATTCCCACACGAGAGATCACGACTCCCATGTCGGCCATGCCTCCACACGGCCGGCACACTCCGACCACTCGCTACTCGGTGGAACCATCTCCTCCGCGCGAATCGCGCACTGCTCGTCGGAAGCACGCCGTGCCTCTCACGACCGGCTCACTCCGACCACTCGCTTCTCGGGGGAACCATCTCCTCCACGCAAATCGCGCTCTGCTCGTCGTCGGAATCACGCCGTGCCTCTCACGATCGGCTCACTCCGACCACTCGCTATTCGGTGGAATCACCTCCTCCACGCGAATCGGCGTGCACTGCACCCATCGCGTGCTAATACTCTGGGAGGCCCACGATTCCATTCTGATTCCGATCACCTCCTCGCCGCGAAGCCGCACGTTGCTCCCTTCGCGGGCCCTACTCGGCGAGGCCGGCGATTCCTATCGCTGCTCGCCGGAATCACCTCCTACGCACGAATCGTACGCGCTGCACCCATCGCGGGCCCTCTCTGCGACGCCGGCGATTCCTATTGCTGCTCGTCGGAACCCCTCTTACGCGCGATTCACGCGCCGCACCGTCGCTGGATGGAATCCCTACTATGCACGACGCGCCAGTTGCGCGCGCCGCATCTTCGCTGGATGGACCCCTTCGCATGCGATTCCTCTCGCAGGCCCTACTCTGTGAGGCCGGCGATTCTGATCGCGGCCGTCGAAATCCCACCTACATGTGGCTACTCCACGAGGCCGGCGAACTCCGCTGCCCGGAATCGCCTCAATGGAGGCTCGCTTGGCACCATGCGAGGACTCGTCGCAGCACGGATGAGTTTATAAGGACGTCGAGCGGGACCTTCATAGCCTTTCACGACACTCGGGCTTATGCTTATGATGGTTGATCGTATACCATGTGTATTCTATAAGATGATCGTTCTTCTTCGTCCTTTGTTTTACCTGATTTGTTGTTCCCGATCTTCAAACGGCGTATTCGTTAAACACCTGTGACCATTGTACACCGACTGCTTTCATTCCTTTTCCACACCCCGCGTTTCACCCACTTAATTTAATTTGATAAACTGTTGGATTGAATTAATGTGGTGTTGGTGTAGAGCCGGCTTGACGGACCAAATGGCCTCCTCTTCATCCTTCATGCTCAATGCACCTCAAACGAGACGCTACTTCAGGGCGTGATATGTATTCGATCCTCTGACCCGAAAACGAGACGCTACTTCAGGGCGTGATATGTATTCGCTCCTTTGACCCGACAGCAAAACAAACGAGACGCTACTTCAGGTCGTGCAGTCTATCGCTGCCAAGCATGCTCGCCATCTCGACTCGGCGTGCTCGCCCCTTGACTCGGTGGGCTCACCCGCACTGGATCAACAGGCCGAGCTCAACTTTCGGTTTCCCTCGTATGCGGTGCGCCCTAGATATTACTTTCGCCCGTCGGCCGGGTTCGTATTCCGTATACCGATCTCGAGCTCGCTCGAATGCTGCTGCCCAATGGACGCGAGACTTTAGATTTTGGAGTGCTACTTTACTCCGTCTAGGGATACTGCTCAGCTAGAACTCGCCGTCAAACCCGCCCGCACGCGCCCGAACTAATTGATGACGTCATCGACTATATCACGCGTTTGCTTTACAGCGTCATTAACGTAATTGCGTGCTTCCCGCGATCTCATCGGGGATTCGTTTACATTTCCATGTACCTTGGTAAACTACGTACCAAATGTCCTTTACGTAAACGACGTAAACAACGTATCGCGGCGCTACCTCAGGGTCGCGCGCCAGCGCCGTTTAGGGAGTACACGGTGACCTCGTGAAATGGTGACATTGAGTGTCGCGCCTGACTCCCTTGTCACCTGCGCATGTAATGGGGGCACCGTACTGCCTGCTCGCCCTTGACTCTGGGCTCGTTGTTTATCGGACAGAGCTCTTGGCTCGTACATTTCGAGACTGCGAGACGCCTCGTCTGATTCCATTTTCCCTCTGCCCCAGACTGACTGTGACTCAGCCTGATCCAGACTGTGAAGGTCATCTGTCTTCGGTATGCCGCGCGCTGCTGCAACCTCGGTGGGGGGGGGGGGGGGTGGGATCGGGAGCCTTAACAGATGTTTCGTCTACCTCGCTAATCTTACGGTTTGTGGATATGTCCAAGGGATATGACCATGATGCTAATCTGCAGCGCTTCCTTGAGGTCGCGCTGGTATCACTTAACTATGCACGAGGATACGTGCAAATACTCCCTACGCACGATGGATAGATTTCTAATCTGCAGCGCTTCCTTGAGGTCGTGCTGGTATCACTTAACTATGCACGAGGATACGTGCAAATGCTCCCTACGCACAATGGATAGATTTTCTGGGGTACACCGTGACCCATGGCTCTGTCGCTCCGGGTAAGGAGCGTCTGCGACCTTTTCTCGACATGGCCCCTCCCTGTGATCGGGCCACCTCGCCCCTTGTGGGGGCCCGGGAGGTTATTGTTGCTCGCCCGGGTGCCGTCTGGTATGACGACTCCCACCTCGCCCCTTGTGGGGGCCCAGGATGGCGTCCATGGATGACTTTGTGTCTTTGAGCGAGACTTTGAGTCCATGGATGGTCGATCCGAGCCATTCCATGAAGGTGTTGAATGGATGGATTGGTCGGACATCCGTGGATGGACAGTCCATCCGGGGCGATGGCTGTCTTTGGGTCTCTGTGCCATTGCGTCCGTGGATGGTCGATCCATCCGCGGTCCGGCTGGATCCGTGCCATGCAATGATGGCGTTGAATGGATGGATCGGTCGGACATCCGGGGATGGCCAATCCATCCGGGACATCTAGCATGACAATCATCTCGACATCTAGACAATCCATCCGGGACAACGCTGGGGCAAACATGGTTTGTCCAGCGTGGACTCTCTCGGTCTGCCGATCTTCTCCGATCCTCCGCGCGCGCTGTACAGCTGGACAGGATTGCCATATGCATCCCGGAGGTTCTGCGCGCTTCGCTGGAGAGGCGCGTTTCGGTCGTTTTGTGCGTCGTCGTAATCAGCCATGCCGGTCGTCCAGGCAGCCTTCAGAGGCCGCTCGTGTCTCGTGCGATCGCTGCCAACGGTAGATTCGCGTGCCGAAACATGAGTTTGTAATGCGTATGTACCCTTGGGAGCCAAGGCAGGTACAGACTTACTGTAATGGACTTACTGTAGTGCTTACTGTAATGGACTTACTGTAGTGGCCTCCTGTCATGTAATCTTACTTACTGTTACGGCTTACTGTAAAGAGGCTTACTGATTTACACATCTTCCACATCGACACATCTTCCTGAAATGTGTTGCCTTGCGACGAATAGACATGGCTTACTGGTTTACACATCTTCCACATCGACACATCTGCCTGAAATGCGTTGCATTGCGACGAATGGACAGTCGCTCTTCGTCAAGGCACACCTTATGTAATGAGTTGCATATCGCAAAGGTACACCTTATCCATCTAGCTACTGTGCCGACTACCTCACTGTTCAACGAGGTACAAATTATCTAATCAGACTACCCCACTGTAAGACTACTGCTACCCACGGGCTCATCGTCTTCTCCCTGGGATGAACACTGCTTGCTCGGTTCGATATCTTCTTGATTGGGACTTCCTCCTCGATACATCTATATCTGGGGATTGATTGCTAACCAGGCTAACAGGCTGAAATGCAGTAACCCTGCCATCGGGATTGATGGCCCCTTGGACGTTCGACCGGCAGTGACATCATTCCGATGTATTTCGTTCTTTGCATTCCTATGTATCCCTCTGTATGTGTCTGCTGTTCTTCACCGCCTAGTTAGGATCTAAGCGCGGGGAGAATGTGATGAAATCGTCATCCAAGTTACGACACTGATGTTATTCTCCTCATGGCCGCTACGCGACCCTTTCGCGGTTCCTATATAAATCAGCGCAGACAGGAGATGTAGATCCATCACCGCAATGTAACTCTATAGCTCCTCTGGGCTTCCATAGAAAGGTAACGATTCTGCTATATATATCATAAGCTCTTTTATAGTCATACCACCTGTACGCACCTGTATTCACCTGTAATATTAATACAATGTTTATTGGTTTCTCTCTAGATGCTGCTGAGAACGAATTTCGATTAAACCTACCTTATGGGTCGATGTTGTATCTGGATTTTACAACACTCACATCATAATAATACATACTTTATAGACGTACTCACATCATAATAATACATACTTTATCGACGTACTCACATAATAATAATACATACTTTATAGACGTACTCACATCATAATAATACATACTTTATAGACGTACTCACAACATAATAATACATACTTTATAGACGTACTCACAACATAATAATACATACTTTATCGACGTACTCACATAATAATAATACATACTTTATTGACGTACTCACATCATAATAATACATACTTTATAGACGTACTCACATCATAATAATACATACTTTATAGATGTACTCACATCATAATAATACATACTTTATAGATGTACTCACATCATAATAATACATACTTTATCGATGTACTCACATCATAATAATACATACTTTATAGATGTACTCACATCATATTAATACATACTTTATAGATGTACTCACATCATAATAATACATACTTTATAGATGTACTCACATCATAATAATACATACTTTATAGATGTACTCACATCATAATAATACATACTTTATCGATGTACTCACATCATAATAATACATACTTTATCGACGTACCCACATCATAATAATACATACTTTATCGACGTACTCACATCATAATAATACATACTTTATCGACGTACTCACATCATAATAATACATACTTTATCGACGTACTCACATCATAATAATACATACTTTATAGACGTACTCACATAATAATAATACATACTTTATAGATGTACTCACATCATAAATAATACATACTTTATAGATGTACTCACATCATAATAATACATACTTTATCGATGTACTCACATCATAATAACACATACTTTATGGATGTACTCACATCATAATAATACATACTTTATAGATGTACTCACATCATAATAATACATACTTTATGGATGTACTCACATCATAATAATACATACTTTATAGATGTACTCACATCATACTAATACATACTTTATAGATGTACTCACATCATAATAATACATACTTTATCGATGTACTCACATCATAATAATACATACTTTATTGACGTACTCACATCATAATAATACATACTTTATCGACGTACTCACATCATAATAATACATACTTTATCGACGTACTCACATCATAATAATACATACTTTATCGACGTACTCACATCATAATAACACATACTTCATAGACGTACTCACATTCTCATTGTACATACTTCATAGACGTACTCACATTCTAATTGTACATACTTCATAGACGTACTCACATTCTAATTGTACATACTTCATAGACGTACTCACATTCAAATTGTACAATGTACATACTTCATAGACATACTCACATTCGAATTGTGCATACTTCATAGACATACTCACATTCAAATTGTGCATACTTCATAGACATACTCACATTCTAATTGTACATACTTCAAAGACATACTCACATTGAAATTGTACATACTTCATAGACGTACTCACATTCTAATTGTACATACATTATAGATGTACTCACATTCTAATTGTACATATTTCATAGACGTACTCACATTCTAATTGTACATACTTCATAGACATACTCACATTGAAATTGTACATACTTCATAGACGTACTCACATTCTAATTGTACATACTTCATAGACATACTCACATTGAAATTGTACATACTTCATAGACGTACTCACATTCTAATTGTACATACATTATAGATGTACTCACATTCAAATTGCACATACTTTAAAAAAAAGACGTGTACTGCTGACAACTACGAGGTGGCGTTTGCGGCCTACATTAGCATATTCGGTGTGGACACACAAACAAACAAACACATGCACGTTTTCCACATAAACATATTAATTGGTGACTTTGTAATTTATTATAATTGTACTGGAAGTGAGAAAGTTAGAGTGAGTAGTTGCACCAACGTTGTCACGCATTTGTTCACCACATGCACATGAAAACATCGGAAAACTTCACTTCTTTATATCAAGACATTGTGTACAAGATATTTTTTGATCTTAAATGAGAAAAACATTATTTAGGCCACATGACATCATGAGGAGCAACATAAAAGGTTCAAAACAATCATTTATGAGTTCACGCGACTGGGCAAATCGGGCTGTCATGTACATTCAGAAATCGAGCTGTGGGTGTGTGTGTGTGTGTGTGTGTGTTTTATGTCAGTTTATTTTCAGACATCATCGCACACGTGTACGTACTGCAGTGAAAAAACGAGAAGAAAGAGTCAGGTTTTTCTTCACTAATACTTCTCCTGACAATTCACACCCAGGATTAGAATCTGAGGAAAGGAGGGAAGGTACAAGTTAAGATTAATATTTGGATGGAGATTCAGGGCAATCATTGCGTGGCCCTGCAACAGAGTGCTGACCTGTACAGTTGATTCAAATTCAAAGAATTACCACAGAATTACCCCCAGGGAGGCACAGAGCAAAAAAATTTGCCGGTACTCAATTTGCCGACCTCGGAAGGATGACAGGCTGAGTCAACCCCCCTGGCGTTAATTCAGCGATTGACCGGGATTCGAACCCAGGATCCTAGGTATCCTAAGCCGGCACCCTAGCCGCTAGCCCAACACCAGTTTAGAAAGTGGATGATTAATGAAAAACGAACATTTATTACAAACATGGTTTATTGTGATTTTCAGGTCAGAGATCCCTTTCAAAATGATAGAGGAGGGGTGGAATGAAGGTGAGTTTAGAGAACTAGGGCATGCCCGTACTATATATAAGCTAGGACGTGCCCGTACGTGGGTGCCCGTTCCTTGCCAAAAAAAAAAAAAAAAAAAAAATTTGTGTAGGGGTGTGTGTGTGTAAACATCCTAGGGCGTGCCCGTACGTGGGTGCAAAAAAACATGCGTGCAAACAACAACAACAAAAAAAAACTTTGAAACCACGTGGCAGTAACGACCACAGAACCCCCCCCCCCCCTCTATTTACATGAATGGTTTGGTCCATTCGCAACGACCACAGAACCCCCCCCTCTATTTACATGAATGGTTTGGTCCATTCGCAAAGCCCTCTGCAAGCTCTCTGATTGGTTGAATCGTTTTTTGGACATAGCTCGGTAAGTAATTGTCCGATTAATATGAAACCTTGAAAAGGCACATCCTCGGGTCCCCAGCAATATACCTGGCAAGTTAAAAGTATATCGGACCCGTGGTTGTCGAGAAACAGCGGTCACAGACAAACGTACAAACGTACAGACAGAGATTACTGGAATTATAGATAGACTAGGGCATGCCCGTACTATATATATGCCCGTACTATATATCTATCTAAAATTATATCCCCCCCCTCTATTTACATGAAATGGTTTGGTCCATTCGCAACGCCAAAGCGAACGGCGAACGGCTTGCGAGTACAGTGACAATCCCCCCCCTCTATTTACATGAAATGGTTTCGTCCATTCGCAACGACCACAGAACCCCCCCCCCCCTCTATTTACATGGAATGGTTTGGTCCATTCGCAACGCCGGCACACGCGATCGTTCGCTGCTCTCTGATTGGTTGAATCGTTTTTTGGACATAGCTCGGTAAGTAATTGTCCGATTAATATGAAACCTTGAAAAGGCACATCCTCGGGTCCCCAGCAATATACCTGGCAAGTTAAAAGTATATCGGACCCGTGGTTGTCGAGAAACAGCGGTCACAGACAAACAAACGTACAGACAGACAGACAGAGATTACTGGAATTATAGATAGATGTAGAAAGGAATGACTGTAAGAGATTGAATTTTTGTTTGAAATAGAATGATTTGATGAGGAAATTGAAAAACTCAAACTCGAACAATTGTTATCTATCTATGTTTCACTGTGTCCAGCATTCTACTTTTACACTTTTCACAAGATATAAATGATAATAATTATTTATGATCATAATTACCATCACGTTGGCATGACAGGGTTTCTGTAGGCCAGTGAGATCCTTGGCAGCTGATAATTTCTGAGCCCACGAGTCGGGTTCCATCGTTGCACGTCGCTTTTGCCTGGATCATCACATTACGATTAAAATCATTCTTCGGCCTTGTCACCTCGAGAATCCCCTCAGTTATTGTGGGCTCCTGTGGACAGCATTGGATCTCGGCCTCTGGTCGTGCATCAATACACCTACATGAAAGAGAAGGAAACTATAGAGTGCAAGATCCTTGAGCATTGAGCACCACAGGGATAGCGATAACAAAAGCAAGACTAGAACTGCGAGCAGTGATGGCAGGCTTCCAGGAAAAATGGCCGCCATACCACGTGACTGATGACGTCATCATTTTCAATAAATTTTCGTCATGGGTATTCGAAAATATCTGTAAATTTGGGTTTGGATCGTTAGGTGGTTCTGGAGATATAGATTTTCAATTTTCTCCCTTAAATCCAAGATGGCCACCATACCATGTGACTGATTATGTCATAGCTTGCAAAAAAAAAAAATCCTCACATGCATTCAATGATACTTATGAGGTTTCGGATTGATCCATTGAGTGGTTCTGGAGAAAAGATTTATTTATTATTTTGCTTAAATTCAAGATGCCGGCCAAACCACTTGAATGATGATGTCATAGTTTGCAAATATTTTTCTCCCATTTGTGTGTAAACATATATTTCAAGTTTCGTATCGATTGGATAAGCAGTTTCATAGAAGTTGGTTTTTCGCATTAATCCATTCAGCGGTTCTGGAGAAGAAGATGTTTTCGGTTTATGACGTAATAGGCAATGGCAGCCAATGTAAGTCGAAATTGCACAAACAAGATACATGATGCACCAAGTTACATTGGTATCTATAATATGAGTTAAAGATTCGTAGAGCGAGCTATGACGGTTTTCTCGGGAATTCGTCTCCACAAATTGTGTGCGAATAACAACAGTAATCCTTGCAAGAATATTAGGCCTCGAGTGGGAACCTCACTGGAAGTCTAATAAGTGCAATATCAAGTGAATGACAAGGGTATCAACAAGGTATTTCCACAACTGGTTGGGGGATGTAATGCTGGAGAGGGCAATGGAGTTCATTTTACAATCGTTACCAGTGGCGATTAAACCCCATCTGTCCAGTTGTGCATCCAACATGGTCAGAGCTGGAGTGGTCATGGAGCCATTTTGGCACATGAGCTGTGTTTGCACCTTCAAATCTCGAACACATTGTGGAGGAATGTCTTTTACACAATAGCAGACAATTCTTTCTTCCATTCACAAAAATGGCATGATTTGGAATCTACCATCACATGCCAACTACAAGAAACTACCCTTGATTTGGAAGCTACCATCACATGCCAACTACACGAAACTTCCCTTGATTTGGAAGCTACCATCACATGCCAACTACAAGAAACTACCCTTGATTTGGAAGCTACCATCACATGCCAACTACACGAAACTTCCCTTGATTTTGAATCTACCCTTGCATGCCAACTACACGAAACTTCCCTTGATTTGGAAGCTACCATCACATGCCAACTACACGAAACTTCCCTTGATTTGGAAGCTACCATCACATGCCAACTACACGAAACTTCCCTTGATTTGGAAGCTACCATCACATGCCAACTACAAGCAACTTCCCTTGATTTGGAAGCTACCATCACATGCCAACTACAAGAAACTACCCTTGATTTGGAAGCTACCATCACATGCCAACTACACGAAACTTCCCTTGATTTGGAAGCTACCATCACATGCCAACTACACGAAACTTCCCTTGATTTTGAATGTACCCTTGCATGCCAACTACAAGAAACTTCCCTTGATTTGGAATCTACCATCACATGCCAACTACAAGAAAGTTCCCTTGATTTGGAATCGACCATCACATGCCAACTACAAGAAACTTCCCTTGATTTTGAATCTACCCTTGCATGCCAACTACAAGCAACTTCCCTTGATTTTGAATCTACCATCACATGCCAACTACAAGAAACTTCCCTTGATTTTGAATCTACCCTTGCATGCCAACTACAAGCAACTTCCCTTGATTTTGAATCTACCATCACATGCCAACTACAAGAAACTTCCCTTGATTTTGAATCTACCCTTGCATGCCAACTACAAGAAACTTCCCTTGATTTTGAATCTACCATCACATGCCAACTACAAGAAACTTCCCTTGATTTTGAATCTACCCTTGCATGCCAACTACAAGAAACTTCCCTTGATTTGGAATCTACCATCACATGCCAACTACAAGAAGGTTCCCTTGATTTGGAATCTACCATCACATGCCAACTACAAGAAACTTCCCTTGATTTTGAATCTACCCTTGCATGCCAACTACAAGCAACTTCCCTTGATTTTGAATCTACCATCACATGCCAACTACAAGCAACTTCCCTTGATTTTGAATCTACCCTTGCATGCCAACTACAAGAAACTTCCCTTGATTTTGAATCTACCATCACATGCCAACTACAAGCAACTTCCCTTGATTTTGAATCTACCCTTGCATGCCAACTACAAGAAACTTCCCTTGATTTTGAATCTACCATCACATGCCAACTCCAAGAAACTTCCCTTGATTTTGAATGTACCCTTGCATGCCAACTACAAGAAACTTCCCTTGATTTTGAATCTACCATCACATGCCAACTCCAAGAAACTTCCCTTGATTTTGAATCTACCCTTGCATGCCAACTACAAGCAACTTCCCTTGATTTTGAATCTACCCTTGCATGCCAACTACAAGAAACTTCCCCCTGCCCCCCCCCCTCCCACCATTCCTTCAATCCTCTCTCAACATTTCCTCCTCTTCCTAACTATTCCCAAACGTGCTGCACTCATCTCTTTTCCTCCTTTCCTCAAAATAAAATGTCATCGATTTCCCCTTTAACATTTGGAACTGGCTTTGTGAGTTTGCTTCTTATGATTTACACACAAGTTATATTGCAGAAAACACTTTTTGTTTTGCGCGTTTGCACAAACGTTTGTCTTGCACGTCTCTGTATCAATTTTGATTGTCCATCTTTTTTTCTGTGTAGTTCATGTTGGTGGTTGAGTAGCTAAAGACCTGTTGCATTGCTTTTGGTGAGTTTGATTCACGTGGATTCTCAGAGTGGCTCCACTGTACAAAACCAACTCTTGACTGAGATTTAATACACTGAGGGAGTTAGGTCTCCATATGAGAACTAATTTAACTTCCGGTTTCCTGGTCGTAGTTGCTTCCTTTGGTCCTCTGAGTGATCTGCTTCCAAAAGCTAAGTGATCCAGATTCGTCTGTGCTGCCGTCACTTTTTGTTCTCTGTTTGTGTTGATTGTTCTTCGTATTGAATGCTAACTCCCATGTCTTTTTTGTGCTCAGTCTATGTATTTTGATCCTGCATCTCATCCAGGATAGTTTTTGGCCTTCCCATTTTTTTTCCAACTGTTTCCCACACCCACTCACCATGTGTCCATCACTGCTGTCCCATTATTCACCACCCTCGCTTTAATTTACTCCTTTTCCCTTCTGTTTCAAAAAATGAAATTAAAAACTTTACTGACCTTACATATTGTTACAGATACGGGGGACGGCTCTCCCATTAGCAAGCGGGGATTACCCCTTGTCCTGTTAAGCTGGCCGTCTCCCCGGTCCTGGTACTTGTAACGCTATCCCGCGGGATGGAACGGATCAGGGTTATGGGCCCAGGGTCTATCCCGAATACCTTTATCCGTCCCTCCGCAGACTAGGGAGACAAGTACCGCTCGAACCCCGGTTTGGATGGTCTAGTTAGTTGCCGAGCGGTTTTTAGCAACCCGAAGTTCGAGTCATTATCCTTCACTAAACCCGATCCTGAACGTTGGCCGAATCGCGCCACGTACACTCAATATGGAAACCTCTAAAGCGACCGAACAAGAATGAAGAAGAAGAAGAAGTACGGAGGAATAACAGGATTTATTAATTATTTACACAAGCCAAAGCAAAGAGAGCAGTCAAGGTTATATACAGAAAATGGAAGGAGCAGGAAACACAGTGAAATCATTAGCTTACCTATACAAGCTTAATTAATAAACCCCAGGACAACATTAAAGACAGACGGACGATCACACTTACACGGGGAAATGCAGGCAGGAATGAATGGCTTGGAGATGGGTGGCTTTGAGAAGCAAGGAAGGTTCAGCGGGTACTGGGCACGGTCGGGCCAGAAGGCACCGCCGTCAAGAAGCCGAGCCGCGGTCGTTGGTCCCAAACTGCGCGGGCGAAGTTCCTTTCTCCGTACTGCGGCCTCGCGCGCTCCTTGCGTTGCCTCGGTCCGTTTTTCCTGCAGCGCGGCACGTCTCACGGCGGCTTGGTCACACCTGCTCATCTCCAGCGCATCTCCTGGACTCAGAACTCATCTCTCCTCTCAGCTCATCTGCATGGGGAGCGTCCCGCGGCGGGTTATATAGGCCCCGCCCTTCACCCTTTGCGAACCTCCCCCAAGCGTTCTCTCTCCGCCCTCTCAAGCCAAACCCCTCGTTCTGGGTTGGATGAGCGGGGCCGACTTACTCCTCCCCTCTATGACGAGGTGGAGACCCGCCTTTCTTCTTCGTCGTTACCTCGTGCGTAATGGAGTCAAATGCAGCAAAGTGGACGGCAGATGAAAATGCAGCAAAGTGCCTAAAGAGTCAATTGCAGCAAACCTGGCAAACCTGGCACTTGGAAGCTGCCATGGGGCGTCGGAGGGGCCTACTCTTATTTAATTCGGTGCAATGAAGAGTCAACCTATAAGTGTGGTCAGATAAGGGAACAATATTTACCTGCTGGACAAAAGTACCATTTTTTGTGTGTGGGTTCCCTATCATGCCTACAAGCAATTTCAATGAGGAGACAATCGAGATCAGTTACTATACGCCCACAAGAGGGCGCTATGTACGGTAGGGGAAAATGGGCGTCGCCGCAGTGCGGAACCGACGGGAACGCTCTTTTCGTGCTTGATCTTCCGATGGGGGCAGAGCATTTCTTCGCAAAATGGCGGCGGTAAGTGCGATTTTGAATAATTTTGAATTGTTTTGAGTATTTATTGATGCAGTTGAGACATTTTGAAGGTTCAGATTTAGTAAAACTAGCTGTTTAGCTGATGTAGCTGATGTATTACGTAGTATTTGTGAGTCTTAATCCTAAATACACATCTGTTGTGGGCAATATGTGACGAACAAGACGTTTTTTTGGTTGGATTTTTTTCCTGTTATTTCCGAAAAGAAACGATGTTGTTACACCCATAGCGAGTGGGTGTGGGTAGCAGGGAAGTAATTTGGCGAAAAGGGTCTGCACATGAGCCATTTCAGCTTTATAATATGCCATTTATGTGCTCTATGTCGAGTTATTCTCTGTTAACCTCCCTTCCACCACGATAAATTTTGGGCCCGAATCTAAAAAAGGGAGGGGTAAGGCAAGTCAGCCTACCATTATTTTTGCTCTCGCGACTCTCCAAATGGGGTTTTGAAAAAAATACCATCCCCAGAGAAAAATAGACTGAATGCTTACAACACCCATCTTTCTCCTAGGCAAGCCTGCTGTGTATTTAGTAAAACAGACCATCCCCTGTTGTGACAGCAAACCTGACAGAAATTGCTTTTTTGATGGATATATTCTATATAGCAATTAGCTATTTCAAGTGAAGTAGTTAAATTACATAATTACATATTTCTATTAATTCTTCAAACCTTTTCATGGGTGGATAGGAACTTTTTATTATGAGGGGTGGCAGATATTTTAGATGAGTAGGTCAGGGCGCCTCGAGCTGCTGGGGTTCGGGGGCATGCTCCAGAATTTTTACTATAACAAAACAAGTATTTTATTAAACAAATTTTTTTGGGATACATTTCTGAATTGAGATATTAATTGTATCTTTTGGTCTCTTTCAGTTACTCGTGGAGGCCAAGACCAGCCGGCCTACCGACTGGAATAAGTGCCTGATTTGTCAGAAAATAACTCAGGAAAATCTGAGATGTCCGCTGGATGCGTTCAACAGAAGGGATGAAAAGTCAGAAGCGTATACTAAATTCCTGGAGAACGTTCGCATATTCCGAGAGCTTGAAGCTATGCCAGTAAATGTGCCCTTCATCCCGGAAGACGTTAGCAAGCTGATCTCAAACACCGCGAAGTGGCACAAATCATGCTACTCAAAATTCAACAATCAAAAGCTTGAACGAATTCGGAAACGGGCCAGCCTGGACTTCGACGACGCCGCCACAACTACAAAACGTAGCAAACGTCACAGGTCTGTGGACGACACAAAGCGACAATGTTTGTTCTGTGGCAGGGACGGTACAGTTGGAACTGATCTTCACGAGTGCATGACTTTTGGTGCTGATAAAAAAATTCGCCAAATGGCCACAGAATTGCAGGACGGCGATTTATTAGCTAGATTGACTGGAGGTTCTGATTTGATTTCAATCGAAGCAAAATATCATTTCGATTGCCTCACGAAGTTTCGGAATCGCAATCGGTCGCTGAAAAGAAACGAACAAAAGACATCGGCAGATGAGTCGGAAATGATGTCCCAGTCGCGAGCTCGTGTTGAACTTTTCACGTATGTTGAAAACTCTGTTATGAACGGTCAAGTTGTGTTCAAACTCAGTGAATTGTATGACTTGTATCAAGCTCGCCTTAGTGACCTCGGTATAGACAAGCTGACAAACCGGAGCAGACTAAAGAATGAAATACTGGAATACTTTCCGGAAGCAACGACAGTTTCTGAAGGACGCAATTTGTTGAGAGTTTACAGAGATTCGCTATCGTACTTGCTGAAGGACCATATGACGTCACGGGACTATGATGAAGAAGCACGTACACTCATGAAAGCTGCCAATATCATTCGCAGAGACCTGTTCGAACACAAGAAATTCACCTTTTCTGGAAATTTTCATCCGGGATGCCAAAAGGAAGCCATACCCACGTCTCTTCTGTCAATGATCGCAATGATCTTGAATGGGTCGGACTTGAAGGACCAAACTAAAGTGGAGTCACAAGCGTATTTGACCGTGTGTCAAACAATACTTCTTATGCTAAAAAAGGGAACTGACACAGATCACGGCCACAGGCACACGTATCCTCCACCGCTGCCGATCTATATTGGCCTGAGAATTCACGCACAGTTTCGAGACAAAATACTCATTCAGGCCCTCTTCAAGTTAGGGCTCAGCATTTCTTATTCTCGTGTCCTGGAAATAGAATCGGCAATGGCTGTGTCTTTGAGTGAGCGATTCATTGAGGACGGTGTCGTGTGCCCAGTTCAGCTCAGAAAACAGATTTTTACTGTCGCGGCTCTGGACAATATTGACCACAATTTATCCTCCACATCTGCTACATCTTCATTCCACGGCACTGGTATTTCATTGTTCCAGAAGATTTCATAAACCAATCCCGGTGAAGTTAGAGAACCGATAGGATTTCCACCAAAGGGTACCCAGCCGCTGATGCTCAAGAGCTATCATGATGTCTTGGAAGTGCCAACAAACGTAACAAAATGTGAGTACATGCCTCCCGCTACCCAGCCATCTTTGACGCCCGCAGAAACGGAAACAGTTGGCGAAACCGCACCGGAGCTCAGCAAGTGGATAGATTACTGCATCCAAAAAATGCGAGAATGCGAAATTTCTCAGGGAGATATGGTAACATGGTCTGCCTTCCACGCCGCTCTCCAAGACTCCATAAATTGTACAACGATATCAGCTATGCTTCCACTGTTCTACGAAAAGTCTGCAACACCGTCGATGATCAAACATGGTATGGACGTCGTTAAAACGGCCATCAATTTCTTGAACCCTGGACAGGTCACGGTTCTTACAGTCGATCAGCCACTCTATGCCATTGCCAAGTCAATACAATGGAAATGGCCTCTGGAATACGGTGCGGAACATTTCGTCGTCATGCTGGGAGGGCTACACATAGAAATGTCTCTCTGGAATATCGCAGGAAATCTCTTTGACCATTCTGGGTGGACAGACGCTCTGACGAAGGCAAACATCATGGGGTCCGGTACTGCCGAGTCATTCTTGAATGTCTCTCATCTGAAGAGAACCAGGTGAGTTTGCTCTGAGTATGTAGTTTGTAAAGTGACGACACTGACGATTTTTTCCATCTTAACGATTTTTTCTATTATTATGAACACATAATCAATTTCCTCATCTTTATACTTACAGACACGCACACCAGGTTACTGTCATCTGCTTGTCTCTGCTGGAACAAGACGCCTTTATCGCTGACGGGGCTTCGGACGACGACACGATTACATTGGAATCCTGGCGAAAACTCATGTGCAGGCAGCACCCGACCTACTATTTCTGGGATTTGGTCCGACGATATGAGGTACTCGTTTTGACCATGGTGAAGGCGCACAGGGAGCGTAACTTCCAACTCTTTCTGAGAGTTTTGGAGGAGTTAATCCCATTCGCTTTCACATTCAATCATACAAACTACGCTCGGTGGTTGCCCGTGTATCTGAAGGATATGAAACTGCTGCCGGACGAAGTAGCGACGGAATTCCAGAATGGCGGATGGGTGATTGCAAAGACTTCGAAGAAATTTTCAACAATCCCGATTGACGAGGCGCACGAACAAATGAATAAAATCGTGAAAGGATGTGGCGGTGCCATTGGTCTCCTTCAGAACCCGGCAATGTTGAGACAATGGCTCTTGTGTGCCCCGGAACAGTCACGCTTATTAATGCAATTTGAAGTGGATCTGGGACTGACTACGGACTTATCAGATGAGAATTACGATTCTGGATTCGCCAGTCAGAAAACTTTTCATAGACAAGTTCGGCTTCTGTACCGAGCTATTGCAGATATGCAGAATCCGTTTTCGGACCATTTCTCTGAGCTGATCAGTCTGAATCGAACATGTGCCTCGGAGACCACCATTGACTGCCTACGGATGCTAGAGAATATCGGAACTGAGAAATTCCAGTGTTTCGTCAAGGATGTACTCACCGAAAAGTCGACATCTATTCATCAAACCATCAAGAGGAATAACATCCAGCTCTTCAAACCTACACCGAAAGCGGCTTCCAAGACAAAAATAAAGATGGCAGAACTGAAAGATGATATATCTGTGTTTGGACAGTTGTACGTGTCAGTCCAGAATCGATCAGGAGACATGGCGGAATTTTTTTCGCATGAAAGCAAATCCTATCCTCCTTCGATTTCTGATCAGGGTAAGATGTTTTTTTACCACGAAATCCCAGCTTCTCGAATGCCTACTACCGAAAAATGACAGTGAGGAACCACCGAGCGTCTATGATTGCAAAATAATCGATGGAGCCGTAATGATTCATTCGCTACCCAGAAAATCGGCGTCAACATTCCAAGATTACGCTCAGCACATATTCAACCCATACCTATGTCAACAACTCCGTACATCCAACCGCCTTGACGTCGTTTGGGATAGATTTCTTCAAGACAGTCTGAAGGAGGCAGCTCACGAGAAGCGCGGTACAGGCTCCCGACTCAAAGTTGGTAACCAGACTAAGATTCCCGCCAAGTGGGAGGAATTCCTGAAAGTTTCAGAAAACAAAGAGGAACTATTTGCCTACCTCACGGCTGAAGCTACGAAGATGGCGCTTCCACCTGGAAAACGACTTGTTATGACAGGTTAGGAATTCTGATGAGAAACCATTATATGACGATTTCCTACCAACTACATTTTGTGAAAGCGTTCTCGTTTCTAATTTTGCATTTCTGTGTTCATTTCAGGGCAAGATGCTGAAAGCGATTTAGCCAGATGTGATCATGAAGAGGCCGATACACGCATTGTGGTTCACATCCTGGACGCCTTGCAAAGTGGACACAGCCTTATTCAAGTACGCTCGGTGGATACGGATGTGGTTGTGATTCTTCTTGGCATGTACAGTAAACTGCGGTCTCAACACGATGACCTTCAGCTCTGGGCAGCATTTGGCATGGGTGCCCACTACACTTGTGTGGACATAGGATCGCTCTCTGCTACTCTCGGAGATCGTGCCGAAGCGCTTACAGCCTTCCATGCCTTTACTGGATGTGACACCACTTCTGGGTTTCACTGGTCGAGTAAGAAGAAAGCCTGGCGCGTATGGGACATGCTACCCGAATTGACTGATGCTTTTCTGGCTATAGCACGAGAACCGTTTCTGAATGTGACAACGGAATCGCCGGTCTTTGCCGTCCTGGAAAGGTTTGTCGTCTTATTGTACGACAGCAAACTCAGAACAACTTCCATCAATGAAGCCAGGATGATGATGTTCAAGACCAAACCAAGACCACTGAACAATCTGCCACCAACACAGGTGAGATTGAAAATATCAAGACAGCGACTAGACAGACGCGTAATGAATCCTCAATTTTTCGCATGCGCATTCTCAATTTCATTTCACTTTCTGACTTTCTTATCTTCATTGCCTCTTTTCAGAACGCGTTGCTACACCACACCAGACGTGCCGTATATCAGACAGGTATATGGACAATGAGCACAACCCCAACAAGACCAACAACGTGCCCCTCGGAATTCGGATGGGTCAGGTGTGATGGCGGGTGGCAGCCTCTGTGGATGCCGCAGCCCGAGGTCTCCTTGGCATGTCGGGAGTTCATCAAGTGTGCCTGTGCTATGCCATGCAAAGTCTGCCGCTGCTTCCATGCTAATTTGAAGTGCACCAGTCTCTGCAAATGTGCGTGCCAAAAATGAGTCCTATTGCATAATTGCAATATTCCTCAAGCATCCAGTCTTGTGGTATGTACAGTAAAACTCGCCAAATTTCACCTTATTGCCTGTTAAACCTCATGGTGAACACCGATTGTCATGTACGAAACATCTTGTAGCCACTCATGGCTTTGGAGAAACATTTCGAGAAAAGTAGACTTTTTCGTCGGTGACGTAACGTTTTTTCAATTAAATTGCCATCTTTAACTGCTCACAAATGAGCAATAACTAATTAGATTTTGTCAGGACCTTCGTTTTTTGAAAGACCCGGTTTGTGGCTAATGAATAATACGTTTCTTTGAAAATGACTAAATTTGACCTTTTGACCTTGACCTTGACCTTCACGGTCAAGGTCGCGATTGTCTCCTCATAAAAAATTATTCTTGGGTACATATAGAAGACACATGCCAAGTTTGGTGCTTTTGTCCAGCAGGTAAATATTCGTTGGGTATTTTGCCATAACTGACCACACTATATTGGGAAACACATCCTTAGCCTACATAGAATAAGGGACTAACTATTTAAAAGGATATATGGTGTCCTGTGTGTAGGTTTATGGAATTAACTAAGAGGACGAGCTTCGACCTTTCTTTACATTACGAGGGTCAGTTACACACAACAAAACCATAATTCTCACATTCGTTACACTTTCTCAAATTCGTTACACTTCTCAAATTCGTTACACTTCTCAAATTCGTTACACTTCTCAAATTCGTTACAATATTGTTTGGCTATCTCGCTTTCTGTTGAGCACATGTGTCCACAGGCCTTCGCTCATTACCAATGTCTTGCTAAATTTTGCCCCCTTTAAACTGGCCCCTTTCTACTCTGCCTCAAAACCGTTCCCTTTTTTTCCTTCCTCCTTCTCAAAACAAACTCAAACTTAAAAGCATCTGAAAATGCAAATCCTGTCTGCGTCTGCTTTGTATTCAGACTTCTTCTTCTTCTGTATGCTAAACATGACGAAAACAGCTAAAAAATACAAAAATATTGACAATTTTAGGTGACCTTGACCTGCTGACTTCAAAAGCAAAAGGATTCAGTGATCCAATATGCAAATTCTTTAAATTTCTGGTCAATCGGATGAAAATTGAGGATTTTATGCAGCCTTGACCTTTTGATCGAAATAAAACCAATCAGTTTCTAGCTTTTGATTAGTGAACCAATACAGTGACCCGTTATGCAAATTCTTCAATTCAGGTCAATCGGATGAAATTTCACGATTTTATGCAACCTTGACCTTTGACCCTTTTGATCTATAAAAAAAAAAGAATTAGCTTCTAGCTTTTGATTGGTGAAACAATTCAGTGACCCAATATGCAAATTCTTTAAATTTCTGGTCAATCGGATGAAAATTGAGGATTTTATTCAGCCTTGACCTTTTGATCTAAATAAAACCAATCAGTTTCTAGCTTTTGATTAGTGAACCAATACAGTGACCCTTTATGCAAATTCTTCAATTCAGGTCAATCGGATGAAATTTCACGATTTTATGCAACCTTGACCTTTGACCCTTTTGATCTAAAAAAGGAAAACCAATCAGTTCTAGCTTTTGATTAGTGAACCAATACAGTGACCCATTATACAAATTCTTCAATTCAGGTCAATCGGATGAAATTTCACGATTTTATGCAACCTTGACCTTTGACCCTTTTGATCGAAATAAAACCAATCCAGTTTCTAGCTTTTGATTAGTGAACCAATACAGTGACCCGTTATGCAAATTCTTCAATTCAGGTCAATCGGATGAAATGTCACGATTTTATGCAACCTTGACCTTTGACCCTTTTGATCGAAATAAAACCAATCCAGTTTCTAGTTTTTGAGTAGTGAACCAATACAGTGACCCGTTATGCAAATTCTTCAATTCAGGTCAATCGGATGAAATGTCACGATTTTATGCAACCTTGACCTTTGACCCTTTTGATCGAAATAAAACCAATCCAGTTTCTAGCTTTTGATTAGTGAACCAATACAGTGACCCGTTATGCAAATTCTTCAATTCAGGTCAATCGGATGAAATTTCACGATTTTATGCAACCTTGACCTTTGACCCTTTTGATCTATAAAAAAGCAATTAGGTTCTAGCTTTTGATTAGTGAACCAATACAGTGACCCGTTATGCAAATTCTTCAATTCAGCTCAATCGGATGAAATTTCACGATTTTATGCAACCTTGACCTTTGACCCTTTTGATCGAAATAAAACCAATCCAGTTTCTAGCTTTTGATTAGTGAACCAATACAGTGACCCGTTATGCAAATTCTTCAATTCAGGTCAATCGGATGAAATGTCACGATTTTATGCAACCTTGACCTTTGACCCTTTTGATCTAGGAAAAAAAAATTAGCTTCTAGCTTTTGATTGTTGAAACAATTCAGTGACCCATTATGCAAATTCTTTAAATTTCTGGTCAATCGGATGAAAATCGAGGATTTTATGCAGCCTTGACCTTTTGATCTAAATAAAACCAATCAGTTTCTAGCTTTTGATTAGTGAACCAATACAGTGACCCGTTATGCAAATTCTTCAATTCAGGTCAATCGGATAGAATTTCACGATTTTATGCAACCTTGACTTTTGACCCTTTTGATCTATAATAATAAATAAATAAAAATAGCTTCTAGCTTTTGATTGTTGAAACAATTCAGTGATCCAATATGCAAATTCTTTAAATTTCTGGTCATTCGGATGAAAATTGAGGATTTTATGCAGCCTTGACCTTTTGATCGAAATAAAATCAATCAGCTTCTAGCTTTTGATTAGTGAACCAATACAGTGACCCGTTATGCAAATTCTTCAATTCAGGTCAATCGGATGAAATTTCACGATTTTATGCAACCTTGACCTTTGACCCTTTTGATCTGTAAAAAAACAATTAGCTTCTAGCTTTTGATTGTTGAAACAATTCAATGACCCAATATGCAAATTCTTTAAATTTCAGGTCAATCGGATGAAAATTGATTATTTAAGGTGACAATGAACTTTGACCTTTTGACAAAATTATAAATTTGTCTTCCCCATATTCTCATAATAAATATTTGTTGAAGATTTTGTGACAAAAGCTCAAACGGTAAAAAAAAAAGTTTAAAAACCTGCACGGGGAAGGGTTAATTATGATCCGAACTAAATTTAATCATCTGCATTCATTTTCATGTCATTCCTAATTCACTCAGTCCAGAATTTTCCTTTTTCTTCAGCACTCTTTCTTCCTCCTTCCACCTCACCTCATCAGCTTCATTTAAACGACAATTTAATGTTCAATCTTCGAACAAACTTACTTCTAAAGACGTTTCTCTCACTCTGCTTTCCATTCTCCCCTTTCTTTTTACCTGCGAAATGCCGCAGGTTGACAAGAGCTTTACGTTGCTGTTGTTATTGTTCTTGTTGCGGGTCGGTTTTTGAAATGCGCATCCATTCCCATTGGTCGGACAGCCGCCGGACCACACCCACATCTGCCACTTGACTCCACCCACCATAGTGCCGGGACCAAATGATATGGTCGCCACCTTGTTTCCTGATGGGCCTAACATTCGGCTTGTAGACCTCTGCTGATATTATACACTGTCTGGCTTTGTTGTGTCAGATTTCCATTGGCTTTGATTGGGCCGAGTGTTTAATTATTCTTCAGGTTTAATAAAGCACGTATGCGCCTCTTTAAAAGTATATTTCCCAATCGGTCCTTTACCAGATTTTTTAAGCCAATAAAGTCGCACTTAATGGCAAATCTCGTACCTCGAATGACTACGGACAGCTTCTTATGAAAAAAGGGTTATTACCACAATGAATGGGGGGGGGGGGGGGGGGGGGAGAGAGAGACCAGGAGAGGGAGGGCAGAAGAGATGGCAGAGAGAGACACACACACATGACAAAACTGAGGTAACAGATATCCATACCAGAAACTCCTAACTAAAGTGACTGAACTCACCCATGATGGTCTTGAGACACAAGCCTCGATCTACTGTAATATATAGATCCCAAAGGGGAGATGACATGACCCTTCCTGCTGCTCCTGTTTGGAGTGGGTGCTGTAGATGCCTGAAACCAGACCCAGCTGTCCGTAAGATTTCTAATTGCTATAGAACCAGACCGTGAAGACTCTCAGAAATAAAATGTGTAATAACTTCAACAGCAAGGATGAGGGAGTCCAGAGGACAGACGAAGCATAAAAAGTCTATTTTCTGTCACAGGGTGTAACCACAGTGCGGTCATTCTTGTTTCTCCATCTCTGCATCACTTGTAAACTCGTGCCTCATCCTCCATCAATGTCTTCTCCATCAAGCTACCTCACATCAGTGCCGTTCCCCACGTCATTTTTACACCCGGGTCCCCCGACACCCCTCGCCCCCACCCCCCATCCAGATATGCCCTTCCACAATTCCGTGTTCCTCCACCCCATGCCCCTTGACCTCTTTGCTTCCTTCACTCCCCATCTCCTCTCTGCTTCCTTCACACACTCAGTGGACTACCTTTACTGAGGGTAGTCAGTTTAGTCGCGGACTACCTGACCATGCGGCAGGTAGCACTTGGGTTACATGTTACCAGTGGCAGTCAAGAGACCGACCTGACCTGTAAACCAGACCCGACCTGACCTGTAAACCAGACCCGACCTGACTTGTAAACCAGACCCGACCTGACCTGTAAACCAGACCTTATCCGATCTGTCTGGCTGACTGACAGGGACTGCATGTAAAGACTTGTCCTCCATTTCCACCTCTCCTTATATTAATACTTCCTGAGAATCCTTCCACATAGGTTTGCTTTCCCTGTCTCTTCGAAAACACCATCTGGCAAGTGCTTCCATCTTATTCATACACAAACCACTTGAAGAGATTAAATATCTCAAACTTTTGGATCTCATCAGCATCATCATCAGCTATGATCTTTCTTGGGCAGACCGTATTTCCAAGATGGCTTCCAAAGCCAACCAATGACTGGGTATCCTCCGCTGTGCAAGGTCTTTCTTTGGTCAATCTGAACTTTTTGACAACAAACATGGCCTCATTTCAAGTTTGATGGAGCAATGTCCTCCTCTGTGTTCCATTCCATTCTTTCCATTCCATTCTGATATAGCATTTTGCTCATGCATGCAAAAAATAAGTCGTACATCAAGTGAGTCTTCGTGCTTTAAGAGAATTGTTATAAAGCCAATGAAAAGGAATGCCTGCAATTTTTCAGTGAATAAACAAACACTGCTCACGTTTGACAACAGAAGAACGAAACTGACCTGATGGGATCGGAGTAAGTGAGACGGTTAGGAGGACATCGCACATGCAGAATTACATTTTGGTTCCATGCTTTTTCCATCTCCAAACGTATTCCACCTTCCTCTGTCTTCCACAAGTTGCAATCTGAGAATAAGAGACATGAAAAAAAACAAAGTGCAAGTTTTGTGCTTTCTTTTCTTTTTTTCAAATAACACAGGAAAATATCCGAAGGAAGCAACCATTGTAAGGATCCAATATATACCATATCACCTTGCTCCCAAAAGATGTCCTGTTTTTATGGAGTAGCCCACTGGGCGAAGCCGTTTCGAACAGTGTTTGTCTGTCCGTATGTATGTATGTACAGTCATGTGAAAAAGTAAGTACACCCCATGTAAAGTTTTGACTTTTTCAACATATTTCAACATTCAGCTATTTGATCTTCATTTCAACAATATTGATAGATAAAGGTGATATAATACAACAAATATCATGAAACATTTACATTTTGTAGTCCATTGTATAATTTAAATAAACATAAATGCAAATTTCGCATGTGGAAAAAGTAAGTACACCCTTGGCTCTAATAGGTGGTATTGCCCCCTTTGGCAGAAACAACCTCAAGTAGGCGTTTCTTATAACTGTCTACCAGTCTCTGACATTTACTGGGAGAAATTTTTGCCCACTCCTCCATGCAGAATTCTTTCAGCTGTGCGATGTTTGAGGGGTTTCTTGCATGCACAGCTCGTTTCAAATCTCCCCACAACATCTCGATGGGATTTAGATCCGGGCTTTGACTTGGCCATTCCAGAACTCTCCATTTCTTTCTTTTCAGCCATTCCTTGGTGGATTTACTGGTATGTTTAGGGTCATTGTCATGTTGCAAGGTCCACCTTCGGTTGAGCTTCAACTTCCCCGACAGATGGCCTCACATTATCCTCAAGCACCCTCTGGTACAATGAAGAATTCATAGTGGATTCTATGATGGTGAGCTTCCCAGGCCCTGATGCAGCAGAGCTGCCCCAAACCATAATATTTCCACCACCATGCTTTACAGTTGGTAACAGGTTATTGTGGTCAAATGCTGTCTTTGGTTTTCGCCAAACATGTCTTCTGGTACTGTGGCCAAAGAGCTCTACCTTTGACTCATCTGTCCAGAGCACATTGTTCCAGAAGTGCTGGTCTTTGCCTCGGTGTTCATTGGAAAACTTTAGTCTTGCCCTGATGTTCTTTCTGGACAGCAAAGATTTCCTCCTGGCACACCTCCCAAGTAGATCAAATTTGTGCAGCCTCTTTCTAATGGTAGACTCGTGCACTTTGACATCAACAGTGGCAAGAACTACCTGGAGGTCCCGTGATGACATTCTGGGGTTCTTAGAGACTTCTTTCAGCATCTTGCGGTCTGCTCTCGGGCTGAACTTGCTGGGGCGGCCTGGCCTGAACAAGTTGGCAGTTGTTTGGAATCTTGTCCACTTGTAGATGATCTTCCGGACAGTCGAATGATTGATTTCAAGTTGTTTGGAGATCTTTTTGAATCCCTTCCCAGACTCGTAGGCATCCATAACCTTCTTTCTGAAGGCCTCAGAGAGCTCTTTTGAACTTGGCATGGTGACGCCGCACACTTCAACAACAAAGAGCAAACCAAACTAAATGTCTGAGGTTTAAATAAGACAGGTTCCTCCAAGATCCTCTCTACCGATCTTCTAATCATTTGCACCTGAGCTGGTGCACCTGATTTTAATTTTAGGTATTTGAAGTAGTGATAAATGTAGGGGTGTACTTACTTTTTCCACATGCGAAATTTGCATTTATGTTTATTTAAATTATACAGTGGACTACAAAATGTAAATGTTTCATGATATTTGTTATATTATATCACCGTTATCTATCAATATTGTTGAAATGAAGATCAAATAGCTGTATGTTGAAATATGTTGAAAAAGTCAAAACTTTACATGGGGTGTACTTAATTTTTCACGTGACTGTATGTCCCATCGAACGTATAGCAATCAGAGCTCAGGATATGGTCACATGACAGGGTGCTGTGATTACGTCTGATGTCATTACAGCGTATGCGGCTGACTCTCCACAATCCGCCATTTTGATTTATATGCTGTTCATGCCGAACATATTGTCGAACCTGTCATATATCACAATTGCCATTCTCTACCGTTACGCTTTTCATTCAGTGTGAAACACAAACAAACCGATTGTTAAAATGATCATCAAATATCGAAAGCATAGACGTTACGGCTCTAGCAACAAAACGGTATGTATAGGCCTGAGGCGTTATGACTTATCTTCAGACAAATTAAGCCCAGGTTTCTTAATACAGTAGTGTATCGTTTCAGTAGTATCGTTTTTGTAATAATAATGATAATTATTACATCGTAAATATAACCATCACACTTTATTTAATCCCAATGTTGTGAATGGAAAGTTGATGGATTGAAGCGGTGTATGGTTCATGATCAATGATGAGCGGTGTTTGGCATTTATGATTAATAACCGAGGAAGTAAGGCATTAGCCTCAGTTTTTTAACGGTATTTATCATTTTCGAAATAATTATAACGTAACGTTAATATTAAAGTAAATCTAATCGTAACACTAATCCCTTCGTCGTGACTCCAAACGAACTGGAAGTTAAAATATATCCGTTTTGTGTCCGGGACGTCATTACGTCTATGATGTCATTACGACGGCTTACTCCACCGACCAACATTTTAATTAGAGTACAGTCGATCTCTGGTCGGATCTCAAGAACATTGGGTGTGTGTTCATTTACCAAGTTTCTTGTGAAGAGATCACCAAGTGGTTTGAGCATTCGAGCAAGCACTTCATTCAAAACCCTTAGCGAACGGCTGGCTTGGCAAGCGCTGGCTCGCTGCTTGGTAAATGAGCACACTTCCCACCCTTGTGGGGTATATAGATTACAGTCGATCTTCGCTCAGTGCTATAAGTAAAACTTACCTCATGGATGTCGGGATTCCTCCAAACCTCTTTCTTTAATGCTATAAACAGCATTAACGCCTGCTTGAAAAGCTAAACATGTGTGTTTGTGGTTTATAACATTTTACAAGCCCGGCTACGCCGCTGTTTGACTTTTGGTCTTGTTTTTTAAAGGAAACACAAATATAACCCTGATTTGTGATGAGGATTATGAAATATGTTTTCAGGATTTGAAAGATTTATTTATTTGAGTAACTCATGTACATGTTAATCCCACTACATTTTTTACCCTCGCCTGAGGAGGGTGTATTGCATTTGAGTCCGTTTGTTTGTTTGTTTGTTTTTTGTCTGTTTGTTTGTTACTTGGCAAAAATATATATATATTTTTTTTTGACAAGTATGTTGATCACTCCGGTTTGTGTGTTTGTGTTTGTCTGTCCGCCTACTTATACTTGCCTACAGGTCACAATTTTAAACCGATCTTCACGAAACTTAACCAAATGGTAGAGTTCGTGGTCAGACAAAATCCTATATATTTTTGAGATCAAAATAGGCCAAAAGGTAAACATAGGCCAAAGGTCAACATAGGTCAAAGGTCAACATAGGCCAAAGGTGAACATAGGCCAAAGGTAAACATAGGCCAAAGGTCAACCACTTTTTTCGAATTTCTAAAATCCTCAATTTTCATCCGATTGACTTGAAATTTGAATGGCATTTACATATCAGCTAACTGAATTCAACCACCAACTATTTTTGAGATCAGCATAGGCCAAAGGGCAACAACAATTTCAAATTTCTAAAATCCGCAATTTTTATCCGATTCACTTGAAATTTGAATGGTATTTACATATCAGCAAACTGAAACCAACCACCAACTATTTTTGAGGTCAACATAGGCCAAATTTCTAAAATTGTCAATTTTAATCAGATTCACTTAAACTTTGAAGACGATTTCCTTATCAGGTCACTGAATTCAACCACTAATTATTTTTGAGCTCAAAAACGGATGCTCAACTGAGTGACATTCTACTTTGTTCTGTTTTGTCAAGTGTCGCTCTATGAGTGATTTTTCATTTGTCTGTCTGTTTGTTTGTCTGTTTGTTTGTTTGCCCGCACAGAATAAATATGATTTGCTCTGCAACCGTTAGTCCGATTGACAGGAAATTTTCACCATCAGTGCAACTCCACCTGTAAAAACTTTTTATGATAATTATGACGTCATGGGTCACGTGGTTCGGCCGCCATCTTGGAAAAACCTAAAACATTGCACCTCCATATATCCAAAAGCGCTGCATAGAAAAAATTGAGACATGGCTCATTGTAAAGAACTCTCCATGTGGAATAGCATATGTTAATGATGTCATAGGTGCCTCTATTACAACGTCATAATTTGACAAGTACAAAATTTCATCCAATCAAGATGAAATTTCTTGAGCATCATCTCGGGATAAATTGGTGGAGAAAGAAAAATGATGACGTCATCTGTCACGTGGTTCGGCCGTCATATTTGTTTTAACGCAAAAGCCTTAAAACAACTGAAAACACGTCCTGGTGAAGGTCTGCAATCTCTGATTGTTCTTTCAAGCTTTTTTGCATCAGTGATAACAATGTACATATCACTTCGCATCAAGCTCAGAATATTGACCGAACAGCAAAAAAAAGAAGTGATTGTGAAGATTCTCTTGAATTATCTCATTCTGATACTTATTCTCCAAATGTCTAGCCATAGCTTAGCCTGGTGTGTTATGTGTTAGTTTCGCCTTTTAGTAGTTGTCCAAGACTTACATACGTGCCTATCTTGTGTCGATGTCTCGTGTGGCAGTGATTCATGAGTTAGTTATTCATTATCTCATTCTGATGGTTTTTTTTCACCTGGTCTGTCCATAGCTTAGCCCAGTGTATTAAGTGTTAGTTAAGCATCCGAGTGTATGCCCAAGACTTCCGTGCATGCTTATCTAAGGCGTATGTCTCATGAGGGGGTAATTACCCCAGGCATGCAAAGCAAAAAGCGGGGTTAAGCAATTGGTTCATGTGCATCCGTCCGATCAATTTATGATCGAGGAACAGCTAATTTAAATTGAATGTTATATTTGGAACACGAATCAGAACATGAATCGGAAGATAAGTCTTTCGTTTCATCGTATGTTTGCTCAAAATTCATGCCGATCACGCGTGCGCATTAAACTACTTGTGTTGGAATAGAGTATTTTAATTGTTTTCCTTTCCTGTAATATATTTTTTACTGCTTACTCTCACCAATCATGTTAACCAGTTGAAGTTTCTACATTTTTTTGCCTCCACAATCTCCCCCCCCCCCCCCCCTCCCCCGCATCATCAGTCCGCATTGCAGATGGAGACAGAAAAACAGTCAAATGCATCAATTAATCACTGACATTCTCGACATACAAAATAGTTTGGTGAAAACAATGAGGAAACAAAAAGAACGTTGAACATCATGTTGTAATTTACACAGAGTTTCAGTAGGTCAAAAAAAAAAAAATTAAAATAAAAACAAGAAAGAGCAATCAGAGATCGCCAGGACGTGTTTGTAGTGGTTTTAAGGTTTTTGTGTTGAAACAAATATGGCGGCCGAATCACGTGACCAATGACGTCATTTTTTTCTCTCCACCAATTTATCCATCGATGACGCTCAAGAAATTTCATCTTGATCGGATGAGGTTTTGTACTTGTCGAATTATGACATCATAATGGGGGAACCTATGACATCATCATTAACATGTTATTCCACATGGAGAGTTCTTTACAATGAGCCATGTCTTAATGTTTTCTATGCAGCGCTTTAGTGAGAGAGGTGCAAAGTTTTTCGGTTTTTCCAAGATGGCACCAGTACCACGCGACCTGTGACGTCATTATTATCATTAAATTATGTTTTATATATGTTTTTATATGACCCCTTATTGTATGTTTTGTGTGTTCGTTTGTCTTTTTTTGTGATTGATGTAAGCTCTTTCACGAGCCTCGATCTTGTACGAAAAAAAAAATTCTACAGAAGGAGCTGCACCTGTGGTGAAAATTTCCTGTCAATCGGACCAACGGTTGCAGAGAAAAAAAAATTCATCTTGATCAAATGAGGTTTTGTACTTGTCAAATTATGATGTCATAATGGAGGAACCTATGACAACATCATTAACATGTGTTATTTCCCATGGAGAGTTCTTTACAATGAGCCACGTCTCAATGTTTTCTATGCAGCGCTTTGGGAGATGAAGAGGCCCAAAATTTTTCGGTTTTTCCAACATGGTGCCAGTATCACGTGACTTATGACATCATAATTAACAATAAAAATTATACAGGAGGAGATGCACCCATGGTGAAAATCTCCTGTCAATCGGATCAACGGTTGAGAAAATCATATTTATTATGTGCGGACAAAGAAACAGACAGCCAAACAAACAGACAGACAAACAAACAGACTCAAATGCAATACCCTCTCCTCTGGCAAGGGTAAAAACAATTGTTATTTTACAAAGGCCCAACTACAGCAGAATAATTTGCTCTGAAAATAGAAACCTGTGAAGACTATTTTCCAACAAATTATGCTGAAATTAAAAGAATGTTATTTACCAAAAATGTTACACCTCATTGTCATACAACAGGAATATTTTGAAGGTATGCTCACAACTCCAAGGAGTGAAAGGATGAAAGGAGACATTCACCTTTATCACAAGAAGGGAGGTAGATAACACCATCTGTGCAGGTGTGGATGAGGTTTGGTCCCCCGGTACCTTTCTTGCATCCGAAGGTGACTTCAACTCCTCCAGGTATTGTGTAATTCTTAACACCTCCACTATACTGCATGCAAAAGGGATTAAGACAATTGGTCTGAAAACATCTTGCATCTCTGTTGTTTATTCTCACATACATACGTTTTAGCTCTTACACGAGCCTCGATTCTGCATACAAAAAAAAAATACGACCTGTTTTTCATACTATGTGACTTATCTCATCAAGAAATGTCATATCTTGAACACTTTCCTGTGTATCTCTCTGCACATTAACCCCATACGGCTGAGTTATACAAACATGAAAGTTTGGATCAACCTTCAACAAAAACTAATTACCTCCGCCAATGAGGTAATGTTTTCACACCTGTTTGTTACCTCAACCCACTAAGGTGGACAGAGGTTATGTTTTCACCCCTGTTTGGCAGTGAGCAGGATTTCTGAAAAGTTATGGATGGGTTCGGATGAAAATTTGTGGACAGTTTGGATTTGTGACAAGTACCGATTGTTTAGATGTTGGTGAAGATCCGTATCCAGATACTATAATTTATAAGTGATTCTTCACCATTGAAAGATGTGTCCAAACATGGTATACAGTACCCGTCCGTCACATGGTATCCGTCCAAAACCTTGAGATATCCTGCTCACAGACAGACAAACAAGAAAGATGTCGTGCATAGCACGATACCTGCGAAATCCAATAAACAATGGTTACCATCGAAACAGCAATTTGGTGATTTGAAAAATTTGACCTATCAAGTGTTTTGTGATGATGTATCAAGTGAATCAAGTGATGGAATGGTGTGCACAACAAATTTGATCAACACATTTTCTAATTGCCGCAAAAAAGGCGTTTTACATGTTTTGGACAGCATTGGCCTTGATGTTGAACTAATTCAGACCAGAATTTGGACAAATATACTACACATATGTACAAATAAGCTGTCGGTTTCAATTTGATATCTTGAGAATGTCCTGAGGTTTGGCAATTATAAAATCACAAAAATATCCCATTTTATTATAATGGGATTAAATTATTGTCATGGACACTGTTTTCTCTTTGCCATGTGTGTTTTTTCTTTTTGCAAAATGGGACTTTTTATATTCCACGAGGGACTTTTCCCGATGTCACTAAACAACCTGAAAAAAGGAGAAATTTATTAAATTTGTTTTATATTGCACCCTCTTAGCTTGGTACTGAAGGTGGTTTACCAATGGGGGAGAAGGGGCCTTTTGATTATGACGAGTGACCCTGAATTGGTATTACAGAAGGCCCTCAGACAGAAGGCCGAACGGGGTCTATTGGGTCTGCTGCGTCTTAGGGTCCATAAGGGTCTTCAGGTTATAAAGGGTTCTATGTGTCTTAAGGGTCCTTGGAGTCTTGGGGTCTGAAAGGATGTTATGGTCATAAAGGGTCTTCGAGAAAACAAGGCCAGATGTTTGAAAACAACCCGAAAATATTCTACCATGAACGAGGGAAACGAAAGCAGAATGTGTCATCCCATCCTGAAAAAGATGAACTGGAACAATTCTGGAAAGGAATTTACAAAGATCGACAATAACACAATAAGAAGGTGGAATGGATCCAAAGCCTGGAAGAGAAGAAGCAACATCTCAAGGAAATTCCCATATTGGTGACTAAGCATATTAATTGGTGACTTTGTAATTTATTATAATTGTACTGGAAGTGAGAAAGTTAGAGTGAGTAGTTGCACCAACGTTGTCACGCATTTGTTCACCACATGCACATGAAAACATCGGAAAACTTCACTTCTTTATATCAAGACATTGTGTACAAGATATTTTTTTATCTTAAATGAGAAAAACATTATTTAGGCCACATGACATCATGAGGAGCAACATAAAAGGTTCAAAACAATCATTTATGAGTGCAAATCGGGCTGTCATGTACATTCAGAAATCGAGGTGTGGGTGTGTGTGTGTGTTTTATGTCAGTTTATTTTCAGACATCATCGCACACGTGTACGTACTGCAGTGAAAAAACGAGAAGAAAGAGTCAGGTTTTTCTTCACTAATACTTCTCCTGACAATTCACACCCAGGATTAGAATCTGAGGAAAGGAGGGAAGGTACAAGTTAAGATTAATATTTGGATGGAGATTCAGGGCAATCATTGCGTGGCCCTGCAACAGAGTGCTGACCTGTACAGTTGATTCAAATTCACAGAATTACCACAGAATTACCCCCAGGGAGGCACAGAGCAAAAAAATGAAAAATCCCAAGTGTAGATATATCCGTAGTATATTATGTGGCTAAATTACCTCTCCCCTCATACCAGTGGAAAAGGAAAATGTGGTGTGTTTTGTGGAAGACTCAAACCCCTTTCCCTTTCCCTTTCTCTTTCTCTTTCTCTTTCTCTTTCTCTTTCTCTTTCTCTTTCTCTTTCTCTTTCTCTCTCTCTCTCTCTCTCTCTCTCTCTCTCTCTCTCTCTCTCTCTCTCTCTCCACATCCATACATGCTTTACAAGACTCAACATTGCGAAACCAACAGTACGAGCCAGCAATCCATAAAAGAGCAGCATAAAGGACAGTGCAGGGGAGAACCACGCAGCAGGGGGGTGGGAGGAGAAGGGTGGAGAAGAGACTCCACCAAAGGCCCCAATCGCCCCATGCTCCCCCAGATAGAGATATCATAACATTATCTCCAGCAGTGTTGCAGGAGCTGGGTGCAACCAATGAGTGGTGCCTAGATACAGGGTGGGCCAATGAGGCAACTGTTCTGGCACATTCCATCGACAGAGAGGCAGACGTCAGAAACACCAAGGCAGCGTTCGGGAGCACAGAAAGGGGATTGCTCAATCCCCATGCCACGCTTCTCCTTGGGCTTTATAAGTCGGGAGATTTGAGCAGATCGTTGATATTGGCAGGCCTGGGATCTGAGACAAGCAAGCTGGTGACCAGAGGATTGGTGGAGCGTGTGAGCGAGGGAGGTTCCGTGCATGGAACGAGCCAGCCCGCAGAGAATTCCTAAATGCCTTGGTGGTACATAAACACTGATTTACGCCATCTCTCTCTTGCTTTCCCAAAATCTAATTAGTTCCCTTTGAACACACAAAGCATCAAGGAGAAGCCCTTGTCCCTGTCAGGGCTGGCTTACTCACTTCACAGTTTCCTCAGAGCACTGCACGCATTCACCATTTGCATCTCTCCTTACACTTGGCATTACACTCTGTACTCACCTCTTATTCCCCCCTCTCTTTCATTCGGACAGCATAAGCCCTCTGGGTACGTCCGGTGAGGGAGAGAGCGCAAACACACCTCAAACTTCTTTCTACTTCTCTCTGTACCTCTTCCTTACCTCGTTTCCCTGGAATGACTGAGAAACCTGAGTTGTAGAATTGTGACTAAGACTGGGCTTCTGTGATTGGGGTAAGAGCTTTCTTCCGTGACATTTCTTGTAAATATGTGCTCCTTGTTAAATTATATAAACTATTCTTGGGAAAAATGCCAGGGGCATAGAAAAGGCCCCTTTATATGGTATGCGCCATGTGGCAAACTATAGAAAAAAGGGATATTCCATAGCTTGTCGGAAATGCCAAACAACAAAAAAGAAGGGACATTCAAAAAAGATTGTGTGCATGCTGTACCACCCTTGTGTTCTTATGAGGAACCAAGTAATGCTCGAGAAAACTTCATATAAAGGGGGTGCCCATTTGATCCATACAGCTGCATGAAGAAGTAGATGGATTGTATTTGCCAGGTGTAGGGCGATTGCAATTCGTTTCCCTGCTTCTATTGGACGAAATTGGCTGCAAATTTCAGAAGTAAATACTGTCTATGTCGAGGTAATGTCTTCCAAATTTCAGCAATGTCCGTGGATGCCTTCTTGAATTTTATTAAGAAAACCCCCGAATTCAAGTTGGTGTCTGTCAGTCCGTCCGTCCGCCCACCATAAAAGTGTTGGCGCTCATATCTCAAGGACAATACATTGAAACTAGCTGAAACTTGGACTGTACATTGGCCAATTCGTCTAATTAATGGCTTTCAAAACAAATTCCACCTCAGTACCAAAGTTGTTGCTTTAAAATGAAATACCATCGGACCCCGCTATTCACGGTTCCGCGTATTCGCGGTTGATAAAACGCGACCTGTTTCTCTATTCGCGGAAAAGTGTCCCGCAAATTCGCAGCTTTTTTTCTATTCACGGCCATGTTCCACGAATTTGCGGTTTTTCATGGGTGCGAAAAAAAATTTTCACGAGCCATGAGCTTGACACATTGATGAAACCCATCTTTCACCAACCTTGCATAAAGCAGCTGGACATGTGCAAAAAAACATCTTCTACGAGCCGTGATCATGACCTGCTCCTGTGTTCGCTGCCATGTGTTTCGCGTTTTCATGGCTTTTGCGGGATATCCCGTCATTAACACTGTGAACAGCTTCACGTGATATTACACCGTTCACATGTAAACAATGTTTCGCGGTATATCCCGTCATTCACACTGTGAATAGCTTCACGTGATATCCTGACGCCGTTCACAGGTAAACATTGCTTCGCGGGATATCCCACCAGCTGCATAACATGTTATCCCCACGAGTTACTGTACATAATGAAAATACTCCACAGTATCTATTAGTGCAATTAGCTGTTTCCCTTTTCCCCATTGAAACAATGGCATAGCATGCATTCGTGGATTTTCATCGACATTCGTGGATTATTGCCGACATTCGTGGTTTGTTCTTCACGATTCGTGGATTTTCACGATTTGGGAACCAATGCCCCCTTTTTCCATTGAAACAATGCCCAGCTATTCGCGGTTTCGCCGTTCGTGGATTTTCCAGGAATGTATCCCCCACAAATAGTGGGGTCCCACAGTATATACAAATATATACACCTTCGTTTTGGCATCACATATGAAGCTTGTGGCCAAAATCATGTGTGTCGTTTCAGAGAAGAGAGCAAATACCTATTTGGGGGGATCAACCTCCCCCCCTCCCCCTTTAGACCTCCTCAATGCGTGCAGATTTGGATTTTGTCGCAGATTTGGATTTTGTTTTGAAAGCCATTAATTAGACGTATTGGCCGATGTATAGTCCAGGTTTCAGCTCGTTTCAATGTATAGCCTTTGAGATATGAGCGCCAACACATTCTGGGCGGATGGACGGACGGATGGACGGACAGATTGACAGACATCAATGTTGATTTTGAGGGTTTTCGTTAATAACTCAAGAATGTGGAAACAGCCGTTGCTGAAATTTGAATGGTATTTACATATCAGCAAACTGAAACCAACCACCAACTATTTTTGAGGTCAACATAGGCCAAATTTCTAAAATTGTCAATTTTAATCAGATTCACTTAAACTTTGAAGACGATTTCCTTATCAGGTCACTGAATTCAACCACTAATTATTTTTGAGCTCAAAAACGGATGCTCAACTGAGTGACATTCTACTTTGTTCTGTTTTGTCAAGTGTCGCTCTATGAGTGATTTTTCATTTGTCTGTCTGTTTGTTTGTCTGTTTGTTTGTTTGCCCGCACAGAATAAATATGATTTGCTCTGCAACCGTTAGTCCGATTGACAGGAAATTTTCACCATCAGTGCAACTCCACCTGTAAAAACTTTTTATGATAATTATGACGTCATGGGTCACGTGGTTCGGCCGCCATCTTGGAAAAACCTAAAACATTGCACCTCCATATATCCAAAAGCGCTGCATAGAAAAAATTGAGACATGGCTCATTGTAAAGAACTCTCCATGTGGAATAGCATATGTTAATGATGTCATAGGTGCCTCTATTACAACGTCATAATTTGACAAGTACAAAATTTCATCCAATCAAGATGAAATTTCTTGAGCATCATCTCGGGATAAATTGGTGGAGAAAGAAAAATGATGACGTCATCTGTCACGTGGTTCGGCCGTCATATTTGTTTTAACGCAAAAGCCTTAAAACAACTGAAAACACGTCCTGGTGAAGGTCTGCAATCTCTGATTGTTCTTTCAAGCTTTTTTGCATCAGTGATAACAATGTACATATCACTTCGCATCAAGCTCAGAATATTGACCGAACAGCAAAAAAAAGAAGTGATTGTGAAGATTCTCTTGAATTATCTCATTCTGATACTTATTCTCCAAATGTCTAGCCATAGCTTAGCCTGGTGTGTTATGTGTTAGTTTCGCCTTTTAGTAGTTGTCCAAGACTTACATACGTGCCTATCTTGTGTCGATGTCTCGTGTGGCAGTGATTCATGAGTTAGTTATTCATTATCTCATTCTCATGGTTTTTTTTCACCTGGTCTGTCCATAGCTTAGCCCAGTGTATTAAGTGTTAGTTAAGCATCCGAGTGTATGCCCAAGACTTCCGTGCATGCTTATCTAAGGCGTATGTCTCATGAGGGGGTAATTACCCCAGGCATGCAAAGCAAAAAGCGGGGTTAAGCAATTGGTTCATGTGCATCCGTCCGATCAATTTATGATCGAGGAACAGCTAATTTAAATTGAATGTTATATTTGGAACACGAATCAGAACATGAATCGGAAGATAAGTCTTTCGTTTCATCGTATGTTTGCTCAAAATTCATGCCGATCACGCGTGCGCATTAAACTACTTGTGTTGGAATAGAGTATTTTAATTGTTTTCCTTTCCTGTAATATATTTTTTACTGCTTACTCTCACCAATCATGTTAACCAGTTGAAGTTTCTACATTTTTTTGCCTCCACAATCTCCCCCCCCCCCCCTCCCCCGCATCATCAGTCCGCATTGCAGATGGAGACAGAAAAACAGTCAAATGCATCAATTAATCACTGACATTCTCGACATACAAAATAGTTTGGTGAAAACAATGAGGAAACAAAAAGAACGTTGAACATCATGTTGTAATTTACACAGAGTTTCAGTAGGTCAAAAAAAAAAAAATTAAAATAAAAACAAGAAAGAGCAATCAGAGATCGCCAGGACGTGTTTGTAGTGGTTTTAAGGTTTTTGTGTTGAAACAAATATGGCGGCCGAATCACGTGACCAATGACGTCATTTTTTTCTCTCCACCAATTTATCCATCGATGACGCTCAAGAAATTTCATCTTGATCGGATGAGGTTTTGTACTTGTCGAATTATGACATCATAATGGGGGAACCTATGACATCATCATTAACATGTTATTCCACATGGAGAGTTCTTTACAATGAGCCATGTCTTAATGTTTTCTATGCAGCGCTTTAGTGAGAGAGGTGCAAAGTTTTTCGGTTTTTCCAAGATGGCACCAGTACCACGCGACCTGTGACGTCATTATTATCATTAAATTATGTTTTATATATGTTTTTATATGACCCCTTATTGTATGTTTTGTGTGTTCGTTTGTCTTTTTTTGTGATTGATGTAAGCTCTTTCACGAGCCTCGATCTTGTACGAAAAAAAAAATTCTACAGAAGGAGCTGCACCTGTGGTGAAAATTTCCTGTCAATCGGACCAACGGTTGCAGAGAAAAAAAAATTCATCTTGATCAAATGAGGTTTTGTACTTGTCAAATTATGATGTCATAATGGAGGAACCTATGACAACATCATTAACATGTGTTATTTCCCATGGAGAGTTCTTTACAATGAGCCACGTCTCAATGTTTTCTATGCAGCGCTTTGGGAGATGAAGAGGCCCAAAATTTTTCGGTTTTTCCAACATGGTGCCAGTATCACGTGACTTATGACATCATAATTAACAATAAAAATTATACAGGAGGAGATGCACCCATGGTGAAAATCTCCTGTCAATCGGATCAACGGTTGAGAAAATCATATTTATTATGTGCGGACAAAGAAACAGACAGCCAAACAAACAGACAGACAAACAAACAGACTCAAATGCAATACCCTCTCCTCTGGCAAGGGTAAAAACAATTGTTATTTTACAAAGGCCCAACTACAGCAGAATAATTTGCTCTGAAAATAGAAACCTGTGAAGACTATTTTCCAACAAATTATGCTGAAATTAAAAGAATGTTATTTACCAAAAATGTTACACCTCATTGTCATACAACAGGAATATTTTGAAGGTATGCTCACAACTCCAAGGAGTGAAAGGATGAAAGGAGACATTCACCTTTATCACAAGAAGGGAGGTAGATAACACCATCTGTGCAGGTGTGGATGAGGTTTGGTCCCCCGGTACCTTTCTTGCATCCGAAGGTGACTTCAACTCCTCCAGGTATTGTGTAATTCTTAACACCTCCACTATACTGCATGCAAAAGGGATTAAGACAATTGGTCTGAAAACATCTTGCATCTCTGTTGTTTATTCTCACATACATACGTTTTAGCTCTTACACGAGCCTCGATTCTGCATACAAAAAAAAAATACGACCTGTTTTTCATACTATGTGACTTATCTCATCAAGAAATGTCATATCTTGAACACTTTCCTGTGTATCTCTCTGCACATTAACCCCATACGGCTGAGTTATACAAACATGAAAGTTTGGATCAACCTTCAACAAAAACTAATTACCTCCGCCAATGAGGTAATGTTTTCACACCTGTTTGTTACCTCAACCCACTAAGGTGGACAGAGGTTATGTTTTCACCCCTGTTTGGCAGTGAGCAGGATTTCTGAAAAGTTATGGATGGGTTCGGATGAAAATTTGTGGACAGTTTGGATTTGTGACAAGTACCGATTGTTTAGATGTTGGTGAAGATCCGTATCCAGATACTATAATTTATAAGTGATTCTTCACCATTGAAAGATGTGTCCAAACATGGTATACAGTACCCGTCCGTCACATGGTATCCGTCCAAAACCTTGAGATATCCTGCTCACAGACAGACAAACAAGAAAGATGTCGTGCATAGCACGATACCTGCGAAATCCAATAAACAATGGTTACCATCGAAACAGCAATTTGGTGATTTGAAAAATTTGACCTATCAAGTGTTTTGTGATGATGTATCAAGTGAATCAAGTGATGGAATGGTGTGCACAACAAATTTGATCAACACATTTTCTAATTGCCGCAAAAAAGGCGTTTTACATGTTTTGGACAGCATTGGCCTTGATGTTGAACTAATTCAGACCAGAATTTGGACAAATATACTACACATATGTACAAATAAGCTGTCGGTTTCAATTTGATATCTTGAGAATGTCCTGAGGTTTGGCAATTATAAAATCACAAAAATATCCCATTTTATTATAATGGGATTAAATTATTGTCATGGACACTGTTTTCTCTTTGCCATGTGTGTTTTTTCTTTTTGCAAAATGGGACTTTTTATATTCCACGAGGGACTTTTCCCGATGTCACTAAACAACCTGAAAAAAGGAGAAATTTATTAAATTTGTTTTATATTGCACCCTCTTAGCTTGGTACTGAAGGTGGTTTACCAATGGGGGAGAAGGGGCCTTTTGATTATGACGAGTGACCCTGAATTGGTATTACAGAAGGCCCTCAGACAGAAGGCCGAACGGGGTCTATTGGGTCTGCTGCGTCTTAGGGTCCATAAGGGTCTTCAGGTTGTAAAGGGTTCTATGTGTCTTAAGGGTCCTTGGAGTCTTGGGGTCTGAAAGGATGTTATGGTCATAAAGGGTCTTCGAGAAAACAAGGCCAGATGTTTGAAAACAACCCGAAAATATTCTACCATGAACGAGGGAAACGAAAGCAGAATGTGTCATCCCATCCTGAAAAAGATGAACTGGAACAATTCTGGAAAGGAATTTACAAAGATCGACAATAACACAATAAGAAGGTGGAATGGATCCAAAGCCTGGAAGAGAAGAAGCAACATCTCAAGGAAATTCCCATATTGGTGACTAAGCATATTAATTGGTGACTTTGTAATTTATTATAATTGTACTGGAAGTGAGAAAGTTAGAGTGAGTAGTTGCACCAACGTTGTCACGCATTTGTTCACCACATGCACATGAAAACATCGGAAAACTTCACTTCTTTATATCAAGACATTGTGTACAAGATATTTTTTTATCTTAAATGAGAAAAACATTATTTAGGCCACATGACATCATGAGGAGCAACATAAAAGGTTCAAAACAATCATTTATGAGTTCACGCGACTGGGCAAATCGGGCTGTCATGTACATTCAGAAATCGAGGTGTGGGTGTGTGTGTGTGTTTTATGTCAGTTTATTTTCAGACATCATCGCACACGTGTACGTACTGCAGTGAAAAAACGAGAAGAAAGAGTCAGGTTTTTCTTCACTAATACTTCTCCTGACAATTCACACCCAGGATTAGAATCTGAGGAAAGGAGGGAAGGGACAAGTTAAGATTAATATTTGGATGGAGATTCAGGGCAATCATTGCGTGGCCCTGCAACAGAGTGCTGACCTGTACAGTTGATTCAAATTCACAGAATTACCACAGAATTACCCCCAGGGAGGCACAGAGCAAAAAAATGAAAAATCCCAAGTGTAGATATATCCGTAGTATATTATGTGGCTAAATTACCTCTCCCCTCATACCAGTGGAAAAGGAAAATGTGGTGTGTTTTGTGGAAGACTCAAACCCCTTTCCCTTTCCCCTTTCCCTTTCTCTTTCTCTTTCTCTTTCTCTTTCTCTTTCTCTTCTCTCTCTCTCTCTCTCTCTCTCTCTCTCTCTCTCTCTCTCTCTCTCTCTCTCTCTCTCTCTCTCTCTCCACATCCATACATGCTTTACAAGACTCAACATTGCGAAACCAACAGTACGAGCCAGCAATCCATAAAAGAGCAGCATAAAGGACAGTGCAGGGGAGAACCACGCAGCAGGGGGGTGGGAGGAGAAGGGTGGAGAAGAGACTCCACCAAAGGCCCCAATCGCCCCATGCTCCCCCAGATAGAGATATCATAACATTATCTCCAGCAGTGTTGCAGGAGCTGGGTGCAACCAATGAGTGGTGCCTAGATACAGGGTGGGCCAATGAGGCAACTGTTCTGGCACATTCCATCGACAGAGAGGCAGACGTCAGAAACACCAAGGCAGCGTTCGGGAGCACAGAAAGGGGATTGCTCAATCCCCATGCCACGCTTCTCCTTGGGCTTTATAAGTCGGGAGATTTGAGCAGATCGTTGATATTGGCAGGCCTGGGATCTGAGACAAGCAAGCTGGTGACCAGAGGATTGGTGGAGCGTGTGAGCGAGGGAGGTTCCGTGCATGGAACGAGCCAGCCCGCAGAGAATTCCTAAATGCCTTGGTGGTACATAAACACTGATTTACGCCATCTCTCTCTTGCTTTCCCAAAATCTAATTAGTTCCCTTTGAACACACAAAGCATCAAGGAGAAGCCCTTGTCCCTGTCAGGGCTGGCTTACTCACTTCACAGTTTCCTCAGAGCACTGCACGCATTCACCATTTGCATCTCTCCTTACACTTGGCATTACACTCTGTACTCACCTCTTATTCCCCCCTCTCTTTCATTCGGACAGCATAAGCCCTCTGGGTACGTCCGGTGAGGGAGAGAGCGCAAACACACCTCAAACTTCTTTCTACTTCTCTCTGTACCTCTTCCTTACCTCGTTTCCCTGGAATGACTGAGACACCTGAGTTGTAGAATTGTGACTAAGACTGGGCTTCTGTGATTGGGGTAAGAGCTTTCTTCCGTGACATTTCTTGTAAATATGTGCTCCTTGTTAAATTATATAAACTATTCTTGGGAAAAATGCCAGGGGCATAGAAAAGGCCCCTTTATATGGTATGCGCCATGTGGCAAACTATAGAAAAAAGGGATATTCCATAGCTTGTCGGAAATGCCAAACAACAAAAAAGAAGGGACATTCAAAAAAGATTGTGTGCATGCTGTACCACCCTTGTGTTCTTATGAGGAACCAAGTAATGCTCGAGAAAACTTCATATAAAGGGGGTGCCCATTTGATCCATACAGCTGCATGAAGAAGTAGATGGATTGTATTTGCCAGGTGTAGGGCGATTGCAATTCGTTTCCCTGCTTCTATTGGACGAAATTGGCTGCAAATTTCAGAAGTAAATACTGTCTATGTCGAGGTAATGTCTTCCAAATTTCAGCAATGTCCGTGGATGCCTTCTTGAATTTTATTAAGAAAACCCCCGAATTCAAGTTGGTGTCTGTCAGTCCGTCCGTCCGCCCACCATAAAAGTGTTGGCGCTCATATCTCAAGGACAATACATTGAAACTAGCTGAAACTTGGACTGTACATTGGCCAATTCGTCTAATTAATGGCTTTCAAAACAAATTCCACCTCAGTACCAAAGTTGTTGCTTTAAAATGAAATACCATCGGACCCCGCTATTCACGGTTCCGCGTATTCGCGGTTGATAAAACGCGACCTGTTTCTCTATTCGCGGAAAAGTGTCCCGCAAATTCGCAGCTTTTTTTCTATTCACGGCCATGTTCCACGAATTTGCGGTTTTTCATGGGTGCGAAAAAAAATTTTCACGAGCCATGAGCTTGACACATTGATGAAACCCATCTTTCACCAACCTTGCATAAAGCAGCTGGACATGTGCAAAAAAACATCTTCTACGAGCCGTGATCATGACCTGCTCCTGTGTTCGCTGCCATGTGTTTCGCGTTTTCATGGCTTTTGCGGGATATCCCGTCATTAACACTGTGAACAGCTTCACGTGATATTACACCGTTCACATGTAAACAATGTTTCGCGGTATATCCCGTCATTCACACTGTGAATAGCTTCACGTGATATCCTGACGCCGTTCACAGGTAAACATTGCTTCGCGGGATATCCCACCAGCTGCATAACATGTTATCCCCACGAGTTACTGTACATAATGAAAATACTCCACAGTATCTATTAGTGCAATTAGCTGTTTCCCTTTTCCCCATTGAAACAATGGCATAGCATGCATTCGTGGATTTTCATCGACATTCGTGGATTATTGCCGACATTCGTGGTTTGTTCTTCACGATTCGTGGATTTTCACGATTTGGGAACCAATGCCCCCTTTTTCCATTGAAACAATGCCCAGCTATTCGCGGTTTCGCCGTTCGTGGATTTTCCAGGAATGTATCCCCCACAAATAGTGGGGTCCCACAGTATATACAAATATATACACCTTCGTTTTGGCATCACATATGAAGCTTGTGGCCAAAATCATGTGTGTCGTTTCAGAGAAGAGAGCAAATACCTATTTGGGGGGATCAACCTCCCCCCCTCCCCCTTTAGACCTCCTCAATGCGTGCAGATTTGGATTTTGTCGCAGATTTGGATTTTGTTTTGAAAGCCATTAATTAGACGTATTGGCCGATGTATAGTCCAGGTTTCAGCTCGTTTCAATGTATAGCCTTTGAGATATGAGCGCCAACACATTCTGGGCGGATGGACGGACGGATGGACGGACAGATTGACAGACATCAATGTTGATTTTGAGGGTTTTCGTTAATAACTCAAGAATGTGGAAACAGCCGTTGCTGAAATTTGAATGGTATTTACATATCAGCAAACTGAAACCAACCACCAACTATTTTTGAGGTCAACATAGGCCAAATTTCTAAAATTGTCAATTTTAATCAGATTCACTTAAACTTTGAAGACGATTTCCTTATCAGGTCACTGAATTCAACCACTAATTATTTTTGAGCTCAAAAACGGATGCTCAACTGAGTGACATTCTACTTTGTTCTGTTTTGTCAAGTGTCGCTCTATGAGTGATTTTTCATTTGTCTGTCTGTTTGTTTGTCTGTTTGTTTGTTTGCCCGCACAGAATAAATATGATTTGCTCTGCAACCGTTAGTCCGATTGACAGGAAATTTTCACCATCAGTGCAACTCCACCTGTAAAAACTTTTTATGATAATTATGACGTCATGGGTCACGTGGTTCGGCCGCCATCTTGGAAAAACCTAAAACATTGCACCTCCATATATCCAAAAGCGCTGCATAGAAAAAATTGAGACATGGCTCATTGTAAAGAACTCTCCATGTGGAATAGCATATGTTAATGATGTCATAGGTGCCTCTATTACAACGTCATAATTTGACAAGTACAAAATTTCATCCAATCAAGATGAAATTTCTTGAGCATCATCTCGGGATAAATTGGTGGAGAAAGAAAAATGATGACGTCATCTGTCACGTGGTTCGGCCGTCATATTTGTTTTAACGCAAAAGCCTTAAAACAACTGAAAACACGTCCTGGTGAAGGTCTGCAATCTCTGATTGTTCTTTCAAGCTTTTTTGCATCAGTGATAACAATGTACATATCACTTCGCATCAAGCTCAGAATATTGACCGAACAGCAAAAAAAAGAAGTGATTGTGAAGATTCTCTTGAATTATCTCATTCTGATACTTATTCTCCAAATGTCTAGCCATAGCTTAGCCTGGTGTGTTATGTGTTAGTTTCGCCTTTTAGTAGTTGTCCAAGACTTACATACGTGCCTATCTTGTGTCGATGTCTCGTGTGGCAGTGATTCATGAGTTAGTTATTCATTATCTCATTCTGATGGTTTTTTTTCACCTGGTCTGTCCATAGCTTAGCCCAGTGTATTAAGTGTTAGTTAAGCATCCGAGTGTATGCCCAAGACTTCCGTGCATGCTTATCTAAGGCGTATGTCTCATGAGGGGGTAATTACCCCAGGCATGCAAAGCAAAAAGCGGGGTTAAGCAATTGGTTCATGTGCATCCGTCCGATCAATTTATGATCGAGGAACAGCTAATTTAAATTGAATGTTATATTTGGAACACGAATCAGAACATGAATCGGAAGATAAGTCTTTCGTTTCATCGTATGTTTGCTCAAAATTCATGCCGATCACGCGTGCGCATTAAACTACTTGTGTTGGAATAGAGTATTTTAATTGTTTTCCTTTCCTGTAATATATTTTTTACTGCTTACTCTCACCAATCATGTTAACCAGTTGAAGTTTCTACATTTTTTTGCCTCCACAATCTCCCCCCCCCCCCCCCCCTCCCCCGCATCATCAGTCCGCATTGCAGATGGAGACAGAAAAACAGTCAAATGCATCAATTAATCACTGACATTCTCGACATACAAAATAGTTTGGTGAAAACAATGAGGAAACAAAAAGAACGTTGAACATCATGTTGTAATTTACACAGAGTTTCAGTAGGTCAAAAAAAAAAATTTAAAATAAAAACAAGAAAGAGCAATCAGAGATCGCCAGGACGTGTTTGTAGTGGTTTTAAGGTTTTTGTGTTGAAACAAATATGGCGGCCGAATCACGTGACCAATGACGTCATTTTTTTCTCTCCACCAATTTATCCATCGATGACGCTCAAGAAATTTCATCTTGATCGGATGAGGTTTTGTACTTGTCGAATTATGACATCATAATGGGGGAACCTATGACATCATCATTAACATGTTATTCCACATGGAGAGTTCTTTACAATGAGCCATGTCTTAATGTTTTCTATGCAGCGCTTTAGTGAGAGAGGTGCAAAGTTTTTCGGTTTTTCCAAGATGGCACCAGTACCACGCGACCTGTGACGTCATTATTATCATTAAATTATGTTTTATATATGTTTTTATATGACCCCTTATTGTATGTTTTGTGTGTTCGTTTGTCTTTTTTTGTGATTGATGTAAGCTCTTTCACGAGCTTCGATCTTGTACGAAAAAAAAAATTCTACAGAAGGAGCTGCACCTGTGGTGAAAATTTCCTGTCAATCGGACCAACGGTTGCAGAGAAAAAAAAATTCATCTTGATCAAATGAGGTTTTGTACTTGTCAAATTATGATGTCATAATGGAGGAACCTATGACAACATCATTAACATGTGTTATTTCCCATGGAGAGTTCTTTACAATGAGCCACGTCTCAATGTTTTCTATGCAGCGCTTTGGGAGATGAAGAGGCCCAAAATTTTTCGGTTTTTCCAACATGGTGCCAGTATCACGTGACTTATGACATCATAATTAACAATAAAAATTATACAGGAGGAGATGCACCCATGGTGAAAATCTCCTGTCAATCGGATCAACGGTTGAGAAAATCATATTTATTATGTGCGGACAAAGAAACAGACAGCCAAACAAACAGACAGACAAACAAACAGACTCAAATGCAATACCCTCTCCTCTGGCAAGGGTAAAAACAATTGTTATTTTACAAAGGCCCAACTACAGCAGAATAATTTGCTCTGAAAATAGAAACCTGTGAAGACTATTTTCCAACAAATTATGCTGAAATTAAAAGAATGTTATTTACCAAAAATGTTACACCTCATTGTCATACAACAGGAATATTTTGAAGGTATGCTCACAACTCCAAGGAGTGAAAGGATGAAAGGAGACATTCACCTTTATCACAAGAAGGGAGGTAGATAACACCATCTGTGCAGGTGTGGATGAGGTTTGGTCCCCCGGTACCTTTCTTGCATCCGAAGGTGACTTCAACTCCTCCAGGTATTGTGTAATTCTTAACACCTCCACTATACTGCATGCAAAAGGGATTAAGACAATTGGTCTGAAAACATCTTGCATCTCTGTTGTTTATTCTCACATACATACGTTTTAGCTCTTACACGAGCCTCGATTCTGCATACAAAAAAAAAATACGACCTGTTTTTCATACTATGTGACTTATCTCATCAAGAAATGTCATATCTTGAACACTTTCCTGTGTATCTCTCTGCACATTAACCCCATACGGCTGAGTTATACAAACATGAAAGTTTGGATCAACCTTCAACAAAAACTAATTACCTCCGCCAATGAGGTAATGTTTTCACACCTGTTTGTTACCTCAACCCACTAAGGTGGACAGAGGTTATGTTTTCACCCCTGTTTGGCAGTGAGCAGGATTTCTGAAAAGTTATGGATGGGTTCGGATGAAAATTTGTGGACAGTTTGGATTTGTGACAAGTACCGATTGTTTAGATGTTGGTGAAGATCCGTATCCAGATACTATAATTTATAAGTGATTCTTCACCATTGAAAGATGTGTCCAAACATGGTATACAGTACCCGTCCGTCACATGGTATCCGTCCAAAACCTTGAGATATCCTGCTCACAGACAGACAAACAAGAAAGATGTCGTGCATAGCACGATACCTGCGAAATCCAATAAACAATGGTTACCATCGAAACAGCAATTTGGTGATTTGAAAAATTTGACCTATCAAGTGTTTTGTGATGATGTATCAAGTGAATCAAGTGATGGAATGGTGTGCACAACAAATTTGATCAACACATTTTCTAATTGCCGCAAAAAAGGCGTTTTACATGTTTTGGACAGCATTGGCCTTGATGTTGAACTAATTCAGACCAGAATTTGGACAAATATACTACACATATGTACAAATAAGCTGTCGGTTTCAATTTGATATCTTGAGAATGTCCTGAGGTTTGGCAATTATAAAATCACAAAAATATCCCATTTTATTATAATGGGATTAAATTATTGTCATGGACACTGTTTTCTCTTTGCCATGTGTGTTTTTTCTTTTTGCAAAATGGGACTTTTTATATTCCACGAGGGACTTTTCCCGATGTCACTAAACAACCTGAAAAAAGGAGAAATTTATTAAATTTGTTTTATATTGCACCCTCTTAGCTTGGTACTGAAGGTGGTTTACCAATGGGGGAGAAGGGGCCTTTTGATTATGACGAGTGACCCTGAATTGGTATTACAGAAGGCCCTCAGACAGAAGGCCGAACGGGGTCTATTGGGTCTGCTGCGTCTTAGGGTCCATAAGGGTCTTCAGGTTGTAAAGGGTTCTATGTGTCTTAAGGGTCCTTGGAGTCTTGGGGTCTGAAAGGATGTTATGGTCATAAGGGGTCTTCGAGAAAACAAGGCCAGATGTTTGAAAACAACCCGAAAATATTCTACCATGAACGAGGGAAACGAAAGCAGAATGTGTCATCCCATCCTGAAAAAGATGAACTGGAACAATTCTGGAAAGGAATTTACAAAGATCGACAATAACACAATAAGAAGGTGGAATGGATCCAAAGCCTGGAAGAGAAGAAGCAACATCTCAAGGAAATTCCCCCCCCCCCCCCCCCCAGCAATAATTGATGCAGAAAATATAAGAAGAATGGCTCACAGAAGGTAACACTCATCCCAACATCTGAAGAAACCCAACTACCTCACAAGTATCAGCCAATAACTTGCCTACCAACAACATCCAAACTTTCAAAGGAAATACTCACAGATACGATGTACCACCACCAAACACAACAAGGAGGCCAAGATACAGAACAGAAGGGATGTAAGAGGCGCAGTTATGGAACAATAGACCACCTACTACTAAAGAAGGCCATACTCTGAAAATGAAATATGAGAAGAAATAAACTGTCCATGGCATGGATAGACTATAAAAAAGAGCTTTTGAGAGCATCCCACATTCATGGATGATAAAGTGCATGCAAATGTACAAGACCAAGCCCCAATTGATCAAGCTGATTGAGAAAGCAAGGGATCTATGGAATACCACACGAATCCTGCAACACTTGGAATGAAAGATCGAAATACCAGGAGTGAAGATATGACATGGGATCTTCCAAGGAGACAGCCTTTCTCCCCTCCTGTTTTGCTGGCTCTTGATCCACAATATAGCCTCATCAATGAGCATGGACATGCATACACCGTAACATCTAAGAAACATCCGAATAACTCAGAAAGGTGACAATCTACTGCACATAAATTATTTTAAACAACTTGCACTGAACGACGAAAAATTGGCAGAACAACGGAAGTTAGTGAAACAGTACTCTGATGACATCCAAATGGAATTTGGCCTAGATAAGTGTGCCAATTGGGAAGACCAACAAAAAGCGGACAACATAAAAATGTACTTAGACACAACGATACAACAGTGAGAAGACGAAGCATCATGCAAATATCTTGGAGTAAAAGAGAGCCACCACATACGTCACAAAACAATTCCCAAATAATACATGTGTAGAACGAGGCTGATCCTGGAACGTACCCATCTCCAAGGAGCAAAATGAAAGCCTAAATCCAACTCGCAATATTAGTGTTCCAGTACATCTGTGGAATAATAATCTGGCCAAAATCAAAAATAATTAATTGGATATCAAAAAAAGGAAACACTTAACCATCCACAAAATGCTGCACAACAATCACTACATCCCGAGAATGTACCTGCCGAAATGAGAAGGAGGTAGCGGCCTGATGAAGCTCAACGAAGTCACAGGATGACAACTGCAGGATTGGTCGAATATGTAAAAAGTGCAACAGACTACCGAATCCAATTTGAAACCAAACATGAAGACAACAAACCAGAGAATGTATCTCTAAACGACTTAGCAAAAAAAAAATCCAAAGAGAGGTGTGAATGGAAGATGTCACACAAGAAACCTAAACAACAACGAGTACACCCCCAACAATTGCAAAAAAGAATAAAGAAAAATATAAAATGAAATATCAAAACATATACACTGGGAAAACAACAAAAGAGCAGGAAGATATTAAAAAAAACAAGAGTTGGACAGATTGGGAGTCGACAACAAGGCTTTTTGGAATGGCTAAGAAAAGGTCATCTCAACTGGGATGGAGAACAAATCATTATAAATGCCCAAGACCAAGGACACCACAGCAATGGCTTTAAGAAAATAGGTTTAAAAAAACTCATCTCAGAGCAGGTGTACACCCAAAGGCACAACAAAGTATGTCGAGTAATCCACTGGCACATCTGCAAAAGTCTCAATATCCCTTTTCCAGGAGACTCGTGGAAACATGAACCAAAAGCAATCACTGAAAACAAGGAAGTCATGCCCACGTATGACCTAATTATCCCATCAAGAGAGAACACAGAAAACAAAGCATTGCGACCAGATATAGTATTGAGGTACAATAAAGAAAAGAAGGCATTGCTGAGGGAGGTGTCAGTCCCCAGCAATTTTGGCCTAAGCAATGCAGAAATCCAGGAAATGACCAAGCAACAAGACCTCAAAAATGAAGTGAAAACATCCTGGAAGATGAAGAGCACCAAAATTGTACCAGTGATTATTGGAGCAATGGGCATGATAAAAAAGAACCTGACAGTATTCTTAAAAACCATCACTAGGAATATTTATACAGATGAACTGCAGTTGGAAGATGTCTGGGGCTCGGCGACAATCTCAAAAGAGCCCTCGGAACAAAACTTTGAGAATAAGGAAACTTCGCAAACTGGTCCATGAATCACGATCCCTCATTGAAATGGAGGTGGATACTTCGAGACATGGGAGGACTCCGTTCCACCTTCTAAAACCCGCATATGGAGATAACAAAACACACACACACACACACACACACACACACACACACACACACATACACACACACACACACACACACACAAACACACACACCCTCTCTTTTTCTTTTTTTACACGAAACGAACAGAGCTACAGCCTTTTTACATGTTCAGAAACTCATGGAAGAGCAAGATGGAGCTGAGAGTGGACAAACACCAAGGAAATGAATGAGCAGTAAAGGAGAAGAGGAAGGAAGGAAAGGAGGACATACTGAAACAAGAAAACAAGAAATCAAAGATTTGCATACCCTTGCTCGGACTTGTTTTGTGTGGTTTTATAGATGTAGTCACATTCAAATTGAACCATACATACTATAGATATACTCACATTCTAATTGTACATACTTTATCGACGTACTCACATTCTAATTGTACATACTTTATCGACGTACTCACATTCTAATTGCACATACTTTATCGACGTACTCACATTATAATTGTACATACTTTATCGACGTACTCACATCATAATTGCACATACTTTATCGACGTACTCGCATCATAATAATACATACTTTATCGACGTACTCACATTATAATTGTACATACTTTATCGACGAACTCACATTCTAATTGTACATACTTTATCGACGTACTCACATTATAATTGTGCATACTTTATCGACATACTCGCATCATAATAATACATACTTTATCGACGTACTCACATCATAATAATACATACTTTATCGACGTACGCGCATCATAATAATACATACTTTATCGACGTACTCGCATCATAATAATACATACTTTATCGACGTACTCGCAACATAATAATACATACTTTATCGACGTACTCGCATAATAATAATACATACTTTATCGACGTACTCACATCATAATAATACATACCTTATCGACGTACTCACATCATAATAATACATACTTTATAGATGTGCTCACATTATAATTGTACATACTTTATCGACGTACCCACATCATAATAATACATACTTTATCGACGTACCCACATCATAATAATACATACTTTATCGACGTACTCACATCATAATAATACATACTTTATCGACGTACTCACATCATAATAATACATACTTTATAGACGTACTCACATCATAATAATACATACTTTATAGACGTACTCACATCATAATAATACATACTTTATCGACGTACTCACATCATAATAATACATACTTTATAGACGTACTCACATAATAATAATACATACTTTATAGACGTACTCACAACATAATAATACATACTTTATAGACGTACTCACAACATAATAATACATACTTTATCGACGTACTCACATAATAATAATACATACTTTATTGACGTACTCACATCATAATAATACATACTTTATAGACGTACTCACATCATAATAATACATACTTTATAGATGTACTCACATCATAATAATACATACTTTATAGATGTACTCACATCATAATAATACATACTTTATCGATGTACTCACATCATAATAATACATACTTTATAGATGTACTCACATCATAATAATACATACTTTATGGATGTACTCACATCATAATAATACATACTTTATAGATGTACTCACATCATAATAATACATACTTTATAGATGTACTCACATCATAATAATACATACTTTATCGATGTACTCACATCATAATAATACATACTTTATCGACGTACCCACATCATAATAATACATACTTTATCGACGTACTCACATCATAATAATACATACTTTATCGACGTACTCACATCATAATAATACATACTTTATCGACGTACTCACATCATAATAATACATACTTTATAGACGTACTCACATAATAATAATACATACTTTATAGATGTACTCACATCATAATAATACATACTTTATAGACGTACTCACATCATAATAATACATACTTTATCGACGTACCCACATCATAATAATACATACTTTATCGACGTACTCACATCATAATAATACATACTTTATCGACGTACTCACATCATAATAATACATACTTTATCGACGTACTCACATCATAATAATACATACTTTATAGACGTACTCACATAATAATAATACATACTTTATAGATGTACTCACATCATAATAATACATACTTTATAGATGTACTCACATCATAATAATACATACTTTATTGATGTACTCACATCATAATAACACATACTTTATGGATGTACTCACATCATAATAATACATACTTTATAGATGTACTCACATCATAATAATACATACTTTATTGACGTACTCACATCATAATAATACATACTTTATCGACGTACTCACATCATAATAATACATACTTTATCGACGTACTCACATCATAATAATACATACTTTATCGATGTACTCACATCATAATAATACATACTTTATTGACGTACTCACATCATAATAATACATACTTTATCGACGTACTCACATCATAATAATACATACTTTATCGACGTACTCACATCATAATAATACATACTTTATCGACGTACTCACATCATAATAACACATACTTCATAGACGTACTCACATTCTCATTGTACATACTTCATAGACGTACTCACATTCTAATTGTACATACTTCATAGACGTACTCACATTCTAATTGTACATACTTCATAGACGTACTCACATTCTAATTGTACATACTTCATAGACGTACTCACATTCAAATTGTACAATGTACATACTTCATAGACATACTCACATTCGAATTGTGCATACTTCATAGACATACTCACATTCAAATTGTGCATACTTCATAGACGTACTCACATTCTAATTGTACATACTTCAAAGACATACTCACATTGAAATTGTACATACTTCATAGACGTACTCACATTCTAATTGTACATACATTATAGATGTACTCACATTCTAATTGTACATATTTCATAGACATACTCACATTCTAATTGTACATACTTCATAGACATACTCACATTGAAATTGTACATACTTCATAGACGTACTCACATTTTAATTGTACATACTTCATAGACATACTCACATTGAAATTGTACATACTTCATAGACATACTCACATTCTAATTGTACATACATATTATAGATGTACTCACATTCAAATTGCACATACTTTAAAAAAAAGAACGTGTACTGCTGACAACTACGAGGTGGCGTTTGCGGCCTACATTAGCATATTCGGTGTGGACACACAAACAAACAAACACATGCACGTTTTCCACATAAGCATATTAATTGGTGACTTTGTAATTTATTATAATTGTACTGGAAGTGAGAAAGTTAGAGTGAGTAGTTGCACCAACGTTGTCACGCATTTGTTCACCACATGCACATGAAAACATCGGAAAACTTCACTTCTTTATATCAAGACATTGTGTACAAGATATTTTTTTATCTTAAATGAGAAAAACATTATTTAGGCCACATGACATCATGAGGAGCAACATAAAAGGTTCAAAACAATCATTTATGAGTTCACGCGACTGGGCAAATCGGGCTGTCATGTACATTCAGAAATCGAGGTGTGGGTGTGTGTGTGTGTTTTATGTCAGTTTATTTTCAGACATCATCGCACACGTGTACGTACTGCAGTGAAAAAACGAGAAGAAAGAGTCAGGTTTTTCTTCACTAATACTTCTCCTGACAATTCACACCCAGGATTAGAATCTGAGGAAAGGAGGGAAGGTACAAGTTAAGATTAATATTTGGATGGAGATTCAGGGCAATCATTGCGTGGCCCTGCAACAGAGTGCTGACCTGTACAGTTGATTCAAATTCACAGAATTACCACAGAATTACCCCCAGGGAGGCACAGAGCAAAAAAATGAAAAATCCCAAGTGTAGATATATCCGTAGTATATTATGTGGCTAAATTACCTCTCCCCTCATACCAGTGGAAAAGGAAAATGTGGTGTGTTTTGTGGAAGACTCAAACCCCTTTCCCTTTCCCCTTTCCCTTTCTCTTTCTCTTTCTCTCTCTCTCTCTCTCTCTCTCTCTCTCTCTCTCTCTCTCTCTCTCTCTCTCTCTCTCTCTCTCTCTCTCTCGCGCGCCCTCTGCTGGCTGTCGGTGTGTTTGGGCGCGGCAAGATGGTGGCTGTGCATGTGTGGTGAGGTACGAGCTGCTCTGCTGTTCTACTCTTTTGTCCCTTTCCACGTCGTATCTCACCTTTTCCTTCCCCCTGTTCGTTTATCTTTACATCCTTACTCTGCATTTGTGCCCCAACCCCTCCCCTTTGATCAGACCCAACACTTCGGGGCTTCGGCCTCCCCCATCCCCCTCTGCCTCCCTTTTCCCTCCTCGATTCCCTTTTCTTACCTCGTTTGTATTTATATTCACTCCGTGTCCTTTGTTTCCTTTTCCGTTCTGAGAGAGAGAAAGAGAGCCCGCAGCTGTTTGTGGATAACTTTTGCATTAATCGGCGGCCCATCCCGTCCTCCGGCTGATCGCTTTTTCTCCACCAGCTGTGTTTGTTTTTCGCCTTTGAAAATCTGTCTCGGCTCGTAATTAATTAATCACTGTTCGAGAGCGATATTCACTCTCCCGTCCTCGTCCCCCCCCCCCGCCCCCCCCCCGTCCCCCGTCCCTCGCCCCCGTCCCCCGTCCCTCGTCCTTCGTCCCTCGTCCCTCTTCCCCCGTCCCTCGTCCCCCTTCCCCCGTCCCTCGTCCCCCGTCCCTCGTCCCCCCCCTCGTCCCCCCCCCCCCTCGTCCCCTGTCCCACCCCCCCTCGTCCCCTGTCCCACCCCCCCCCCTCGTCCCCTGTAAATTATGACCTCGTTTTCGCGTTACGCAGCATATGAAGCGTTAACTCGTAGACATGGCGTTGTTTGTGTCCCACCGAACGAGGTCAGTGTCGAAGACCTCGTTATCGCTGTGGGCAACATAATCGGTATTGATAAAGTTCGCGCGGCCTCACGAATGAACAAACGTGTCGTTATTTTCGTATCCGAGGCTGAACTGGTTCACGAGATTGTACGTACAGGATTATCGACAGATGACGGACATTTCGTACTCGTGTCCCCTCTCGACACTCCAGCCGTTAAGGTCATCATCTCGAACTGTCCTCCATTCCTGAAGAACGAGAGACTGGTCTCCGAACTATCTCGTTATGGTACTGTGGTTTCGCATGTCACGATGTTACCTTTACGTTGCCAGGACGACCGGGCTAAACATGTGATGTCTTTCAGGAGACAAGCTTATCTTGTACTTCCTCCTTCTAACGTCGAAAGAACGCTGAACATTGTTTTGAAATTCAAAATTGATAATCATGATTACCAATTATACGTAACCACTGATACCTTGAAATGTTTTGAATGTGGTAAATTCGGACACCTGAAACGCTCTTGCCCAAAAACGGCTTCGTCGAACGATGGGACAAACCACGTAAACAACAAGGGTTCTTCTTCTTCATCTTTTGCTTCGGCTGTGAAGGGAACATCTTCCATGTCCGGCAATAACGCTCAGCCTTCCCATCCCGATGATCCAAACAGCACAACGAACGTCGGGGATGGTTTCACCATTGTTCCGTCAAGAAAGAGAAAGACCCTTCCCGACGGTCATTTAACTCAGAAAAAGGCAGCATTTAACAATAAGCAACCTGTCGGTAACACCCCCCCAGTCGTGACCGATGCCACTCTACAAGGCTTACCTGGGACAAACCCTGTACCTACAGCCAACAAGTTCGGCCCCCTTTCATGTGAGGACATAGACGTTCCACATGCAGGGACTGGTTTACCTGTTAACAAATCAAATGGAATCGTCTCACCTGTTACGGACTCGGCTATTGGAAAGTCCTCTGATGATTTTGCTGAGACCACTGGTGATGAACCTGCTGAGACCACTGGTGATGAACCTGTCGAGACCATGGATGATGAACCTGCTGAGACCATTGGTGATGAACCTGCCGAGACCACTGGTGATGAACCTGCCGAGACCACTGGTGATGAACCTGCTGAGACCATTGGTGATGAACCTGCCGAGGCCACTGGTGATGAACTTGCTGTCACTTTGGAAAATGTTAATCCTGAGCATGATGATGCTGAATTCCCGCCAGCAGAAAATAGCGAAACTGTCCCAGTTACTGCTCTCACTTCATCACCGGGTGAAGCTGGAATCGCAGGAATCAATATCTTGCAAGAGACTCCTATTCTGCTAGATACCGCCACACCATCGGAGGTTGTTGCAGTCGGGGGAAGCAACATCGCTGCATCTGCTGATGCTGTTTCTGTTTCACAAAATCCACAGATTATTGCTGTTATTCCTCAAAGCAATGTTCCCACGGTGGGAGAGCACACAGATGTTACAACTAGTGCAGGTCCGTGTGCCAATATTGATGACAGCAGCGACATGCAGGATTATACAAGCTTGTGTGATTCGGAAATTAAAACTGACTCCGACGAATCTGACCTGGAGGAAGCAAACAGCCAGGTGGAAGCAATGGAGAAACCTACCAGTCTAGGTCCTACTTCCCCTGAACAAATACGACTTTTCTTGCAAAATACGTACAGGAAACGCAGTATAAACCTAACAGAATACTTTCCCGATTTACCGTCCTTCCTTGAGTGTGCTCAGGCTATTATACGCAGGCCTGACTTATTCAACTTTCCTCAGACACATTGTCACCGTTTAAGAAAATTGATCGCCAAGACGAAAAAGACTCTAAGTTAATTCATGGTGAGTTTCAAGATTGGAACAGTAAATGTCAATGGTGGTGGAAGTTCACTCCGCCAGATCCAGATCAAGCAGCTGATAAACGCAAACGGTCTCGACATAGCGTTGTTGCAGGAGACCCACGCTGTCAGATCTGTTCAGGCCCAGTGGCGGCTCATTATGGATAAGGAGTGTTTCTTTAGTAACAGCTCCTCGTCTAAGGCAGGAATCATGTTTGTCTTAGGGAAACATTTCCAACCATCCTCGCTTCAATTTGCGAATATCATTGATGGCCATCTTGCCTCTGTGACCTTCTATCTCAATCAGGTCAAGTTTACAATCCTTAATGTGTATGCTCCAAGCAAAAATGGTGAGCGGATCTCCTTCTTTGCTGAACTGAGAAAGTTCCTCCAAACACTGGATCTGCAGACTTGTCTAATTATTGGTGGCGATTTTAACTGTACTGTTAATGCCTCATGCGACCGAAACGGGCCGGAACCTCAACCATGTACCGCAAAACTCTTTGCAAATATCATCGCAAAATATAATCTCCATGATGTCTGGCGCTTGCAACACCCTTCCGAACAATCCTACACATGGTGTCGTTGTTCCAACAACCACATCTCACTTGCGAGGTTTGATCGCATTTATGTAAATTCTCACCTGTTACATGGAGTTTGCAAATCTGACATCGTGCCTTCCGGTTTCTCCGATCACTTCCTAGCTCGAGCATTCGTTCAACTCTCGAAACCGTGTCCAGGGAGTTCTCACTGGAAGTTCAACAATAGTTTAATAGAAGACTTCAACTTTATTCAGGCTTTTGAATCTTTCTGGACAGATCTCTTGGAACGGAAGCTAAGCTGTTCTGTTAACCCACTGGTGTGGTGGGATCTAGTAAAAACCCAAATCAAAGGCTTCTGCCAACAATACCAGAGCTTCTCAAAAAGGGCTGATTATGAAGCAAGGAAATTATTGCAATCAGAGATTTTACATCTTCAGAGGGTCACAGGACAAAATAATAATGTGCAAAGAGCCTTAACCGAAAAACAGTCTTTATTGAAAGAAATAACTGAGAGGAATGCACGTGGTGCCCTAGTTCGGATGAGGGTGCAGCACCTTAACGAGACAGACATACCAACTAAGTATTTTTTTTCCTTAGAGAAACGCCTTCCGAACAAACAGCTCTCTCAACTGCGTTTGGCAGACTCATCCATCACTTTCAACCAATCAGTTATTAAACTTTTCACAAAGGAATATTTCTCGAAAATATACTCGATGGAGCAAATAAATCCCGTCAGTGTCGCCTCTATCTCCGTAGGGCTGCCAGTGTTGTGTGAGGGTGGACGTTCCTACCTGGAGGGGCCCATTACCTTGGACGAACTTGGCGCCGCTCTGCACAGCCTTGCTGTTGGGAAAGCGCCCGGATTGGACGGACTCACAACTGAATTTTATAATAAATTCTGGCATCTACTGGGTCCCGAACTCCTCAACACCTTGAACGCAAGCTGCCAGCTTGGAGAGCTCCCTCAGAGTTGCCGACGGGCTATTCTCACCCTCATTCCAAAGAAAGGAGACTTGCTCTATATTAAAAACTGGCGCCCAATCTCTTTGCTATGCACAGACTATAAAGTATTCTCAAAAGCCCTGGCATTGCGACTTACTCCTCATCTCTCCTCATTGTTGAAAGAAGACCAATGTTATTGTGTACCCAAGCGCTCCATCTATGACAACATCTCCCTCGTAAGAGACATGATTGAACTGTGCAAAGAAAACCCCACAGATTTGGGACTCCTTCTCCTTGATCAGGAGAAGGCCTTTGACCGCGTCGATCATCGGTACCTCTTCAAAGTGCTTGAACGGTTTGGACTTGGTCCGACCTTCATTTCTTACATTAAGATACTGTATAACAATATCTCTAGTGTGCTTAAGATAAACAATGGACTTGTTACACCCTTGCCTGTCAACAGGGGAATTCGACAAGGTTGCCCCCTCTCTGGCTTGCTCTATGCTCTCTCCATCGAACCCTTACTGGGTTATTTGCGTGCTAGACTAACCGGGGTTGGTTTTTCTCATCTTGAACGGCCCATTAAGGTGCTGGCATATGCTGATGATGTGTGTGTTTTTGTGCGGAACCTCAATGACATTAACGTTGTCCGTTATTGTCTATCCGTGTTTGAAAAGGCTTCTTCAGCCAAAGTGAATTGGGAGAAAACGAGCGCCATTTGGCTTGGTCCGTCATGTCACTCGGCACCCAAACTTCCTGCTCCTCTTGCATGGGCCACTGATGGCGTGAAATACCTTGGAGTGTTCTTGGGTAATGACGCCACAGTAGCAAAGAATTGGGCTGGTCTGTTGGATCTTGTTGAAGGGAAACTGCAAAAATGGAGAAATCTGATAACACAACTGTCTTATCGTGGAAGGGTCTTGGTGATCAACAGTTTGGTGGCCTCTACCCTATGGCACAGGTTCTTTGTGCTGCACCCTCCGGTAGTGTTGCTTCAACAGCTCCAGAAGTGCTTTGTGTCTTTCTTCTGGGATGGAAAGCACTGGTTGCGACCCGAGGTCCTCAGCTTGCCACTGACCGATGGAGGCCAAGGCCTGGTTGACATAAAGAGCCGGTTAATGGCCTTTCGACTCTCGGTTGCTCTACGCATGCTGTACATGCACCCCTCTCCACCTTGGGTCGGCGTCGCTCGTCGCCTTTTGCAGCAGGCGGGGAGACTAGGCTATGACCACGCTATATTCTTGATGGATCTCTCGCATCTTGATATGTCTCCCCTCTCCAGGTTTTATCAAAGTGTACTAAACGCATGGCGAACTCTAACAACAACAAGAGCTACGCATTCATACACAAAGCAAATGTTCTTGATGGAACCTTTGTTTTACAATTCAATTTTCCATGATATGCCTGCTGATAGGTGCCTCGTTCAACGCTTTGTCGCGAAGAACATAAAATCGGTCGCCGATCTTTTAAGCCCAAGTGGCAGTTGGATCGGAGCTGATGCATTGGCAAGCCTGGTTGGCGTGCGATCCTCCAGAGTTGTGGCACGTATGCTACGCTGTGTGCTTCATACCTATGTACAGCTTGCACCTAACTGGGAGCAAGTCCAAGCAGACAACGAACAAGGTGCCTCTCCTGCTACCTTTCCTGAACTTATTTGCAAGTTTTCTCTTGCCAACTCTCCTCCGTGTACCCCCTTTAGCATAGGATTCAATGGGGTTCCGAAACAAAAAGACCTCTATTTGGGTTGCGTAAGTTTCCTTTTGCAAGGGCAAATGACACAGCGGAGGGTTCGATGGAGAGACCTCTTACCTTGTTCCCCCCCATATTTTCCTAATTGGAAAGGATTCTATCATCCTCCTGTGCCGCCACGACATGGTGACCTCCAATGGAGACTTGCACACTGGATCCTCCCCTCTAACCACTTGCTGCACCGCTTCTCAAGTCTCCTAGCAGATGAATGTCCCTTTTGTAAAAGACCTGAAAACCTCTTTCATATTTATGTTGAATGTCAACGGTTGGCTCCTTTATTTATCTTTCTTAAGAATTGTTTTGGCAGGATTGGCTTGGTTTTCAACACTTGTGTTTTCATTTATGGCTTAGACATCTCACACAAGAATATGAATGATGTGTTAGGTAATTTCCTGCTTGCACAGGCAAAAATGGCAGTGTATAAATCAAGAAAAAGAAAAGTTGATGATCCCGGAGCTAATGAGGAAAATGCCTTATTCTTGTTTAAAAATCTTGTGACGAGCCGTGTAAAGTTAGACTTTGCCTTTTTCTCCATAACAGGAAGGCTGCCACAGTTTGAGACCAAATGGTGCGTGAAAGAAGTCATTTGTAAAATCCTGGAGAAACGTTTACTGTTTTGTGAAATGTTTTGTGCATAATTTTTACTGTATTTTACTGTATTAATATTTTTTTGCTTGTTTCTCTGCTTGAAATGACAATGTGACCCCTATTTGGGGGTTTTCTTTTTCTATTTTTATAATAAAAAGATACAAAAGTCTCTCTCTCTCTCTCTCTCTCTCTCTCTCTCTCTCTCTCTCTCTCTCTCTCTCTCTCTCTCTCTCTCTCTCTCTCTCTCTCCACATCCATACATGCTTTACAAGACTCAACATTGCGAAACCAACAGTACGAGCCAGCAATCCATAAAAGAGCAGCATAAAGGACAGTGCAGGGGAGAACCACGCAGCAGGGGGGTGGGAGGAGAAGGGTGGAGAAGAGACTCCACCAAAGGCCCCAATCGCCCCATGCTCCCCCAGATAGAGATATCATAACATTATCTCCAGCAGTGTTGCAGGAGCTGGGTGCAACCAATGAGTGGTGCCTAGATACAGGGTGGGCCAATGAGGCAACTGTTCTGGCACATTCCATCGACAGAGAGGCAGACGTCAGAAACACCAAGGCAGCGTTCGGGAGCACAGAAAGGGGATTGCTCAATCCCCATGCCACGCTTCTCCTTGGGCTTTATAAGTCGGGAGATTTGAGCAGATCGTTGATATTGGCAGGCCTGGGATCTGAGACAAGCAAGCTGGTGACCAGAGGATTGGTGGAGCGTGTGAGCGAGGGAGGTTCCGTGCATGGAACGAGCCAGCCCGCAGAGAATTCCTAAATGCCTTGGTGGTACATAAACACTGATTTACGCCATCTCTCTCTTGCTTTCCCAAAATCTAATTAGTTCCCTTTGAACACACAAAGCATCAAGGAGAAGCCCTTGTCCCTGTCAGGGCTGGCTTACTCACTTCACAGTTTCCTCAGAGCACTGCACGCATTCACCATTTGCATCTCTCCTTACACTTGGCATTACACTCTGTACTCACCTCTTATTCCCCCCTCTCTTTCATTCGGACAGCATAAGCCCTCTGGGTACGTCCGGTGAGGGAGAGAGCGCAAACACACCTCAAACTTCTTTCTACTTCTCTCTGTACCTCTTCCTTACCTCGTTTCCCTGGAATGACTGAGACACCTGAGTTGTAGAATTGTGACTAAGACTGGGCTTCTGTGATTGGGGTAAGAGCTTTCTTCCATGACATTTCTTGTAAATATGTGCTCCTTGTTAAATTATATAAACTATTCTTGGGAAAAATGCCAGGGGCATAGAAAAGGCCCCTTTATATGGTATGCGCCATGTGGCAAACTATAGAAAAAAGGGATATTCCATAGCTTGTCGGAAATGCCAAACAACAAAAAAGAAGGGACATTCAAAAAAGATTGTGTGCATGCTGTACCACCCTTGTGTTCTTATGAGGAACCAAGTAATGCTCGAGAAAACTTCATATAAAGGGGGTGCCCATTTGATCCATACAGCTGCATGAAGAAGTAGATGGATTGTATTTGCCAGGTGTAGGGCGATTGCAATTCGTTTCCCTGCTTCTATTGGACGAAATTGGCTGCAAATTTCAGAAGTAAATACTGTCTATGTCGAGGTAATGTCTTCCAAATTTCAGCAATGTCCGTGGATGCCTTCTTGAATTTTATTAAGAAAACCCCCGAATTCAAGTTGGTGTCTGTCAGTCCGTCCGTCCGCCCACCATAAAAGTGTTGGCGCTCATATCTCAAGGACAATACATTGAAACTAGCTGAAACTTGGACTGTACATTGGCCAATTCGTCTAATTAATGGCTTTCAAAACAAATTCCACCTCAGTACCAAAGTTGTTGCTTTAAAATGAAATACCATCGGACCCCGCTATTCGCGGTTCCGCGTATTCGCGGTTGATAAAACGCGACCTGTTTCTCTATTCGCGGAAAAGTGTCCCGCAAATTCGCAGCTTTTTTTCTATTCACGGCCATGTTCCACGAATTTGCGGTTTTTCATGGGTGCGAAAAAAATTTTTCACGAGCCATGAGCTTGACACATTGATGAAACCCATCTTTCACCAACCTTGCATAAAGCAGCTGGACATGTGCAAAAAAACATCTTCTACGAGCCGTGATCATGACCTGCTCCTGTGTTCGCTGCCATGTGTTTCGCGTTTTCATGGCTTTTGCGGGATATCCCGTCATTAACACTGTGAACAGCTTCACGTGATATTACACCGTTCACATGTAAACAATGTTTCGCGGTATATCCCGTCATTCACACTGTGAATAGCTTCACGTGATATCCTGACGCCGTTCACAGGTAAACATTGCTTCGCGGGATATCCCACCAGCTGCATAACATGTTATCCCCACGAGTTACTGTACATAATGAAAATACTCCACAGTATCTATTAGTGCAATTAGCTGTTTCCCTTTTCCCCATTGAAACAATGGCATAGCATGCATTCGTGGATTTTCATTGACATTCGTGGATTATTGCCGACATTCGTGGTTTGTTCTTCACGATTCGTGGATTTTCACGATTTGGGAACCAATGCCCCCTTTTTCCATTGAAACAATGCCCAGCTATTCGCGGTTTCGCCGTTCGTGGATTTTCCAGGAATGTATCCCCCACAAATAGTGGGGTCCCACAGTATATACAAATATATACACCTTCGTTTTGGCATCACATATGAAGCTTGTGGCCAAAATCATGTGTGTCGTTTCAGAGAAGAGAGCAAATACCTATTTGGGGGGATCAACCTCCCCCCCTCCCCCTTTAGACCTCCTCAATGCGTGCAGATTTGGATTTTGTCGCAGATTTGGATTTTGTTTTGAAAGCCATTAATTAGACGTATTGGCCGATGTATAGTCCAGGTTTCAGCTCGTTTCAATGTATAGCCTTTGAGATATGAGCGCCAACACATTCTGGGCGGATGGACGGACGGATGGACGGACAGATTGACAGACATCAATGTTGATTTTGAGGGTTTTGTTAATAACTCAAGAATGTGGAAACAGCCGTTGCTGAAATTTGAACCATATTGACTCGACGTACAAAGCATTTACTTCTGAAATTTGCAGCCAATTTCGTCCAGTAGAAGCAAAGAAACAAATTTTTAGTCCCTGTGTTAAAGTTGCATACAGAGAAACTGTTTCATATAAATCGAGGGGGGGCTTCCTTGATTTTCCAAATTGCCTGATTGTCATATTCTATTGGCTAGAACATAGTGTGTGAATAGTTACAGGGAGTTCAGCCCCGCCGTTTCATCAGCGAAAGCCAATGTCCCACTTGCAGTATCGCTCAGACGTTTTGATGAATAGCAGTGGAGCGTTGGGAAGCGCAGTCATTATCTGGGGTGATTAATTTGCCAGGAAGGAAAGGCGGGATTTGATTTCTGGACCCTTCTTAAATTAAGTGTCTCAGACGGTGTCCGTGGTTGCCTAGCAACCCGTCAAGCCACAGAGTTATCCGCGCTTTGTCGGTTTCAGGGTCGTCGGCTGGGAACTTCTACTCACGTCCCCTGTTGGAGTCAAATCCGAAACAATATTGTCCAGGTAGTGCTAAACTGCCAGGTTTTGAAAGTGCCAATGAGACAATTTGTGTTCTCCAGTGTTCAGGTACAGTATATAATTCCATTGAAGTAAAATATACATTTTAAAGGTTGGAGAATTTATTTATTTTTTGTTAGAAGTTTTCCGCCATTGATGCAGCGTCTTTTACCCCCACCTCATTTAACATGTTAGAATAGTTATTGATACCTGTTGTTTGTATCCTTTATGATTTTAAAAACAGTATGTTTCCTCTTTAAAATGAATTTCAAACAGACAGACAAAAACATTATCTCCCCTTCTGCACATGCACGATCAGGACAAGATGCCGTACAATTTGTCAAATTCAGAGCTAAAGTATTGCTGAACTGTAAGTTTATGTTCCGCTTCTTTTTCAAAATATAACCTTCAACTGAAAGTAAGTGTAGTAGTTCCTCAATCAAAAACTAACGTTTGTAGACAGACAGACAGACAGACAAAAAGACAGACAAAGTTAACCCTTTGCATAACCCCGTTTTTCGTTTCCCGCACCAGCTAATTACTGTCTTGTGAATATTAGTTGGAAAATGCTTTGTTTAACCTTATTAAGGAGATAAACTGTTGGATTTAACTGGTAGTGTTGATAGAGTGCAGACACAATGGGCCAAATGACCTCTTCCTGTGTCAAATCTCATTGTGGAACCTGCCTTGCACTCCACCTTCATCTTCATCTTCTCCTGTCGTGGTTCCTCCATCATCCGTCACTCCACCCGTGTGATTATCCAAATTTTCGGTTTCCCCGTCATAAACCTCGTATTCATTTCTGGGAATAAACCAGAACTCATGAAAGAGCAGATGGAGCTCAAGCTTTGAACTCATTGGGCTCTAATGGTGGAGGGAATGGGTGGGCACAGGTGTAGTTGGATGGTGGAGAATGAGAAAAAACAGAGAGTAAAACAAAGTCAAATAATATTTAAAGCACGCATTTTCAAATATGCAAGAGAATAAATTAATAGCAAAGTAAGAATCGAAAATCAATGGCAGTGTATTAATTAGAATGTGATATATTCTCAAACCCCATGGGTTGACATCCCATTTGGTCGGGATCGGTAGGGATAGATTTCTCCTTAATTGGTCCCACTGGTAAGAGAGATGAGCTACGTCACAAGATGGCAACAATGGCACCAAAAGTGGTACAGGAAGTTCGATCACTTCCCCGCAAGGTCACACAACTGTGTCTGAAATTGGTGTTGTCTCACTTCCCTGTCTGCATCAGTGTGTGTAATTTGGGTTAAGTGCAGGGTCACCTCATGGTTGTGGGGTACCTCAGGGTTCAGTTCAGGGACCCATATTATTTGTAACCTTATATTAATGATTTGGACAATGGAATGAATGGATAACTTTCCAAATTTTCAGAGCACACCATGGTTGGAGGTGAGACAGACAGTTTAAGAAGGTGGTGATCGTAAAAAATTATTCGAGTGATAGTTATGTGTTGTATTGTTCAGTACAAGTGTGTTGTTAAGGCTCATATACAGGTCGTGAACACAAAAATGGAACCACCAATAAAAGTCACTTCATATGGTGATGTCTTGAGGAAAGGGAAGTGACGGTAGTGACGGTAGTGACGGCACTTCCCCCAAGCTCAGTGGCTGTTTTAAGTGTTTATCTCATCAACATGTCCGTGTGTGTGTGTGTGTGTCAGCTCTATGATGAGCCTTAGCCCAAGTATGTAAAAAAATTAAAAAAGTAAAAAGCGGAGCAGAGAAGGGAGTGGAGAGAAGATCCATTGTGCAGTGCTGTGTTGGTGTGTTTGTGTAGTGCTTGCTTTTCATCTTTTCGATTCACTCAAGTTTGGGAAAGCACAACTGTCGATTGAACATCAATTGTTTTGGAGACCTTGGGGGTTTTGTAAAGGTGATCAAATGTAAGAAATTTTAGGCACTTTTGTGGCATGTGCAACTGACTGGCAGATGCAGTTTGATGTTAAGAAATGTAAAGTGCTGGGAATTGGTAAGAATATTAGAAACATGGAGGACAAAATGCAATGGGGCAATCTTGAAACGGGTGACACACGAGAAGGATCTGGGGGTGGTTTCGAAAATATGGGGTGTAAGCAAACAACACCGTGCCAGCGATCCACAGGAAAAACTAACCGGAAATTTGGACAGGAATTTGGGAGGCCTCACCGACGTACAATATTGTGTGCAGTTTTGGTCACCACAGCTGAGGAAAGACATCTTACCACAAAGAGGTTTCAGCATGGACGATTGGATTGATTTGGGGTTTGGTTCTACCAAGTTATGAGAAGCGCCTCAAGGAGACAGGACTTTATACATACGAAAGGAGATGATTACGAGGAATTGTTCAAGAGACGTTTAGGATAACGAGGATTACAAACCAACCCTCAAATTTATCTATGCGATCACCCTTTAGAAGTGCAATCCCTTTAACTGGACATCACCTGCATCCACCACTTTTTCCATGCAGTAAAATCGGATTTCCAAGAATCCGGAATCTTTTCAATCCAGAAACAAAGGAAACTATCTCCTCATCCAAGTGCTTGCTCGATACTCCGAGACTCTTTTTCCAGACTACAAGGTATTTTTGAACACTTTCACAACATACGGCTTTGCAATGTGTTCTGGCATTCCTCCTTCCTTTCTTTCACTCCTGGATACTGTGGAAACCAGATCTTTGAACAGAGTTAACATTCCCCACCAAGAGGGTGATGCACATGACCTGCTGTTTTATTACACATTTATCATAAGAGCATCACAGAGCTTTCGTCTCAAAGTGTCATCTGAACTTATCCATTCCACCCTTTTCATCCCTCCCCCAACCAACAATAATCTCTCCCTTGTGATTCAATAAAAGGTGCATGCATTCTGCTCACCTTCAATCTTTTGTACCCCCCATCCTCCTCCAAACCCCCCCCCCCCCCCACCCCACCGTATGTCTGTTAAAATAATTTTCCAATGAATGAGTACATTGCTGTTTTGGAATTTTCAAACAGGAACACATCAGGAAGGTACTTACCTCATGATACTCAATCTCCAAACACTCTTCTTGTTCGTCTCTTCCCTGCCTTTCATATACTTCCACATTACTCTTTAGCACCTGCACACAACCACCAGCATCTACAGGTAAACTTCACAACGTGGCTTCATACAATGTCCTCATTTAAACATTTCTTTGCCCAGTCTACCTTCTTGTGTACAGAGAAAACAAACTCCCAAAGGTATAAGATACCCACCTTGATCTGCCAGTATTTTTTCCCCGCAAAGCAAAGGAGTGTTGGTTTGGAAACATGAGGGTTGAGCCAAGTCAGCCGAGCCTCTCTCAAATTGTTTGCTTGAAAACTTAAATTTCCTCCAGAACCCCCTCGCATGTCTAAAAAAAACAAATGCAGAAAACCATTCTATTTTTCTCCTATTCCAGACTCGCAACAAATCCTTACAAAGTTCCAAGGGCCATTTGTGTTACTTTATCACAGTCAAGCCAAAAATAAACTAGAGAGGTTCCAGGGAACCTGAACTCAACTGGTCTATATCAATATGGTTAGAATATTATATGTGTTGAGGTTTGTTACATACTGTCTACACACCAAGTTTCAGCCTTCTAGCTACATTAGGAAGTACCAGATTGACAAAAGTTGATTTTTCAATATGGCCACCCTGCCGCACCCATTTTTGGGCGTGAAACGCCCAAATCCAATCCCAAACTAGTTTATGTCTTAAAGATGCTGCGTAACAAGTTTCATCAAATTTCATCAATATTTGTGACTTTTAGAGCGTAGACGTCGAATTGTTTACAGACGACAGACAAACAGACAGACAGACAGACAGACGGACGACGGACACTGGGTGTCGACAAAAACTCAGCTGGACATAGTCCAGTTGAGTTAATAAAGTTAAATGCGTCAACAAAGGTGGAAACCGTCGAGAAGCGTTCATGAGCTTAACGATAGAAAGGTATTTCATATTTGATTAAACCTGAGATTCTCCAAATAAGACACAGGTGAGGTGGGTTGGCTTGTTTGGAATTCTGATCAGAACCACTCGCTAATCAAGCAGGGAACCATGGTCCAAATCACCTCGACCATACACAATGTTTCTCCATTGTCCATTAATATCTATGTCCTTCATCTAAAAGTACACTGATGTTTCCTCGTGTCCTTGTCCGCAATGTGAGTTAAGTACAAGCTCCTCCATGAGCCTCAGACCACTGTAAATGAAAAAAACAAGTTTAACAACCCGCCTTAGGATAATGTTTTTACAAATCACAAAGGTGTTGAAATGCACTTGTTACCTGCATCTTTATGAAGGGACACATTCCACAGGCCTGTTTGGATATTCTTGAAATCTTAAGTGGGATTGAGGAGGCAAAAGGGAAGAACAGTGAAGGTGAGATCCAGGTGCATATAAACTGAACAAAACTGCAATGACAGAAAGAATACAAGTCAGAAGAAGTCATTTTGGCATTGCTGAGAAGCTAAACTTACTTCATCACATTGGTCATTGTGCATGTTGCAACAAACCAAATATAAAAGAACAAAACTGTAGCGATGGAGTAGGTTCCATTGTAGGCTGAGAATGTTCATGTAGAATGTTTCTGCAATATGCTGGAGGTGGTTGTGGCCTTGTGGGAAAATCGACACTTTTGATATTTCCAAATGACAAGTTATCCGGCCAAACTCAAAAAAGGAAAATAAACAATTTGATCGAAGAAACAAATGCACTTTGAGAAAAAAATTTGTGAGGATAGAAGAGGATAGCACTTCTCGTGATCGAACATGGTTAATAATGCTCTGAAATCAGCTTCAACTCGAAAGGGACTCGGTAGAGAGCGTACCTCCACCTGGCTGAACAGTTTATGTTGTGTATCCCACTGATAGGCCAGATCGGGATTCTGACCTGAACCAAAACCTAATCGGCTTCTTCTTGTCCCTGGACCAACTCATCCACCTAGTTTTGTCATAAAGTATGCACAACTTTTTGAAATATCATGCTATATGTAGTTTTTGGGCCAATTGCTTAATGGTGAAGAATCACTTTAAAAAATTAAAACATTCTCGTGTCTGGTTCCGGATTCAGATTTTCACCAAAATCGAATCAGCTCTTCCTTATCACAAACCCAACTTGCCCACCAAGTTTCGTCCGAATGCATCCAGAAGTTTCTTTTAACCCCATCACTCAATGGTGAAGAATCACTTTAAAAATTCTCTGATCCGGATCCGAATCTTCACCAAAATTGAATCAATTATGCCATGTCACACGCCCAACCTGGCCACCAAGTTTCGTCCAAATCCGTCCACAACTCCTTGAGTTATCGGGTGGCACGTCGACTTGAGGAATAACAGTTTATTGAAAGAAGACTTAGGCCAACCAAAACAGAGAATCCAGACAAGAAAAGTACACCATAACAAAATATAAAAATAGTAAATAAACAAGAAGACATCATGAAGAGCACGAAACTTACAAAATCAACCCCTCCCCAAAATAAAAAAAAGTTGCCATGGATACATCAAATTGTCCATTTCATTAAGATTAAAATTGGCGATCTTAATCAAAGCTCAGGAGTATGACCTTGAGTTGACATACGACCTTAGAAATAGGTGGTTTCCCAATTCAGTGATGCAATATTTAATTGCTGTTTAATTTTCAAGTCAATCAGATGAAAATTGATGATTTTAGAAATTTGACCTCAAGATGACCTTTGACCTCAAAACCAATAGGCTTCTTCCTTTTGACGAAATCTACCATCTGGTGAAGTTTCATGAAGATCGGTTTAAAATTGTGACCTGTCGGCGATTGACAGACCGACAAACAGCCTGACAAACAGACAGACAGAATAGTGCACAAGACCAACCAATATACTTGAAACATCTTCAATTTTGCAACTGATAAAAGGCATAAAACGATACGATAATAAACACGAACTACAAAATAATTATCTTGGGAACCACTAGGTCGCACAAGTAGCACAGACAAGCTCACAGCCATGGTATCCAATAGAGAGAATATCAAGTGGGGCAAAGGAAGAGGGCAAAGAGAGGCAGTCCACGAGCTCCTGGCTCAATTCACCAACTCAACCTTCTTCTGGTACGTCTCCGATCTAACTGACTGCCCCCCCACTGTAGCAATCCGCACCCCCATGGGTGGCCCCTTTTATCACCTCCCTCACAGCCATACCCACATTGCTCAATGTATCCCTCTCTCACAGCTCGGCTCCGCCAACCTCGTTCATCGCGTGGTGCTATCACACGGGACAACTGATTTCACAGCGCCGCTCAGACCACGGCATACATAAGAACAGGACAACTTCTCTCTAACAGGTTCCTAGTTAAAGAAAATGCTCTAACCTACGCAAATATGCATATGATGCTAAATTACCACACTAGCTAATATGTAGCGTTCCAACATAATGTGAAGGTTCATATTGTTGGTGGTCTATTTTTTTTTCACCAAATCTTCAAGAAAGCCAGCCAGATCTGCTCTCTGAGCCTTCTAACCATCCCAGGATGCATTCTTTCAGTAAACACATGTTCTTCCTTCTGCTGGTTGAACGGCAGAAACCCAGCCTTCCCATCCACCTTCACTCTCTCATTCCTCCTTTCTCCCTTTATCTAAATGGCTTCCAGAGACTGTTCACAATTGCCTTGCTTATTAAGTCAACTGATGCCCCACTGTCAGTACTTTGGCATGTTCCCCTCTGTCTCACCGCTCTTTGATAGGACAAGATTTTGTATTAAAAAAACATTTCATTGACTTGGCATAACAAGCCTTAACTTGCGGATATTGAGGGCCTTTCTTGGTAGTAATCGAAGCATGGGCCCTTACTCTAACATCTTCTGCCAGTTTTAGATAGGTTGAAGGTGAACATGTTGAAGGTGGGGATCTCTTCCATTCCTCACCTGGTGTACTCCCTTGTCATTTCCTATTCCGTGTTTTTTGATGGTTTGCCTGTAATTGGCACTAAAACATCCTGCAGATCTGCCATCTTGATGGAAGAAAGTGTACCCGTGCTTTTGCTTTGCAATCAATGTTTAGCACCAATTCTAAAAATTAGTGGAGGAGTCAGATGTCTGATGAAAATGCTGGGAAAATTCTTTACTGTGAAAATGATGTATGAATACTAAATTAGGCCTTTTGCCATACCGTGTGTGTGTGTGTGTGTGTGTGTGTTTTTTTTTAGTTTTTTTTTACAGCGATTCAGTTATGCTCGCCGGACACTTTCAACCTGCAGTTACGAGCAGAAAATGTGTGATTCAAATCTTCTTTTGAACATAATTTTCAGAATTTCGATTTTAGACAAAAGAGTGGCAATTTCAAAATGGTTAACCCTAATTTTTCTGCTCCTGAATGCAAATCGAACTCACAGAAATATAGGAATATGAGACATATCCATGGATGAGAGGAGTTGGGTTCATACCATTTCCTGTTAATGCAATTAGCTAGCAGCGGGCATGTTAATAACTAACTAACTAACTAACTAACTAACACACACACACACACACACACACACACACACACACACACACACACACACACGCCTCTTCTTTCACCAACAGATGAAAAAATTCAGCATAATCTATTTTGTGGCCCCAGAACCACAGAAAAATTATACATTTATAACAGCCCTCACAGCCCATACAGCTCCTCCTCCCACCCACCCTCTTCTTCTCCCAAACATGATAAATAGTAAATATCATTATTTTAACTTGCCCTGTGCGTCGACAAGCCCTAGATATTACCTTCCCATTGGTGTTAAAAAGCACTAATGTTTGGTATAAAATGCGCTCAACTGGAAACCTTTGGGCCTTTCACGGCCCACATCATATGGGCTGCAAGATGTCAACTCTTTGGATGAGTTGATCATAAAGTTAATTAAATTTTTCGTTTTGCAGAGGCACACCCCTTCATCACAGGTAAGTTATCCAAGTATTTTGGACTTCTTTAAAAGCTTTCTGAGCCGTTTCACAGGCCAATCCTTGCATGGCACGCATGGTATACATCTAGCCATCCTGATGGACCTCATCACTAGGAGTTTCAGCACATGCATGCCGTGCATTCAGGGGTACCCATGTCAAGATTCGCATATCAAGTGTGGAGCACTTCCTGCCCCCTGTCTTCCATCAGTGCCGGTGTCCCTTCTCTGAACCAGAAACATCAATTCAAAATAAAAACTGGCTCCCATGGGTCAATGATTGGTTGGCTGTAAGTGCTTCACTGTTCTCCAGCCTTCAATGGGTCCAATATTTTAACTTTGCAACTTTCACAGGATGTAAATGATAACACTGAGTAATCATTAAAATTACCATTGGGCTGGCATGACAGGGTATCCATCGGCCAGCGAGATCCTCGACAGGTTATAACTTCAGAGCCCACGAGTCGTGTTCCATCATTACATGTTGCTTTCGCCAGGATGAACACATTACGATCATACTCATTAAAAGGTCTCATCACCTCGAGATTCCCCTGAATGAGTTGGGGTTTTTTGAGACAGCATTGGATCTCTCCCTCTGGACCTTTGCCAAGACACCTATGAGAAAGGAAAAAACCAATAGCGGTGCAAGATTTTTATTACAGTATTATTATTGTTAGAATTATGACCACTACTTATAAAACACAACAAAATGTGTTTTTCATGATCCATATTTTCTTGTAACATTATTATTGCTTCACTTACGTATTTTTAATGATGACGGGTGAAGCCGAGGGCTTGAATTGCTTCATTACATCATTGGTTCCCTGTGTATTTCGTGCATTGAAAATCCACATTGAAATTAAAAGCCACTTCATACATTATTCAAAGTGGCTTGGTATTGAGCAGGTAAATATTTGTTTCTTCGACATCACCGACATGGACTTGATCATAATGTCAGTTCGATGTGGCATGCTTACCGTTCCACTTCCACTGTCTTATGTGAACGTTACAGATATCAGGTACAAATAGTTGGTCTGTATTCGTATGTTTCCAGCTGTGTAGCAAGCGAGTTTTTCTCAGCCTAAGCCTCGGTCATAGATTAATTTCGTATTTATAAGTATTACAAGTATAACTAGAACGGCACTCAGCAGAGAGCATACATACCTCCACCTGATTGACCAAATCACTCAATGGTGAAGAATCACTTAAAAAATTAAATAACTGTCATATCCGAATCCATATTCAGATCTTCACCAAAATCGAATATAATTGTCCTTGTCACACATCCAACATGTCCACCAAGTTTTGTCCAAATCCGTCCGCAACTTTTCGAGATATCCTGCTATGTATCATTTTTGGCCCTATCTCCCAATGGTGAAGAATCACTTAAAAAATTATCGTCGCTGGATCCGAATTCGGATCTTCACCAAAATCGAATCATTTCGTCCATGTCATATTCGCTAACTCTCTGCCAAATTTCGTCTGAATCTGTCTCCAACTTTTTGAGATATCTTGTTCACAAACAAAGACAAACAAACAAAAACAAGAAGACGTCATGCAGAGCACGATACTTGCAAAATCCGCCCCCCGCCTCGCCGCCAAAAAAGGTTTCCATTGATCCATCAAATTGTCCATTTCATCAAGATTAAAATTGACGATCTTGATCAAAGCACGAGTGAACAGGACGAAAAGCGACGATTTTTCAGATGAAGAATGATAATAATAATGCATTTATTTTATATAGCGCTTTTCAGGAAGCCCAAAGACGCTTTGACAGAGTGCAAAACATAATGCATAGCAAAACATAAAAACAATTGCAAAAAAAGAAGAATCAATAGGGAAATATTCAAAGCACAAAGGAGGGAGAAGGAGAGGAGATAGTCAGGGGTTAGATGCTGTGGGTTAAATGTTGAATGCAGTGTTGAACAGGTGGGTCTTGAGTGATGTTTTGAATGTGGTGAGTGAGGAGGAGTCTCTGATGGTGTGAGGTAGCGAGTTCCAGAGGGTGGGAGCAGCGATGGAGAAGGCCCTGTCCCCCCAGGATCTAAATTTGGTCCGGATGGGGGGGGGGGGGTCAGGAGGTTGGTACCAGCAGAGCGGAGGTTGCGGGTGGGAGTGTGTCTGGAGAGGAGGTCAGCCAGGTAGGATGGGGCCAGGTTATGGAGGGCTTTGTAGGTCAAGAGCAGGATTTTGTACTGGATTCTCTGGGAGATGGGGAGCCAGTGAAGCTTGTAAAGGACGGGGGTGATGTGGTCACGGGTCCAGGAATGGGTGAGTAGACGGGCAGCGGAGTTCTGAATGTATTGGAGTTTATTGGTGATTATTGAGGGTGAACCATAGAGGAGGCTGTTGCAGTAGTCCAGACGGGAGGTGATGAAGGCGTGGATGAGGGTTTCTGCAGCCGTGGAGGAGAGGGATGGACGGAGACGGGCGATGTTTTTCAGGTGAAAGAAGGCTGTCTTTGTGATCTGTTTAGTGTATTTGTCGAAGGAGAGGGTTTGGTCAAAGATGATGCCAAGATTCCGGATGTGAGGGGAGGTGGATACTGGGAAACCGTCGATGTTGAGGGCAAAGTTATGGGTGGACTTGGTGAGCGTTTTTGGGCCAATGATGATTATTTCAGATTTATCACAGTTAAGTTTGAGGAAGTTGATTTGAAGCCAGGATTTTATTTCAGTGATGCAGTTTGTCAGGATAGAGTGGGTGGCGGTGGAGATGGACTTGGTGGAGATGAAAAGCTGGATGTCATCAGCGAAGCAGTGGAATTGGAGACCATGACGGCGGATTAAGTGACCGAGGGGGGACAGGTAAAGGATGAAGAGGAGGGGGCCAAGAACTGAACCTTGGGGGAGGGGAGCAGTGGGGGATTTGCAGTTATTGATGGAGATGAACTGACGTCTGTCAGAGAGGTATGATTTAATCCAAGAGAGGGCAGTGCCGGTAATGTTAAAGGTGGTTTCAAGTCGGGTGAGGAGGATGGTGTGATCGATGGTGTCAAAGGTGGCGCTGAGGTCGAGGAGGATGAGAATGTTGAGGTTGCCAGCGTCAGAGGAGAGGAGAAGGTCGTTGGTGATTTTGAGGAGAGCAGTTTCAGTACTGTGGTTGGAGCGGAATCCGGATTGGAATGTTTCATACAGGTTATTGGCAGAGAGGTGATGTTTGAGTTGAGTGGCTACAGCGCGTTCCAAAACCTTTGACAGAAAGGGTAGGTTGGAGATGGGTCTGAAGTTATTTAGGGTGTCAGGGTTTAGTCCAGGTTTTTTCAGAATGGGGGTAACAGCAGCAATTTTGAGGGATGGTGGGACGATGCCTGTAGACAGGGAGGAGTTTATTGTTGCAATGATAAGTGGAGAGAGAGCAGGAAGGGAGGCCTTGACAAAGCTGGAGGGGATGGGGTCAAGAGTGCAGGTGGCAGTTTTCATTCCGATGAGGAGTTCAGAGAGGTCAGCAGGGGAGACTGGGGAGAATTGAGACAGGGGATGGCAGGATAAGGGGGGGCAGGTGGTTTGAGGGGGAGCGGGTGCGGCGGTGGTCAAGCTGTTGTAGATGTTTTCAATTTTGCGTTGGAAGAATGAAAGGAACGAGATGCAGTTTTCTATTGTGAATGACTGGGTGGTGGTGTTCAGGGGGCTGAGGAGTTTGTTTATTGTAGAGAAGAGTGCTTTTGGGTTTCCGGAGCCAGAGTGGATAATTTGAGAGTAGTAGGCGGAGCGGGCGCGGGAGAGGGCATCTTTATAGTGTTGTATGTGGTCCTTGTAGGCCTGGGAGTGAACTGTGAGACCTGTTTTATTGCGGAGTCTTTCAAGATTATTTCTTTTTTGATTTTAGATGATGATGATTTTAGATTTTAGATGTAGATGATGATTTTAGAAGTTTGACCTTGAGTTGACCTTTGACCTTGTGACCTCAAAAATAGTTGGTTTCCCTATTTAGTGAAACTGTGCAAATGCTGTTAAATTTTCAAGTCAATTGGATGCAAATTGATGATTTTGGAAGTTTGACCTTGAGTTGAACTTTGAACTTTTGACTTCAAATAGTAGGTTTCCCAATTCAGTGAGGCACTATGCAAAGCTGTTAAATTTTCAAGTCAATCAGATGAAAATTGATGATTTTGGAAATTTGACCTTGAGTTGACCTTTGACCTTTTGACATCAAAACTAGTTGGTTTCCCAATTTAGTGACTCAATGTACAAATGTTTTTCAATTTCCAAACCAATGTGATGAAAATTGACGATTTATCAGATTAAAATTGATTATTTTGTACGTTTGACCTTGAGTTGACTTTTGACCTTTTGACCTCAAAAATAGTTTGTTTCCCAATTCATTGAGGCACTATGCAAATGCTGTTCTATTTTCAAGTCAATCGGCTGAAAATTGACTATTTGTCAGATGAAAATTGATTATTTTGGACGTTTGATTTTGAGTTGACCTTTGATCTTTTGACCTCAAAATAGTTGGTTTTCCAATTATTATTATTATTTTTTGGATTCAAGATCGAGGCTCGTGAAAGAGCTAACATTAATCACACAAAAAGTCAAACCGACACAAACCAACACATAAAACAAAAAATAAGGGGAGAGGTAGACAAGATGCGGAGAGAGGGCGAAGGACACAAACACAACATTTGAGAGCAGAGACATCAAGAGAACTGTGGGAGGGAGAGGGCTTCGAAAAAGTGTATCTGGGGTGAATTAGCGGGGGTAGAAAAGATCAAGGTTTTGGATGGGGGAAGATAAGAGATGGTGATGAACAGCTATTTTAAAGACCTGGATGGAGGAGTGGGATTGAAGGGAGTGGGGGAGTTTGTTCCAGAGGTGGGGAAAAAGGGGAATAAAAGAGTGAAGGTGAGCAGAGAGCCTTGATTTTGGCAGTTTAACCATAAGAGGGTTGCTGGCAGATCTTGTACGACCTGTAGGAATATTTGGGGGACAGAGCACAGAGAGAGCTGGGGGAGCAAGGCCGGAGAGGAGTCGGTAGAAGACAGAAAGACCACCAACATGCCTGCGGTGAGTGAGTGAAAGGCCCTCGGAGTTAGCTTCATCGCAGGACATTCCAATGATTCTGAAAGCTTTGGTTTCAACAGCGTGAAGTCGAGCCAGGTGTGAGGCAGGAGCACCGGCCCAGAGGGGGGGGGACCAGTATTCCATTGAGCTGTGGATGAAAGCCTTGTATGTGGTGAGGAGCTCAGGTGTGTCAAGGAAGGACCTCGCACGACGGAGGACGCCCAGTCGGTGACTGGCTTTGGAGGCCAGCTTGGTAATGTGGTTTTCCCAAAGAAAGATCATGGCAGATAGTGAGACCCAAAAGCTTGAGCGACAGAACTTCTTGGAGAGGAGTGTTGAGAAAGTAGATGTGAGGGTTTTCCAGTCGGTCTTTTCGGAGAGACATAGTAAGAGTGTGACATTTGTCAGGATTGAAAGACATGTTCCACTTGTTTGACCAGTCTGTGATTTTGTCCAGGTCTGCAGAGAGTGAGGAGGCTGCAGACTGCCGATCTGAGGGATGAGGAATGGAGCGGCAGAGAGTGGAGTCATCAGCAAAGAGATAGAGAGGATTTTCCAAAGAGTTGGAGAGATCATTGATGAAGACCAGAAAAAGCACAGGGCCGGCCCAGAACACTACCTTGGGGAACTCCAGCCAGAACAGGAAGGGGCGATGAGAGAAACCCATTCAGGGCCACACGTTGACTACAACTAGAGAGGAAGTCCCCAAGCCAAGCATGGAGATTTCCATGGATACCATAGGAGAGTTTGGTGAGCAGAGCTGGGTGCCAGACCGTATCGAATGCACGTGATATGTCAAGGGAGACAGCTCTGATTTCCTGTTTGGCATTTAGGACCTCCATCCATTGTTGAGACAGCAGAAGCAGCATGTCTAGAGTAGAGTGACCTGGTCTGAAACCAAATTGATGATCAGAGATCAAGCCATTGGAGAAGAGGAAAGATTTGATTTCCGAAGCAATGATGGATCCATGACTTTGCTGATAATTGGGAGCAGGCTGATTGGTCTGTAGTTGCAAGGATCTGTTTTTGCACCTTTTTGTGTAAAGCGGTAATGTTGGCTGATTTCCAAGCAGATGGCAGATGACCTTGAGCAAAAGCGAGGGTTTAGAGAACAGAGAGAGGGAGTGAAAGAGCGGCAGAGCAGGTTTTAGGACCCGTGGGCTGATGGCATCTTGTCCAGTTGCAGAAACAGAGTCGAGGATTGACAGAAATTTCTGCACCTTGTCAGGAGAAAAGGAGTCCAGGAGCAGCTGGGTACAACTGGGTGCGGTGGGTACAGAGAGGGATGGGTTTGGGATACAAGATTTTGGGGCAAACACAGAGTTGAGGCATTCAGCTTTTTCACGTGCGGATTCAGCTGTGTCGCCGTTTGAGGTAAGGGAGGGGATGGAGGGGGAACAAACACCAGAAACAGATTTGACCAGGCGCCACCAGGATTTGGAAGCGGGAGACAGGTTTGGAAGTTCGGTCTTGAGAGTGGAGAGATATTGTTTCCTGGCTCTCCTGAGGGTGGACACACTTGTTTTGGGCTTTGTGAAAGGAAATGAGATTTCCTTCCATTGGATTTGCTTTCCAGGAGGCGAAGGCAAGTTGTTTCTGGGCAACTGCCTCACCACAAGATTCCGTGTACCATGGACGGGAGGAAGGGTATGAAAACTGAATTGCTTCTAAAACTCAATTTCTTCCCATATCTCTCTCCAAAACTCCTCCCGTCTCTCCAATCTCCTTTGAAAGTTCCACAATTACAGCATGTGATACAATAAACCTACGAGGTATTACCCTAACTTCAAATCTATCATGGAATCCACACATTACACAAATAGCTAAATCTGCCTCGAAGAAACTGGGAGTCCTGTTCAGATGTCGAAGATTCTCCTCCTCTCAACAGTTGCTCCAACTCTATAAAGGATTGATTCGTCATTGTATAGAGTACTGCTCTCACATCTGGGGAAGTTCTAGTTCCACATACTTACTGGACAGAATTGAATTAAAAGTAATTGGACTTATCAACTCTCCCAATCTGACCTCAAAACTTGACCCGCTCAAATTACGTCGCAACGTTGGCTCTCTTTCTCTTTTCTACAGATATTACTTCGGTTTTTGCTCCCAATAAATTGCTGCCTGTATACCTCCGCCATTAGCGAGACCACGGATTACTCGACAAGCCACTACATCTCATGATTATTGTGTGGCCATTGGCAACTCAAGGGTGGGCCGTTATGATGTTTGTTTCTTCCCCTCCACTGCCAAACTCTGGAACTCTTTACCTTCACATGTCTTTCCAAACACTTATGATGTTCCCCGTTTCAAAAAGCAGATTCTCTGCTTTCTCAAAAACTCTTAGACTATTCTCTCCTTCTTTACTTTTCTATCAAAGCAGCTCTTTTATTTGGCCTGGCCTCGATGAGGACGACATAGTCTTTGCCTGGAGACTTCTCCAAAAAAAAAAAAAGAAAAAAAAAAAGAAGAAGATGAGATGGGATAAATCTGTGCACGAGAGAGAGCAATTTACTTTGGAAGAAATCCCAGGATGAGTTGATGTCAGAGGCGGTAGAGCTGGGAGACCAGTCCAGATGATTGATGGCTGCTTGAAGACCGTGCCAGTTGGCCTGAGTGAAATGCCAGACTCGTCGATGCTGAGGAGGCTCTCTGAGAATAATTGTCAGAGAGATGTCCACTTTAACAAGCACATGATCAGATGAGCCGATTGGAGCAGAAGAAGAGCAGCAGACATTTTCAGGGAAGTTAGTCATAACCAAGTCCAGAAGAGATGATGCTCCGTTGACTGAGATCCTGGTCGGGAAATTGACAGATTGTGTCAGTCCAGTCCCAATGAGTCGCAGAAGTCCTTTGCTAGGAGCCATGGCTGGTGAGAGAGTTGCCCACACCCAGCCAACTGGCATGGTGACAATTGAAATTACCACATATGAGGAAGAGAGAGTTGGGATGAGTAGATGGAAGTTGGTCCATATTATCAGACAGCGAGATGTAGATGGAGTCATCACTGTTTGGTGGACGGTACAACACACATATGAACAAAAGGTGGGAGCGAAGGGGAAGCCATAGCCAGAGGTACTTCTGGGGGTGAGGTGGAGAGAGGGCAGTGCAAGGAGATTGAGGAAGAGAGTTTTGCAGAAAGTTGATTGAAGTTGTGTTGTTGATCAAAGTTGACTGCAGAAAGTATGGATGGACTGAAGGAGAAGATGAACAAGTGGAAGGAATGTATGGAGACAAAAGGTCTGCAGGTGAATATCAGAAAGACGAAAGTGAAGGCAAGTGGTAAAGTATGTGGTGAGGTGGAAAGAACTGGGAAGTGGCCCTGTGCTGTGTGCAGGAAGGGTGTCGGTGTGAATTCCATTCAATGTGCAATGTGCGCTGAGTGGGTTCATCAAAAATGTAGTGGTCTGAGAGGGTCATTAACCAGTGTGGCAGCTACATTGAAGTGTAAGGTGTGCACAGAGGGAGCTGCAGATGGAGGAAATGTTGAGTTGGATCTTGGGGATGGCGTGAAGCTGGAAGGTATGAAAACATTTTGCTTCCTTGGAGACATGCTGAATGGAGAAGGTGGATCAGACTCGGCAACGGTTGCTGGAGTGAGATGTGCATGGAAGAAGTTTCGGGAACTAAGTGGCGTGCTGATGAGGAGGGGAGTGTCGTTGAAGCTGAAGGGAAAGGTGTATGCTGCATGTGTGAGAAGTGTTATGATTTATGGGAGCGAGACATGGGTAATGACCGTAGAAGCAGCAATGAAGGCTGGAAAGGGTGGAAATGCGAATGGTTCGATGGATGTGCGGAGTATCGTTGAGAGAGAGGAAGACAAATGATGAATTGCGAAAGATGATGGGAATAGAGCCTGTGATGGATGCTGTGAAGAGAAACAGGTTGAAATGGATTGGTCATGTGTTGAGGAAGGATGAAAGTGACTGGTTGAGACGAGTGATGGAAATGAATGTAGAAGGAAGTAGAGGACGGGAAAGACCGAGAAAGCATTGGTTAAAGGTGGATGAAAAAGAAACGCGGGCAAAGGGGTTAACAAGGGGAGATGCAGAAAATAGGGCAAAATGGAGAAGATTGTCACGGGGCCCGAAAGGCTAACCCCCGCTCTGGCAGGGAAAATGGCCTTAAAATGCCTGTTGTTTGTTTTGTTGGTTGACTTGTGGCCTATTTTATTTTGGCCTTTGGCTACCTTTTGGATGTTGAGGAAAAAGGTATGTGACCTTTGGCCTATGTTGACCTTGTGATTTATGTTGCCCTCAAAAATAATTGTTGGTTGAATTCAGTTACCTGATTCGTAAACCCCATTCAATTTTCAAGTCAATCTGATGAAAATTGAGGATTTTAGAAATTAGAAATGGTTGTTGATCTTTGGCCTATGTTGACATTTTGGCATATGCCGATCTCAAAAAGAATTGGTGGTTGAATTCAGTTCGCTGATATGAAATTCATATTCAAATTTCAAATCAATCGGATGAAAATTGAGGATTTTAGAAATTTGAAATTGTTGTTGACCTTTGGCCTAAGTTGCTCTTTTGGCCTATGGTGATCTCAAAAATAGTTGCTGGTTGAATTCAGTTTGCTGATATGTAAATTCCATTCAGATTTCAAGTGAATCGGATGAAAATTGAGGATTTTAGAAATTTGAAAATTGTTGTTGACCTTTGGCCTATGTTGACACTTTGGCCGATGCTGATCTCAAAAATAGTTCATGGTTGAATTGAATTAGCTGATATGTAAATCCCATTCAAATTTCAAGTGAATCGGATGGAAATTAAGGATTTTAGAAATTTGAAATTGTTGTTGACCTTTGGCCTATGTTGACACTTTGGCCGATGCTGATCTCAAAAATAGTTGGTGGTTGAATTGAATTCGCTGATATGTAAATCCCATTCAAATTTCAAGTGAATCGGATGAAAATTAAGGATTTTAGAAATTTGAAATTGTTGTTGACCTTTTGGCCTTTGCTGATCTCAAAAATAGTTGGTAATTGAATTCAATTAGCCGATATGTATATCTTATTCAAATTTCAAGTCAATCGGATTAAAATTGAGGATTTTAGAAAGTTGAAAAAAGGTGGTTGACCTTTGGCCTATGTTGACCTTTTGACCTTTTGATCTCAAAAAGATATAGCATTTTGTCGGACCACGAACTCTACCATTTGGTGAAGTTTCATGAAGATCGGTTTAAAATTGTGACCTGTAGACAAGTATAAGTCCAAGACTCCTGGCTCCGTGGGCACAGGAAACCGCAAGCTGCACTGCCCGTGGGCGGGAACTAGGCCTTGCTGCACTGCCCGTGGGCAGGAACTAGGCCTCGCTGCATGGTCCGCTCACTCCTGGATCCGTGCACACAGGAAACCGCAGGCTGCACTGCCGTGGGCGGGAACTAGGCCTCGCTGCACGGTCCGCTCATTCCTGGCTCCGTGCGCGCAGGAAACCGCAGGCTGCACTGCCCGTGGGCGGGAACTAGGCCTCGCTGCACGGTCCGCTCACTCCTGGATCCGTGCACGCAGGAAACCGCAGGCTGCACTGCCGTGGGCGGGAACTAGGCCTCGCTGCACGGTCCGCTCATTCCTGGCTCCGTGTGCGCAGGAAACCGCAGGCTGCACTGCCCGTGGGCGGGAACTAGGCCTTGCTGCACGGTCCGCTCACTCCTGGCTCCATGCGCGAGGGAAACCGCGGGCCGCACTGCCCGTGGGCGGGAACTGGGCCTCGCTGCAAGGTCCGCTCGCTCCTGGCTCCGTGCGCGAAGTGAACAGGCCGCACCCGCTCAGTCGCTCCGGCCGTGCTCGTCCTCACGATCTCGTTCACCAACACCGACGTGCCAAGGAAAAGAAAATGCGGCCGTGCCTTCAACCTGAAGGGCCTAGACGGACGTGGGCATAGGGCTCATGGTTCCGTCAGCTCACAAGAATGCGTCACCAAAAATATCAGCTCCATCAAAGCACGCTTACGGCACTGAATGCAACATGGACACCAGCATTGCGGTTTTGTTCAAAATGCTTTGGGTTGTAGCGGCTGCCGCTGGGTTTTCACAATCGCCTTGCACCTATCAAGGACGCGGAGCGATCACCATGCCGGGCTCGTCCAGGACGCCCGGGCAGGCCCACGCTCAACTTGCCAGGCCTCGGTCGGGACGCTGGGCCACGCCCCCTGGCGCCGGGCCTGGGCAAACCCCCCGGGATAATAGATATATATTGCTGCCCGATAAACGGGTTTTCAGAGTGCCTGAGTGTTTGATTTGATTAAAGCAACTCGGATGAATTCCAGCTTTTTGTCGCGTCCATTCTTCCGATCGACGTGGGAGCCCCAGCTCCTTCAGGGTGCTGGTTTCTCTTGGGAAGCTTGTGTCATCTGAAAGAGCAGAGATAAGTCGCCATTTTGTGTCCCTCGCCCCGTCTGTTCTTGTGACTTGACGCCATAGTTTTTATCGGATTATTTTACTTTATTGTATATAGTTATTATTGATTTCATTCTCCGTTTATTTGTTCGGGATTAAACCCGTTTGGTTTTATTCAAAGCTTTATCCCGGTGTGTACCCTGGTTAGAATAGGTACACCGTATCCCTGCGTGTCGTAAGAGGCAACAAAGAGGGTTGGCGTCAGGAAGGGCATCCGGCCATAAAAACATTGCCTCAAAAAGAGAACCATGACAATGACAACTACATATGGGCAGGGTACAGGCCGAAGTGGAGATCGGTTTCTGAGGTTTGGGACATGGAATGTAGGGACAATGACAGGGAGATCAGGAGAAGTGGTGGAAGTATTGGTCAGAAGAAGAGTGGACATATTTTGTGTGCAAGAGACGAGATGGAAGGGAAGTGGTGTGAGAATGGTGAAGGGTAGGCAGGGACAGAAATACAAGTTTGTGTGGCAAGGGTGCCGGGAGGGCGTGAATGGTGTTGGTGTCCTGTTTTCTGAGGAGTTTGTAGACAGTGTAGTGAGTGTGACGAGAGTGAGTGATAGGTTGATGATGGTGAAAATGGTGATTGGAAAGCTCTTGGTGAACGTCATCTCGGGATATGCTCCGCAGGTTGGTCGGAGCGATGAAAAGAAGGACAAGTTCTGGTGTGCGACAGAGAAGCTGATGGAAAACGTGAAAGATGAGGAAGTTGTTGTGGCAGGAGGAGACCTAAATGGACATGTGGGAAGGAGTATGGATGGTTTTGAGGGAGATCATGGGGGTTACGGATATGGTGTGAGAAATGGAGAAGGTGAAAGGATTTTGGAGTTTGCTGATGGAGCTGCTTTGTTGATTTGTAAAACTCAGTTCCAGAAAGGGGATAATAAGCTTGTTACATACACGTCAGGTGGGTCGACGACAACCGTTGACGACCTGATGGTGCGTATGCGAGATAGGGGGCACCTCCGGGACACAAAGGTGATCCCGGGGGAGGAGGCTGTTTCACAGCACCACTTGGTTGTCTGCGACATATGGGTGAAAGGTGCGAGGAGAGCTCAGCGGGTGAAGTACCAACCGGGAATGAAGGTGTGGAGGTTGCAAGAGGTGACAGTAAGGGAGGCATTAAAAGAGAGGCTGAGTAGGTTAGAGGATGATGTGGTTGAGCTTGAACCTGGTTGCATGTCAATGAAAGATGGTCTGTTGGGCGCCGTTGGTGAGGTATGTGGATGGACAAAAGGACCACCGAGGCACTCGGAAACATGGTGGTGGGATGATGAAGTTGGAAAGAGGATTGACGAGAAGAGGAATAAGTTCAAGGAGTGGCAGAAGGCGAAGGGTACGGGAGCAGAAAAAGCAGAGCATGAAAGTTATAAGGCAGCCAAGAAGGCTGCAAAAAAAGAGGTAGCAAATGCGCAGGAAGCATGTAGGAAAATGTTCGGAGAACGCTTGGATTCGGAAGAGGGTCAGAGAGCGGTATTCAGGATTGCAAAGCAGATAGCGAAAGAGAGGTGTGATGTGATGGGGGTGAGTTGCTTGAAGGATGAAGTGGGACAAATCGTTGTGGACCCAGATGGAATTAAAGGAAGATGGAAATGCTGTTGAATACAGAGAATGAATTGGGATGGCAACATAGAGAGTAACCCAGTTTTAGGACCGGCAGAGAAGATAACTGAGAAGAAAGTTGAGGAAGCGATAAAAGCAATGAAGAGTAGAAAAGCGGGAGGGCCGACGGGAGTTGTGGGAGATATGTTGAAGGCAGCAGGAAGTTGGGGTGTGAAGAGAATGACAGAGATCTGTAATCTGGTGGTGAAAGAAGGCCGCATTCCAGTGGATTGGGAACTGAGTACCCTCATCCCTCTATGCAAGGGGAAAGGTGACCCTCTGGAGTGTGGCTCGTACCAAGCGATAAAGTTATTGGAGCATGGAATGAAGGTATTGGAAAGGGTGTTGGAGAGGAGGTTAAGGAAGAAGATCGACGAAATGCAGTTTGGATTTATGCCAGGAAGAGGAAGGACAGACGCGCTCTTTATTGTGAGGTGGTTGCAGGAGAAGAGGAAGAAGTTGTTTCTTGGGTTTGTTGATCTGGCGAAAGCATTCGATAGGGTTCCACGCGAAGTATTGACATGGGCATTGAGGAAGTTAGAAGTGGAGGAATGGTTGATCAGAGTACTGATGGCAATGTACAAAAGAGCGTGCACAGCTATAAGGACGAAGGACGGGAACAGTGGTGAGTTTGAGGTGAAGGTGGGAGTGCATCAGGGGTCGGTACTAAGTCCACTACTATTTGTAGCTGTGATGGAGGTACTGGCTCAGAACGTAAAGGAGGGTTTACTGTGGGAGTTGTTGTTTGCAGATGATCTGGTGTTGATTGCGGAAAGTATGGATGGACTGAAGGAAAAGATGAACAAGTGGAAGGAATGTATGGAGACAAAAGGTCTGAAGGTGAATATAGGAAGGACGAAGGTGATGGCAAGTGGTAAAGCATGTGGTGAGGTGGAAAGAACTGGGAAGTGGCCATGTGCTGTGTGCAGGAAGGATGTCAGAGTGAACTCCATTCAATGTACAATGTGCGCTGAGTGGGTTCATCAAAAATGTAGTGGTCTGAGAGGGTCATTAACCAGTGTGGCAGCTACATTCAAATGTAAGGTGTGCACAGAGGGAGCTGCAGACGGCGGAAATGTTGAGTTGAATCTTGGAGACGGCGTGAAGATGGAAGGTGTGAAAACATTTTGCTACCTCGGAGACATGCTGAATGGAGAAGGTGGATCAGACTCGGCAACGGTTGCTAGAGTGAGATATGCATGGAAGAAGTTTCGGGAACTGAGTGGCGTGCTGATGAGGAGGGGAGTGTCGTTGAAGCTGAAGGGAAAGGTGTATGCTGCATGTGTGAGAAGTGTTATGATTTATGAGAGCGAGACATGGGTCATGAATGTAGAGCAGCAACGAAGGCTGGAAAGGGCGGAAATGTGAATGGTTCGATGGATGTGCGGAGTATCGTTGAGAGAGAGGAAGACAAATGATGAATTGCGAAAGATGATGGGAATAGAGCCTGTGATTGATGCTGTGAAGAGGAACAGGTTGAGATGGTTTGGTCATGTGTTGAGGAAGGATGAAAGTGACTGGTTGAGAAGAGTGATGGAAATGAATGTAGAAAGAAGTAGAGGACGGGGAAGACCGAGAAAGACTTGGCGAAAGATGGTGGATGAAGAAATGCGAGGAAGGGGGTTAACAAGGAGAGATGCAGAAAATAGGGCAAAATGGAGAAGATTGTCATGGGGACCGCAAGGCTAACCCCCGCTCTGGCAGGGAAAATGGCCTTAAAATGCATGTTGTTGTTGTAGACAAGTATAAGTGAGCGGACACGCGGACGCGGACACACACACACACACACACACACACACACACACACACACACACACACACACAAACCGGAGTGATCAACATCCTTCCAAACTGTTTTTTTTTTTTTTGCCAAGTCATAACAATCTTCGATTTTGCAAGTAACAAACAGACAGGGGTGAAAACAACCTCCATCCACCTTCGGTGGCAGAGGTAACAAGAACACCACTCAGCAGAGAGCATCCATCCGCCAGGTGAACAGTTTTTGTTTTGTATCCCAGAGTCGACCAGAAAATCACAATACAGAATCACATTTAATCGAAATCATCTGTCCACAACTTTTTGAGATATCCTGCTTTATATAGTTTTTGGCCCTATCTCCCAATGGTGAAGAATCACTTAAAAAATTATAATAGCCTGATCCAGATCCCGATCTTCACCAAAATTGTATCGATTCTTCCTTGTCAGACACCCAACCTCTCCACCAAGTTTCGTCATTTCATGAGGAACTAGAACGGCACTCAGTGGAGAGCATACTTCCGCCTGGTGAACAGTTTACGTTTTGCATCCCACTGATAGGCCGGATCTGGATTCGGACCTGAACCAAAATCTAATCGGCTTGTTCTGGTCACCGAACCAATTCGTCCACCAAGTTTATTCATAACTCGTCCATAACTTTTTAAAATATCATGTTGTATATCGATTTTCACCTGATCACTCAATGGTGAAAAATCACTTATAAATTAAATAATTATTGTATCCGAATCCATATTCAGATCTCCACACCAAAATCGAAACGATTAGTCCTTTGCACACACTCAAACCTCCCCACCAAGTTTTGTCCAAATCTGTCCATAACTTTTTGAGATATCCTGCTATTTGTCGGTTTTGGCCCTATCTCCCAATGGTGAAGAATCCCTTAAAATTAAATAATTCTCATATCCATATTCAGATCTCCACACCAAAATCGAAACGATTAGTCCTTTGCACACACTCAAACCTCCCCACCAAGTTTTGTCCAAATCTGTCCATAACCTTTTGAGATATCCTGCTATTTGTCGGTTTTGGCCCTATCTCCCAATGGTGAAGAATCCCTTAAAATAAAATAATTCTCATATCCATATTCAGATCTTCACCAAAATCGAATTCTCCTCATCAGACACCAAACGGGTCCACCAAGTTTCGTCCAAATCCATCCATAACTTTTTGAGATATCCTGC